>NC_140948.1:65911252-66511252 GCF_014529385.1 Adiantum capillus-veneris
ATAACACCATATGTCTGCAGAGGTTAACCATTGATGAAGTCTCTCTCTCTCTCTCTCTCTCTCTCTCTCTCTCTCTCTCTCTATCTATCTATCTTTTGCATGACATCTATGCGCGTTGCCTTTGATTCCAACTGCTAAGGCAATATACAAGAAGTGAGGGTGGTCCTCCTCTTGAGTTCATGCAGACACCAACTTTGGTTCATCTCGGATTGCAAAGAATCTCTCAATCTCTCTCTCTACATTGATGGGTTGGCGGACTGCCTTCTTGACATGCAGGCAGAGGAGCCCTCGATCTATGGCTATTCTCGAGGCTTGCTAGTGTGGACGCTGCCTACTAGCATCCATGTCAGAAGCTAGTGCAAGATGTTGTGCCTGCTTCATGCCCATGTGTGTTGTCTCTCTTTCATCCCCAACCCAAGATATCCAGTCTTATTGGCTTGGAATTGCTGGAAAAAGGGCTTCTAAATTTACCTCGCCACTTGGAAAATCCCTGATCCACATCCTGCTTGTGGTGGCCATGGGCTTGAGTGTAGTTGATTTATGTCAAATTTTGCTACTCTTGAAAGACAACATAACTATTTATTTAACAAACATTGCATACATTATCGTCTATTACTATTTGTTCTTCCATACCGTTTGGAAGATGCACTAGTTTCATTTACATGAGGAGTCTTTAAAGGGTGAGCTCTACTCTCAGCCGCACAAGCACAAAATTAACCAGCGCTTGCATGCTACGTCAATTCCTGCGGCCGCTAATCTTGAAGCGCTCGGTACCACATAGAGGCGCACCAACTACCCTGATTAGCTTTTCCACGAGGGTAGCTATTCCTTCTTCACCATGAAACTCTCTAGCGCCCCCTCACAAAGAGATCGCGCAGCCCTTCACTGTCTTTCTCCCTCTCTCTCTTTCTCAAGGAGAGGTAAAAGCAAAGCAGAGCGAGCTTCTGAAGAGGCAATCATGCCAAACTTCCGAGGAATCGTAAGTCTTTCTTTGATCACGTCGTTCCCTCTCACTACATCATCCACACTCACTTGACACTCACACATGCATACATAAAATCTCTCGCATACACATATTGCATTGCATTGCATTGCATAGCATGCATAACTTACTTGCTCCTGATGTTTGTTGTTGTTTCCGGGTGGAGCTGTGAGTGCAGGCGGACTTTAGAGAGTTCATCATTGTTCATGACTCATGTATGTTAGCTTCGGACTTCTCTTCCCTCTGGGAGCTATATGTGCTCGCTTTATGCAACTTTCCAGGAAGAGAAAAGATTTCGGCACAACCATTGCCAGTTGGTATAAGTTACACTTATGGTCCGAGGTATGATACCTATGGGTGCACATACACATTGTGTGTGTGTGTGTGTGTGTGTATGCAATCACAAGAAGATTTGGAAATTTTCTCATGTAAGAAACGGAGCCTTTTTCAGTGTTTTTCATACAATTCATAACATCATGAGCTTCTGCTCGAGAGGCATACCTACCTAGGTACAATTGGGGGTAGGGGACCACCGGCCCGCCCATCGGGCCGGCGGTCCCTGCCCCCAATCGTACTTGGCTAGGTATGCGGTGCCTCCCTCACAGAAGCTCATGATGTTGAGGTAAGTTAGAATGTGGGAATTATTGTGAGAATTTGTCCAAAACTTCTTGTGAATATGTGTGTGTGTGTGTGTGTGTGTGTGTGTGTGTGTGTGTGTGTGTGAGAGAGAGAGAGAGAGAGAGAGAGAGAGAGAGAGAGAGAGAGAGAGAGAGAGAGAGAGAGAGAGAGAGTTTTGAGATGACATGTATGTTTATGAACAGTCTCTCGCGATGGCAATCATGATAGCAGGCGTAGTGAGTGGGTTTTCTCAACTAGGAATTAGCTCTACACATACACTCCAACGCTTGGGCTATGCTCTATGGATTATGATTTGGTTTCATGTCCTTGCTGCCTTCTTCCTTCGGCCACCCATGTAAGCCACAATGTGTGTGTGTGTGTGTGTGTGTGTGTGTGTGTGTGTGTGAGAGAGAGAGAGAGAGAGAGAGAGAGAGAGAGAGAGAGAGAGAGAGAGAGAGAGAGAGAGAGAGAGAGAGAGAGAGAGAGAGATGCTAACTTAAATTGTAGGGGCTCCATGGAGAGAGGAAAGTGGTACGTTGCCCATTGGTTGATGGGGACCGCAGCAATCATACTAGGAATCTACAACATGTACTCCGGTATTTCCATATGGGAGAAGGTTTTTCCTCATGAGAAATTGAGAGGCTTGAACATAGCCTTCCCAATCCAAATTGGCGTTATGGCCTTTCTCCTCCAACTATACCTTCCGAAGAGCAACGACATCATTGAATTAGTGGATGAAAAAGCCTTTCATCACACCAATTCATGAGACATACATGTGGTTTAAGTAGATGTTGTAGGCTAGCTTGCAAGGTAGCAGGGCAATTAAAGCACGACTCCATAATAGTTCAGTTGCAGAGTCATTTGGATTGCAGAGTCATTTGGATTGCAGAGTCATTTGGATTGCAGAGTCCTTTGGATTATAAATCATAAAGACATGATTTTTTTCCAAAAATTTACAACGGCATTGATGATACACCAAGTTTTGGGTCTTTCATGGAGATCTTTATATTTATTTTTGCAAAAGCAAACAAAAATAATTGTTCCTTCTGTTAGAATGTGATTTGAAGCTTGTTGATTATGTCCATTGCATTTGTTAGAATGTGAGTGCATGAGCTAAATTATAGCACCTATATGAAGAATTTGCTAATGCGCTCCTAACAACATGCCAGCTTTTTTTTGTTTTGGATTTGGTATATGGCATTTCTCCATATTGAAGAGATCTAGCTTTTGTCCCACCTCATAGCATGTTTTCTTCAAGGCAAGCTCACACTCGAGCCGATTTTGTAATTTTAGCCGACTAAAAATACGTTAAGCCCGGGTTTTTGCGAACAATATTCACCATGTATGTCAAGTGTAGTATTTGCTGAAGGACATTGATTCCTTGGCAAGCTTCTGATATGGGAAGTCTTCTCTTGAAGTGCACTTAATGTACATGGTGCGTGTGTGTGTGTGTGTGTGTGTGAAAGAGAGAGAGAGAGGAGAGAAGATTAACATCCTTCTGAGAAAGTGATTACAACAAGATGACCAAGAGGAGATTCCATGGTGATGACTCTAATGTACTTTTGTGCTACAAACACTCCTTTACTTTCTTGGTGTTCAAAGAGAACTTGTGTGAGAACTTTTTTGTGAGAATGTAGGTGCTTGTGGGTTGTGCTCTTCTTTTCTTGCAATGTTATGATTTTCTTATCCTTAGTTGCCATGTCAAATTTGAGGAGAGCCATGTTGGCTTGAATCTGTTTGAGCTTTTGCAGCAAGGCACATACCTTTCCCATGGGGATTGCTTGGAGACTGGTCAATGAATTGTGTCATGCTTGAGAATAAAGCTGATGCAAAGTTTTCCATTGCAAAAATCCAGGTTGTTGGTGGTCCTAGCATGTATGGAGTATAGGAAACGTATCTTTCATAAAAGGCATAGGAAACGTATACGACTAATTTTCAAAGATACTCTTATGACTTGTAGAAGAGACATGCTTACAGAAAATTGACCATATTATTTTAAATATGGAGTAGGATGATTTTGTATGGTAATGATGCCATCGGTGGTGGATTTTTGAGCTCTATGATGTCTATGTTTACATCCAAAGTTTTTTCATATGACAGTCAGACGTCAAATGCATATGAGTTTGAAAGTATGGAATGAGTCTGATTTAGACCCCTTGGCCATTTCACACACAATCCTAATTTTTGAGCATTTTAAAAACATTTTCTAGCATGAAAATCCAAATAACCATTGAGTCTAAAACTAGAGCATTTGTAACCTAGCAAATTTCCATGACAATATAACTAGAATGAATTGTGAATCAATGACTATCACCCATGAAAACCATTTTTTTGAACCTAACTAGGGTCAAGTTTGGGACTTGATAAATTAAACTCCTATTTTTTCAAACTTCTTTAAATGTTTGATAATCATTTCAAATAAGATTGAATGTAACTATGTTGCATCTTGTATTGCCATTTCTGCGGGTCTGTCACACGTGTCAATGCAAGGAACTTGCCGATACACTGTGGTGCGAGCCATATATGGCTCCAAGCACACAACAAACATAAACTAGTAAGCTTAGAGATGGCGTTGGTGTGTCACTCACTGCTCTACGCTTCTTGTTGTGGAGGATTCCTCGTCGCGAAGAAGAAGGAGACGCCGCTACGTCGCGTTCAACCGCCTCGCCGTCGTTGTGCCGCCGCAATGCTCGATCGCACTCTCTCTCTCTCTCTCATGCATACACACACACACACACACACACACAAGGAGATGAAGAAGAAGAAGATGGAGATGGAGAAAGAGCACTCTTCAATTGCACAAATGAGAGAATGAGTGAATTTTAGGTTTAGTTGAATTTTATATGAGCTCGCCCCATTCACACTTGGGCGCCCATGCTTAGCTAACTAATCCCTTGAATGTTCCAGTTAGAGTGCGCCTCTCATCGACGATCACTCTTACCCTTTTCCTATTGGACCGACAAGCCCGATACCTGACTTTACCAAGTAAATAATACAACGTCCGTCGTAGGTGATAGGGTGTCCATGAGCCGTGAGGGTTAACACCATTCTTTCTCCTCTGTCTTGTTGGCTCTATTCTTAGTTGTGATTACACAATTTTATATGAGATCCACACTGAGGCTCCTTTTAATGAACTTATATGCTTCATAATTGCTATCTTCCTCTAAGTATTTCAACCTTTTCTTGTTTGCCCTTGACCTCTCTGTGCATGGGTTCATTGAGGTTCACAAAAGGAGAAACTTTTCCTTTGATAACATTTCTTTTGTGTGGCATATTTAAAATGGGCCAAGTTTGTGTCACATTTCTCCCAATGGCAATGTACTTTTGTATTGTTACCACTCTCTTCTTTTCTTGCGTGCATAGAATTACCTATGGAAAATTTTCATGTAAGGATGTAGATGTTTGGATTGTGCTCCCTTTCTTTTGGCCCATACTCACAATTGAGAGTGGAGATGTTATATCAACTCAACAAACAATTTACAATGAACCTCAAGCACTCATTATAAGAGGTTGTGTGCACTTGTGATGCTATTAGGCGAAGAAAATACATTGGGTTTTTATACTCCCCGGCGTCGCTAAGACCGTCGCTAAAAGTGTCGATACGGGAACATCGCTATGAGCGTCGCTATATAGCGACGCCTATAGCGACGATCATAGCGTCGTTTACAGGCCATCTATAGCGACGTTCATAACGATGCTATAGAGTCTTATATAGCGATGTCCGAGAGAATTTTTTTTTGGTGGCAGGGCATTGAATGCCCTACCATCCATCAACCATATTGAATGTTTCAATAATAGAGTAAACCTAAATGAATCCAAGATAATCATAGATTCACCTTTGAAAGAAAGTGCAAGATTAGATATAGACCCAAAGTAGTCACCCACAAGACAATATAACCATTAACTCCATCATCCATAATATTGTTTCCACAATAAAGATACAAAACTGACAAAAGTAAATTGATGAAAGTAAATCAATGACAATTGTACACATCATAGGCAAAATCACTTGATTGTTAAACTTTGCAAATGTAATAGTTACAACACCATTGTCATTATTGAAAAAATATACGTGGTTTTCTAATAGTTACAAAAAGATGTATAAACATCATCTCATGATACATATTCTATGACAAAAGGAAACTTATGCTATCTAGCTACGGCTAGACTGACGTCTTCTAATCAGACGTCTCATCGCATCCAAGCGGCGTATCTGTCGGATTCTGCAAAAAAAACAATAAGACAGCTTTCTATAAGTATAAACATTATAAAACAATGCAACAAATAGAAAAGAGTAAACCCTAATACTAACCATGTCACCGCGAGAACTCAGAATGTCAAGCAGTGCATTTAAGCCCTTCTTGCCTGCGTACTTGCGCTCGTACGGTGTGGGGTCACGTCCTGTCATCAACAATTGTCAAAACATACAAAGAATCCATTATGTTAGAATTTAAAAACCCCTAAACCCTAAACTATCAATCCCAAAGAGCAATTGCACCAACTTCGCAAGTTTGTAGATTGTGTTACGGACGTCAAGAGACAAACATCCCTCAATGGCCACTGATAAAATAAACTGTAAAACACGTGCAACAATGATATTAAAGTCTACACACGAATTTGTTACACAATTCCCACTATGATATATTCCACTATGAACATACTTGACACATTTTATGCCAGTCGTGTGACTTCAAACCGGTAAGCTTTCCTTCTTTAGTACAACATGTTCGAAGCGAGTGCATTACGCCAGTGGGGGTCTGCACAGATTAAATGGTCTCTTTTACTTTGCATTCTTGGGCTCTTGTGAAAAGCCATGGCGCTTTAGGGAGTTTTATCGATCCACGGATGCTGTCTGCGCGCCCAATATTGCTCCATACGATCCACATTTCTAAGGTCAACCGTGGCTCCCAAAGTGTATATTTCTTGCCGGTCAAATGGTCCCATAGCAGATTACCCACATTCTTGAATATGTGCATTGGATCGAGCAAGTGAGTGATCATGAGTCGGGGCCAATATGGTAACTCATACCATAGAGAGAGTCTCTTCATCCTTGGGGGCAAACCGTCATCACACATCTCCTTCTGCTCTAACCATGCTTGTGTCGACATCCTCAGTAGCTCTCTTCCAAAAAAGCCATCGCATAACACATGATTTTGGAAGATACGCTTGATGACCGTTGTAGATTTACTTCTTCAATGAGGGCGCCGGACGTGCATTCAGTCTAGGTCCACATGTGACACATGCTCTGTATCCGCTTGTTTGAAGTGCTGCATGTATACACATGATAATAGATAAGCTTGAGAAAAACCAAGATTTACAGTGTTTGAGTTTAATTGTAAATCACCTGAGCATTCTCTTAGTCCGGGATAGTCATGCATGGTCCACATTAGAATGCCTCTAATCAAAGCATTCCGTCAACTTGTGTGTCGGCTCATATCCACCACTTCTATGCCAATCCACAATTGTTGTAGCTCTTCCAATAGTGGACAAAGATACACATCCATATTCTTCACTTTATACCGCCCCGGCACAATCAAGCTTAGCCATAGGTGCCCCTTCTTCGTAGTCAACCATGAGGGAATGTTGTAGTTGACAATGACAACGGGCCATACACTGTAAGATGTTGATCTTTGACCAAACGGATTTACGCCATCCATAGCCAGGCCTAGGCACAAATTTTGAGCTTCCCTGGCAAAGTCCGACCATGTTTCATCTATATGTTTCCAGGCTGCACAATCTGCAGGAATCCATAACACACCATCTGAAGATTTATTCCCCTCATGCCATGATGCTAGGGCGGCCATGGACTTACATTCAAAGAAATGCTTGATGCGAGGAAACAAAGGAAAATGTTGCAAAACCTTTTGTGGAATTTTTGTTCCGTGGAGATCTACTCGATATCTCTCGGAATCACATTTCGGACACTTCTCCATGTCTATGTATTCCCCTCTGAAAAGAATGCAGTCGTTAGGACAAGCGTGGATCGAGTTGTAATCCATCTTCAAGTTTTGCAAGATCTTTCTTGCTTTCTCTATGGAATCTGGCATCACATTATCAGCTGGCAGTATGTGCTCTTTGAGCAATCCACACAGCGAAAAAATGCGATATAATTGCATAAAAATCTATCAGATCATTATACATCTAGAGTTTTTTATTAAAGTATACATATGGTAATAGATCACCTGAAAAGTGCTGTGACGCTAGTGTCACTCCATCCAAACTTTGTCTGCATGTTGAGAATAACGAAGAGCGCCTCCAATCTAGACACACGTGCTCATCATACAATGGCGTATCGGCTTTTCATATCATCATAGATAAGCCTTTTTGAATCCATGATCGTCTCAATCATTTCATCGATCTCGGGCTCAAACATTGCCTCATTGGAAATGTGGTTTGCATGATCATCCCCGAGCTGTCAGAGGCTACATATTGTGGCCTCACATATGCTGCTTGACCAAAGCGCCTACGACGAACACGTCTATTGGGTTGCAAGATTGCTGCCTGTTGGCCAGCGTCAGAGTCTGACGAGTTATAATTGGAAACAACTCGATTTATAATAGATGGATCGAACTCGCCAAACTCGCGAACATGCTGCAAAGAAATGCGTCTTGTCCGTCACACAACATGCTTGCATTGATTACAAGGACATAAGATCCTCGTTGAGAGTAGGTGTTTCGGTTGGACGGCCCCACATCCT
The DNA here is from genome assembly GCF_014529385.1 of Adiantum capillus-veneris. NCBI lineage: Eukaryota > Viridiplantae > Streptophyta > Polypodiopsida > Polypodiales > Pteridaceae > Adiantum > Adiantum capillus-veneris. Next base: position 65,919,550 of record NC_140948.1, read on the forward strand.
CGTCACTACTCATAATGAGGGTAAAAACCTTATAACCTGGACATAAATTTAGTCTTCTATTGGTATCCTCCGTCTTTTATCTCTCTCTCTCTCTCTCTCTCTCTCTCTCTTTGTGCACATTGTAAACTACCTCACATTCTCTAGTCATGTCCAATCCTCGCACACCTCGGTTAAGAGGTGCATGGAGATAAGAACCACCGGGTTATAATATCGTCTTTATTGGTCAATGCCTATATTTGTGGGTACAAGAAATCTACACACCCACGTCTACATGATAGTGCAAGTAGTGGACAAAACCACTTTGCCTCTTCTCTAACTGTAGCATTTTACAGCATCTTAACATCTTTTCACAGTAGATCTTTGTTCGAGGGATTATTTATCACATTACATGTTGGCCTCCAATCTGAGTATCATGCCATTGAAAGCTTTCCAGCTTAAGGTCGCATCCGTAGAGAGGAAGAGAGGGATCACCATTCGTCTAACTCTAATTTTTTTACGGTAATCTCGAAGGTAGACTCTAATATAAAAAATCAATCCAAAATCTAATCTTAAATCTAACCTAATTGAACATGTGGTGATTCGTGGCTAATTGAATATGGTTAGTGTGTGAGTTAATAGGTGTCAGATTCTGATGGGAATATACATATTGTTGTGTAACTAGTGTTTGCTCTTGGGCAAAGCGCACCTTCATTGACATGCACTAAAATCTAACGTAAATCTAAAAAAAGCTAGTCCATCGAACATAAATCTAGATCTAATTTAATCTTAAACTCGAATTAAACCTAAATCTAATCTAATCTAACGTAAATAAACCTAAATCTAATCTAACGTGAATCTAACTCAAAATAAACTTAAATCTAATCTAATCTAACCTAAATAAACGTAAATCTAATCTAACATAAATCTAAATTTAACCTAATCTTAAACTCAACATGAACATAAATCTAAATGTAATCTAACCTAATCTAATTTAAATTTTAACCTAATCTCTTTCTCTCTTTGTTTTCTCCCCTTACCTCTCTCTTTTGTCTTCTCCCCCCCTCTCTCTCTTTGGTTTTTATTCTCTCTCTCTCTCTCTCTCTCTCTCTTTTCCTCTCTCAATGTGTGTGTGTGTATGCATTCTTTGTTTATGCATGTGTGTGTGTGTGTTTTTTTTTTTTGGTTTTATCCATGTGCTCTCTCTCTCTCTCTCTCTCTCTCTCTCTCAAAAACATATGTGCTCTTCTATGTCCACTGGGTTCTTTTTCAAAAAAATTATCTCTACTTTTGCAATGTCATCATTTTCCCATCCTTGGCTACCATGTTAGCTTTGAGGAGAGCCATGTTAGTTGGAATCTTCTTGAGCTTCTACAATAGAGCACATACACTTTCCATCATGATTGTTGCATGAGTGTTGAAGGACTTGATGGCAAGAATGAGGCCAAAACAAAAGCTAATGCAAAGGTTTTCCATTGCTCATCCATTTTGTAGGAAATCCTAGGATGTGCCCCCTCCCTTCCTAATTAGTACCCATATGGGGCAAGATTTGATGTGAAAGGAGCCATTGATGTTGTTTTACTAGCCCAAAAATAGAGCTTGTTGTTGCACCACAAAGGATGGGATATTTTTTTGCTACACTACGAGATCGATCTTGGCTACAATCCACCCTAGGTATCTTGTCATAAGAGGCATAAGAAAATGAAAGGGAAAGCCCTAACGTGATGGTACACTGGATGGTGAGTTTTTAAGTTATGCAATAGCTACTTTTCTTCCTTTGTATATTTTCCTTATTCCTGCCTTAGGTTCAATGGCTCTATTATAACTACAACTAGTGTGTGACCTATGTGTTGCTGCCACCAATAAAAGAATGCCCATTGGGTCACACACATACACATATTTGTAGGGGGATTCTGGTGCAACCAAAAGTGGTCAAGGATAGAAGTGGGCACATGTAAGGATATGCATGTTCATAGGTGCATTTAAGAGTGCTACAACACGTGAGAAAGTCTTGGACAAGTAAGTGGTTTTGATGGAATGTATACTAGAGGTGGTTTTTTGGGCCAAAAAGCCTCCATGATGGGCTAAATAGGTTGGAAAATCTAGGTGTCCTAGGAGCACAATTTGTGCCACAAAATGTGGTCCTTAAGGTGCTCCCCAAGTTGGTCTAGATGGCTCCTCAATCGGAACTACGGTGTAAAAGCTACTTCAATTTGAAGGTGGAGTGCATTGCGAATTCCCGACAATATGGGGAGGTGCAAATGAGTGGTTAAAGATGATGCAAATGGATAGGCTTGAAGTGCTCAAATTGTGGTGCATGTCAATCTTTTTTGATTGTCAATCGGAGCTCACATTGGCAAGTTATGGGCTGATAAAGTTTTCAAGGGGACCAATTTTAGTGTGTTTTAGTACCACCTTGGTAAGCGTGTTGTTAGGATTTTTTTGAGCTCGCCAAGGTTCTCAATGGTAGTATGCAGTGTAGCGGGTTAGCTGCAAGTTATAGGGCCTCTATCGGAGTTGCAGTCATCAAGATACACTCAATCCAAGTTGGCATGCAATCATGACGGAAGGGAGCCAAAGGGGTTGGACGGAAGGGAGCCAAATGGAGCCCTTCCTGCCTGCGTACTCGTGCTCGTAAGGTGTGAGCTCACGTCCTGTCATCAACAACTATCAAAACATACAAAGAATCCATTATGTTAGAATTTAAAAACCCCTAAACCCTAAACTATCAAACCTAAAGAGCAATTGCACCAACTTCGCAAGTTTGTAGATCCATTGCACCAACTTCACAAGTTTATCGATTGTGTTACGGACGTCAGGAGACAAACATCTCTCAATGGCACCGGTAAAATAAAATGCAAAACATGTCTAGCAATGATATTAAAGTCCACACACAAATTTGTTACACAATTCCCACTATGATATATTCCACTTCAAACATACTTGACACATTTTATGCAAATTGTGTGACTTCAAACCGGTAAGTTTTCCTTCTTTAGTGAAACACGTTCGGAGCGAGTGCATTACGCCAATGGGGGTCCGCACAGATCGAATGGTCTCTTTTACTTTGCAATCTTGGGCTCCTGTGAAAATCCATGGCACTTTAGGGAGTTTTATCAATCCATCGGATGCTGTCTGCCGACAATATTGCTCCATACGATACACATTTCTAAGGTCAACCCTTGCTCCCAAAGTATCTTTCTTGCCGGTCAAATGGTCCCATAGCAGATTACCCACATTCTTGAATATGTGCATTGGATCGAGCAAGTGATTGATCATGATTCGGGGCCAATATGGTAACTCGTACCATAGAGAAAGTCTCTTCATCCATGGGGGCAAACCGTCATCACACATCTCGTTCTGCGCTAACCATGCTTTTGCAGACATCCTCGGTGGCTCTCTTCCCAAAAAGCCATCGCGTAACAGATGATTCTCTGGAAGATACGGTTGCCATCATCTGTTTGCTTCTTCAATGAGGGTGCTTGACGTGCATTCAGTCTAAGTCCACATGTGACACATACTCTATATCCGCTTGTTTGAAGCGCTGCATGTATACACATGACAATAGATAATCTTGAGAAAAACCAAGATTTACAGTGTTTGAGTTTGAGTGTAAATCACCTGAGCATTCTGTTAGTTCGGGATAGTCATGCATGGTCCATATTAGAATGCCTCTGATCAAAGCATTCCATGGACCTATGTGTCGGCTCATATCCACCACTTCTATGCCAATGCACAATTGTTGTAGCTCTTCTAATAGTGGACGAAGATACACATCCATATTCTTCACTTTATACCGTCCCAACACAATCAAGCTTAGCCACAGGTGCCCCTTCTTGGTAGTCAACCACGAGGGAATGTTGTAGTTGACGATGACAACGGGCCATACACTGTAAGATGTTGATCTTTGACCAAATGAAGTTATGCCATCCATAGCCAGGCCTAGGCACGAATTTTGAGCTTCCCTGGCAAAATCCGGCGCCTGCAACCACATCGATGCTATGTTTCACCGATCGTGTCGGAAGTAATCTTGATGGCAAATCATTAGGAAAACCATCGTGAAATTCCTTCAATAAATTTTTTGGATCACTAGTAGCAACCTTTGCTTGTTGAGAAGTAACCATTGGTGAAAGAGATAAGAGAGAAGCATGCAGCATTGAGGAATGTTAAACAAATTCAATGTTAGAGAGAAAATGAGACAATGAGTAACACAAGAAAACTTGATCTATTTTATTATAAGAAACGAGCTGCATAAGCTCAACTGTACATATCAGTGGTGAAGAAGGCACATCCTTCTCTCCTAACAACAACACATATGAGCCATGGGATTCAAACATCAAGCTGTTGTGCTCATAGCTACGCTTTAGTGATGGTCCTAGGCTATGCAACCATTCCCTACCAAGTACCACGTCTACCCTCTCCATGTTCATAACTTGAAAATCCAAGGATGTGGAGTAGCCTTGTACTTCCAACGGTACAGCTTGGACTTGAGTATCCCAGATTTCGGCATCATATCCATTCATCATTGCTACCTTGTAGCGGTGGGTACTCGGAGTTTGAGGCAAGTTGAGTATTTTCACCAATCCATAATTAATGAAATTGTGAGTAGCACCGTCATCTACCAAGATATGCACCTTGTGCCCTTGCAGAGATCCGTGCATACGTACTAACTCATGTGGTCCGAAGGCCTGTTGCCACATGGAAGCTGTGAGACAGCATTCATGCACCACCTTAGTGTGGTTACTTCCACTGTAGAGAATCGTGAGGAAGAATCAAGAGACAGTAGTTGCATCGTGTGTACTCCTTTCTCCTTGCCATGAGCAGCAGATTTCCCCTTGGGACAATCCTTTTTGCCATGACCACTTCCCAAGCATTGAAAACATAATTTCTCTTTTTTAGCCTTATGAAAGTCCTGAAGAGAGAGAGGACCTCTGAACCCCTTGGGTTTTTTAGCTGCTTTAGAATTGGCTACTATAATTTCCTTTTATTGTGCCCATACTGTGTGCGTGTATTACCATGTGTATTAGTAGGAATGTGATTATTATGTGATTTCTTTTCACCTGGATCATCATGAATGTGTGCTTTCACTATGGCCTCCTCAAGTCTTTTAGGGTCTTGAGTGTTGACGTGCTTTTTAAGCTCTGGCGTCAGACTGCGGATAAACCCAGTACTTGCTGAAAGGTGTCTAGTCCTTCGAACTTGAGGATAACATCCCAATAGTGAGAGATATATTCAAGTAATGATGGGTGTTGGCGCATGGAACACGTGTCCCAAGCTGTCCAATTCCGATCTGCCTCATTTGTAGGCAAGAATTCTTTACGAAACATAGCCTCAAAGGCTACCCAACTTTGTGGTATGATATTCTTCTCCTTGAGAGACATCCACCACTTGTAGGCCTTGTATCTAGAGTTAAGCTTGTTTGTAGTTCTATAACTGCGTCCGGAGTACGTCGTAAGGCGTGAATTCCATCCCACTTGCTGAGAAAGATATTCACTGCATCTTTATTGCGATCTTGATCTTCTCCCTTAATTTGGTGTTTTTCAACAACTCATCCTCCTCCTTTGTAGTGAGAGTGTGCAAGAATCTGGAGATGGACCTTGTCCATGATCAGAAGGGCCTTGCCCCTGAGTAGTAGTTTGCTCATGTATGTGTGTGTCAACAGGGCCCTTGGCCTGCTATGCTGCATAAGTTGTATCACTAATTTAGATAATTTAGTGACGTTTTCATTTAAAGATGCAAAATTTCCTTCCATGACTAATATGCGTGTCTGAAGTGCACGAAATTCTTGAGTATCAAGCAGTTCATAAGCGTCGTCACCCACCATAGCGTTGCTGACACTCTTTGTGAGAGCATCCGGCCGCAAGCCATCACGGGTAGGATCAGGTGTATGATGCTCGAAATCAAAAGTCATATTGATATCTGAATCCATGTCAACACCGTGCAGTGGAAGGAATAGAAGGAAAAATACATGGAGTCAAAAAATAATCCCGTAGCCGTATGATGCACCGCAATAGGTAATTATCCATGCTAATTACGTTAGTGATCCAAGCTTGAAGCGACCGGTAAATTTGTTGGTAGTCCAAGCTATAGTGCATGTTGGACCTTTGACCATTGTAGATTGGCCACATGTGTCCATTGTAGGCAAGGTGGGTGTCACCATATTCTCTCTTGAGTACAAGTGTTGTCTAGATTGGCCACCTGATAAATCTAATGTTATAAATAACGTGACTTTGTGCTGAAACTTTCTCCATCGTGCCCATAGCCATTCTACAATTCTAGTTATCATTAATAACTCCATTGTAATACATTCCCTCAAAATCCTCAGCCATGAAAATTAAAACCTAAACCCTAGATCCCAATTTCTAGATCTAGACAATACACCCTAGGTAGTAATTAGACTATAGATAGTAATCCAAGATAGGAGAATCCTAGAACTAGCCCCAATTCAATAACCCCAAACCATAGTTTCTTATCTTGAAGTCCAAAACTTAAAACCCATTCTCAAAATTCTATACCTCAAAAGACTTGCTGAAGGATGATGTTTGTTTTTCTTGTATGTTAGAAAGGGTTCTATCTCCCTCGTTTCATGTCAGTATGTTAGGAAGGGTTTTACATACCTAGGTCCATGTCCCTAAAATATGCACTCGCATCTCGTAGCAGTGAAGCAAAAATTTTGAAATTCTTAAGTTTGTCACATATATCATCTAAATTTTCCATTGATACCGAAAAATATTTAACAATTTTTTCACAAACTCTAAATTGTTTGTATTTTTCCTTGGATGGTTGGTTTATCACATTCTAGAACAACTTGCATCCCATTCTTAGAGGAGCGGTGCTGTCGGTTCAGGGCGTTACACTTGTGGTAGGTTTTATGCAATCTTTGGAGATGCATGAGACAACATCCTATGGAGAGGGTTTTGGGATAGCGCCCCGGGCGGGATCAAGGGGCAACAACCCCTTGTTGCCTCCTGGCGCGATTGCCGGGCGGGGTCGAAAGCGAGAAAAAACGTGAACAGATAACACAGAGAGAAAGAGAAGCATAGAAACATAGAGACGATTGTGAGAGAACCGCGTCATCTGAGAGACTACTGTAACTGTAGGAGAGCTATTGCGCACGGATCGAGGTGGCTTCACGCTACATATGGCAGATCTGTGAGAAAATCTAGCTGCGATGACAAATTAGGAAACGCCAGAACAACAACAACAGTTACAATAGCAGCATCATCACTAGCAAGAAGAACAACAACACTAGCAAAGAGAGTAGTAGCAATAGTGGTTTAGGGTTAACAGCAGAGCAACACCAACGACAAGAACGACAAAATAGGGACAACAACAATAGTAAAACAGGAATCGACAACAGCAACAACGTCAACAACAATAACATAAATAACATCACACACATACAAAAATAGGTAAGTCTTTAGTTTCTTCCCTCACTTTTCAAAATTTTGGGCTATAAAATTTAATTTAGAGTATGAATATGAGCTTGTATTTCAATCTAAAAAGGCAAAAATACTGCCTTTCATCTCTAATTCTTGTTTCTAGCTACTTAGGAATACATAGCTATTCAAATTAGTAATCTAATTAAAAAACATAATCATACATTGAGTATTTAAAAAACTATATTGGAATAAAAAGAGTTAGATATGCACCTGTATATGCTTGCACGTGCTCTGTTTCACTGATGCTTTTGATTGTTTACCACCACTAGCTACACCTTCGTTATGCACATGATAAGAGAGAGATGAAAGTAGAAAGATAAAGAGGGAGAAAGAGTGAAAACGACTGAGACAGAGGGAGAAAGAGAGGGTGAGAGAGAAAGGGAGAGTAACAATATGGGCTTCTTTGGGGGGAAGAGAGAAGGAGATAGGGGTTTCTTGGTTTAAATTCAAATTCAAGATTTGAATTTTGGGGGGAAGTTTGAATCTAAATAGCTGTAGTTGTAATGACCTTCCAATAGGCTAGACATAGAGAAGTGAACAATCTGCACTTCACATATACAATAACATGTGCACACTAGATTGACCACTCGTCCATTCTAGGATATCTAGTGGGAGACACACATGGAGAGTGACAATATGGGCTTCTTTGTGGGGAAGAGAGAATGAGATAGGGGTTTATTGGTTTAAATTCAAATTGGCCAATATTTGAATTTTGGAGGGAAATTTGAATTTAAATACGTGTACGTTGAATGCTATCTTCTCTTGGGGTGCATTGTTTCTTGCAAAAATGGCCTTCCAATAGGCTAGACATAGAGAAGTAAACAATCTACACTGCATATGTCCAATAACATGTGCACACTAGATTGACCACTCGTCCATTAGGATATCTAGAGGGACTAGGAGAGGGAGACACAGAGGGAGAGTGTTAGAAGCTGGACACACCCTACGGAAACTAACTACTCGGAAGATTATCATTTTTTGTAATTATTCATTTATTGAGGAAACCCGATTTTTCACCTTGTAAATATTGGGGCTTACAGAAGTTTCCATATTGTATCCCAGTTTTGATAGTTAGATTGAGTAGATGGTTGATTTTGGAACTTTAGGGTTTGAGAATTGTAAGGTAATACCACTTTTTGACCTTAATGAGAAAACCTTTTGTCATTTTTAAAAACAAGTTTTGAAGTTTGTGAGTGAGCGTACTGTGTACGAGAGAGAGTGTGAGCTTCACTTGACGCTATGTGTGCACCGGTGGTTGGAATCGAGTGCGGAGAAGTGTAGCGTGTTGCCCTCGATGAGAGCTACACACCGATACCTACATTGCGCGCGTACGGTCCGGTTTTGCGAGATCTTCTACGAGCTTCATCTGGTGATTCGGTGACCATACGTTGTTCGATTTTGCATTGCAGCATATCCACGTGTTCACATTGAGTAGAGCTACACATTAGGCACTTTAGATTTCAGAAACGAAGACCTGCAAATTTCAGCCAGACATCCTACGTGATTTTGCACCGGGTGTTTTGGGTTGGGGTTTTGGTTCATAGACCTTAGGGAGAGTGACCTATTGGTATTAGTAGGGTCTCCTTCAAGTGCTATGGTGTTTCGAGATTGTTTGATGGGTGTTTGGCTCTAGACATCGTTGTAAGAAGTTTTCTCTTATGCACTCTTGAAGGCCGTGACTTAGACAATTGGTAGAGACCTCTGTGGGAATTAGTTAGGAGTCGGTTGAGTGTAGGTTGACACCCTATGCTTACTTCCACGCGCCTGCAGGTCGAGCTTCGTCCTTAGCCGACAAATCTTGTTAGGTGAGTTCTCGCTGTGCTAACGTCCGTCGCGACGTATCTGTCCAACATTGGCGCCGTTGCCGGGGACGAAAACCTTAGGTAGGTGACCGAGACTAGTCCTTGAGGATAGGGATTTTTGGCTTGCCAAGAGTCTCGTTCTACATTTAGATAGGATCAGAGGGTGGAGGACTCTCTAGGTCTTAGAGGGAGTCTAGGGAGCGTGTGTCTGGCCTAGATCCTTCGACTTAGGTAGACTAAGATAGTTTTAGGTATTAGTTGAGTTCTTGAGTAGGAGTTGGAGTGGTAGAAGCGGTGAGAGGAAATCTTGAGAGTCCGGAGAGGCCAGAAAGAAACCAAAACACCATTATCACCATTTCACATGATGAGTAGGAGTAGAGTAAGTAGGACATCATGATTCAGGATCTAGAGCACTCCATGCATGTATACTTGCTTGGTAAGGTCATCACAAGTTCTAAAAGACGCAAAAGTGTGTTTGAAAGCCTAAGTGAAGTCCAAAAGTTACTGTGAGTGTTTCTGATAGAGCTACAGAGCATTAGGAGCATTTCTGTCAGAAAAAAAATTAATTTCAAGCCAAGAGACATCCTACGCGTAGGATGTCTACAGGCTAATCTGGTGGGAATTTTGGGATTTTGAGTTGACCAGTGTGTTCAGAAGGTGGGGTTTACCCTATTTTCAACTGGAAAGTGGAAATTTGACCATATCTTGACAGGATAAGGCCAGATAGACTGAAATTGCCAGACATCCTACCCAAATTGTGCCAAAGCATTATTTTAAAACCAAAACCATATGATGGCTGCATGAGCATGACTTGCATGATATATTGAGTGACTGAGAGGGGTTTCATATCATTTGGGTGAAAAAGTGGGTTCAAAGCAGACTTTAGCACTTTTGACTGAAAAAGGTAAGAACAGCTAAAATAGGGAACTTTTGAAATCCAAACCAAAATCTAAGCATACCACTGGGTTGCTGACATCAAGGGGAAGCTGTGGGTCAAGTCTGGGGTCAAACAGGCCAAAAAGACATCCTACGCGTAGGATGTCTTCTATGTGATTTTACACTCCAAACCTAATTTTGAGCATAGCAAAGTGATCGGCAACTCAAGGGAAGCCTGTGTTTTGAATTTGAAGCCATTCTGATGAAAAAGACATCCTATGCGTAGGATGTTTAAAGCAAGAAATTGAAGCCAGATACTGACAGTGGGCATAGTAAGGTGTTGTACAACCTAAGACAAGCCTCTTGGTCAATTTTGGTCCAAATTGGAGTTGATTAGACTGATCAAGATCAACAACAAGCTGTCGGAACAGATTTCTGATCCATTGACCAGCTTATAGGTGTCCAAATCAAAAAGTAAAAACAGCTGTGGACTTAGTACATAAAGGGGAATCCATAGTGCAAAATTCCAGGCAAAACAAAGCAGGAGACATCCTACGCGTTGTCGTGCTGTGACACGTACATAGTGGGAACGCATGCTACAAGATCTATCTTGTAACTTTTTAGATACATAATTATCTTTCCTATAATGTACATATGCATATTTAAGTATAATAATAAGCCTTCTATATCATCCTATTATTTTTCTCAAGGGTAACCTATCCTTACTTTACCATCAGAAAATACTATGGGAAAAGCTCAATAGCTCCGCCTCTTTAACTTGGGGAAAAAAGCATTGATTCTTTATTTCTACTATCTCATTATAATCTCACACCCTAGCTAGATCCTATATCTAGGGTAAACTCCAATATATATATATATTCTATGTATTTTTGATACTTTTCTTATATTTCTTTTTAAATAGCCACTAGGAGGGAATCAAATCCTAGTGGGACACTAGGTGGCATGATTTCAAAGATACACTTATTTTAATGCATTATTGCAAGCATGATTACAAAACTTTGTCAAGGAGCAATGTCATGCTTTCATATGGCATGAGGTGTCCTTTGGAATTAAATGAAAGTCTAGGCTAAGGGGACCACGGGAAGACTTTTGCTGCCAGAAATGGACCCTATTTTAATGAATTTTTTACACAAGGTTCCAATCTGAATTGGAAAATCATTTTAAAATGAAAATCGTAGCTAAGGAGCTGAAGTTTTTGCCCATATTTTTACTTTTTTATTTGGAGCCACGGTTGAGGAGATATGATCAAAATACTGGACCCCAGTCTGCCCACATCATGCAGGGACAACTCATTTCCAACTTTTCCAATTCCTATACACACTGGCTTTTCTCTTCTTGTGTAAACCCTTGGGGGTTCCCTTCACCTATAAAAGGGGACCTCTTCTTCCTTGAAAAGGAACTCAAGCATTCAAGCCATTGATGAGAGGAATTCTTGAGGGAGTGAGTAGTAATGCCTAATTGTACTTAGCCACATTAACATAAGCCCAAGCCTACACTTTTTCCTAGAGGAAGACTAGCCATTCTTGTACGCTATCCTTGGAAGATCATCTCTAATAAAAAAAGGTGTTGTACTTGGCGTATCAATCAACTTTGAATTCTCCCCTCTTCTTCTCTCTCCCATCAATAATGGTGCCGAAGGGTTTCAAGTAAGATGTGTTCTACATTGATGTTTTCTTGATTTCTTGTTGTTTTCATTTTCATCTCTAATCCAACATATATATATATATATATATATATATATATATATATATATATATATATATATATATATGTATCTAATCTCATATTCTTAACCAAACCTATCTCTCTCATTCTTAGTAATTCATCCTCTCCAGGTTCTCTTTGCTACAGGTACATCTCTCCCCGCAGTATCCTTATTGCCTACGGGCAAGAATAGGGCTTGGGAGGGAAAATTCTCATCTCTTCACTTCTCCCATATCTACATTTCTCACATACTATCCTAAATGAATAACCCACATGATGATAATTTCTATCGCTTTCACTCTGTAGGATCTATTAAAATTAACGTATGGATTAGCCGTAAAATACACTTTCAACAACGTATAGTGTTTCTCTTTGGCCCTGAAAGGCTCAATGAAATACTTCTATCACCGGATCCCATCATACTACCTCTCATAGACTATAATTTTTCTTTTGATGTAAGCGTAGTTATCTTGCTATGAACCAAGAGGATTTGTACACACAATTAATCCCAATCACTAGACAAAATATATATATTATGGTAAGCACAAAACTACAATTCCAAAGAACAATTCGTAGCTTATTTGGTCAGTCAAGATTGAATTCCATTAACTCATCCATTAACCCTTTCATATTACCCATGATACGATATGACCATAGCCTTGATGTTTTCATCTTCGTATTGTTTTGACATTCTCTTTTGTGTTCTTTCTTTGTGTGTGTGAGTGCAAGAGAGAAAGAGTGAGTCTTCTTTGATTGCACTTCTTTCCAAACCCTAGTCTTCATGGCATCTATGGTTTAACTCCTTCATATAGTTTTTGTTGAGTTCTCTCAGAAATTGTCACAGCCATAAGCCCGGTGCTTTCCTGGCAAGACCGCAAATTTCTCGACATATTTTTGGTGAACCCGACGTGAAACTGCCAGGGTGAGATTTTGTGGATAACCATGGGTGATCATGTTGAGCAACAGGGTATACATTTTGACCCAGCAACAATGCAAATGTTTCAAGCATTTGCAATGTTCATGCAACAACAACATGTCATTAAAAGAAGGGAGATTTCAGCAACGAAGGCCATAGAAGTAGTCGTCAATAGAATGGATCAGTTCAATGGCAAATATGTAACCAAGTACTTACGCGAGTATGTGAAGGAGATGGAGCTGCATCGCGTGTCAGAAGGTCAGATGATTCAAAGCTTTGAGCTAGTTGTTGCTCCAGAAATTAGAGAGCATGTTAGGGTAATTAAAGATGGGCATGGGAGAAATTGGGAAGAACTCAAAGTAGCTTTAAAGGAGGAATATTTCATGGAGGACTCTGAGAGAGTGATCAAAAGGACATTCTTAGACTGGGTAGTCAAGCCAAAGCAAGGACTATCAATAACAGAGCTACTTAGGAAATTTGAGCGGCGCTATGCACAACTCACCAGGACAGAAAGGGCCACACTAGATGCAGAGAAGACAGATATTTTCTTACAAGCTGCAGGTAAAGAGTTTCAAGAAAATTTGGAGCTTCTTCTTGAAGATAAAGATGCTGAGCAAGGACTAAAGACTGATTGGAATGAGGTTGAAGGTGCTGTCTCACTGCTTGCTAAACGACAAAGAAGAAGGGACAAGATGGTAGTAAACACTACAAGTCCTTCCATCTCAACTTCTGACAAAATGGTAAAACCTACTTTTATCGCTCCTAAGTTTGATGAGTCCATGCTAGATGAGCTTGTGAAGGGAATGCGTGACTTGAAGGTGAAGTTTGCAAAGCTTGAAGAAAAAGGACAACCATCAGGGCCACTTCCTAGGCAAAGACAACAGCCCAACGAAGGGTTTGTTATTAGATGTATTTGGTGTGATAGTACAGACCATGTAAGAAGGGATTGTGATGATTTTAGTGATGCTTTGTCAAAAGATGTTGTCTTTTTTAAGGATGGTAAAATCCACTTAAGAGAGACAGGTCTACCCTTGAGAACTAACTTTGGGAAGGGGGGAATGCAAACCTTAGTTGAAGATATGGCAACTAAGCATGCCACCTCTTCAGTTGAGGCAGCTACTTTTGGAGTAAAAATTGAACATTTTTGTGATGAAGAGGTGAGTGACCATCATGGTCAAATTTGGCCAAATGTCATGCAATTAGCTAAAAAGGGAAAGCTTACAAAAGAGATTCTACATGAAGCAGGTGATTGCATACGTCTAGAAACAGGATGGAATGATCCAGTGGACTCATTGTCAATGCATGCCTACATTACAAAATGCCAACAAAATGAGGCAATTGTAGAAGAGAAGCGCAGACATGAGAATGATGATGAAGGACCATCAAAAAGAGCTTCTAGAAGTGGGGGAAGAAGCGACTCAATGCCTTCTCAAACACCCTCAACACAAGGAGCATCTCCACCTGAAGTACTCATGGAGGAGTCTACAATAGGAAAGAAGAAAGAGCCAACGAAAGGTAAGACAAAAGGCCCAACTTATAAACTACAATCTGATATTGAGGTTGCTACAGATTTAAAGAAAGTCTTGGAGGAAAGGATCTTGAATAGCAAGATTGAGTTTACTCTGGGAGAAGTTCTTGGCATTGCAAAGCGTGAATTCCATGAGGAGATCATTGACATCATCAAGAGGAAGAGGGAAATCCTTGCTGAAGTTTCTCGTCCACAGGTTGAAGGGGAAACCTCAAAGACACAAGGGATGCAACTGCAAAATAAGGAGAATGATGGAGTTGTGGTAGGATACTACCAGTCTAGTGGGAGAGTGAAGCAAGTGCATTTCTCAAATGATGATGAAGAAGTTGAAGATATTCCTAGGAGTTACTATTCACGAAGTCATTGGGCAAGGGCTACTACAGAAACTTTGGTCAAGGTAGGTGATCTTGAAGAGCCATTTGTTGCCTTGATTGACCACGGTTCAGAAATAAACATAATGTCAAAGAGTCTCTACAACAAGTGCAAATGGCCGAGGGACACAGATCATGGCTGGATGGTAAAAGTGGTAAACAATTCATTCGGTGAATTGTATGCAGCATGTCCAGGTGTGAAGGTAACAATAGGTGATGTAAAGATTGACCAAAACTTCTTTGTACAAGATACATCTTCATATCATCTCATCCTTGGACAGCCCTACATTGTGGGAGTTCGAATGGAAAGAAAGGTAATGGATGATGGTTCAGCATATGCTAGGATACGTAGCAAAGATGGTAAACGAGCTGTCCAATTTCTCACAGTTTGTGTGAACCATGAAAGAAATCGTGACAACCTCAGAGAACATCCTCTACCAAAGGTGAGCAAAGAGTTTCATGATCATAGAGAAATGATGGGTTTTGGCCAAGTACCATTGTAAAGCGGGATTGCAGTGGTACAGAAAGAAAAAGGGTCTCGCCTGATCCAAAAATAGGTGAAGCGTTTTCAACGACCTCCTTGGTAACAAAGAATGGATCAATATGTTTTACAAAACTTGAAGATTTGAAGAGATGTGAGAGGCAATATGTGCATCATGTACAAATAGGCATGAAAAAGAGTGGGTTGCTAGAGCCTACTGAAAATGTTTTGGGTTTGTGTGAACAAGTTTCTTTTGTAGATACTTTGGGTGAGCTTGATGCTATAATGGGGTCTAATTTGCATCTTGAAAATGAAGTTGTGAAAGTTTGCTCTATGGAAATGTATCAAGTAATAGAAGCCTTTAAAGAAAGCCAAACAGTTGGCCCAGAAGTCCATGTTGAAACTAAATACAAGAGTGTAGCAAAGAAGGTGAAACCAATAGCTTCACCCTTACCACCCAACAACAGGGAAAAGATTGAGCAGGCTTCTTTACAACCAAGTTTGAGGAATGCGAAAAAGATTGGGCATACCTTCACAAAGGAGTCTTTCCAAGACTTGCAGATTGGTCGCAAGGAGTTTCTAACACAGGAGGAGACAAAGTGCTTCAAAGCAATGCTTTCAAAGCATGGTAAGGCTTTTGCATTTGAGCCACATGAGATAGGATGTGTTGATCCTTCTATTGTAGCTCCTATGGTAATTTTCACAATACCTCATGTGCCTTGGAATCTGCAGCCTATTCCGGTTCCAAAGGCTCATTTGCCAAAGTTAGTAGAGCTACTGAATGAGAAAATCAAAATGGGAATCTTGGAGCCTTCTTGTGCTCCATACTCAAACAGGTGGTTCACAGTTCCGAAGAAGAATGGTTCTCTATGCTTCATCCAAGATATGCAACCAGTGAACAAAGTGACAACTAGAAATGTAGGTACAGGTCCAATTGTGGATGAGTTTGCAGAGGCATTTGCAGGGAGGGCAATCTACTCAATGGGGGATCTCTACTCAGGTTATGATCAATTTCAGCTTGCAATCGAAAGCAGAGACTTGACAACCATGATGACACCTTTGGGTTTGGTAAGGATGTGTATCTTGCCACAGGGAGCAACCAACTCGGCTGCACATATGATGAATGGGATGAATAAGGTCTTACGTGACTTTATTCCTCAAATCACAATGCCTTTCATTGATGATTTGCCTATCAAAGGATGTGAAGAAAGTGACAAAGATGAAGCTTTGGATCTCAAGGGATGTCGCAGGTTTGTGGTAAATCACATAAATGATTGTGATAAAAATTTTTCTAGGTTGGAAGAAGTAAATCTTACATTGTCAGGGAAAAAGTCTATGTTTGGTGTCAATGAAGTGCTTATTGTGGGGCACATGTGCAGGCCATATGGTAGGAAACCTTGTCCAACAAAGGTAGATGCCATCCAAAGAATGAAAGAAACGTGCACTAGCATCACTGAGGTTAGAAGGTTTCTGGGAGCATGTGTCTTCTATGTTATTTGGATTCCACATTATGCACATGTAGCTGATCCTCTTTATCAGCTGCTTAGAAAGAATCAGAAGTTTAAATGGACAGAAGCACATGTAAAATCCATGAAAAAGCTAAAGGAGTTGCTCCAGTCAGCAACAACTTTGAGAAAGGTAGACTATGAGTGTCAAAGGCCAGTAATTGTGACAGTAGACACCAGTCCTACAGGGATTGGATGGGCAATAGGGCAAGATGACAAAGAAGGACACAGGTATGTGGTAATATTTGGAGCAAAGGTGCTAAGTGCTTGCCAAAGAAACTATCCACAGATAAAGAGAGAGTTATGGGGTATGGTTACAACCTTGAAAAGTGGAAAAGAGTACCTAATTGGTGCATGTGTGGTTGTAGAAACAGATTGTCTACCACTTCTTGGGATGATTACAAGCTGCTCAACTCCAGACATTGCTATGTTGCGGTGGATTGCCTACATTAAGTCCTTAAATCCCGAGTTTAAGCACATTGCAGGTAAAGACAATACAGTGGCAGATATGCTATCAAGGGCAAGGTATGAAGATGAGTCACAAATGATTGACGAGGGAGATGATGTAGGCACAAAGTTCTATTCTATCTCTCATGTCAAAGGTAACAATGTCTGCATGACTAATATACTTGAATCATTCTTGAAAGAGCTTTATGAAGGTGATTGGCTTCTTATTGGAAGCTACTTGAGTACTCTAACAAAACAGGATGATTGGTTTGAACAAGAATTCAAGAGGATACGCAGGAAAGCATATGGGTACTTTTTGAGGGATGGTTACTTGTGGAAGCATCCTAAACAAAAGGGTGCTACACCACAAAGGGTTATATGTAAAAAAGAGACTCAAGTAAAGCTCATGCAAGAGTTTCATGAGAGTCTATGGGCTGGACACAGGGTTGTATGGGCAACCTTCTCCAAGTTGAAAGAAAAATACTGGTGGAAGGGTATGTATAAAGATGTATCTCAGTTTGTAGAGACATGTGTAACTTGTCAAGTGTATCCAAATGTTCGACATCGTCATGGATTGCACCCTACATATCCACTAGCCATGCACTATAAATGGGTTGTGGATCTAGTCACAATGCCTTTAGGACTCTGGCAGATGAGATGCTTGGTTCTTGCACGAGAGGACCTAACTAACCAGGTTGAAGGAAGATCATTAAGAGCTAAAACCACAGAAGCTGTGTGCAAATTCCTTCTTGATGAGGTGATTTGCCGTTATGGTTGTGTGGGAAAAATCACTGCAGATAGAGGTGAACTGGATGCCGAAGAAGCAAGGGAGTTCTTTTCTAGATTAGGAATCAAGCTTTCTCTTACTACAGCTTACAACCCTGAAGGCAATGGAAAGAGTGAAAGAGGGCATCCTCCTATCATCAAAGCTTTGGCCAAGGCTTGTGAAGGAAGAGTTGGTGAGTGGCCAAAACTATTACCATATGCTTTATGGGCTGATCGTACTTTGTACTGGCAGACAAGGTAAATGAGCAGTTGGATGCGCTTCTAAAAGTTAAAACATACGAATGATAGATTAGAGCGGTTAGAGGATCTAGCTAGCTTAAGTTCACACACCACGACAACCATAGCACCCAAGGAAATAGCAGAGCCCAAAAGTGAAGGATTAGGAGGATTTGTACTGGTAGACAAGGTAAATGAGCAGTTGGATGCGCTTCTAAAAGCTTATGAAGCCAGACTAAAAAAGAACCAAACCCAAGAGAAAAGGTGGATGACTTATCCATATGAGGAAATAGAAAAACAGAGGTTGGAAATGTGTAAAAAGATGATCGAAACAGCTCAATCATTGATGGAAGACCCGCTGGGTAAACCTGTAAATTTGCATGAGGCACTAGCTCCAACCCCTATCCAACCAACTTTAGAGGAACAAGTAGAAACGAAGGAAAGACTCACTAATGCCTATGAGTCCAGAGGAGAGCCTATCATAGTGCCAAATACAACAGATGAGGCAAGTAACGGGTTCCAGCCTAAAACATTGACAGAAATGGGTAAAGACTGTAACGGTCTAGATGATCTGTGGAAGCAAATTCGTGAGGCCAACGAGGCTAACAGGATGAGTAACCACATGAATAGCAAGAGAAAAGAGAAGAACGTGATCTCACCTCCTATTGAAGAATTTGAGGTAAGGTCACAAATAAACTTTGAGATACATTCACAAAGGGGAGACCAGGGATCAATTAATTCAGGGCACAGCCAACAAGACTCGCTGAGAACTTTACCCTCTTACCTAGGAGAGTATGAAGCCAAGTCTGAAGTGAGAGAAATCCCATCTCAAAGACTTTCTTCTAACAAAGTAATGGATTCACAAGGGTTGATTGAGTTATTGTCCACCCCGGTGGCATGCACAATCACATTAGCAGAACTCCTAAGGTTACGACCAAACATGTGGACCACAATAGGTAAATGCCTAGAAAAATTTGGAGTGAAAGACCCCACCTTGAGGCTACAGGAAGGGATCAAAGAGTTGGACATGCCTCAACTAAACACTAGGCCAGTACCATTAAACAAAGTTGGAGATTATTGCGAGGGAGAAGATGGAAACACCACGCTACTAGTAAAATTCCAAGGAGTAGTTTACAAAGCTATTCTTGACAGTGGAGCGGGAGTTGCTATCGCCACCAAGGAAATCTGGAAAAAATGGGGAAAACCAGCTTTAAGAGCTACCAGAATGAAATTGCAATTGGTAGACGGGTTCATGGAGAAGCCTCTAGGACTCTTAGAAAAAGTGATTGTCACTTCGTGCGGGATCGAGTATGAGCATACATTTGCGATAGTCGATTTCGACAAAAAGAACAATTATGAGATCATCTTGGGAAGACCATTCATGCGACAATTGAAGATGGTCCAAGATTGGGGTTATGACCACATATACCTCAGACATGGCGAGACAACAACTAAAATACACCTGAAAGACCATAGTTACAAAAATGTGAACCAAACACCCGTGGAAGAGTTTGATTCAGCTACAGTAGCAGGATCAGAACTCCCAGCATGGTTAGGGCAAAAAAAAGAGCTATGGATGTGCGGAGCTTCACATTGTGGAAGCTTGAGAAGAGAGGAATGCGTCTTAGAAAGAGCGATAGAGGACAAGGAGTATATTCCAGAACCTTTCCCTCAAGATGCCTTGGAACCTCTAGAATGGGAATACATACTAGCAACATTGGATGTCTGTACCATTGCAGATAGTCCAAAAACAAAATTTTGCGATAAGGATGGCTATGATGTGCTACCCTACTACATGGTAAACATTATACCAGGAGAAGATGAGACGATAAAACCACCAGAACAAGAAGAGTTTTATAACTCCTCTGAACATCTGGAAGTAAATGATGATGCAGATAATGAGTGTTCAGACACCTCAAGTGAGCGTGGAAGGGAAACCGAGAATATCAAGTTTTATGATTTTGCTAATCAGCACCCTAGACGCCAAGAACGCTATAAAAGGAAACGAGCAGGAAACAAAGCAAGAAAAAACCTGATGCCCAGGATAAAAGGTAAAACTCACTATTTGATGCTTGTAAAAGAAGAGGATTGTGTAAAAGATCAAATCTTAGGAAGATTCCCAAAAGATCGAAGGGAAAGAACGCGAGAGGAATTAAAACAGGAAAGAAAAGCTAAAACAGAAACAAAATCACAAAAATCTCAAAAATAAAAAAAAGAAACAACAAAAGACCAAGAGTGGACCAAATTGGAGTGTAAACAGAAATACCAAGAACTGAAACGGTCTTTACGTGAGATATGGACTACTGAAGAAGATAGTGATGGTAAAGGGGAGTCAGAAAAGGGAAACATGAATGTACCATCACACTATCGAAATTTACCATATAGGACAGAAAAATCATCATGACACCACCAGTTAGGGAAAGAACCCACCAAGAATCTTACGATGGGCCAGAAAATGCCAAAAGAATAGACCTCGCGGAACCAAGTGAAAAGCCTCAGCCGGTCTACATAGCAAACGATTTAGAGCCTGAAGAAGAAGAACATCTAGCACAACTTCTCAAGAAATATAATGTGTTTGCATGGTCCTATAAAGACCTCAAAGGAGTTGATCCATTGATATGCCGACATACAATTCCTTTGAAATCGGATGCAAAACCTAGCAAACAACGTCCTTATACATATAATGATACATTTGCTAAACAAATCAAAGAGGAGATTGATAACCTGATGGAAGCTAAATTCATCTATGAAATCGAACATACAGATTGGGTGTCACCCATTGTGGTAGTTCCCAAAAAGAACAAAAAACTGAGAGTGTGTGTAAACCTCAAAAAGGTAAATGCAGCCACCATAAGGGATAATTATCCCTTGCCAATCACAGAACATGTACTTGAGCGGGTGGCTGGAAAATGGGCTTATTCCTTTCTGGATGGGTTTTCAGGATACAACCAACTGGCAATAGCAAGGGAGGATCAACACAAAACAGCGTTTGCCACAGAATGGGGAATTTATGCGTATCGAGTTATGCCGTTTGGCTTAACTATTGCCCCAGCTACCTTCCAAAGGTTAATGACGCACGCGTTCAAAGAATACCTGGGAATATTCTTAGAAATATACATGGATGATCTTTGTGTACACTCTCTTCTACGAGGGGAACATATTGAACATTTGCAAAAGGTCTTTGAAAAATGCAGGACATATCGAATCTGCCTTAACCCAGAAAAGTGTATATTTATGGTTAAGCAAGGCCGCATCTTAGGACACATTGTCTCAAGAAATGGCATAACCACTGACCTAGACAAAGTCAAAGTCATCGTAGACCGACCTAGGCCCACTAATGTGAAACAAGTGCAATCCTTCATGGGACACTGTGGATATTATCGAAGATTCATATACATGTATGCAGTCATTGCACAACCTCTGTATCGTTTGCTAGTCAATTTCGATTGGACCAAGGAGTGTGAAACATGTTCACATTGATGCTTCTGCATATGCAATCGGAAGTATTCTGGCTCAACCTGGAGACGGAACAATGGATTTTCCAATTTGTTATGCAAGCCGACAGTTAAACAGTGCGGAAAATAACTACACAACCACCGAATGAGAAGGGTTAGGAATGATTTATGTTGTAAAGAAATTCCGGCATTATTTTCTCGCAAACAAATTTGTGTTCTTTACAGATCATCAAGCTCTTTTGTATCTGGTAAATAAACCATGCAATACAGGGAGAATTGTACGCTGGTTTATTATATTGCTAGAGTTTGATTTCACAGTGGTGGTCAAAAAGGGTAAAACCCATCTATGAGCAGATCATCTGTCAAGGATACACAACGGGGAAGCTCCTGAAGGAGTAGATGATGACATACAAGAGGCTTATCTTTTCAATATTGAAATGATACCCAAATGGTCACAGGAAATTGTTAGCATTCTTTCCTTTGGAAGTAGATTTGATAATACGGAATACAGATCCAAACAACAAAAAATTCGACAAACAAAAAACTTCCAGTTGATAGCAGGACGAATGTATCATCTAGGATCGGACCAAATCCTACGATTATGTATAAATCCGGAAGAATTCGAGTGCTACTTTAAAGAAGCACATGTCTAGGATTGTGCATTTCATTGTTCAACAGTGAAAACACACCAAAGACTGAAACAGTTAGGGGTTTATTGGCCAACTATGTATGCGGACACACATTCTTATGTTACCAATTGTACTGTATGTAGTGCCAAACGACCAGTGGATCACGCGACATTGTTTCAGGTAAAAATTGCACCTGCATGGAGTCAATATATCATTGATTTCTTAACCACCACGACATTTTCTGAGAACATCACAAGAGCACGGAAAAGGGCTATAGAGCTCGAAGCTCGTGACTTTCAGTTAAATTGGAACCAACTCTATAAATGAGGAAAGGACAATCAACTTAGAATCTGTGCAAGTGAAAGTGAATACTTGTTGATTCTAGAACATGCACATAGCGGAATAAGTGGAGGCCATTTTTCGGGCGATAAGACGGTAAAAATTGTCTTAACCGCAGGTATATGGTGGCCTACATTGCACATGGATGCTGAAGAGTTTGTAAAGCGTTGTGACGCATGTCAGCGCACCAAGGTGCCGATAAAGAGAGATGAGATGCCACTACAGCCAATGAT
This sequence comes from Adiantum capillus-veneris, assembly GCF_014529385.1. Taxonomy (NCBI): domain Eukaryota; kingdom Viridiplantae; phylum Streptophyta; class Polypodiopsida; order Polypodiales; family Pteridaceae; genus Adiantum; species Adiantum capillus-veneris. Next base: position 65,942,277 of record NC_140948.1, read on the forward strand.
GGGAGCACGAGCATTTGCAAAATGGGGCATTGATTTTGTGGGACCTATCTCACCCCTTGCATATCGCACCCATACCCAATATATCATTGTGGCTACGGACTATCTCACAAAATGGGTGGAAGCCAAGGCAACGCAAAAAGCAGATGCACGAACTACTGCACAATTTTTGTATGAGAATGTTTTTGTACGATACGGTTTACCAATAGAAATTGTCACTGATTGTGGGACACATTTTCTTAATGAAGTCATTGAATATCTGCTAGAGGAATTCATGGTCATCCATAGAAAATCTGCTCCATATCATCCACAAGCAAATGGACAAGCTGAGGCCACAAATAAAACACTATTCACGATTCTTACTAAAATAGTGTTAGAGTCAAGAACAGATTGGGATCAACAGCTACACTCAACACTATGTGCATACAAGGTAGCTTACAAAACATCGATAGGAACAACACCGTACAACATGGTGTTTGGCCTAAATGCTATACTACCCATAGAGTTTTTAATTCCAACTCTACGAGTAGCGAAACGCTTAGAATGGACAGGGCATGAGCTCTCTTCAAGAATAGATGATCTTGAAAAGCTAGATGAACTCCGCTTGAGAGCTGTAGCTTCAATCTATGCTAAAAAGAGAAGAAAAAAAGAGTTTTTTGACAAGCATGTGCGCCCTAAAGAGTTCAAAACAGGGGATTATGTACTTGTTTATACTTTGAAGCAACATGCCAAGAAACTTACAAAGTGAGGGATGGGACCCTTTGTGATTAGTGATCTATCACAAAGTGGAGCTGTCAAGCTTGCTACATTAGCACAGGTGAAGAAATGCCGAACTGGATTAGTGGATGTCGACTGAAGAAATATTATTTACCACTCACACAGGAGATGCTCCAACAAATCCATCAAGGAAAACAACAAATGAAGGAAAAACAGAGAGTACGAGAGGAAGCTCAAGAAGAAGCACAAGAACGCATTGCAAAATGAAGACTTCTGCGACAACAACAACAAAGTGGAGCACCATTGCAAATCAATGCCATTCGACTAACGAAGTTGGATGAAGACACAGTGGAGCCAATAATTGCAGTCAAAGTGGGTAGCAATCAAGTTGAATCGACGTCATTGCTTGATTCTGGAGCTCAAGCAAATTTGATCTCTTGCGGATTATACCAATAGCTCAAATCCACAGGCCAACTTCATCCTACTCCTCAAGTGCTGGAAAGTAGTACATCACACTCGTTGAAAACATTGGGCTGGACTATATTGCATGTACAAATATAGCAATATATTTACCCACACAAATTCTATGTGGTGGAGGATGAAAGCACACGACACCCAATGATGTTGGGACAACCTTGGCAAAAAGAGTACAATGTGCAGATAGATTGGAATGCGAATGCAGTCAAAATTCAGCATGCACAAGAACAACAGGTGATAGCCTTTGCTCAGCAATACCGGAATAATTAGCTGCCAGCACTGCAATCACTGGCAAAAGAGCCAGAAGCAAGAGTGCCACCAAAGGACAACATGATACCCAAGGCCAACAGACAGGTAAAAGCCAACCATGCTAAATACATACACATGAAGTCACCGACCATAGTGCAAAAATCTAGATTACCAAAACAAGGGAAACAAGTATGGATGCGGAAGGATAGGAATGACATGGAAGACAAACAACAATGCAACGAACAAATGCAACTGAAGCAGATAGTTCAACCAAAAACCAAGGGCATTAAACAGATATGGATCCCAAAGAAACTGCTCAGCAATAACCCAAAGGTTATTCGCATTTGGATACCAAAACAAAAGCAAAAAGAACTCCCTTCAGTACAAGCACCAAAGGAAGGCAGACAGCTGCATTTGAAAAAGGACAACCGACTTATGTGGATGCCAATCCGCAACAAAAAAGTGGCAACCAAGGAAGTAGCAAAACACCTACAAAAACCGGCAAAAACAAGCTACCAGTGGACAACAAAAGAAATACGGTCCAGGGCCATTCCGGCCAAGCCAATCCGCTCCATAGAAACAACTACGGCTATATCAACAGTAGCGGCAAAGCGATTGCCTTGTGCAAAAAAGACAATTAAACAGAGAACAGTAGAGTTACAACTGTTACTTGCAAAGAAAATGGGAAACCTCGACGGCAAATGCTAATAAACATCTTGCTTATTCCCTTCTCTTGCACAACATTAATTTTTCCATGCATTGACCGAGTATGCATAAATTAGGGCCACATTAATCGGCCAAGCATTAGCACAAATTTTTTCAACCTATGCACGGCACATACTCCGAGGCGATAATTTGTCGTCTGGGAGGACTCCGGCTAGGAGGGGGGGAGGCATTCTCAAATACGGAACCAATAGCAGAAAGAGCAAAAAAGGGCATGATTTTCGACTAATTTAAGGGTTGTTGTTTGATTGTGAAATTTTCTGGACTAACCAAGTACATATGCCCTTATACAGCATGTATCTATAGGTATATGGGTCCAAACGCCAAATCAAGCCCCTAGGTGTGTGTATATAAGTAGAAATAACCATTTTTCGAGCAAAATATTGGTAAAACGGAGAAATCCGGCCATAAAATTACATGTGAGTGTATATAATATTTTGCGGAGATGTTTGTGATTTATTATGATTTTTGGGGATTTTCTCGGTTTGATTTGCTATTTTCCTTTTAATTTTGCTAATTTTCAGCAGAAAAACCTCAAAAATACAAAAAGCAGGTGAAAAACGGTTGTAATGAAAAACAAAAAACATGGGGATGATCAATGACTATAGGACAACCTATGGTACAGTGGGGGTGCAATTATGATACTGGAGCGGAAAGCGTGTTTTGGCCAGGTTTTGACCGAAATGCCAAATTTCTGGTAAACAGAGCAAATGGAGTCCAAATCAAGAAAATTTTGAGCCTAAACCACATCTCGTAAGAAGTTGGGAGCACATGTCAAATTTCATGAAAAGTGGTTCGGGGACCTCCATTATAAGAAATTTTCATCTCATTTTTAGCTCATTTTCACTATTGACCTTTTGGAGAGAGCTTCTGCCACCTAGAGCGAACGGACCTTCTAGCAGCTTCTACGACGCACACGACTACCCGACGGGCTTCAGACATGAGAGGTAGGCTCACCACCTTGAGCTTTTAACGCATGTTTGTCATTTTGTCACGAAAACTAGCGTAGGGTTCACACACAAAGCGGGCGGTAGAGACCTACAAGTAGAGGCGGCGACCTAATGGCTAACCCAAAAGCATTGAGACTTCATCGGTAGTTTACCCTAGCATAGGAGACCAGTCTTGGATGTCCAAAGGAAGTAGAAAACCATCGGGAAAAGCCTAATTCCTAGAATCCCGCAAGAGGCCACCAAATGGGAAATCGGGGAAAAGGCGCTCAAATGCTACCAAAATTCATGGGTAGGAGCATCTCGACATGCTCGACAAGCCTATGTGACCCACATGACCAAAAATTGACCCAAAGCTGCACTAAACTTCTGAAACGGCATCAGACACACAAAGCGTCAAATTGCTCTGCAGCCAAAACGCATGCCCGTTTGCCACCAAACTTCACGAGCAGCTTTCCTAGACCATCAACAACCAAGTCCTATGGTGGTAGACCACCACAAATCATTGAAGACATGTAAACGCAACCATGGGTGCTTCTAGAGCGACAATTTGCCAAATGAAGCTCCGGTGAAGCCAAAGTCGACAAAAACCATACGGCAAGGATCCCCAAGGGATCGGGAAGCTATGGAGACCAACATCAAGAAATTTCATCGCCAAAAAGCACTCCAAAAGTTAGAAAACGGCTCGGAGGCTCTAAAGTCCACATAGGGAGTTACTTTCTATCCATTTGACTTTTTTGTTGAAATTAGGCTTAAAAGGGACTCAAGGGGACCAAGGGCAGGCACTAGGGGCACAATCCAATAAAAAATCATCAGGAGACATTCTACGCGTAGGATGTCTCAAGGACATTTCTGGGCACAGATCCCAACATTTTTCATCATATACATTTTTTGAATGACCTGTACATGCTATCCACCAAGTCTCATCACATTTGGACCAAAATTGACCTCATATGCATGAAAAAAAGCAAAGTTAGGGCAAAGAGGCAATAATGGGCCATAGACCTACCAAATCTTGTCCAAATCTCATGAAACTTGCACAACACATTCACCAACACATCACCAACCAATCTGTGTGGTCAGAAGAAAAAATTGGTGAAGTAGACATCCTACGCGTAGGATGTCTATTTCACATTTTTGGCCTACAGAGGATGTTTGTCCCTTCCAGATCCAATCACCTCATCATCAAGAGCTCATATATCAATTTTGAAGCCATTCTAATCAATTTTGACCCCCAATACCTTCAAAATACACTTTTTGAGCCCAAAAACACTACACAGGCTCTTGCAAGCATCAATCCTTGTTCAAATGCAAATCCAAAAGCATAGCCATGTTCCATAGGCCAAGGACTACCCACAGAACAAATCTCATGCCATTTTGATGAAAAATAGATCCTACGTGTAGTATGTCTCAAGCATAATTTAGACCTTCTGTGCAAAGAGTGACATCATGGAAGCCAATACCATGGTGCAATGAGCCCGTATACCAATTTTCAACCCATTTGGACGTCAATTGCTACCTGTTATGGACTTTCTACCCAATTTGTGACCTAAAGCCTGAATCAGCCCAAAAAATCCACTTTTTGATATCCAAATCCATATCCAAGCACATAGCCATGTTCCATAAGCCATGCACTACCTGCATGTCAAGTATCAACTAATTCTGATGAAAAAGACATCCTACGCGTAGGATGTCTAAATGGAAAATTTTGGCCAGATTTGCAGTGTGAGCACATACACGGTTTCACAAGTACCTTTTAAGCTTTATTTTCAATTCTCAAGTCATTTGGATAGTTAAAACTCAGTTTCTCAGCCAATATGGAAAAACGCTAACTTCGGACTACTGAGTGCAACAGGATCTATGGCAGCCGCGAAGTCACCGACAAAGAAGAGAAGAATGACCATTAAGGATTACCTAAAAGAAGTGGAGCCCTTCGTCATACCAGAAGGAACACTAAAGCCCACCAGCACATGGATCCAAGAAGATCTGCTAGAGTCCAACGACCTAAAGATCTACCAAGGAGTGTTCAAAGACACTGAAGGGAATGTGATCGAGCTACCGATGCTACCGGGAGAACTCAATGAGTTCGTAAGAAGCAAGATGGCCGAGTACTTGGAGAAGATTGATCTCCATAACTATTTTGAAGCAGTGCCAGCCGGGGTTGACATAAAGAGAGTCTGGGAGTTTGTGAAGACCATCAAAGAAGATGGAGTGGCCAGAGTAACCGATCTGCAAGGCAGGCCAGAAACAGAAATAATCATCACCAAGCAAGTTGTAGCAGATGCACTAGACCTCTCCAACAAGGGAGATAGTGTAACTAAAAGAAGGGATGAGGTCAAGGTGTACATTGAGAAGAAAGGTAACTACACTTTTGAAGATATTGCCAACCGGAAATCTTGAGTCAGTTGTACAACCAATACTTCCATATGTGTACGAAGAGGCCACAAAATTACAGAATGCCGCCAGGTGCAATTTCCACGACATTCACTTGGGCAATGATGAAGAGCACTCCAAAGATAATCAACTATGCAACATATATACATGACAACTGAGTGAAGATGGGTAACAAGAAGCCAACGTATATTGTGCCAAGAGAACTAATCACTAAGGTGATTTATGGGGCATTGCACGCAAAAGGAAGATGGCCTGACTCCCCGTCACAAAACGACTGGCTGAGGCTGAAAGAAGACAAAGAAGATGAGCCACAAAGAGCACCAAGGGTTGCCACAAGATTGAAAAGACGGCTAGAGCTTGTTCAAGAAGAACAGCCAGAGCAAAAGAAGGGAAAGAAAGAATTTGCCCAAGTGTCGGCAAAAGAGACAAAGTCACCAAAAGCGGCTAGACTAGAGCGGCTAATGGAGAGCTTCAGAGCAGAAAGAGCCCTTAAAGGCGATTTGAGTGAACTCTGGAAGCCGTCTCTAGAAGCAATGTCGGGATTATCTCGAAGCGTGCAAAGGGATAGATTCGAGGATTACATCAAAAATTTTGAGATTCTTGATGCCGCATCAGAGAATATCCTGCATGTCCCTTTTACAGAAGAGGAAGTGGAGCAGGTACGACAGAAATTGCTAGACGAGCAAGAGAGCCAAGAGAGAGAAAGAAAGACAAAGGCAGACCGAGATTTAAAGAAAAAGCCTACATCTCTACCAGCCAGCCCTAAACCCAGCCCACCGCCCTCACCACCTCCTCAGAGCCCTCCACAAGAAGATAAAGAGGAGAAAGACAAACACAAAGGCCAGGAAGAGCCCAAGATACAACAAAGCCAGGAAAGGGAAGAGGTTAAACCCAAGAGTGAGGAGACAAAGCCAAACGAAGAATACAACACATTTCTGGACCTGCTAGTTGCAGGATACATAAAAGAAGAAGCTGCCACCACAGTCGCATTCGACTTGGCAAGCACAGGGACTAAATAAAAAATGCAAAGCATCAGGTTAGTAGAACTAAAAGAGATGGCAACAGATACAATGGACCTGCACCCGCTCTCCAACGACTGGGATGTGGTGATGACAATGTTAACTAGGTTAAGAGCGCAGTCCATGGCCTCAGAAAGTGAGATGGCAGCTCTCAAGGCCACGGAAATAAAGATAAAGCTGGAAGTAGACTCCCTACAAGGACAAAGCCAAAGGCAGAAAGAGAGGGAAGCAGAGCTACAGGCCACTCTAGCAAGGGCACTGCAAAGATGCCAAGAAATGGAGAAAGAAAATCAGGCAGCAGCCCAAAGAATGCAAGGAGTTGAAGAGGAATGTCAGCAACTCAGCAAATCATTGATAGATGCCGAGAGGGAAAGGGATAACCTGACCCTATAGCTGGCTGAGGAATCTAAAGAAGTTGAAGCCATGAGAAACGCCAAAGAAAAGGTGGAGATAGATCAAGAAGCCAGCGAGGATGAGGTCCTTGAACTCAAGGACCAGCTCAAAGTGAAAGATCAAACCATCCAAAGGCTGCGGGCATCTCTTGCCAGAGTCAGAGCTACTAGCTCGACTCACATCACTACGGAAAGTCAAATGTATGAAGAACAGATGCAAGAACTTCAGAAAGAGCTAACTCTAGAGAAAAAGCAAAGATTGATGATGGCAGAAGGGTCTATTGTCATGAAAACACGAATGGAAGAAGAACAAAAATCCATGCAGGAGGAGTTAGAAACTATCAAAAGAAAGCTCGAGGAGGCGGAGAAGATAAACGCTGAGTTGAACGACCTCCTCGTGAATATGGGCGAAGAAGCTAAAACAGAGAAACAGAAACTCCTAAGGCAGATTGAGGAGTTGAGAGGACAGCAAGTAGGAGAACAAGAGGGCACATGGCCAACAACCAATGAAGGCATAGATTTAGAAAATGTGGCAAATCCTGTGTGGACACACCTATGCAAGAGGAAATCCTAGAAGGATCCTCTCAAGAGCCACAAGATCAGACACAGGAGGAGGAAGAAAAGCTGCGTAAGGCAATAGAGGTGGAGATCAGAGAGACAACAAAGGAAGCCTTGGAGTGGGAGCAGAGGGTTTTCAAGTCCATGACCATCCAGAAGATTGACGCCAGCAACCTCAGGCGCGAATGGCTTCAACCCTCTCTCCCATATCCTTTGCTGAAGTATGAAGCTGCCACCATCAATAAGAGGATTAGAGAAGAGCCTACAGTGCCACTCTACAACGCAGATATCTCCCAACCAGAAGGGGTCAGGCTAATAGTTGACTCTCAGCCAAAATGGAGAAAGGCCTGGCTGACAAAGTACCCACAATACCTAATCCATTTGGTAGAGGCACCGAAAAACATAAGAGACAACCTCAGCTTTTGTCCTCTACCAAGGATCAGAACGTGGAAGGCCCAGGAGATATTACAAAGGAGCCAACCCACTTGGCTGAATTATCCTAAGCTGCCGGGCTTGAAGGCAGGTGAGAGAATGAGTGTCCAATACATGGTGAAAACCCTAACGGGCGCCATCAAATTGTTCACTGGCTCACCTGACCTTACGTGCATCATGATGAAGAAAATCTGCAAAACTCTTCTAGCAGTATTTCAGACATTCAAGCCAGGCCAGGTGACAGACAATATCTTCTTCTTCCAAGATACTTACAGATGTGCCTATGATTTGTTTGGTCAGCCTTCCAAGGAGGTGATACATGCGATGTATCAAAGGATAATGTTTCTACCATCCTATCACCTCCAGGCCTTTGAAGAAGCGTTCTACACCGGCTTCTTCACAATAAACACTGATATTTTTGGCCCAACAATGATGAATCTACATGCAAGATACGAATCATTGATCAAGATGCGCGAAACCATACGATGAAGAAACAGATCAGCGGCCATGTCGGGGACGACATGAGCAAGGAGGGGGGGAGTGTTAGAAGCTGGACACACCCCACGGAAACTAACTACTCGGAAGATTATCATTTTTTGTAATTATTCATTTATTGAGGAAACCCGATTTTTCACCTTGTAAATATTGGGGCTTACAAAAGTTTCCAGATTGTATCCCAGTTTTGATAGTTAGATTGAGTAGATGGTTGATTTTGGAACTTAAGGGTTTAAGAATTGTAAGGTATTTATACCACTTTTTGACCTTAATGAGAAAACCTTTTGTCATTTTTAAAAACAAGTTTTGAAGTCTGTGAGTGAGTGTACTGTGTACGAGAGAGAGTGTGAGCTTCATCTTGACGCTACGTGTGCACCGGTGGTCGGAATCGAGTGCGGAGAAGTGTAGCGTGTTGCCCCCGATGAGAGCTACACACCGATACCTACATTGTGCGCGTACGGTCCAGTTTTGCGAGATCCTTCTACGAGCTTCATTTGGTGATTCGGTGAGCATACATTGTCCGATTTTGCATTGCAGCATATCCACGCGTTCACATTGAGTAGAGATACACATTAGACACTTTAGGTTTTAGAAATGAAGACCTGCAAATTTCGGCCAAACATCCTACGTGATTTTGCACCGGGTGTTTTGGGTTGGGGTTTTGGTTCATAGACCTTAGGGAGAGTGACCTATTGGTATTAGTAGGGTCTCCTTCAAGTGCTATGGTGTTTCGAGATTGTTTGATGGGTGTTCGGCTCTAGACAGCGTTGTAGGAAGTTTCCTCTTATGCACTCTTAAAGGCTGTGACTTAGACAATTGGTAGAGACCTCTGTGGGAATTAGTTAGGAGTCGGTTGAGTGTAGGTTGACACCCTATGCTTGCTTCCACACGCCTGCGGGTCGAGCTTCGTCCTTAGCTGACAAATCTTGTTAGGTGAGTTCTCGCTGTGCTGACGTCCGTCGCGGCGTATCCGTCCAACAGAGAGTGACAATATAGGTTCCTTTGGGGGAAGAGAGAAGGAGATAGGGTTTTCTTGGTTTAAATTCAAATTGGCCAATATTTGACTTTTGAAGAAAAAATTGAATTTTGGAGGGAAATTTGAATTTAAATACGTGTAGTTGAAATGCTATCTCTTCCGGTGCATTGTCCCTTGCAATAATGGCCTTCCAAAAGGCTAGACATGGGGAAGTGAACAATCTATATTGCATATGTCCAATAACATGTGCACACTAGATTGATCACTTGTCCATTCTATGATAGATGGATTGTAATAGGGTCTTCTTGGCATATGTGCATTCTTAACATTGACATTTTTTCCTTATAAATAGGTGATTTCAATATGTGTAGTTAAGGTATTTTATGATTGTCCATTCTAGGTCAAGTGATGGTGATATGTGAATGTGCTCTTTTCTAGAAAAGACATGCATAACCATGTTCTTCAATAGTCACATTTGTTGTTTAGATTAACCACTTGTCATTCTAGGTCAAAAGTGATGGTCGTATGATGTTACATGTGTAGATATACACATAGATTGACCACATGTCCAATCTAGGTTCATTTTTTATCTTTATAGTCAGATGTGTTGTCTACATTGACCACCTGTCCATTCAAGGTCAAGTGATGGTCGTATGTTGTTGTATGTGTATATCTCCACATAGATTGACCACCTGTCCAATCCAGACTCATTTTTTCTATATCTTCTATCTTTCTTTCCCAAGGAAAGCATGCTTGTATGTTATTTGATACACATGTGTATGTTCTTACATAGGTATATATGCACCTAGATTGACCACTTGTCCAATCCACACTTATTTTTCTATATTTTCTATCTTTCTTTTCCTAGAAAAATATGCTTGTATGTTCTTTCCATTAGGAAGAGGATGGGGTAGGAGGGCCTCTTTATTTGCCATAAGTTTATGGAGGTGATTAAAATGTTGACAAATATGTGTATGCCATGTGTGCAAGAATGGTGGGTGTGTAAGAGATGTGTAAGAGTGGTCAAAGGATGCACTTTTTCCCCCAAAAAGGAGGTGGACAATTTTATGATTTTTGGCCTTCTATAACTCCCACATATGATCTTTGATTTGAGTGGACATCATAGATCTGTAATCTACGTGTCGAGCTCTTTCCATAGATATGCTACATGATATGGTTTCACCCGCTAGATTTTAAATTCCATGTTGGGGAGAAACTTTGAATTCAAATAAACTAGCCGTTTTGAATGTTTGAATTCAAAAGTTGTCCTTTGCTTACTTTCTTAATCGTAAAGGTTTGACTTCCTTAAACTGCCAAATAAAGAGGCCCTCCTAGACCCCATTCTCTTTCTAATGCATATTCATGTGTATGTTCTTACATAGGTATATCTGCATCTAGATTGACCGCTTGTCCAATCCAAACTCATTTTTTCTATATTTTCTATGTTTCTTTCTCTAGAAAAGTGTGCTTCTATGTTCTTCATATTCATGTGTATTGAATGTCTTAGTTATCTGTCCATTCCACGCTAGGTTATGGTGGAATGTACTTTGTTAAGCATATGTGCACTTTAAATTGGCCATCTGTCCATTCTAGTGCAAGTGATGGTCATATGTGAATGTGCTCTTTTCTAAGAGAGACATGCATAACCATGTTCTTTAATAGGCACATGTGTGTCTAGATTGACCACCTGCCCATTCTAGGTCAAGTGATGGTTGTATGTTGTTACATGTGTACATATATACACATTGATTGACCACATGTCCAATCTAGGTTCGTTTTTAATCTTTATAGTCAGATATGTTGTTTAGATTGACCACGTGTCCATTCTAAGTCAAGTGATGGTCCTATGTTGTTGTATGTGTATTTCTCTACAGAGATTGACCACTTGTCCAATCCAGACTCATTTTTTCTATATCTTCTATCTTTCTTTCCCAAGAAAACCATGCTTGTATGTTATTTCATACACATGTGTATGTTCTTACATAGGTATATATGCACCTAGATTGACTACTTGTCCAATCTAGACTCATTTTTTCTATTTTTTCTTTCTTTCTTTCTTTTCCTAGAAACGTGTGCTTGTATGTTCTTTATATGCATGTGTATTGAATGTCTTAGTCATCTGTCCATTCCATGCTAGGTTATGGTGGAATGTACTTTGTTAAGCATATATGCACTTTAGATTGACCATTTTTCCATTCTAGCTCAAGTGATGGTCATATGTGAATATGCTCTTTTCTAGGAAAGACATGCATAACCATGTTCTTTAATAGGCACATGTGTTGTCCAGATTGACCACCTATCCATTCTATGTCAATGATGGTCGTATTATGTTACATGTGTATATATAGATATAGATTGACCACATGTCCAATCTAGGTTCATTTTTTAATCTTTATAGTCAGATGTGTTGTCTACATTGACCACCCATCCATTATAGGTCAAGTGATGGACGTATGTTGTTGTATGTGCATATCTCCACAGAGATTGACCTCCTGTCCAATCCAGACTCATTTTCTCTATATCTTCTATATTACTTTCCCAAGAAAAGCATGCTTGTATGTTATTTCATACACATGTTTATGTTCTTACATAGGTATATCTGCACCTAGATTGACCACTTGTCCAATCCAAACTCATTCTTTCTATATTTTCTATCTTTCTTTCCCTAGAAAAGTGTGCTTGTATGTTCTTTTCTCAAATTAGATTAAGTACATAATTATGACATGTTTTTCAGGGTAAAAATGTCTCAAGTGAGGACCTCAAATAAGAGAAAAGTAACTACCATTCCAGTCATCATTGACCTTGCTACCAAGGAGCCTCATCATGGTACCTCAATATTTATGGACTACAAGGTGCTCAATATCATAAAGTACATTTGTTTCTTGCCTCAGAACAAGGTAACAATGTATTTGAGGATCTAGGCCAAGTAGTTGCAGTAGCTGTATCAACCGTTGAAGGTCATCCTAGCATTGAGTGCATTAACATTCAAGTTCCCGGGAATATAGAGTATTGCCTATCTCCAAAGGCATGTTGCGCTGAATGCATGGTAAAAGATAAAGAGGTGACTATGTTCTCTAGAGGTTGGAATGCAAACATGGATCCTATACAGGTGACTGCAGATACTCTTCATGACTCCATTGTCTAGAGTGTGAAGAATAAGAATCCCTCCACCAAGAGTCCAAGGCCAAAATTGTCTCATCCAAAAGAAAAGAGGGCCAAGGCTCATACTGTTGAAGGGTCCAAAGCGGTGGATGAGTCAAATCTAGATGCTTCACAAGAGGGTACAAGCAACCAGCCTCACTTAAGGTTTGTGGAGCCCGATCTTTTAGAGAAAGAGGTTCAAACGGAAAAGAAAAGCAATACTGGAGGCATGGAGAAGTATTCAACATATTTTCCATTCAAGTATACAGAGTATGAAATTCTTGTGACCAATTTTTTTCTTGCTCCTAATCATTATAATTCTCGCCAACTTGACAAGGAGCAGCTAAATAGTTACATGCTTCTCTTTGCTGCAAGTGCAAATAGGCCTTCATCATGTGCCTATTTGATGCCTGTCAAGAATTGTGGTCAAAGGATAGGAATCCCAATGACGCCATCAGAGATTGAAGAAGGCAAGCTAAAAGACTATAGGTATTGGATTCTTGATGGACAACACTATATATATGCAACAAAAATGCTGAGAGTTCAAGAAATGACGAAGGGGAGAATAAGAAACCAAGTGCCACAGTATTTAGGTGTCTAGCTGGTTTGGATGAAGAAGAGGTTAAGAAGTTACAAGAAGAGATGGCACAACTATGTTATTGAAGGGCATAAAGGACATAGACATCATGGACATGCTTGAAAGAATCAAACAACTCAAGCAAGATCTTATCATTCAAGATGCCTTGATTGAGGAGTTTAACTCTCTCAATGAAGATGCAAAGTGCAATACTTGGGAGGATCTTGTCTTGATGTATAACATCAATGATGTTGTGTATATGAAGTTTCTTGAGCTTTGTGATATATGGATCAAGACACAATTATAGTGAGGAATCAAGAAGATTGACTTTCCAAAGAGTGCAAGAAAGTATGTTGAGTGGACAATCAATCTACACAAGGATCAAGTAAAAGCAACAGTTGTTCCTTGGAGGATTTATGTGGTAAACCTTCATATTGAAGGTTCTTCATACTTGGAGCGTCACCTTTGCAACCCAGTGCCCATAAGACTTTGTGTATTGGACAGATCAAAGGCCTTTAAGAGCAACACACATTGGCATGAGGATCAATACAAAGATCTCTTAAATGGGATGATGTCCATCAGTGGAGGTTCAGAAGAAGCACACTATGTGCTTCTTGCTTTCTTAAACATGACAGATTTTGTGCAATTGCAGAACGCTTTGAATAATATGAAGGACATAATGCGACAACAGAGTGTTGGAGTTCTACATCATGAAAGAGACACGTTTTATGCTGGGTCTATAAAGCTCTTCTCTATTGTGGTCCTTTTTGGAAAAAGTGATGCATCTACTGAACTCCCAACAACTCTTGCTCCAGGAGAATCTACCACCATACTTGATGTAGGGTTACTTGATATCAATTTTCAAACTGTGAAGCATCTATCGGACAAGGATTTCTTGAAATTTAAGAAGAAACTTCTTGTCAAGAAATTTACCAAGAAGTATTGCATAGAAGGATCCAAGCTAGTGGAATTATTCAGTGATGGCTATATAACAGAGATTGGTCTTGAAGAGAAGAAAGAAGTTGTAGCCATAGTGGAAAACATTGAGGATCAGAAGAATCTAGAATCACAGATTCTAGAATTTGTGACATTGCATGATGACATCAAGCAATGGGCAGGCCTTCAGGTCAATCAAGTAGAGAACCCAGTTGAGCACGAAAGCAAGATGGTGGAAAGGATGAGTGAACGCAACTTTTTTGTCAAAGATTTTTTATCACTTGAAGCAAGTATGTATTAACTTGGAAACCCTCACATTCATTTCATTGTTTCTTTTGTAGTTTGAACTTGTTATATCTATTATAAAGATGACTTAAAAGCTTCAAGTATCTTCAATGTATCCTTTTGGTTCAATTTAGTTTTGTTCATTCCTTTAAAAATCTTATGTCTATATTTAGCTTGACTGAAAAAGACAAATAAAAAATTCTTTTCGAATAAATTCATGTTCTATTTATTATATGTCAAAGTATTTGAGTGATGGTTCCATTGTGCCATGATCAGCTTTAGATTGGTCACTTGTAATGAACCTTGAATGGGCAAGTGGTCAATTTAGGTGCACATACATACACGTAACAACATATGACCCTCACCTGACCTAAAATGGACAAGTGGCCAATCTAGGCAACACATATTCACATGTATCAACATATGATCATTACCTAGCCTAGAATTGACACGTGGTCAATCTAAACAACACATGTGACTATTAAAGAACATTGTTATGTGTGTCTTTTGTTATCACCATCACTTGACCTAGAATGGACAAGTGGCCAATCTAAAGTGCACATATGCAGAACAAAGTACAATCCACCATCACCTAACTGAGAATGAATAGATGGATAAGATACACAATATAAATGAATATAAAAGAACATACAAGAATGATTTTCTTAGGAAAGAGAGATGGGAAATATAGAAAAAATGAACCTAAAATAGACATGTGGTCAATCTAGGGACACAAATACACATGTAACAACATATGACCACCACCTAACCTAAAATGGATAGGTGGCCAATCTAGACAACACAGTGACTATTAAAGAACATAATTACACATGTATTTCATACAAAAGGACACATTCACATATGACACCATCTGACCTAGAATAGACAAGTGACCACTCTCACTAATCTAGACAACCACATGTTACCAAAATTGGAAAGATGGCCAATCTGGAGAAAACCACATGTGTGTGATGTCTTGATGTCCACAGTACTAGCATTACCAAGAATGGATAGATGACCAATCTACAAAAGAAAACATGTTTCTTTACTAAGAACGGTCAAATGGCCATTCTAGAGTGTAATGCTTTTTTTAGTCAAGAGAGATGGACACTCTAGCAAGAACTAAGCTAGAATGGACATGTGGTCAATCTAGAGAGCATGTACGCATAGGAATCACCATATTAGAATCACCTAACCTAGAATGGATATGTGGCCAATCTAGATAGCACATCTAACAATAAAAGAACACAAACTAAGAAAGAACAATTACATGTGGTGTAGAAACTAAACATGTGTCAGAAGACGTTGGTTCAAGCAAGAAATCATAGTATCCTTCTAATCTAGTATGGATACATATGTTTTTTTCTGAAAAAGGGCACACTCATATATGACCATCATCTAACCTAGATCCAAGTGAACCATATTGAATAAAGTGCTATGTAGAGTGCACCCTATTTTAAGGGGACTCAAAGATTTGATGAACTAAATTTTTTGTAGAAAAGTTATCTTCTTACTATAGCATGTTATGAAGTTCTTTATATATGACCATCACGTGACCTAGAATGGACACGTGGCCAATCTAGGAATCACATATGCACATGATAACAACATAAGACCATCACTTGACCTAGAAGGTTAAAGAACATAGTTATGTGTGTCTTTTTAAAAAAAGAACACATTCACATATGACCATCACTTGACCTAGAATGGACACGTGGCCAATCTATGCAACACATGTGACTATTAAAGAACATAGTTATGTGTGTCTTTTTAAAAAAAGCACATATGACCATCACTCTAGAATGGACACTGTCCAATCTGAATTACACATA
Organism: Adiantum capillus-veneris; assembly: GCF_014529385.1. NCBI lineage: Eukaryota > Viridiplantae > Streptophyta > Polypodiopsida > Polypodiales > Pteridaceae > Adiantum > Adiantum capillus-veneris. Next base: position 65,958,424 of record NC_140948.1, read on the forward strand.
TGCAAAACAAAGTACATCCCACCATAACCTAACCTAGAATGGATAGATGGCTAAGATACACAATACACATAAATATAAAAGAACATACAAGCATGATTTTCTTAGTGAAGAGATGGAAAATCTAGAAAAAATGAAATTGGAATGGATAGGTGGTCAATTTAGGGGCATAGCTGCATGTGGTCAATTTCATGCAATTCATCTAGGCGAGGTGATGGTCAATTTCATGTAATTCATCTAGGTCAGGTGATGGTCATATGTAGCTTTAGCAAACTAATGTTTTTTGTAGACCAGCTATCTTCTTACTATAGCATGCTTTTAAGTTCTTTATATATGACCATCACTTGACCTAGAATGGACAAGTGGCCAATCTAGGCACCACATATGCACACGTAACAACATATGACCATCACCTGACCTAGAATGGGCAAATGGCCAATCTAGGCAACACATATGCACATGTAACATTTATGAACATTACCTAACCTAGAATGGACAGATGGCCAATCTAGGCGACACATGTGACTATTAAATTCACATATAACCGTCACTTGACCTAGAAAAGACAGGTGGCCAATCTGAAGTGCACATATGCAGAACAAAATAAATTCCACCATAACCTAGCCTAGAATGGATAGATGGCTAATATACACAATACACATGAATATAGAAGAACATATAAGCATGCTTTTCTTAGAAACGAGAGATGAAAAATCTAGAAAAATTGATCCTAGAATGGACATGAGGTCAATCTAGGGGAACATATACAAATGTACGACAATCACTTGACCTGGAATGGATAGGTGACCAATCTAGACAATACATGTGACTACTAAAGAACATAATTACACATGTCTTTCATAGAAAAGGTCACATTCACATATGACATCAACTGACTTAGAATGGACAGGTGGCCACTCTAACCAATCTTGAAAACCACATGTTACCAAAATTGGAAAGATGGCCACTCTTGAGAAAATCACATGTGTCTTGAAATCTTGATGTCCACCTTACCAGCCTTACCAAGAATGGATAGATGGACAATCTAGAGAAAACCACATGTTTCTTTACTAAGAATGGCCATTCTAGAGTGTACTTTTGACTAAACAAGAACATTTATACATGTGTTGATACATTAAAAGAAAGGGCATAGAAAGAACATAATAGCATGCTTTTTTAGCGAAACAGAGTCGAACAATCTAGCAAAAACTAACCTATAATGGACATGTGGTCAATCTAGAGAGCATGTATGCATAGGAATCACCACATTAGCATCACCTAACCTAGAATGGATACGTGGTCAATCTAGCTACCACATGTAACAATAAATGAACACAAACTAAGAAAGAGTAATTACATGTGCCTTAGAGAATGAACATGTGTCAGAAGACACTGGTCCAAGCAAGAAATCATAGCATCCTGCTAATCTAGTATGGAAACACATGTATTTCCTGAAAAGGGCACATTCATATATGACCATCATCTGACAATTCTTTGATAGGTGTCTAATCTTAAGTGTACATATGCAGAACAAATTACATCCCACCATAGCCTAATTTCAAATGGATAGATGGCTAAGATACACAATACACATGAATATGAAATAACATGCAAGCATGATTTTCTTAGGAAAGAAATATGGAAAATCTAGAAAAAATGAACCTAGAATGGACGGGTGGCCAATCTAGGTGCACATTTGCACATGTAAAAACATATGTCCATCATCTGAGGTAGAATGGATAGGTAGCCAAACTGAAGTTCAAACTGAAGTTCAGATATGACAACAAGAACATATTTACATCTATCTATCCACTAGAGCTAGTGCAAAAAAGAGAAAACTTTTTCATTTATCTTTCTTAGAAAAATTGAACCTAGAATGGACAAGTGGACAATTTAGGTGCACATATGCACATGTAACAACATATGACCATAACTTGATTTAGAATGGACAAGTGGCCAATCTAGGCAACACATGTGATTATTAAAGGACATTGTTATGTATGTCTTTTTTTTAAAGGACACATTCACATATGAAAATCATCTAACCTAGAAAGGACAGGTGGCCATTCTGAATTGTACATATGCAAAACAAAGTACATCCCACCAAAAGCCGAATCTAAGCACATTTGAACTCTAGATTTATCACAAGTTCATTATAAGTTTGAAATATGTCAATTTTTCTAATCAATTTTCTTAGAGAATGTGCTCTACATTTGCCACATGCAATATAGAATAGGTAAAGGTCATTAGGTTTAACTTGTTGCCACTTGAAAACATCCATTGGATTCTAATATAAGCATGAATTTCACTACAAAATAAAAGCATGGTAAGTTCAAGTTTAAGCCACCCACCTTGGGATGGGTTAATGCCTTTATGATCTTCCTTAGGCATAGGTAACTCTAGACTTGCCACTTATCCATTCTAGGATAAGAAATTAAGGTGGCAATTCTAGCGTGTGAATCCTCAATGCCTTATTTTTTTCACTACATTTTCTTGCTTTGTATGTTTCAAGAACTACCTTCATTATCTTTTTTTCTTGATACCCTTAAATGATATTGTATTTTCTTTACCTTGTGCCTTGTTTCTCTACCTTTTCTAATTGTTTTGACTAATTTTGAAATATTGCTACTTTGTTTCCTTTAGATACAGAACATGACATGGTTGCTACATCCAAACACTAGGTAAGGATTCCCTAATATGCACATTGATGGAAGCCTTGAAACCCATTTAAAATATTTGAAGTATATTGTAGGAGACAAAATTGATCGACAAGTGGGAGATGGTAGCATCAATGCTATTTTGGTTCATCCAGTGGCAACCACTCCAATGGGTGATGGATTACAACTTGAAAAAGAAGTGCAAGATGATTGATGCCAATAGCTCAAGCCCAATAATGTCAAAGAAGTCCATGTTGACGATTGTGTTGGACTTGAATGGTGTTTTACTGAAACATTGCCCCCATCATCCAACCTTCATGAGTCTATTCAACTAGACTCTAGAGGATATATTGTTCTTAGGCCAATATGTCTTGAGTTTCTACAGTTTTTATTGCAAAGATTCAATGTGGGAATTTGGTCAACAGCTAAACTAGCTAATGTTCTCCAAATTGTAAGGACATTGACAAATAGGGCAGAGACAAAATTACCATTCTTTGCAGTGTGGGGTCAAGAATCTTGCTTTGTTCTTGAGAACCTATATCGACCGGACAATCCAAATGTGCAAGCAATGTTTAAGCCACTAGCCAAAATGTCTTTTGGGTTTGAATGTGATCCTCGACGAACAATTCTTATTGATGACTCCTCATACAAGGGTTCTGTTTCACCAGCAAACAACTGCATATTCCCAATGAATTTTGATGAGAAAAAGAAGATGGACAATGTTCTCATGGGTGAGCTACTTCCATATTTATTAAACTTGATGAAGCCAGGGATGTTCGTGCAGCTATTGAATGCGAGCATAATGGACAACCCCCAATTTCCAATGATAGCAAGTATGATGCTGTCATTGCATATTGGAGAGAACCTAATGCAAAATGGTCAATGCAAGAAGTTGAAACAGGTAGGTTGCCAATAGATAATGCTATTGACATACAAGAGGGATCAACAAACTCAAGTAGCCAACAAGAAAAAGAAAAGCAGAAGATAAGAGAGATATTGTCAAAAGAAGCCTCAACTATTGACACCATGAAGGGGCCTCAATTGATTTCATTAGCAAGGAAACTAGGTTGCACAATTGCACCCTTGAAGGCTGTATCTGCAATAGCCTTTATCAAGAAGTTGTTATTTCAGCACAATTTTCTCAAACTTGATAAGGGACTCTAAGGTAATGCTCAATCCTAGCCATACTCTTAATTTACACTAGAAGTTATCTAGTGTAAATATTATGATTGACAATTGATTGTGTTTATTCTTGCAGATTTCCTTTAGGAAGTATGCTAGAAGATTTGAAGCATGATCTATAGAGACTTGCAGCAGATTGGAGACTTTAATGTGATTGTAGATATGTATTAAGAACGCAATTTCATATTCTCAAGAATATTTTGTATTAACACATCGTTTTTCTTTGTTGGGTTTTCCAATATCACTTGTTATAATATGTAACTTGGGTTATTCTATAATTAGTTGTAGAAACTTTGTTCACTATAGAAATCCAAGTATTAAATTTTAATCAAGAAGGAGGCCTAGGACATTGTGAAATCACTAATGGAGTTTGATAATTTTTATAGTTTCTCACAATAGATTTTTCTAGACTATGAAGGTCAATAATTTTAATCTAGAATGACCAAGTGGTTGATCCAACATGACCTCGGGGGGTTCACTATGTGTAAAACTACCATATCACGTGCGTTCAAGACATTTTTGTAAAACCCCTTATCTGTAGATTTTGTTAGGAATATAATGTACCCTTTTCTTTTAAAATCTGCAAGTTTTTTTCAAATTTGAAAAAATAATGTTTTTTTGTATATATATTTCTGTAAGTTTCAAGAACTTTAAATATCCTTCTGTTGAACTCACGTGATAGGTTACATTTTTCTTAGGTGACCTCCCCGGGAACATGACAAAGTTGCCAATTTCAAATTTATAAGTGGTTTTATTGAGAGAGGTTGCATGGTTTTCTTGGAATTTTATGCAAAATATTTCTTTGAACGGTTTAGAAGACTAAGTGGTAGACAGATAATGGTGAAGTAACGTGATAATAAGTTCAACATGCAATGACCAAGCTCCCCAAGAGATTCAATTTTTGATAAATTTCGCAAAGTATCATGTCTAAAATAGACAAGTCGTCAATATGCGCACGTTAGATGAGCCTTTTATTCATTCTAGGCTAGATGAATAAAAAAGTGGTCAATTCTAGGTCAAGTGATGGTCATATGTGAATGTGCTTTTTTCTAGAAAAGACATGCATAACCATGTTCTTTAATAGGCACATGTGTTGTTTAGATTGACCACCGATCCCTTCTAGGTCAAGTGATGGTCGTATGTTGTTATATGTGTATATCTACACATAGATTTACCACATGATCTCCAAGTTCATTTTTTCTATATTTTCTATCTTTCTTTCCCAAAAAAGGAATCCTTGTACATTCTTTCATATTCATGTGTTTTGTGTATCTTAGTCATTTGTCCCTTCGACGCTAGGTTATGGTGGGATATACTTTGTTATGTATATGTGCTATTCACATTGGCCACATGTCTATTCTAGGTCTCGTGATGGTCATATGTGAATGCAATCTTTTCTAAGAATGACATGAATAACCATGTTCTTTAATAGTCACATGTGCTATCTAGATTGACCACCTGCCCATTCTAGGTCAATGATGGTCGTTTGTTGCGACATGTGTATATCTACACATAGATTGACCACATGTCCAATCGCGGTTCATTTTTTCTACATTGTATATCGTTCTTTCCCAAGAAAAGCAGGCTTGTATGTTTTTTCATATTCATGTGTATTGTGTATCTTAGCCATTTGTCCCTTCCAGGCTAGGTTATGGTGAGATGTACTTTGTTATGCATTTGTGCTATTGAGATTGGCCACATGTCCATTCTAGGTCAAGTAATGGTCATATGTGAATGTGCTCTTTTCTTCGAATGACATGCATAACCATGTTCTTTAATAGTAGTCACATGTGTCATCTAGATTGACCACCCATCCATTCTACGTAAGGTGATGGTCGTATGTTGTTGCATGTGCATATCTATACATACATTGTCCACTTGTCCAATCCATGATCTTTATTTTCTATTTTTCGTTCCCAAGAAAATCATGCTTGTATGTTCTTTCATATTCATGTGTATTGTGTATCTTAGCCATCTCTCCATTCCACTCTATAGCTTATAGTGGGATGTACTTTGTTATGCATATGTACACTTGAGATTGACCACCTGTCCATTCTAGGTTAAGTGATGGTCATATGCGAATGTGGTCTTTTCTAGGAAAGACATGCATAATCATGTTCTTTAAGAGTTACATGTGTTGTTTAGATTGACCACCTGTCCATTCTAGATCAAGTGATGGTCGTATGTTGTTACATGTACATATCTACACGTAGATTGACCACCCATCCAACCCACACTCATTTTTTAAATATTTTCTATCTGTCTTTCCCAAGAAAAGCATGCTTGTACGTTCTTTCATATTCATGTGTATTGTGTATCTTAGCCAAAAACTAACCTAGAATGCGGAGCTGGCCAATCTAGATTGCAAACCATACAAGGATTCAACTATTCAACTATTTATTCTAGGCTAGATTAAATACAAATATGTTCTTTCTTGGTTATGTGTGCATTTACACTAGCAACTATCCAGTCTTGGATAATTTTCCATGTTTTCAATGCAGACTCAAAACCAAAAAGTATATTCTTTATTGGTATGGAAATCTTCTTTAAGCCATGAGGACTCATCTAGTGGTACTTCTAAGGGACCTTTAAAAGAATATTATTCATCCTTTAGTCAGATGTCACTTATGCTCAAGAAAGAAAGAAGAGTCCTTATATTGGACATTGAAGGCCTACTACTTAAGTCGATTGAAATGCAATATGGTGATGCCATACCATCATGGACTGGCCACATGCGCCTCATAAAAGAAGACGAAATTTGTTTTGCTATACGGCCTGATGTAGATGTCTTTTTAGACTTTTGCTTTCACTACTTTGCGGTTTGGATTTGGAGTTGTTACAACCTTAAAAAAGCTCAACATATCATTCAAACATGTTTTCCTAGCCATCATAGTCAATTTATGATGCTCTTGAGTAAGAAAAATTGCCAAAATCCAAATATTATGTTGGGGTATAAAAGAGTGTACCACAAGAATTTGTCATTGGTATGGGATATGTTTCATGATTTACATGCAGGGAATACTTTGATTTTTGATGACAGCCCATATAGAGTTATGTGGAATATGCAAGGCACATACCTTATCTTTCCAAAAATGTGGAGACAACCACCGCTAGAACTTCAAAGCTTCTTGGAGACAACCATGATACCTTGGTTGCTAGGGTGGTTACATGCTCCAGAATGAAGGGGCTATACACGTAACACAACTGTCAATACATTTGAAGATCCTGAGACAAACTATATCACAAACGTGTACTAATCAAGAAGGAAAAAATTGGATTGATTCAATGATAGTGCATCAAACTTTGTGGATGGAAAGGAGACTTGTAATCCTTTTTTTGGCTATTGCAAGCCATTGTAAAATATTTTGATAATCAATCTAGTGGTCATTTTAAGATTTTTTTTTGTTGAATGAAGTGCTATGTAGAGTGCACCCTATTTTAAGGGGACTCAAAGATTTAACAAACTAATTTTTTTAAAGAAAAGTTATATTCTTACGATAGCATGTTTTTAAGTTCTTTATATAATAGTAGTATTGTATCTTAAAAGTATGATATAATGAGGGACATCCTTCTCTAATGAACTGTTGCTTCTTAAGTAAGTTTATCACATGGTTAAGAAACATCTCTAAAGTAAGATTTGTTGAACGCAATGTTTGGAAAATGTCTCATATGGTAATAATCCTAGATTATTTTAGAATATTTTTACTATAGCAAGAAAATTATTTGAGATGACTAACTCATGTGTACTCTAAATTTATAGCCATGCTTTTAGCACTATATAAGAATTAAAATGTATAATGATTTGTTTAGTTTATCATTTAGTTGTTATGAGGAATAAAAATATTATGGATGTGAAAAGGGCGTGGCATTTGATGTGATTAACATATCCAAGTGTAATGGTTTCAAGAGAATTAGTTTTAAGCCAAGCTATGTCTAGAATGGCCAAGTGGTGGATCTACTTCACATTCCATTGAAAGACTTGATTACTAACATGTGTGTGGATTGTCACAATCAATTTAAGCATGTACATATGATATACTTAGTTTGTCCAAGTGATGGATCTTTATCACATTCAATTTGTTTATCTTAATGTAGTATCATAGCAAAGTGGTAAGTCTACATCCCTCTTTACCCAAAACAAAAAATGCAACTTTTGGTTGGCTAAAATATACTTGCCTATTACATCAAATGTTTAGAATCAGTTTTAGAATGGACATCTAAAGGATATATCATGTCAAATTGATGCATCCTAAATGGTCTGTACCAAAATTACTTTTAGAGTTTTTCTTTAATGCCATAACTTTCTTGAATGAGTTTAGAATGACAAAAGAAATGTGTATATCTATGACACACATTTTATATTATTAAGTTTAGAATGACTAAATGATGGATCTCGTAGCATGTCAAGCTAAGTTTTGAATGGCTAGGTGGTGTGTTCACTTATCATTCCATTAAAAAATATGGTTTTTACGTGGCTACAAGTGGCTATAATGTCTATTGTTATCATACTAAATCTAAAAGAAAGTATTTAAGTTAGACATGTATTGTTCTATAATGGTGATCCTCTAATAGTAGAAATATTTGTTTACCAAGAATGGCCAAATGGCCATTCTAGAGTGTACTTTCGACTGAACAAGAACATATGTACACGTGGTGATACATTAAAAAATAGGGCGTAGAAAGAACATACTAGCATGCTTTTTTTTGTGAAGAGAGTTATACAATCTAACGTTTATTTTTTCTATATTTTCTATCTTTCTTTCCAAAAAAAGGCATGCTTGTATGTTCTTTCACATTCATGGATAAAATATACATTCCTATTACATCAAATGTTTAGAATCGGTTTTACAATGGACATCTAAAGGATATATCATGTCAAATTGATGCATCCTAAATGGTCTGTACCAAAATTACTTTTAGATTTTTTCTTTAATGCCATAACTTTCTTGAATGAGTTTAGAATGACAAAGAAATGTGTATATCTATGACACACATTTTATATTATTAAGTTTAGAATGACTAAATGATGGATCTCGTAGCGTGTCAAGCTAAGTTTTGAATGGCTAGGTGGTGTGTTCACTTATCATTCCATTAAAAAATATGGTTTTTAAGGGACTACAAGTGGCTATAATGTCTATTGTTATCATACTAAATCTAAAAGAATGTATTTCAGCTAGACATGTATTGTTCTATATGGTGATCCTCTAATAGTAGAAATATTTGTTTACCAAGAATGGCCAAATGTCCATTCTAGAGTTTACTTTCCACTGAACAAGAACATATGTACACGTGGTGATACATTAAAAAATAGGGCATAGAAAGAACATACTAGCATGCTGTTTTTTAGTGAAGAGAGTTATACCATCTAACAAAAACTAACCTAGAATGGACATGTGGTCAATCTAGAGAGCATGTATGCATAAGAATCACCATATTAGCTCCACTTGAGCTAGAATGGATAGGTGACCAATCTAGATAGCACATGTAACAATAAAACAACACAAATTAAGATTTGGGCACTTTAAATTGGCCATCTATCCATTCTAGCTCAAGTGATGGTCATATGTGAATGTGTTCTTTTCTAAGAAAGACATGCATAACCATGTTCTTTAATAGGTACATGTGTTGTCTAGATTGACCACATATCCATTCTAGGTCAAGTAATGGTTGTATGTTGCTACATGTGTATATCTACACATAGATTAACCACATGTCCAATCCAAGTTCATTTTTTATCTTTAATAGTCACATGTGTTGTTTAGATTGACCATTTTTCGATTCTAGGTCAATGATGGTCATCTGTTTTTGTATGTGCATATCTCCACATAGATTGACCACCGGTCCAATCTAGACTCATTTTTTCTATATCTTCTATCTTTCTTTCCCAAGAAAAGCATGCTTGTATGTTATTTCATACACATGTGTACATTCTTACATAGGTATATTTGCACCTAGATTGACCACTTGTCCAATCTAGACTCATTTTTTCTATTTTTTCTATCTATCTTTCCCTGGAAAAGTGTGCTTGTATGTTCTTTCATATTAATGTGTATTGAATATCTTATTCATCTGTTCATTCCATGCTAGGTTATGGTGGAATATACTTTGTTATGCAGCTCTTTTCTAGGAAAGACATACATAACCATGTTCTTTAATAGGCACATGTGTTGTTTGGATTGACCACCTATCCCTTCTAGGTCAAGTGATGGTCGTATGTTGTTACATGTGTATATCTACACATAGATTTACCACATGATCAATCCAAGTTCATTTTTTCTATATTTTCTATCTTTCTTTCCAAAAAAAGGTATGCTTGTATGTACTTTCATATTCATGTGTTTTGTGTATCTTAGTCATTTGTCCCTTCGAGGCTAGGTTATGGTGGGATGTACTTTGTTATGTATACGTGCTATTCAAATTGGCCACCTGCCTATTCTAGGTTTGGTGATGGTCATATGTGAATTGCTCTTTTCTAATAATGACATGCATAACCAAGTTGTTTAATAGTCACATGTGTTATCTAAATTGACCACCTGTCCATTTTAGGTCAAATGATGGTCATTTGTTGTTACATGTGTATATCTACACATAGATTGACCACATGTACAATCAAGGTTCATTTTTTTTACATTGTCTATCTTTCTTTCCCAAGAAAAGCAAGCTTGTATGTTTTTTCATATTCATGTGTATTGTGTATCTTAGCCATTTGTCCCTTCCAGGCTATGTTATGGTGGGATGTACTTTGTTATGCATATGTGCTATTGAGATTGGCCACATGTCCATTCTAAGTCAGGTGATGGTCATACATGAATGTGCTCTTTTCTAAGAATGACATGCATAACCAAGCTCTTTAATAGTCACATGTGTTATCTAGATTGATCACCCATCCATTCTAGGTCAGGTGATGATTGTATGTTGTTACATGTGCATATCTACACATACATTGACTACTTGTCCAATCCATGCTCATTTTTCCTATATTTTCTATTTTTCTTTCCCAAGAAAAGCATGCTTGTATGTTCTTTCATATTCATGTGTATCATGTATCTTAGCCATCTCTCCATTCCAGGCTAGCTTGTGGGATGTATTTTGTTATGCATGTGGGCACTTGAGATTGACCACCAGTCCATTCTAGGTAAGGTGATGGTCATATGTGAATGCACTCTTTTCTAGGAAAAACGTGCATAACCATGTTCTTTAAGAGTTACATGTGTTGTCTAGATTGACCACAGTGATGGTCGTATGTTTTTACATGTACATATCTACACATTGATTGACCACCCATCCAATCCACGCTCATTTTTCCTATATTTTCTATCTTTATTTCCCAAGAAAAGCATGCTTGTATGTTATTTCATATTCATGTTTATTGTGTATCTTAGCCAACAAACTAACCTAGAATGGGTAGATGGCCAATCTAGATAGCACATGTAACATTAAGAAAGAAAAATTACGTGTGCTTTAGAAAGTGAACATCAAAATACGTTGGGCCAAGCAAGAAATCATAGTATCCCTATTCTAGTATGGATAAAGAATGTCTTTCCTGAAAATGGCACATTCAAATATGACCATCATTTAATCAAGATCCAAGTGAAACATGCTGAATGAAGTGCAAGGGGACTCAAAGCTTTGAATAAATATCATGATGAGCTAAATAGCTTGTTTGAACTAGAACTGTATTTGCCAAGTCAATACTAAAATGCCAATTCAACGATTCTCTAATGGAAAATGGTGTATCTATTTTTACAATCAATACATAGATCTATATATGTACAAGAGTTCATTTATGAAAATTATAATTATAATACTTTATAGTGCTAAACAAGACATGCTCTTTATAAGAAAAAGTTATTTGAGCAATGTGGGAATGGGATTTTTCCCACTTTACCTAATATGCACTTTTATCCTAGATGAATAATCCACATGATAAGAATTTCTATCGCTTCCACTCAGTGTGATCTATTAGAATTAACGTATAGATTAGCCGTAAAATACACTTTCAACAACGTATAGTGTTTCTCTTTGGCTCAGAAAGGCTCAAATGAAATACTTCTTTCACCGGATCCCATCATATTACCTCTTATAGACTATAACATTTCTTTTGACGGAAGTGTAGTTATCTTGCTATGAACCAAGAGGATTTGTACACACAATTAATCCCAATCACTAGACAGAACATATATATTATGGTAAGCACAAAACTACAATTCCAAAGAAAAATTTGTAGCCTGTTTGGTTGGCAACAAACGCCATTAACTCATCTATTAAACCTTTCATATTACCCACGATATAATATGACCATAGCCTTGATGTTTTTATCTTTGTGTTGTTTTGATATTCTCTTTTTGTTCTTTCTTTGTGTGTGTGAGTGCAAAGGGAAAGAGTGGGGCTTCTTCGATTGTACTTCCTTCCACACCCTAGACTTCATGGCATCTATGGTTTAACTCCTTCATATAATTTTTGGAGTTCTTTCACTGACTCTCACAGCCAAAAGCCCAGTGCTTTCCTGGAAAGACCGCAAATTTCTTGACAGGGTGTTTTGATCTCCCATGCTAAATAAGGTTGTTAGAACTATTGACATATATACACTCAATTTATTTAGGGCTATGCTTATGGTTTTTGTTGTTCTTTCTTCCATGATAGCTAGACCAAAAAATAACTATCATTTAGCTCCCCCCTCCAGTTGATGGTTCATTCATTAACTGGCTTGCACTGGAATGAAAGTTTTGGGTAACCTTGCAATGCTTCCTCTAAGCTTCCTTTCCTCCTTGAAGCCTCTTTGACTTCATAGGTTATGCACCTACTTGCACATGATTTGAACGTGTGAGAAGTGCAACAATAGCGGCATGCCTCCTTGGTTTTCTTCTTTGCTTATTTTATCTCTAAATCTCCTGAAAGGATGCAACTTAGATAAGGCTTGAGTTGGTAGCCGTTGAACTTCCTAGGGTGCTCCTTTTTATCCAAGTCCATTAATTGGTAGTAGCTACCTATCTAAGCATTCTTCACAATGTAAGGCATTGCATCAAACATGTTGTCCATTGTATTGCATCTTTTGATTCCTACAGTGATCTCATTAACTGTTTCTAGCAAACCATTTGATTGTGGATAATATGGTGTGCTATGTCTATGGCTAATCTTAAGGTCATCACACTATTTTGTTAGTAAGCCCTTTCTAAAACCTAGACCATTATCAAATAGAGGTGTGCCAAACCTACATCAGATTTAGGTGTAGACAAACCTGCTCACTATATTTTCCTTTACTCGTGCTACACTTTTTGCTTCTACCAATCTTGTCATATAGTTGATGGCAACAAGAATATATAGTTTACCATTTTTTGTTATAAGAGATGGACAATTCCCCATTCTCAAAAGGATCGCAGGCAATGTCTGGTTGTCAAGGCCCATACAACAACCTTTTGTTGTCATTGATTTGGAAATAGTGGCAACAATGTTGGACGTCCACATGCATACTTGGCCAAACATACCCAGCTGGCAAGATTTTTCTATTTGTTAGCTCTTATGAAAAATGACCCCCACAAGCTTCTTCATGAAACTTTCTCATGATTTCAAGAATTTCACTAGTGCATGACACTCGTCTACAAACAGGATCCTTACCCTTTTGGTACAAAGCTCTCTCTAGCTAGAGTATGAGATCGCCTCCTTGATGAGCCCTCGGGGGTTCACCATTTAGTATCCCCCTATATAACGTGCGTTCGTGAGGTATTAAAAAAATCCCTCTTTTAACATGTCTAAATTTACATATATAAACTTGGTTTATTTATGGCTATGCTTGTGGTTTTTGTTGTTGCTTCTTCCATGATAGTTGGACCAAAAAATATCTATCATTGTGAAGACGAGGAATCCCAATCCTCGAGCGAGTACTTCCGAGCGCACAAGAAACAGAGCATAAAATGAAAAAGACTTGATCAGGAACTCAATCATTACTCTATAGAGGATAGTGTAGCAAAGTAAATAAAAACCCAACGTAACCCTAGCACAACTCCCCATAAGGTTCAACCGGGATGCCGGGTATTTTTTGCGACCCCAAAAACATGGTATGGCAACCCCATGCATAATATCATGCCATCATTAATGAATAATAAATACCTGGTTCAATTCTTCTAATTTCCCATACCATCTTTGCAACCTTTACCTTGGGCCAATATTCTGTGTATCCCTATGTGAAGATGCACATCCTTTCCCACCAATGGATTCAACGACTGTAACAAAATCAGGCTTATATCTATCCTCCTCCAATACCACACTTACGTCCACGAAGATTAGCTATCCTCCTCCAATATCACACTTACGTCCACAAAGATTAGCCTCTTCTTCTTCACAACTTTCTCTCTTATATTTGACATATTCATCTCTTTACTTTGCAAACACATTTTTTCCATCGAGATGATTTTTCATATTTTTACACTAGTTTTGTAAAAATCTATGCGGGACTTTTTCTACTCCTCTTGCTCTCAAGCGGAATTTTTTGCCTCAAGGACTTCCCACAATGTGTGTGTGTGTGTGTGTGTGTGTGTGTGTGTGTGAGAGAGAGAGAGAGAGAGAGAGAGAGAGAGAGAGAGAGAGAGAGAGAGAGAGAGAGAGAGAGAGAGAGAGAGAGACTATGAGTCACAACAAGCTGAGTACAAATCTCATGAGGTGATTCCATTCAAGAGATAGAGTGGTGAAGTGGTTTGCATCTTAGATTCCAAAGAATCTTAGGGAAAAAAGGAATGTCTTCTAAATGTTGCGGAATATGTCCTGACGATTCAATGAAAATTGTCAAGAGGCAAAATCTTGTGCATATGCTTTTGTGAAGATTAACGTGTTGCTTGCTCCTGGTGACCGTGTTTTATATAGCCACTCATGCATGGTCCACGTTTGTCCAGACGCCTACATTTTATATAACAGCTCTCTCTCTCTCTCTCTCTCTCTCTCTCTCTCTCTCTCTCTCTCTCTCTCTCTCTCTCTTTGTGTGTGTGTGTGTGTGTGTGTGTGGTCGATGTACGCAGTGCGACAGAACCTAGGACTAGTTGAAAAGGGTATATACGGCTTTCTCCAAATCAGTGTTTGAGAAAAATCATTTTTCCAAACATACAAAATTCCTTACCTTGACTTTAGCAAGAGAAAACTTTAGATAATTAGGTTTATATTACGGCTTTTTACACTTTCGATGGAATCTCTCCTTTTCCCCTTGCCCTCAATTAGCATTTTTGAAATTGAAAACGGCTCGATATCAAGAGCCGGGTCCCCCTGTGTACTAAGGAAATTAGGGGGACTAAGTAGATATTGTTGTATCGTAGTCACACAGGCTCTTTAGATTCCAAAGCTAAGCTAGTCGAGCGCAAGGCCATAGCTACTGCATACATTACGCAGTCACTTAAAAGAAAAACTCATTGCAAGACACTTGCAGCCTTGCTCCACATCGTCTAGCATATGGTACATGCCTCCATGCTCCATATCCTTGGTCGCTAGCTTTGCCAGATTGCTCCACGTGCCCCCAGCTCGCCATCCTGTAGACTCCCCTTCTTCAGTATAGTCTGCGTATCCAATAGGCAACACCTCTCTGTCATGGTAGAGAGAGAAACAACATCGTTCAAATTAGTAGCTCAGTGTCACGAGAGAGAGAGAGAGAGAGAGAGAGAGAGAGAGAGAGAGAGAGAGAGAGAGAGAGAGAGAGAGAGAGAGACGCTCTAGAATGCTATCTCCCTTGCATAAAAAGTCCAACTCCCTTGCGACCTTGTTGTCACGCATCCATCTACAACACTCCTGCTGTGAGGTGCCAATCTGCAACACTCCATTTTCTCTCAGAGTCAGGGAGAGAAGAGCCTTGCATCCACGTCTCTCAACCTTCCTCCCAACCCGCTGCATATTGCCCCCTTACTGCATGCCTATCGACCTGCATCCCAAGCCTTTGCATGCTTCTCCCTTCCTGCGACGATTGTGATTCCACTAATCTCCCATCTCCATCTCCTTCCCGCCCTAAGGAAAACACACAGATGCGTGCGCGCGCACACACACACAGCTTTCAGCGATGAGCTTGCTTCATATACAGATATCAAAAATACTGCATCACGGCATGGCTTATCCTTGTAAGGGGTGGTGTATGATAGGAAGAGGCGAGGAGGGCACAAGGCAGAGAGGGCGACTATAGGATTAAGAGAATCGACTACGAAGCAGGCAACGATTTTGAAAAAAAAAGTCTTGTCAAGTTTTTGAAAAAACATTTTTTGGGAGACTCTTTACAACCACACTCCAGTGCGCGGTCCTCGCAGTAGAAAAAGTTTGATGCTCTCTCTCTCTCTCTCTCTGAAAAAAGTTTTTTGGGAGACTCTTTACGACCGCACGCCGGTGTGCGGTCCTTGCAGTAGAAAAAGTTTGATGCTCTCTCTCTCTCTCTCTCTCTCTCTCTCTCTCTCTCTCTCTCTCTCTCTCTCTCTCTCTCTCTCTCTCTCTCTCTCTCTCTCTCTCTCTCTCTCTCTCTCTCCCCCCTCCTCCCCCGCCCCTTTTTTCCTCCGAGCTACCAAAACAGTGTTCAGGAAAAATGTGTCTTAGCATAATATCGTGCCGTTTCTAATTTAAAAAATGCCGGTTAAGGCAAGGAAAAGGGAGAAATTCTGCCCCAAAATAGAGAAAATTTCAAAAATGCCATTTGAAGGCAAGGCAAGGAAAAGGGAGAAATTCAGCCCCAAAATAGAGAAAATTAGTGTAAAAACCTGAAAAATAAACCTAATTTTCTTAGATTTCCTCCTGGTAAATTCAAAAAAGGGAATTTTGTATGTTTGGAAAAATGATTTTTCCTTTACACTGTACCAAAACAACAGA
Source organism: Adiantum capillus-veneris (assembly GCF_014529385.1). Lineage (NCBI taxonomy): Eukaryota > Viridiplantae > Streptophyta > Polypodiopsida > Polypodiales > Pteridaceae > Adiantum > Adiantum capillus-veneris. The sequence goes on from NC_140948.1 coordinate 65,975,082, forward strand.
TCCCCCAAAATGTAACTACTCAAAAAGTTTAAATATACCTACTTTTGTTGGAGGGTTGTGCGCACGCCGACGTGCAGTCCTTGTAGCAAGTAATGACGTACGGCAAACTTTGATTCTCGCCCTTGCTATAGAGTACTTGGTGCAAATTTTAACACTGGCGAGCTCGTCCGCCCTCGTTATAGGTTGTTTCCTCTCTCTCTCTCTCTCTCTCTCTCTCTCTCTCTCTCTCTCTCTCTCTCTCTCTCTCTCTCTCTCTCTCTCTCTGTGCCCACTTCATTCCAAATGGATGCTAAGCGCTCAGCAAAGAGAAAGAGCCCGTGGAAAATGCCCCTACAGAGGAAGGCGATGATGCAAGACCTGCAATTGAGGAGGAAGACATAGGTGCCGCATCATCAAGCTTGATGTCCTTGCTGTCAATACTGTCAAGGAGAATGAGAATGTTCTCATTGACCTAAAGGCCAATTAGCTATACCAATTTGATAAGGACGACAACTAGTGGAAAGAGAGAGGTATGGGGCAGGTGAAGCTACTCCAGATAAGAAGACCAAAAACGTTCGATTGGTCATGAAATCTATGCAAATCACACGATCGTTCCCTCTATAAGATGCTTGTAGGAACATCAGGGTAGTGACAAGGCTTGGGTCTAGCATGTCTCTGATTTTGCAGAAGGAGATTTGAAAGATAAAATGTTTTGCATTTTCTTTGGGGGTGTGGAAAATGATCAAGCATTCACAAAAAGCTTTTGAGGTTGCTCAAAAGGAGATGTCAGGCACCCCAAGGAGGTGGATGAGTTTCTTCAGGGGCTAAAAGTTGGCGACAAGGATTCCAAGAGCGAATAAGTGAAGGAGGAACTTTGCCACCGGCCATCCTTACTCGGGCCATGACACCCAACCTCGATGGAGAGTTACTCAGGCCATCATTGAGTACTACCATAATTGCGATTATGTCCAGCTGCATGACAGGCACCGACTGGAGCTGGAGATCGTATCACTAACCGTGCATAATAAGTAGAGAGAAACAATGTAGCATTGATGCCTATATATGAGTCCCTCACCTTGCGTGATGCTGAGGTTGAGCCACGTTGCAATGTGCAACATCAATGCTTGTGAGGCCCAATGATGTGCGGCATTGCAAAGGCAGACAACACTTGAGTACCTTTCACTTACACATGAAATGAAATGTAAAATTAAGAGTAAACATAGCACAACATGGGTAGATGTCATTTAAATATTCGTTCGGGTTTTAGTTCGCTCGAGAAATCTCGCTCGGGGTATGGTAAGACTCTCTTTAAACTAGTGATGACATAAGAGAAGCCATGGTTTTTTTCAACACTTGGACTGCTTTGTCTCTATTATATAGATTGTGAAAACCTTAACTTTATTGTGTTTTCACTACTTTGACTTTGTGATTCTTCTTTGTTTTATGGATTGACACTAACATTTTTCTTAAAACTCTCAAATAATTGCACTTTTGCTTAGTGCTAGAGTATTTGGAACCCTAGTGATTAGTAGTTGGTTGACTTAATTTTTGTTGCTATAGTGGTATTCTATTCCTAACATTGGTTTCATTTTAATGTATACAAACTCCATATATATATATATATATATATATATATATATATATATATATATATATATATATATATAAATAAAAACTAACTTGTCATATTGTAAAGACCATTTTGTATCTTTTGGTAAACTTAACTTCTCATTTTTGTGTTTACATATGATCTAGTGTGTTTCCATTGTTTGGTTCAATAGTTTGCCCATGTCAAACTATTGCTAGGTAATCAAACATAAACACACCCACCAATTTCTAATCTATTTCAATTGTATGGTTCAATAGTTTATGCATGTCAAACTATTGTTAGGTAATCAAACATAAACTCACTCACCAATTTCTAACTAACCTTTGGTCAGGCTAGTACCATACAATGGGTTTAGATTGGTTACAATTCTTGATCTCTGACCTACCATATCCAAGTGGATGGGTTGGGCTTCATTGACTCTTAATAGTTCTTGATTTAATTTAACCTAAATCTAGAGTCTCACATTTGTTCGATTCACCTAATCCAAGCAGATGTGTTTGGGGCCCTTTGGGATCCTAAATTTGTCAAAGTAGGGAAAGACTCTTAACTACCTCAACTACTTTGACATACCTAGATCTAGAATTGCACCTTTGTTTGATTCACCTAATCCAAACAAATGGATTCGAGGTCCTATGGGTTCCTAAATTAATCAAAGTAGGGTAAGGCTCTTACAAATCTTAACTACTTTGGCATACCTAACTTGTAGAAATTGGTTGGATACTTTAAAGATTTTTATGATTTTTTAGTGAGGGTGAAAGCATGTATAGGTGGTCCAAAAGGGGATATCTTGGACACTCCTTTTTAAAGTAGTTTTTGGGAATTTTTGACTTTAAATTTGATTTTTAGGGGAGGAAACTCAATGATGAGTAATGAAGATGGGAGAAAATTTTAAAAAAAGAGGGGTATGTATTTTTTACCACCCCCAATAGTTCTTGGACATGTTTGACATACGAGCACCCCCTTTGTCTCCTTCTTTGCGTGCAAGCTCTGCACAAAGCTACAGGTTTAGGGTATTCTGTGCGTGCGGTTTTTGCATAGAGCAGAGTGCCTTTTCTCTCCTTCTCTCTGTGGTGTTTTTGCAATGCATTCCCTTTCTTTCCTCTACACACGGTTCTCTGCTGTGTGTGATTAGTTCTCCATTTCTCTCTCTCTCTCTCTCTCTCTCTCTCTCTCTCTCTCTCTCTCTCTCTCTCTCTCTCTCTCTCTCTACAGATAGGATGCAGCCTTCTCGCCAGTTAGGTGTGTGAGTGTCTGTGACATGTTTGGTCTTGTTGTTGCTTGGGCTCTTCATGATGTATGTTCATGCGTTGAGCTCTTTTTCTTGAGGTTTTCTTGATCCGGATCCGTGTCCACTAGTACACAGTTGAGAAGAGTTTCCCGACAAGTTCACAGGCTGATTACACGATTACTAGGCGGCAAAGAAAAGGGAACAAAGAGAGAGGCAAAGGCAACAAACTCTCTGTGCTGAAGCGAAAGGATGTCCAGCTGGATGAGAAGCAGAAAAGGAAGATTCTTTGTGCCATGTCAAGGTGCTAGAAAGAGCAGACGCAAGGATTGACAACCAAACTCCAAGGAGAGATTTTTGAATAGTTACTCTAGCAACCAGTATTTTGCAACCTGCAGAACTTGGTACATTCTATACAGAGAGTATTGCTTTCCAACATTCGCAACACCTTGTCAAAAATCAAGGTCCCGCACTCAGCCACGAAAATGCTTTTCAAGAGAACAAGAGTGATGGTATGCATTAATTCGAGGGACGAAGTAGATGCATGTCCATTTACGGATAGAGCACTTGCAAAGTTGTTGGGCATACACATAAGAAACATCGGTTTTGCGAAAGCACGACTCCATTTAGAGGATAAGAACAGTCCTTTTCCAGTCTTAGCATGTCGACGACAAGCTCATCGTTCTACAAACATCACAAAGGACATTAAGGAGCTTGTGTTTGGTTTCTAGACAATGACCCGAGTCTCTCTGAACAAGAAGGACATATGCCAAAGGCCTATCAACAAAAAGGCTGTTCTTAAGCATCCATTGCATTTGTTGGATCAGCCTCAGGTATTATGAACTATGCACTAGTACTTTGTCAAACTATAACAACTGTCAAATTGTAAAAAACCACTTTGGAGTAGTATATTGACCCTTGTCCACCACTATCAAACTGTAAAAAATCACTTCCAAGTAGTATATTGACCAATGTTCACCACTGTCAAGCTGTCACAACCACAATCAAATTGTAAAAAACTACTGTCAAGTAGTATAATGACCATTGTTCACCACTTTCAAGCTGTCAAAACCACTGTCAAACTGTAAAAAAGCTCTGAGAACTGAGAAAACAATTGAAAAGTGGTTTAATCACCCTTCAAGTACTTTATAAAGCAGTTAAAGTACTGATAGTGATTTAAAGTACCTAAAATACTCCTTTCAACCCCTTCAAGTGGAAGCTTGTACTTTGCAAAGTGCTAAAATAGTTTATCACCACTTTAAAGTATTTTAATAACCACTTGCAATCTGCCAAGTGCTTAGGTGAGCACCTATGTAAGCACTTGGAAGTTTTCAAACCACCTAAAGGTGATTAAAAGTGAAAAACAAACCACTTGAAAGTGGTTTAATGACCACTTTCAATCTTTTTAAGGTGGTTTTAAGTGCTTCACGTGGTTTGAAATCTGCCAAGTGCTTGGGTGGAAACCTTGAAGATTTCAAACCACCTGAAGATTGAAAGTGGTTTGATGACCCTTTTCAATCACCTTTAGGTGGTTTTAAGTGCTTTAGGTGGTTTGAAATCTGCCAAGTGCTTAGGCGAGAACCTATGTAAGCACTTTGAAGATTTCAAACCACCTGAAGGTGATTGAAAGTGGTAAAAAATCCACTTGAATGTGGTTTGATGAACTTTTTCAATCACCCTAAGGTGGTTTAAAGTGCTTCAAGTGGTTTCAAGTAGTTCAAAGCCACTTTTAAACATGCAAAACCACTTCTAAGTGGTAAATGGTTCCTCTTATGTGCTTTCACAAACACGAGAGTGGGTGTTATAACTTGTGGGTGATGGTACCAACCATTTTGTTTATTTGTTCTCACATTATCTCTTTATTGCCTGCTTTTTTGCGTAGGTGGAATTTTACAGGCGGTTTCAAGAAATGCATCCGATGGTGCACATTTCGCTGAGATACTTTGAGAATTTGAAGCCCTTTTTTTTTCAAAAATTGGGGGACCACAATACCTGTTGCTGCAAATATCATGTGCAAGCTGTCTACCTGAAAGATGCTTTCAACCAAATGCATCAAGGAAGGTTTGGAGTACATGGATTCTCTTGTGCTGTGCTTGTGATGTTTGTGACCCTGCAGTAAGTGGCCGTATATGTGGCTGCAAAGTCAACATTTGGGAACCTCACAACACTATGGGAGTCCTTCTTGTGTCCTAAACCAAAAAAATCTCTGTTTCATTTACACATCTGCTTTATGGGAAAATGCGATCAGTGCGGTGCCAAACAACTCAGATGTTGTCCTCTTGAAGTACACAATGACAACTTTCAAGTGGCTGCACAGGTTTTTGTTGGTGTGGAGACACAATCTATAGATGAAGATGGCCATCACCACAAAAGGAAATATCTTGTTATTTAGCAGATTGGGTGCTCCACATTCATTTCATTCATGAAATACAAGCTGACCAAGTTTATCAAACATAACTACATCTATAGATGCTAGGCCAACCAATTCAAAGAATGTCTACAGAGTTTTCCAAGTGATGTTGTTTTCTCTCTCGTGGACTTTGCAAAAAATTACAGTTGTAAAATTCAGAATGAGATCCAATCCATGCATTAGTATTCTAGTCAGGTGAGCATTTTGGTCCACATCTGCTATTTGCGCTCGACAATGGGCAACATCATAAAAATTTTCCATTTTTATATATCCGATGACAATGTGCATGACACATTGTTTGTTCAACACTGCTTTCTTTTGCATGATCAGTGGTTGAAGGACCAGGGTTTTTGTTTGAAGCGACACTGGGTAATGTATGATGGTGCAACATCACAATTCAAAGCACGATAGCCTTTCTTCTTTGTTGCAAGGTTTTCTCAGCTTACTGGGCTTGATATGTGCACAACTATTTTGGGTCAAGTCATGGAAAAGGTGAACATTATGGTGCTGGTGCAGCCATAAAGAGGGTATTAACCCATGAGCAATTGAAAGTGGATGGACACCCCCTGTATAATGCAGCAATAGTGGTCAATTACGTCACCCTAATGAACCATAGGAAAGACTGTTGGTCATCTGCGAACAAGGTTGATAGGTTCTTCTGGGAAATCAAGGTGGGTGATGTGTTGAGAGATATGGAATGGGATTGCAAGAAAATCAGTAGATCATGTTCAATGCATTGTGTGAATGGTTTCTCTTCAACAGATATGACTGTACTGAGGTGTAGAAATCTGTCATGCTTGTGTGCATGGTCAATGGAGAAGATGTGCAAACAAATCTCACATAGAAGCATGGTAGTACTTGAGGATCATACCAACAGAGGCTGACATAGATGAAGATGTTTCAAGTGATGAGGAGATTGATGCACCTATGTATGCTAGCCATCATGATGACTTGAGCAATGCCTTACGAGTTGGAGATAACTTTGCAGTCAACACTGAGGAGGAGGACTCTAATTTTTATATAGTGAGGTGTTGCATGGAGAAGAGGCTATCCACCATGACTCACAAGGATGCGTGGCACAATCAGATAAAGAAGAATTCCTACTATGTTGAGGGGCATTTTTATGATAAAGTCGAGGGAAGCTCCAATTAATATGTGTTATTAGATGATAGGCCTCCTGCTTCCATGTACTTGCTCCTAGTTCAATGCCTTAAGTTCCCCTTGTATCCTGAGAGAAATGAGCCTAATGTCTACACTTTGAGTGATACCATGTATGAGCACGTCTACAATAGCATGCCCTCTGATACCAAGCCTATTTAAAACACATTGATCTCATAAAGTATAATTGGGTACCGCTTTCTTGTATCTGTTCCTCACAAAAACTTATGTTCCTCATCCAAAAGCTGAAGCGTTTTTGAAACTTTTTTATTATTTCGAGTACATGTAGCTTACAACTTGCCATCCACTTGAAAGTGCTTTAAACTACCTTCAGCCAGATTTTACAAAAATATTTGGCCCTTTAAGCCACCCAAAAGTTGTCAAGGCACCCTTATATACGTAGTTTCAATATTATTGACCACCTACAAGTGCTATCTAAACCACTAGCAAGTGGTTCAGAACCTTTTCCAAACCGCTTTCAAAACACTTGCAAGTGGAGGAGAAGACCTAGCAAGTGATCTAGAAGGCCTTTGCAAGTGATTTAGAACCACTTGCTTATATACGTAGTTTTGATCTCATAGAACACCTGCAAGTGCTGTCTAAATCACTAGAAAGTGGTTCTGAACCACTATCGAGTGCTATCTTAACCACTAGCAACTCGTTTTGAAACACTAGCAAGTGCTATCTTAACCACTGGCAAGTGCTATCTTAACCACTAGCAAGTGGTTCAAAACCACCTGCAAGTGGTATCGAAACCACTAGCAAGTGGGTTTGAACCACTAGCAAGTGGTTCAAAACCAATGGCAAGGGTATCTTAACCACTAGCAAGAGGTTCAAAACCACTGGCAAGTGCTATCTTAACCACTAGTGAGTGGTTCAAAACCACTTTCAAAGTGCTTGCAAGTGGAATAGAAGACCTAGCAAGTGATCTAGAAGGCCTTTGCAAGTGGTTCAGAACCTCTTTCAAGTGGTTCTTAACCACTTGCTAGTGGATACCAATTTACATAATGCAAATGGTTTTCAACCACTTGCATGTGGTCTACAATTCACAAGTGGTATAGCTTGCACTTGTGCCACTAACCGCTGATTCTACAAAATCCATAAGAAAAACTGCTAAAACAATTTAAAATCAACTTATAATAATACATCTTCCAAGGCAGACAACAAAATGGTTGACTGAATAGCAAATCATGTTTCTACATTACAAATGGGTATAGAATTCCGCAATACAATGTCGGGTTTTTCCCATTTTACAAAACAAAAGAAGTTCTCATTCATGAGTTACACTATCAAAATCATCATGGGTATCTACATACATGATCACAGGTACACAACTCTTAAGATTTTTGTTGAGACTGGAGATCGGAAGGCGGCCTTTCATGAGGTGGTTGGATGTCGCTTGATAATTTTTCCCTCACAGATTCAGCGTCCCAAAATTGCTTCCACCTTCTTCTAGCATCCATTTTACAAGCAACGATCAGCTCCGATCAATTTTCTGTTTTGTTTCACTCATAGACAAATGGCAAAACTTCATGATGCATCAAATTATCCCATCGGTCTTCCATCTGGTCCTCTAGAGAAGGCAAGATAACATAGGAGTCTTCGTCGTTCACGCAGCACCTGGGATATTTGTCCTCTAGCAGGAGGGTGATGAGAAGACAATGCGCCAATCAAACCGTGCACATACTTTTGCATCACAAAAATCATCTTCTTTTTTAGCACCTACATCATAAAGCAGAGGAAGCATATGCATAGCAGTATTGGCAACAATGAACCATCCAAGAAACCCAACGGGCATTAGGGACGACTCTTAAATAAAGAGTTTGACTGTGCAAAGAAAGGAAACCTATGTTTTAATTGTTTGGGAAATCATCCTAAGAAGGATTGTCCCAACTTCAAACAACCGGGGATGGGAAAGGACAAGGAAATGCACATGGTGCAACTTCTTTTGATAGGGTCATCCTCAAAATATGCTAGTGTGGAAGTCCCTCACACTGAGGCAATTCATGAGTGCTATCTTATTTCCTCTATGTGGCAGAAAACTTTTTGTCCACACAAATTGGTGACGATGCATGGTTCCATCAAGGGGCACAAGGTGCATATCTTGGTTGAGGATGGCGCCTCTCGTAACTTCCTTAATTACAAGCAGGTTAAGAAGTTGAAGTTACCACAGTCTCCTAGCACTCATTGCTACAAGGTAGAGATGATTTGAGATAAGGATTTCAAAGTCTGGGATACTTTTGCTAGTGATGTTCCGTTGTAAGTGCAAGGACATACAATGCAATCAAAGCTCCATGTAATGAACAAGGATCGAGCTGATGTGGTACTAAGCTGGGAGTGGTTGCATGGGTAAGGATCTTCTTTGAAATCAAGCTATGAGCATAATTCTTTCGTATTTTATGGCAATGGTACACATGTGTTTCTCTTAGGAGAAAATAATGTACCACCATCTCCACTCATATGTACAGCTAAGCTTTCCCAGCTCTCTCATAAAGATGAAATAGAGGAACTTTGTATTTGTTGTTCTTTGTGTCACTTGTTGTATAATTCAAATTTTGATGTGTGTAAACAGGGTTCTCAAAAAAATTCCTCAATGTTGCATTCTTCCCTCTCTTCTTCTGATATGGCTTGTGAAAAAATAAATGCTAAGAGAAAATATGACAATGCTACAAGCACATTAAATGCTAAGAGTAAAAATGAGAATATTGTGAGCACTTCCCCATAGTTATCACACTCAAAAGAAGAGCCCGGCTCATTGTCAAAACACTTGCTTACTCACACGGTAAATGTTAAGAACCTTCTTATTGTCAGTCAGCTAAGTTAAGTAAAGATAACCGTGTATATCTTCATGAGTTTTTATAGGAATACAAAGATGTATTTCTTGAAAATTTGCCAAAAGGACTACCTCTTGAACATTTTATAGATCATGCTATAAATATTTCTCCAGGTATTAAGTCTATACATAAACCACCTTATAGACTTAGTCAAAGTGAATCCATTGAGGTGGAATGTCAGTTAGCTAACTATCTCTGTCGAGGTTTCATCATACCTAGTTCTTTGCCATAAGCATCACCGGCGTTTATGTTTATTTACCTTCTACTACCCAAGGTCATGACTCAGTGTGGGAGATTGTAGACAAGTTGACTAAAATGTGTAAGTTCATACCTACCAAGTCAACTATTAAGACTCCCAAATTAGCATAGGCTTTTTGTGGAACATTTTATAGGTTGTATGGACTTCCTAATAACATTATAAGTGATCGCATTCCTAAGTTTAATAGCCATTTTTGGAGGACTATTTTTAAGAGGATGGGAACTCAACTCAACCTAAGTACTCCCAACCATCCACAGACAGACGGCTAGACTGAAAGAGTTAATTGAGTGCTGAAAGATATGCTACGAGCATATGTCAACAAAAAGCAATTACATTGGGAAGATTACCTACCCATTCTAGAATTTTCTTACAATAGTGTTAAGCATGTGACTACTAAGTTCAATCCCTTCATGCTTATGTTGACTAAAATGTGTAAGTTCATACCTACCAAGTCAACTATTAAGACTCCCAAATTAGCATAGGCTTTTTGTGGAACATTTTTATAGGTTGTATGGACTTCCTAATAACATTATAAGTGATCACATTCCTAAGTTTAATAGCCATTTTTGGAGGACTATTTTTAAGAGGATGGGAACTCAACTCAACCTAAGTACTCCCAACCATCCACAGACAGACGGCTAGACTGAAAGAGTTAATTGAGTGCTGAAAGATATGCTACGATCATATGTCAGCAAAAAGCAATTACATTGGGAATATTACCTACCCATTCTAGAATTTTCTTACAATAGCGTTAAGCATGTGACTACTAAGGTCAATCCCTTCATGCTTATGTATAATTCTCAACCCCATTCACTGGTTGTGATGGGGTTGGTAACTAAGAAATTACAACAAATTAAGGACTTTTTAGTAGATCACATGGATATGCCAAAGTTTGCTCATCAAAATCTTGGGGAGGGGGGTAGTCATTGATAGTATATCACATGTGATATATTGCATCACTATGTATAAATTGTGTATATCGTGTGTGTTTAGGAACTATTTTCAAAACTCCTTATCTATGAATTTTTGACAAATAAAATAAACCCTTTTCCTATTCAATCTGTAAATTTTTTTTTCCCAATTTCAGTTTGCAATACCCTTTTGTATGTGAAAATGTGAGAAAAAATGAAAATAAATAATCCCTTATACTGGATTCACGTGATAGTCACATAATTATTAAATGACCCCTCAGAGATCAAAATGTTCAACAAGCACAAGATTAGTATAAGAAGTATGCCGATGAGAAGAGACAAGTGGTGACTTTCAAGAAAGGTGATTTTGTTTTCTTATGAGTACAAGACAATTCAAAAAGTCTCAGTGGAATGGGCATGCACCAAAATTGTCTCCCAAATTTTGTGGACCTTTTAAGATCCTCAAGAGAGTGGGTTCTATGGCATATGCCTTAGAGCTTCCAACTAATACTTGAGCTCATCCATTTTTTCATGTAAGTCATTTATGCAAACGCTTATTACGTGATGACAATGTTGTTGGTCAAGGAGTCCTTGTGACTACATTGAACCTCTCAATTTACTGCAAGAACTTGAACACCTCATGGATTTCCATGAGCTACACACACAATATCTTTTCATTGTAAGTCCTTGTCAAGTGGAAAGATCAACCTGAGAAAGGTGCCACTTGGAAAAACATTAGTGCTATTAAGAAAAGGTTTCCCACTTTTTGTTTTAAAGGACAAAAACTCTTTCTTAAGGGGGGAGTAAAGTTATCCTACAGAAATACTGGACAGGGTGTATGGATGCTTCATACAAGGTTTGAGATGGTAGCTAGGTGGGTACGAAGCTAGAAGAAATGGTGCACACAAGTTCTAATACAACAATTCCTAGCTTTGGTATGGCAAAAGCCTTACTCAAGTTGATTACTGGGGAGTTCAAGGACACTTTCCGCATAATCAACTCCCATCACATCAAAGAGAGTTTGGTCCTATCAGAAAGCTGGATTAACATATTCTTTTGACAACAACCAAAAGTGTCACCAACAACAATGATAAGAGTCCTAGAAGCATCTCAAGCCCATGCAAAGAAGAAACAACCAACCATAGCAAAAAAAGTAAACTCAAGGAAAACATCAAAGCAGATCAACATCACAAGTCAATTAGCCAGATTCACTGTATGGGCATCCACCTAGTCAGACACCACATTTTGAATATAATTTTTCTCTATTTATTTTCCAAGCTAGTGTAGTGACACTCTGTGTATATTTGATCCCAAAGTAGCAGGTCGATTTCCTGAGTTATAACTCTATTACGATATGTATAAAGGCCCATGTGAGTTGGCCACCACTGGCCACTTAAAAAGCCTCAGGTATAAAATATAATAACTTCAATGTGAGAAGAAGGCTTATCTTTTGGAGAAAAAAGAACTATGTTGTATGTACGCTCAAGTGGCGAAGTATCTACAACTTGTACTCAACATAACTAATGATTGGGCAATCCAATTTCAATTTTGAAACTTGCATTGTCATCCTCTTTCTTTGCTCTTTCATTAAAGTGTAAGCATTGCAAATTTTGTTGTGGTTCACTTCTTGAGTACTGACAACCTTAAGAGTCTCTATGCCCCATCCAAGTCTCTTTCCTAAGTATTGACATATTATGTTAGTGTCAGATAGCTATGCTACAGACGTCCATCGTGGTGACCCACTAACAATTATGGGTAATCATGTCCCAACACAGGCCTTAGGTCGCAATCAGAGTACAAATTTAGGCAGTGAATCTAAATAGTGTGTGTGTGGGTCAATGTTGAAGCAATCATAATTAAGTATAGTGACCAAATGTGTGTGTGTGTGTGTGTGAGAGAGAGAGAGAGAGAGAGAGAGAGAGCTTAATCTCATAATTAAGTGTCAAAAATCATGATTTTTTTGTGTGTGTAGGTTGTGAGAGAGGGAGAGCTTTCCAAACCATCCTTGTGGATTATGTGGTCCATGTTAAGAAGTATATGATTAAATAGTATGGGCTAGAGTCATGTATATGGTGAGCATCTATATTCATTTCTCTATGCCCTTGACCAGAGTTGGAGCCCATTGAACCCCAAATCATCCACTTCGATTGGGTGGGAAAATAAAAAATTATAAATAGTAACGGGTCTAAGCATGTATTGGTGGTACCAATATTTCACTCTTTGGGGTACCACCAAGAGACTACTTTGGAAAGGAATGCAAAGCTAGGATTTCAACAAGCTCTATTTTTTGTTGCTTGCAGCATTGGAGTACTCGTGGCTATCAAGATTTTGCTTCTTGGCTGAGGAACTGCATGAGGAGTACGGGCTCAACCTAGAGGGGAAGCTGCCTAAAGAGCTCACGGATAAAGATATCCCCGATGAGAAGTGGCTGAGTGTCTTCAAGTGCCTGCACAAGAAAAGCACAAAGCTATTTCTCAAACATGTGAGGGTTCATTGACGAGTTCCCGCTTTTGTACCAGAAGGTATATCAAGCAACCCCATCCAATGGTGAGTTGCTAGCAAAATTTGCATAGGGTTTCATGTATGAGAGGTGTCCCAACAACAAGTGATCCGACTGGACATTGGATTGCATGGGCAAGGTTTGGTGGCAATGTCCTTGAAAATTGCAAGATGCAAAAAGGGGGTTTGGAGCGGAAGATCAACAAGTTTTGCACCCATTATGGCTTGACAGGTGTCATTCAAATAGAAGCATCTATCTGTGATGGTGCCTTGTCATCAATACCGACAATGTCAACAAGCACGTTGTAGCCATTCCAGGCAGTAGAGATGCCAATGTATATTCAGCAAGTGCTTAGCATGGCAGAGGGACTTAGTGGCAAGGAGAATGAGCAAAAAAGGTTGTTGGGCGAGGTGAAAGTGCATCTGCAGGAAAAGAGGGACCTATGGATTAAAAATGAAGGGAATTTTTCTGCTTACCTTGACTTCTACAGGGAATTGGACCAACTAAACAAGGAGCTGGAGGTGCTCAAGACCTCACCTGATTCAGATCCATGGGAGGTGGACCGCAAAGAGGTAGAGGTCTCAACTATCACCAAGATGTTGTCCAAGGCAGGTGCCACTACTAATTTGGGGTGTCTTAAAGAAGATTTGGACTCCTTGCTAGTAAGTTTGTTGCTAAAAGTGCCTAGAAGTGCTGTGTGATAAATTCAAATTGCTCAATAGATAAGTAGAATGTGATGACCAAGTGGTTAGACTTCAGACTAGAAGTGCTTCATGTTATGAAGTGCTTTGAGATAGATCTAAACTGCTTACTTGGAGTAGGAAGTGCTAACCAAGTGGTAAGAAAAAGCTTCATAGTGCTCACTAGTGCCTAGAAAGTGCTTACAAATGCCTTAAAAGCACCAAAAGTGCTTTGAAGTGCTCAATGGTGCCTACAATATGCTTGAAAATGCTTGATAGGTGGTAAGGAAGTGTTTTAAAGTGTTGAAAGGGTCCTTCAAAGTACTTTGAAGTGCTTTGATATAGCTCTATACTGCTTACTAGGTGGTTATGAAGTTTTGACCAAGTGGTAAGGATTGAGTGAAGAGACTGGTTTGAAGTGCTCCACAATGCTGAATGGTGCTTAGAAAGTACTTCAAAGTGCTTTCAAAGAAGCAATCAACACTTCAACTCCTCACAAGGAGTACATATTGGTGACTAGGTGGTAAGAAAGTGCTTTCAAGTGCTCAATGTTGCTTAATAGGTGGTCAGAAAGTGATTTGAAATGCTTTATGGTGCAAAGAAAGTGGTACCAGGTGGTTAAAATGGTGCCTACAATACGCTTGAAAGTGCTTAACATGTGGTTAGAAAGTGGTGTGAAACTGTTGAAAGGGTCCTTGAATATACTTTGAAGTGCTTTGACATAGCTCTATACCATTTACTAGGTGGTTATAAAGTTTTGACCAAGTGGAAAGGATTGAGTGAAGAGACTTCTTTGAAGTGATCCACAATACTGAATGGTGCTTATTAGAAAGTACTTCAAAGTGCTTTTAAGGAACCAATCTACAATGTGAAGCACTTTAACTGCTCACAAAGAGTAAAAGTGGTGACTAGGTGGTAAGTAAGTGCTTTGAAGTGTTCACTGTTGCTCAACAGGTGGTCAAAAAGTGATTTGAAATGCTTTATGGTGCCAAGAAAGTGGTAACCAGGTGCTTAAAAAGTGTTCTAAAGTGCTCAATGGTGCCTACAATATGCTTGAAAGGGCTTAATAGGTGGTCCAAAAGTGGTGAGAAAGTGCTGAAAGGCTCCTTGAAAGTACTTTGACATAGCTCTTAACTGCTTACTAGGTGGTTATGAAGTTTCGACCAAGTGGTAAGGATTGAGTGAAGAGACTGCTTTGAAGTGCTCCACAATGCTGAATGGTGCTCTGAAGCACTTTCTCTACACTCTGAAGCACTTTCTATGCTCCCAAGGAGTACAAAGTGGTGACTTGGTGGTAAGAAGTGCTTTGAAGTGCTCAATGTTGCTAAATAGGTTGTTAGAAATTGATTTGAAATGATTTATTATGCCAAGAAAGTGGTAACTAGGTGCTTAGAAAGTGGTGACCAGGTGGTTAGAAAGTGCTCTGAAGTGCACAATGGTGCTCAATAGGTGGTTAAAAAGTGCTAAACAAATGGTTAGAAAGTGCTTAAAAATGCTTAGAAAGCGTTTTGATAACATTTGTCAGCATTTTTTAATTTCTTTAGAAGAAGTTGAATAGAAGCATTCAAGCTTGTGCACTTAAGTCCATCCAAGCATGAAATGATCTTACTCTCTATTGTTGTTTATGCTATGGTTGGCAGCAAAGGAATATGGTTTTGGAATTTGAATTAGAAGCCTTGACGTCTCGAAGAGCATTTATGGATACAACCATCCAATATATCCAAGAAAAGGGTAGAGGCATCATTGTCCCTTCATCGCAGACTAAAGCCTCTATTTTGAAACCATTTGTGTGTATTGGGGGTGATTGTGTTGCATGTGGGTAACCCCTCTTAGCTAACCACATGGCAGGGGGACGGTTATGGAGCAAGCTCAACAGAGCGAGATTTGGAGCGAGCTTTTTTCTTTTTTTTCATCGCACCACCACTACCTCCCATTTCCGCCCCTTAGCACCCATTGCCACCATCAACTTAGCCCACCACTGGTGGTTAGTGGTGCTAACTTACTACCACCATATGTGCCACCCCTCCCTCCAGTGAGTAGCCAATAACCTCCTCCTCCTTCTTTGTGTGTGTGTGTGTGTGTGTGTGCGCCCCTACCCTCCCCCCCCCCCTCTCTTTCTCCCCTCACCCCTTCTCTCTCTATCAGCCCCTCTCCTTCCCTGCCCCCCGCCCCCCCCCCCCCCCCCCCCTCTCTCTCTCTCTCTCTCTCTCTCTCTCTCTCTCTCTCTCAGTTGGCCCCTTCCCTTCTCTCTCTCCCCCCTCCCCCTCTCTCCCTCTAACCCATCCCCTCTACTACGCCCTCTTCTCTCTCTCTCTCTCTCTCTCTCTCTCTCTCTCTCTCTCTCTCTCTCTCATCCACCCCTCCCCTCTCGCTTCTCTCTCTCCATCCCTCATCTTTATCTCCCCATACCCTCCCCTCTCTCTCTCTCTCTCTCTCTCTCTCTCTCTCTCTCTCTCTCTCTCTCTCTCTCTCTCTCTCTCTCTCTCTCTCGTGTGTGTGTGTGCACGCGCGTGTGCTAATAGAAAGAGGAAAATGGTATAACCTTTCTATCACCCAACTGTAGTAGATTGGTTATCCCATTTCCCTCTTGAATAATAGGTCTTAGTTTAACTCTCGTATCTTTGAGGTCTCTTGGGATAGTTTCCTATGATGTTAAAATCCTCTTCTTCTCGGGTGTGTGTTAATAAAAAGAGGAAAATGGTATAACCTTTCTATCAGCCAAGTATGGTAGATTGGTTATGCCATTTCCCTCTTGAATAACAAGTCTTGAGTTCAACTCCCGTCGTTGAGGTCTCTTGGGATAGTTTCCTACAACGTTTAACTCTTCTTCTTCTTCTTCTTCTTCTATTTCTTTCCCTCCCTCCATATCTTCCCTCTCTCTCTCTCTCTCTCTCTCTCTCTCTCTCTCTCTCTCTGACATGGATAGATTAACCCCTTTCCATGTGACTGGACACACCCTCCTTGTCTCTCACACGGACCGAGATCACTCAGCTCATCAGAGAGGACTTGATTCAGTTAGACACTAGGAGGACATGGATACAGCCTATGGTTGTGCATGGCACAAAGAGGGCTTTCTACAGAGAGCATCTCCTTGAGCTTATAGAGGATGGTTTTGACTAGACTTGCCTGATTGAACACTCATATATCCCATGGATTACGATGTGTTATTGGAAAGATGCGCACATCATCACATCAATTAAAGATTGAGGCGGGCAAATTTAGAGGAGTATCATCAGAGGCTAGGGTTGAGAGAGAGCGAGGTGTGGCGGGGGGTAGAAATTGTGAGAAGGGGGGGGGGGGGGGATACCTTCTTCTTCTTTTTTTTAAAAGAGGGGAAGATTGAGGGGAAGGGGGTGGTTTAGGAAGAAAAGAAAAAAACAAGTGATAAAATCACAAGGCCTGCCAAGCATGATAAAAATTTCTTTTTGACATCCAATTTTTCAAGCCCCCTTTCATATGCTTTGTGTAATGCAATCAACTTATATAATTGGCCATATATAATGTTAACTTAAAGATATAAATACAAAAAATGACAGGCAATTTTGAGATTGTTTTGATAGGCAAAATAGCCCTTGACAAAAAAAGTAGGCATCAATTTTAGGCCTTGATCTGAGGGTAGATCCCACTTTAAAATCACTACATCTCTAAGCTTTAAAAAAAAAACATAAGCGTGCACATAGAATTGAATTAAAAAAACACCCTAAGCTCTAGATCCCTATGCTCTACACCCCACTTTAAAAACTCTACATTTTTAAGCTCTAGAACCCTTTTTACAAATTTAAAACTGTAGATCCGTAAGTTGTAAATCCCACTTTAAAAGCTTTAAAGTTCGAAATCCTAAAACTCTGGCGTCTCGGGGTGACCCTCCTCCTACTTGTGGATCCATGTAACATTTTCACTTTTTTTAATTTAAAGTTTTACCTTCGAAAAAAAAAACTCTAGGTCCTCATTGGATCATCGGAGACCTTACTTTAAAAGTTCTACATCTTTAAGTTCTAACTTAGCTTTAAAATCTTTAAAAATAAAAATAAAAAATCTTTAAAGGTTAAAGCCCCAAATGATAAATTCCTTCCATAAAGTTTTAACTAACAAAAATGACAACTTTAGTCTATTACGTGAAGTTTAAAGGGGTGAACCAAATTCTCAAAATGAAAAGGTGGGTAACACAAATTTCAAAATGAAAAGGTGACTCTTGGGATTTGTGGAGCCTCTAAGGCTTTATCATTTGACATGCAAAGTTGTCAACGTTTCATGCGCATCTCATCTCGCAACCCAAAATCTTTTTCTTGATATATGAGAGTTCATTTCATATTTTAAAACTCAAGACATGCCCATCATTAGATTTACACAATTCATTTCAATGAGTATCCACTATCTTATTTCAACCAATCAACATTTTTGACATGTCAAAAAATGCTTAAAAATATAACTCAACCTTTTTCCTATTTTAGTCAGCAAAAAGAGAAGTGGTCTCTATAGCCTTTGCCCTTTGGGGAGGCCAAAAACCCAAGCCCAAGCTATTAGCGATATCGCTATTGCTTGGGCTTGGGTTTTTTTTTTCTTTTTTTCCTAAAGCATCCCCTTCCCCCCCACTCTTTCCCTCTTTGAAAGAAGAAAAAAAAAGAAGGCATTCCCCTCCCTCCCCTCTCTCCCTCTCACAATTTCTTACCCCCCCTCCCCCCCCCATCTCTCTCTCTCTCTCTCTCTCTCTCTCTCTCTCTCTCTCTCTCCCCCCCCCCCTTGCCACATCTCGCTCTCTCTCAACCGTAGCCTCTGTTGGTACTCCTCTAACTTTGTTAGCCTCAATCTCTATTGATGTGATGATGTGCGCATATGTCCAATAACACATCGTAATCCATGGGATAGATGAGTGTTCATGTAGGCGCTTCCCCCCCCCCCCCCCCCCCCTCTCTCTCTCTCTCTCTCTCTCTCTCTCTCTCTCTCTCTCTCCCTCCATATCTTCTGTGTGTGTGTGTGTGTGTGTGTGTGTGTTTGTGCCACATCTCGATCTCTCTCAACCCTAACCTCTGATGGTACTCTCTAAATCTTCTAGCTGCAATCTCTAACTGATGTGATGATGTGTGCATCTTTTGAATAACACATCGTAATCCATAGGATAGATGAATGTTCATGTAGGCAGGCCTGATCACAAAACCATCCCATGTAAGCTCAAGGAGATGCTCTCTGTAGAAAGCCATCTTTGTGCCAAGCACACATATAGGCTATATCCATGTCCTCCTAGTGTCTAACTGAATCAAGTCGTGTCTAATGAGCTGCGTGATCTCGGTTTGTGTGACAGAAAAGGAGGGTGTGTCTAGTGTATGATTGGAAAGGGGGTAATCTATCCATGTCACACACACACACACACACACACACACACACACACACACACACACAGAGAGAGAGAGAGAGAGAGGGGGGGGAATACAGGGGGAGAGAGGGATGACAGGGGATGGACACACACACACACACACAAAAAGGGAGAGAGAGAGAGAGAGAGAGAGAGAGAGAGAGAGAGAGAGGCACGAGTATAGAGTGATAGGAAAAGAGAGAGGAAGAAGGGAGTGGAGGACCTTGTGGAAGGGAGGCGCGTTGTTGGAGGACAAGATGGAGGAAGGGAAGGCAATTATAGGAGTAGATGCAGAGAGGGGTGGAGGATGTTGCAGGAGGAGGTTGAGGAGGAGAAGAAGGCACATGGGCGGCGAGAGGAGGAAGGGGAGGGTGGGACGACGGTCCTAAAAAAAACAAGCTCGCTTCAAAACTTGCTCCGTTGAGCTTGCTCGAAGACCTAATTCACATGGCAGGGTCTTCTCGTTGGAATGTCAACACAATATCACCCATTTTTCTTTGTAGCTCTATGTGGCACTATGGAAGAGTGCACTCACCCATTGTGCACAGTAAAGATTTTAGAAATTTCCAAGTGTTGGGCACTCAGAATTGCATACACAGAGCCGGAAGGTGGGTTCACTATTTTAAACTTAAATCCACTTGTCATGAGATAAGTCCCTTAACATGATTTTTTTCTTCAGAAAAACCAATGCTGACAAAAGTTCTCTCCTGCTTGAACTTGACGAGGATAATTCAGAATTGTTTGAACTTGACGCGATTAACATAGAGCTACCTGAGGGTTTTTCAGCATGGCAAGGCTGTTGTAAAAAGTGGGGATAGAGTGGAGGACCCCGAGGCTGAACCCTTCATGGTTGAGAACCATGGCAAGGAAACCATTGGACATGACTTCAGCAAGCTCTCAACCGACAACGAGGACGGTAATGAAGTGCATATATGTAGTGTTTCATTTTTGTTCGAGCAGATTTTGGTTTTTTTCCCCTAAACGTTATTGTGATCCCAGAATTGAAAATCACGGATAAAGTGGAGGACGTAGAGGATGTGGAGACATTACGAGTAATTGCAGATACCGTGAGAAAAAAACGCAAGCGAGAGCAGGAGGAAGGAGTGCATCATCCAGATCCAAAGAAAAGTACTAATCAAGACCCCCCCAAAACCCGCGCACATCGGAAACGTTAAGTTCCATGTGCTTTTTGTGCTATTTACTTATTTTGAATATAAGATATATATTTTTGTCTCATGGTGTCAATCTTCACTACAATTTATTGGGTGTGATTTTTTGGGCGTTGTAGTAAAAATACAAGTGATTGGTAATGTTGGGCATCGGCATTGTGCTCAAGAAGACCTCGGGCACTTTGATCGGGAGACACCCCTAGTAACTCAATTTTGTGTCCCTCACCTTTTGGAGGATAATAGGCCTACCTTGATCATTAATATTAATGATCTGCTTATTTTCACTCACGACAAGAGAGAGGGACCAAGCCCGCCTAACGTGGACATACTACACTTTTGGAAGGTGAAGCAAGACAATAATCTGAACCACTATGTGCACCATTTTGCAGAGTGGTTTGTTCTTGAGGCTAGCCAAATTGTTGAAGTGTACATCTGGAACACAAGCCGCTACCGAGACCTAGATAAGAGGTTAGAATTGTGCTTGCCTCAGGCCCGCATGTGCTTGAATGGGTGGATTGCAAAGGAGGCGTACAGTAGAAGATCATGGCTTGACGAGCAAGGGGAACATATACTCTTTCTAGTCTTGGGCACTTTTTGGAAAGAGTTTCCACAATTCAACAAAGATAACAAATGTGAGCTTGCTTGATTGCCTCGTCAAGTGTCTTGGGATCCTTACTTTCAACTTTTGTTGGGATTTCAAGATTAAGACCTCGCAAAAACCCACATACTTGCTGAAAACTATCTAGGCCATCAAGCTTGAGGATTATATCTTGATATAAAGAGATTTACTTGGTTAGTCAATGATTTTTTTGCTTACTCTTATCCTAGGCTTTCCACTTTCTTTGCTTGTCATTAGAAGGAAGAAACTCTTTCCAAAAAATTGCTTCAAACTTTGCCCAATTTTTTGACCAAGTAGGGGTTTTGTATACCATCCACCACTCATAGGCCTTGCCTTCAGTGATAGACTAGTTTGTAAATCCTTGACTTCATCCTTAACTTAATGCATGCGATGAATATCAGCCCACTTGCTGAGAAAAGTATTTACCGTGTCTTTGTTACGGTCTTTCTATTCACCTCAAAAGTTGGGTGGTTTCATGATTTTAAGCAATTCAAAATTCTCATTCAAGTGAAGAGCAGCACGGAGATAGGTGTTGCCAACAATGGATTAGATCTAATTGTGGTGTCAAAAGGACTGGCCCCAAGCGGCGCAGCCATGCCTGCTCTGCAGATGGCATCCCTACTGTACGCATATTCATAAAATTCATAAGCAGATCTGTGAGTTTAGACATATTTTCATTCAATGCATTGTGCTTGCTATCTAATGTATCAAAGCATGATTTTAGTGCATTAAAATGATGTGCATCCACAAAACCGTGATCATCTACTAGTACATCATCACTTGAGACATCCACCATGAGAACATCAACAACGGGATCTATAGGTGTAGGATTAACGGATCTAGAGAACCTTCTTCAAAATCAGAGCGGTGATCACTTCGCATGTTTGATGCCATGGCAACAATGTGTGCACTTTTAAAAAAATCATACATGAGCGCTCTAAGAGCAAACCATTAATAAATATGGTTAAAGCGGCTGAAGAGAAAATGAGTTTGAATCTGATTTCTTGAAAAAGATTCTCCTAGGAAGAAGAAAAACCACCTTGGTTTTGTGAAAGAAGTACTCATCCAAATTGTATGTAGAAAATGAAACCTTCTTCATAAAAACACTAGTTTCTAGTACACTTGGACTGCATTGTAAACTCTTGAAGATCGGGATGTATTCCGCTTGAAAAGTGTTTCCTTTGATATCGATGGCAAAAGATTACTACTTTGTATTAGTATGCTTGGTACATGAAAGGCCCCTTGTGGCGGCCTTATGGCTACCCTTGGGTGGCCAAAGTTAAAATTAGTTTGGCAAATATGAAAAGTAGAGAGGCTATGGCGAGCAACACCACCGTGAGAAGCTTGAGGAGAGAGAAGAGATTCTTGCAGGCTGAAACAAAGGAAGAGAGAGAAATGAAAGATGATGAGAAGTGTAGGGTGCTCCTTTTGAGCCCAAACACAAAGCTATTTTGTGCAGGTTGACATTCCTCCTGTGTGTGTAAGCGGGTTGCCACGCGTAGGAAATTGATCTCTCTATGAAAGATTCACATGCATGATTCTCCTCCTTTAGACATGCATGACTTGCCTTCCTTAAAAGAGATATAACTATTTCTAAAAGAAACCCTCATGCAAAAGCATGCACAACCTAGGATAGAGGAAGAAAGTGCCTAATCCTTGCCACTTATGGCAACGAAAGAGAGAGATTGCACCCGCTCTGATACCAATGTAGGACTAGAGGAAACAAGCATGCCATACTCCACCCAACCATCCTTTTATATAGACCTTGCCCCAAGAGACCCCTTAACCGCATGCTTGCAAAGCCTTTCCCTAGGGACCATACCCACCTAGCCAACATGTAGAACCTTGTCCGAAGCATTCTCGTAGACCCTATCCAGGATGTTCGTATGACCTGTATCCTGACAAAGGCTAGAAATATTGGTTTTTTTTAGAGTATGGGGGGCAAGGCTTCTATCGAAATGTAATGGCCCGTGTTTGCATCTTGAATGCATGTGGCCTTGTGCAAGAAGCTAGCATGGGCAAAAACAAATTCACGATAAATTTCTAGTTAGGGATTATTTCAAAATCACATTTTACCTGGACAAGCTCTTGTTTGCTTGTATGATAGAGGTGGTGTATTCATGAAACCACAAAATTCTTTAATGGGCTTCATGTTTGGGATGTAGTCTCTTGGAACACATTGCAAAATTTCTAGTTAGCGGGTGGAAATAGAGGTTGCCCTTGGTAACAATTTGGCTGACAAGTAGGTCAAATCTTGTTTGTTCACAAAGTCACAAATGAGCTTAATGAGATTTTTGCTCAGTATATTATCTCATGGAACACAATTATATCAGGAAACAACCATGGGGGGCAAGGCCAAAAACACATTTTCCTTGGCCAAGATCTTGTTGACATGTATGCCAAAGGTGGTGTATAACAAAAGCAAAAAATTCCTCGATGAGCTTCATGTCTAGGATGTTGTCTCTTAGCCTACTTATTGCAAGAATTGTCCAAAAGCATAGGGCTAGTAAGCTTAGTGCTTTCAGAGGATGTTCATCATAGCTTCACTCCACATGCAATTATTGATCCTTGGATCTTGAAAACATGTGGCTTAGTCAAGAAGCTTGTATTTGGCCTTGTGCAAGATTCTGGGTATACAAATTTTCAAGTAGATTATTTGAAAAACATGATTTTCTTGGAAGCTATGAGCTTGACATGTATGCCAAATGTAGTTCATTCACTAAAGCACAAAATGTGCTTCACAAGCTTCAGGTATGATATGTCACCCCTTATGTTATCACGAGTAGTGCTCATAGTAATGTTGAGATGTCAAGCACAACATGCACTACTACTAGAGGACTATCACCAACAATCATTACCAATGATGTGCCTTGGTAGATTCACATATCTTCATTAGTGATACTATAGCTAGACAACACCGACTTGGTCTACCTACCGGAGTGATGGCACATATATCCATCTAGCTCACTCACTAGTGATTCACACTAGATCATTGTACGACCTATCCCTTATGTTGTACTTTCCCTTTTATGCATTGTACGACCTATCCCTTATGTTGTACTTTCCCTTTTATGCATTGTACGACCTATCCCTTATGTTGTACTTTCTCTCTTATCTTGAGTTAGTGAAGAAGAAGAAGTAGAAGATTTGTCTCCATCTCTATGTGTGTGTGTGCATGCGTACTTGCTTGCAAGAGCTCAAGCTCTCTCTTTCCCTATCTGACATTTGAGAACCTGTTTTTGAGGAAGTTATATTATGTGTCTCAAAAAGCAGTGGAGTATTATAACTGCACAAGTTTAGGAGATCGATTTTATGCAAGGTTCCCTCTATGTAGGAGACCTTGCTTTATTCAAGGGAAAATTTCCAAGATACCCCAAAAATTTGTGGAGTCTCAAAATACCCCTCAGATCTAAAAAATTCCCAATACACCCATCATTTTTGACGAAATTTGCCAAAAACTTCCCAAAATGTCCTTAAATTCCCATAGTACCCTTTGTCCATCTTGTAAACAACTCTCAAGGCTCTATGTTTTGCACCTCATTATAGGAAGATTATTTCTCAATCATTAGTTGAGCTACGATCTTTAATGGTATTGTGGGCTCTTAGTAGTATTAAACTGTTCATTATTTGTAAACACAAAAGTGCCACTATGTTGGTGAGGATATTTCGGCATTATAAAAAAGGATATCCTTATAAATTCAAGGGTATTTTGGGAATTTCTAGAAAAGAGAATGGTATCTATACTAAGAATAAAGAGTGAACGTTTTCCAACACCTCTCCTTTCCACATGTCATGTTCTCCTCCATCGACAAGATGAGGAGGAAGAATCCGGCTATCCGAGAGAGAGAGAGAGAGAGAGAGAGAGAGAGAGAGAGAGTTACCTGGAGAATTAATGTGAGTGTGTGTGTCTGAGAAAGAGATGAGAGAATTTGCATGGGAGTTTTACGGAGCGCCGTCGCAAAGGGCGTGTGTGTATTGAGAGAGAGAGAGAGAGAGAGAGAGAGAGAGAGAGAGAGAGATGAGAGAATTTGCATGGGAGTTTGAGGGTGCCGTCATAGGGTGTGTGTGCTTCAAAAATTGATATGCCAGAGACAGTGAATGTGTAGGTGTGTGTGTGTGTTTGTGTGTAACTGTCAATGCTAGCACTAGAGAGAGAGGGAGAGAGAATGGCAAAGAGAGAGAGGAAGATCTCCATTGAGAGAGAGAGAGAGAGAATCTTTTGTGCTGGGCTTCAATTCCTTGCCAGCTAGTGCCTTACCCTCACCCACCTCCATCTCAAGCCATCATCTTGAAAGATCCATTGCTTCACATCACAAACAACGACCTCGCCATGTCTATCTATCTTCTCTGACTCTCTATGAGCCTCTGGCCCAACTCACTCTCTATACTTTTTTGTCGCAATATGCTTTGACTTGAAGGATGGGGACTGTTGGGTGCCACTTCTGGCCTCAGTCGCTCACCCTCAAAATGTGGAGTGGCTTGTAGTTGATTGATCCAAAGAAGTTTTGAGATTAGGCTTGGCTTTTGCCACCCTTTGCAATATCACATTGTACTACACTCAACGACAAATGCAACGGTACCATGCATGCCTCACAAAATGAGCATTGGTTGTTACCAAGATGTCGGTCCATTGATTGATCGAGGGGTTCACCTCTTTGACATGTAAGTTACCACGTGAGTTCAAATGAATGAGTTTTTTTAATTCCAAAATTTCTCAAATTTTAATAGGATTATATTAACAAAAGGGGTCAATTAATCAATTTTAGAGAAAAACCCATAAGTTTTTGAAGAGAAGGGGGCCGTTTTATTACCTTAAGCATGTAAGTAAAGGGGTTTTCTTAATACCCTTTGAACGCATGCCGTTTGAACGCATGTTCTATGACTAGTTTCTTAAAGGTGCACCCCCCAAGATTGATTAGCTCATGAAGGATTGCAACAGAAGCAATGCAAAATTAGGAACACAAATGTGCACACATGCAATTTGTGCATGCACATATTCACCCATTGACGCACAAATAAATGCACTCAGTAACCTACACTTGCTCTTTCCAAGTGGGTGGGAAGCCCTTGCACTCACCATCATGATGAAATACTTGCAATTGGCAGGCTCAACAGGGGAAACACTACTCAACAAGTGTAACGGGAGGGCCTGACAGCAAGGGCTACCAAGTAGATGGATGGAGCGCTGATCATGGGAGTTGGATGCAAGAGTACTAGGTGGAGGCCACGTTGCAAGGCAAGAAATGTTGGCTATAGCAAAACGTCGGGGCCAAGCTCATGAAAATGGCTACCACAATGCAGTGTTGTTGATGGGTGATGCTGCCACAAGTGACTTTCGTGGTAGCAAGGATAAAAGCCTAAGCCTAAGCGAAAAGACTTTGTGAGGGCTAGGGTGGAGCTAGAGTGTAACGTTGTTGGCCATCCTATTGCATGGCCCGTGGGAAGTAGATGACGATGCAACACCCTTGCAGTGAGTTCCTCCGCATTTTGCTAATCCCTCTACACATGCATAGAGAGGAGGCCGTGGGAAGCCGATGATGATGCAGCCCACATATAGCCTCAACCTTACAATGAGCTTGGGAAAGACGCATAGTACTCAACACCTAAGGTGTCAAGTCACACGCTAACTAGTGTTGCATCGGATCATTCCATCCAAGGCCAACACCTTCAACCAAACTACTGCCAACGTCTAGCCATCAACAACCAGTGCACCTCAAAGGGGCGATATTGTTGCAGAGGCTATCACGACACGCATCTAGCCTGGATCAGAGAATGAGCCAGGTGTTGTGATGTCTGTAGTGAAGTGCAGCTCAGAGGAGTCAACCTACAAGAGTTGACAAGCATATCAATTGTCAGAGGTAGATCAACAGCCCCTTGGCTTGGGCAGCTATGGCTTTGAGAGAGAGAGAGAGAGAGAGAGAGAGAGAGAGAGAGAGAGAGAGTATATGATCACAAGTCCTCCGAGATATCTGATGTGATCAAGCACATGTGCTTCCTATACCACCCCATACATATAGCACCTATACCACCTAAGCTATCGTGTTGTTAGCTTGCTAACCACTTGCACGGTTCCTCTCTCACATCCTTTGATGTGCACCGATTGATGTACATCAGGATATTGGAAGGCGGGGGCCTCTAGCAACAAGGTAGAGCTGAGAGAGAGATGGTTCATGACCACCTCTAGCTACTAGAAGAGTGGGCCTAAATGCCCTTTCTCAGGTACTCCTCAGGTAGATGCTACTATACCATCTGGTCTATTCAAAGTCATTTGCCCCATGACATCCTTTCTATTGTAGGCATTCTCCTCAGGTAGATGCTACTACACCATCTAGTCTATTCAAAGTCATTTGCCCCATGACATCCTTTCTATGCTACACCCCCATCTTCCAGTTGGTAATGACTAGCAGGGCATAGGTAGTAACTATTGTCGTTGCCAATCTATCTATTCTATATCTATCTATATATACAATCTATAAAGGGGTGATGGATTATTCCCCCTGACACATGGCGGTTTCTCTTCAATAGCCATACATGTTTACAAGCTTCCCTTCCTTTGATATTCCCGAGAGATTCCACAATGGCAAAGTCCTATCCTACTGAATTGCCATCTCACCACCCTCACTCTGCCAAATCATCTCCCCTAGCTCACATCTCAATGCCTATAACCGCCATTGTCAGCTTGGTTGTGTCGCACTTCTTCTCTCAAAACTTTTGATGCCACGTCAGCTACGTGATATGACTAGAACGATCAGTGGTCCATGTCAGCAACAGGTAAGACAATAAGAAAATGATAAAAACACGTCCTAAAACCAAATAGCCAATTTTTCTTAAAAGGATAATTAAAGAATATCAACTTTTTCTTTAAAAAACAGACCTATATTGCGGGAAGGATATCCGGCCCCTCCCCTCAGCCATGTGTCAACATTTCCTGTGTCCGGACAATGTGCCCTACAATGAAGCAAAACAGTGCGCGCGCGCGCGCACACACACACACACACACACACACAGAGAGAGAGAGAGAGAGAGAGAGAGAGAGAGAGAGAGAGAGAGAGAGAGAGAGAGAGAGAGAGAGAGAGAGAGAGAGAGAGAGAGAGAGAGAGAGTCGTGCTTAGACGGTGTCAGGAGTTTTTTCGAGCAAGGAATTGCGCATATGTACATACCCATGCATGGTGCATCAAATAAAGTATTGCCCATTTTCCAGAGCCAGGTGGTTACGTGGGGCCCACATGTGTACAGGTAGGACACCATGTACATAGTGCATCGATTTTCATCGTTACTAGTACCATTGTGTTTTTCTACAATAAGGAGGAGTTGGTAGCGCGTAAAACTTCTCGAGGAAGCTATCCGCGGGCCGACGACGTGAGGTCAGCAGGTGCGTCAGATGGCATCTAGTGGCGTCAGGAGGGCGAACGAGGTCAATATTTGCACGCGGATGAGGACGGACACAACGTGGGTGTTTGCTTGTGAGAATTATGCAGAAAGGTCATCATGAGGACCTTTTTCTGGGGCCACTTCACGTGGTGGCGAGGTGCATTATTGGAAAAAAGCTGAGTGCCAGGTGTGCGAATGATGCAAAAAGGTGACAACTATGCACTGCGAGGTCAATTTTTGGCCTGTTCGGGGTCCGTTTGAGGTCATCTAAAAGGCCAAGGGTGCCCAACTAAAAAATCTAAGTGTGGGAACTGAAAAAACAGAGAGAAGACCAGAAAAAAAGTGGAGAAGAGAGGAGGAACAGCCGCAGGTGTGTTTTTTGCTCATTTTGGAGCCTGTTTAGGCCGTAAACTGCTCATCCGAGGTCGGATTTGAGCACTTTGACATTGTAAACTGGGGTTTTGGGCCGTTCCGGACGCGATGGCGCTATCACTTTTGCCAAATTCCTCACTCTTTTCCTGCTGTTTTTTTGTGTAAGTTCCTCCTATGAGCGAAGTTTCTTCTCCAATTTGTGATTGTATCTGGTATCTTTTACCCATATTGTGTGAGCTGTTTGCCCCATTGGTGTTGGCCCAAGCTCATTTGTATCTAAACATCAGAAGTTCTCCTCTTTTGAGCTGAGTTTTTGTGAGTGTGTGTGTGTGTGTGTGTGTCTCTGTGTGGAGTGGGCAAGTGGATAGTCTCTCTCCTCTCACTCCAGAGGTGTGTTCCCTGTCTCGGCCAGGTGTGTTGTGTAAGCCGAGTGGTGCCCCATAGTGTGTGTGTGTATCTTCCCAAGAGTGTGTGTCGGGTCGTTATAGAGGCGCTGTGTGTGTTTTCATCCCGCTCACATTCTTTTGGTGCCCCCACGGAGGATCTTCTTCGAGTACCTTCTGCTTCAAGCTTCGAGCTTCAGATTACAGGTTATAGGTTACAGGTTACAGGTTACAGGGACAGGTACAGCTACAGGTGATTCACACAGGTACAGGTAGCTGGAGGACAATGATATAGTAGCATTGGTGTCACTTGCAGTTGTTGTGGGTATGCATCACTTGGTGCCTATTTGAGCGCATTGTCCGCTGGATTGTACATTACTTATGGAAACTGCCATTGTACGCATTTGTGGAGCCATACTTGGTTGTATTTGGCAGTCCCAGCCATTTCTGAGACTTGTTCTGGAAGATAGTCATTTCTGAGACTTGACTATAAGCGATTTGCATTAGCCTTTGTGTGAGGGTCGATAGCGTGAGGTTTTTATTGAGCTGGGGGATTCTCAAATGTAGAGATCCTTTCGGTGATACAGGTAGCTGGAGCACCCTTTTTGTGACCTCGCCATAGGCTATGTACTAGTGAGTCCTACTTGATGCTCGGGTTCTATTGTTGACAGTTTATGCATACATAGACAGTCTATATTCTGGGTTCCTATTGCTCTACTTCTGGGGAAACTCTGTCGAAATTTTCCCAAGTTATGATGGCTGGTTTTTTGGTATTTTGAGCCATTTATGCTGTTATGCTGTTGAAATTTTGGCGAAATCAGAGGTTGAGTCGGGTGTGCCTTCTTGGGAGCTTCATGGTTGGCTTTAATGGATGATCAAAATGGCCCTCAGTTCACTCCTTTTCATTTAACTCAAAGAATTCAGATTAATGTTCATGTGTCCAGGAAGATCTTTTTCCAGCAGCGCATAGTCTTTATGTTTGGGCCAAGAAGATTGAGAGAGATCCTGGAATGTCCTTTGCCTGTTGTCATTCCGATGATTAACTATGAAAACTCATTTGATGTGCATGTGTTTGTCCTTATCTAAAGCTGAGCTCCATTGAAGTTTCTGGGGATTGGGTAGTGAAAAGTTTTGGGTTCTTGCACGTGTGTTCGAAGGGGTTCTCAAAGCATTGTAACTCGGGTAGCCATGGCTTTCTCTTATCCGGAGTTTCATGGAAGAAGTGATGAAGATGTGGAAGAATTTTTGGAAAAGATGGAGGTTGTCTGCATTAGCAACCAGATTCATGACCCTACGCAGATGTTACGCCTTCTCCAAATTTGTTTGAAGAGTGATGCACGAGTTTGGTCTAAAGCGTTTGAAGAGGAGTTGTGTGTGGCTGATCCACCTGTAAGGTTGAGTTGGGACAATCTACGACATGGGTTGGAAGTGGAGTTTGTGAAGATAGAAGATCCTGACAAAGTGTGGCAAGAAGTACAGGCTTTGGTGCAAAAGGAAGGTGAGCCAGTAGATGCGTACATACGTAAGTTTTCATTAGCATGGGAGCGAATGTGCAAGGCCTTAGCACCACAGGTACCCCCGCCTGACATCATGAAGAAGGACAGGTTCTTGGCTGGTCTTTGGGAGAATATACGTTGGAGAGTGGAGCTAAAGAAGCCTAGGACATATGAGGATGCACTAGAGGTAGCAAGGAACAAAGAGTGGAAGCTGAGGAAAATGAGCCAGTTAGGGGTGGAGTCTTTGCCAATGAGGTCTGAATTTCAGCCTATAGAGTCTTTACAAGGGCGCATGTCAGGGGTTCATCATGAACCAGTGGTTCCTGTTACTACTCAGGTTATGCCAGCTGTGGTCACTACAGCAGTGCAAGATGATGGCCTAAGGCAAGACATGAGGCAAGTGGTTGATTTGATGAAGAATCTCAGCCTAAACATGCTAGGTCAAGTGGGAAATAATCAAGGTCAAGGGCGGTTTGCAAATCAGCAAGGAGGTGAAGAAAGGCCTAGGAATGGTGTTGGACAAAGCAACGGTAGGTTTTGGAGGCAGACGCCCACATGTTATAATTGTGGAGAGTTGGGTCACATCAGCCCGCAATGTGATAAGCCACCAAGGATGGGGGGAGACATGTATCCATTGCCAAAACAGGTGCTAACTAGGTCAAATGATTATGGCATCGAAATTAAGGGAGACGAAGGAACCAGTGGACTGACCCAGGAGGAAAAGGGAAAGACAAAAGTGCTAAGTGTAGTCACTTTGGAGAAGGCATCAAAGCTAGAGGATAAATTAGTGATGCCTATTGGGAAGAGGACCACAGAGGATAAGGAAGGAAGAAGTGCCCCAGGTCCTAGTAAGAAGAAAGGAAAGAGCCATGAAGACGAGGATGTCAAGGCCAAGAGGAAAAGGAGAGCTCGTCGAAAGTTTCATGTTTCAGATTTTCCACTAGGGGATGGGCAATTAAGCTATGACTTGAAGGAGGATCTGACGAGCAGGAAGGCAGATGTTACTTTTGGGCAGCTTATAGAGATGGTGCCTAAGCTAAAGCGACAGTGGAAGAGGATGGTTAACCCAATGGAGAAAGAGCCAGAGAGAGGTTCAGTGAAGGTGTTGGCAATGGACGAGCTACCAGACATTTGTCCAATAGTAGATGTGTGGCATAAAAGGAAAAATTTGGACAAGGTTATGTGGATGGAGGAGCCCAAATATGTGTCATAACACACTCATGCGTTGAGAAGATGGGTCTCACAGTGGCTGGGGTGTCAGGTTTTCGGATCAGATTGGCAAACCATCAAAAAGTAAAATGCTTGGGTGTTGTAAAGAGCTTAGAAGTGGAGGCATATGATGCAAAGGCAGTGGTTGATTTTCATGTGATGCCAGCAGGGTTGGGAGCATATCCTATTATACTGGGCAGACCATGGTTACGTGCAGTGGGAGCTGTTCAAGATTGGCGACATGGTACGATTAGCCTCTATGGAAAGACAGGTACCAAGAAGCTTTATAATATGGACACAAGGAAACGATTAGAGGAGCTTTATGAAGATGAGGATGATTCTAGTGATGAAGACTCTTCTACGGTGACAGATGAGGACAGTGATAGCACTACCAGCAGTGATGAGGATGCTGATGTTGCATTTCTTTTGATGGATAAAGAAATCCAGGAGTGTGGTTTAGTCGCATTTACGAATGAAGTTGAAGATGAAAGTGAAGGGCCTTATGAAGTGATTGAAGGGCTGATGCAAACCAAGGTTGAGTTGTCAAAGAAGCAGGAATTAATGACACAAATGATCAGTGGAGACCTCTCAGCTATGGAGAAGGATATATATTTGCATATGCTTGCTAGTTTTCCTGATTTGTTCATTACTTCATATGAAGAGATCACAGGGTTCAAGGGCGAAGAGATGCATATAGAGCTGAAAGAAGGTGCTAAGCCAGTGCGGCAAAGGCTAAGAAGGATGGGTCAAGAGCAAATGGAAGCCTTGCGGGTAGAGGTGGACAAGTTATTGAAGGCAGGGTTCATAGTTCCAGTGGAGACCACAGAATGGGTGAGTCCAGTTGTAGTCAGTCCAAAGAAGGATGGGAAGTGGAGAATTTGTGTGGATTTTAAACCCTTAAACGCAGCCACTAAGAAGAACCCATATCCTCTTCCATTCATCGATCAGATCTTGGATTCAGTGGCAGGTTATGAGAGGTACAGTGTGTGTGATGGTTTTTCAGGCTATTTTCAATTGAAGATTGCTCTTAAAGACCGCACAAAGACAACTTTTATTACGCCATGGGACTGCTATTGCTACACAGTGTTGCCGTTTGGGTTGTCAAATGGACCATCTTCTATCAAGAAAGAGCAAATTGGGTGCTGGAACCATTCATTGGTAGTTGTGTTAAGGCTTTTATGGACGACTTCTGTGTCTATAGCAGTAGGGCTGAGCATCATGAGAAGTTGCAGATGGTATTGGCTCGATATGATGAATGTGGAGGACAACTAAATCCAAAGAAATGTCATCTAGCACAGCCAAGGGTGAAGTTATTGGGCCATAGGGTGTCAGAAAATGGCATTGAGGCTGATCCAGATAAGGTTAAGTCTATTATTCTTCTTCCATCACCTATGAGTACGAAGCAATTGGCAACCTTTATACACAAAGTGAAGTACATGGCACGGTTTATTCCATTGTCTTCGCAGCTTCTTTATCCATTACAGCAAGTGGCAAAGCATGATCCATTGCAATGGGATGACAAGTGTGAAGAAGTGTTTCAAGAGGTGAAAGAGGTGTTAGGGGGGTTGTCAGCCATGCAGGCTCCTGATTGGGAGAAAGTTTTTTATGTAAATCCATCAGTAGGGGATGATGCCATTGGAGCCATGCTATTGCACTAGGGGAAGAGCAGCCATTATATGAGGCCAGTGTATTGTGCAAGCCGAGTGAAGTTGGTAGCGAAGAGAAAGTTATCGGAAGTAGAGCTAGTGATGGCCAGTGTAATATTTGCTTGTCGACGATTTCGTCATTACTTGCTACCACGGCCTTTTGTTTTCTTGACGAGTTATGCCTTTTTGCCACAGTTAATTAATGGCACTAACATGTCAAATGTGGTCAAGAAATGGGTAATTGAGCTGCAAGAGTTTGAGTTCTCTTTTCTAGTGGAAGATAGTACAAGGGCTACCCTAGCTGATTTGTTGACCTATAAGGAGAATCCCCTTATTGTTAAGGAAGAGGTGGTGAGAAAGGTAGTTGAAGAAGTGCCACAGATCAGCAATGCACATGTGTTGTTCTTTGATGGTTCATACAGAAAGAGCCATGATGCATCTTCAGGGGGTATAGCACTTTATGATCCAGAGGGGAAGCTAGTATGCAAGAGAGGGTTCAAATTGGATGCGCATAGTAACAATGAGGCTGAATATGCTACATTGGAAGCCGGATTACACATTTGTTTGAAGCATGGGGTTCGAAGGTTGAGCATAAAAGGTGATGCCTTGTTAGTGGTGAAGCAAGTGCTGGGTGTGTGGAAGAGCAAGAACACCTCATTGAAGGAAATGTGCTTCAGAATTAAAGGCCTGTTAAAAAAGTTCGAAGCATGGAGTATCAGACACATTGAACGTGCTCTAAATGGAGAGGCACATGAGCAGCTCAAGCATGATTGGGGAGCTATTCGTGTTGAGGACCAATTTACCTCTTTATCATGGCCGGGAAAGTTTGGCTCAAGAAGAGGAGTTTTTGCTAACAGGAATCATTCCAAAGGAGATTCAGAAGTCTAAGAAGTATGGCTTTGTGCGTAGAGCATACAGGTACAAATTGATTGGTGATGTCTTATACATGAAAGGGGCTGATCTCGTGTTGAGACGTGTACCTTGGCGGGAGGAGCTTTACAGAGTGTTGGAAGAGAATCATGAAGGCGCATGTGGTGGCCATTTTGCTCTAAAGATCACCTTGCATAAGATTTTGCAAGAGGGGTATGTATGGCCTAGTTTGCACAAGGATGTTCATCATTGGTGTAGGTCTTGCAATAGGTGTCAAGCGTTTGGGAAGAGAGTGTTGAAGCCAGAGCTACGAAAAACCATTATGGCGTTTGATGTGTTTGAAAAGTGGGGGATTGATGCAATAGGCCCGTTACCTATCACAAGCAGGGGCAAAAGCTATATCTTGACGGCAGTGGACTATCTCTCTAGATGGGCAGAGGCTATAGCAGTAAAACAGATCACTGGAAAGGATGTGGCAAAATTTGTGTATGATGAAATATGTTGCAAGTTTGGGGTGCCATTAGAGCTACTTTCAGATAAGGGGCCAGGATTTAGAGCTAAACTGCTAGACTTCTTATGCACAAAGATGAAGATTAGGCACCAGCATACCACTCCTTATTACCCAGAGTGTAATGGCTTAAATGAAAGATTCAATGGTGAGTTGGTACAAATTCTTTCTAAAGTGACAGAGCACCAAGGAAAGAATTGGGATTTGGAATTGCCTAGTGCATTATGGGCTTACCGTACTTTGGTGAAGACAGGTACAGGGTTTACTCCATTTCATTTGGTGTATGGAAAGGAAGCATTATTGCCTGTGGAGGTAGAGTTGCCTGCGGTCAAGATGTTAGAGAAGTTGCTTGGGCCGCCTAGTGATGCATTCAAAGAGAGGCTCTTGCAGTTACAAGAGGTCCAGTTGGATAGGATGAGCACATTGGAGCATTATGGGCAGATGCAGGATAAGGCTTTGGCAAAGATAAATGAAAAGGTCAAAAGTAAGGGTATCAAGAAACATGACTTGGTTTTGCGCTACAACAGTAAGCTGGACAACACCTTCCAAAAGAAGTTTCAAATTAAGTGGGAAGGCCCTTTCAAGGTAGTGGAGTGTTTTCCAAATGGCACATATCAGCTGGCTAACCTGGATGGTGTTCTACATAAGTCAAGGGTAAATGGGTTGTGTCTTAAATTGTATCATGCTAGATTGATGATGGTGGAGCAAGATGAGCTGTCTGTGGAGCAAGCAGTGTTGGTGAGGGATGAGGAGCCCTGTGATGCGGCGAGTCTCATATCTCTCTTTGCTGCTGCTGATCATGAATGATCTAGCAGGCTAGGGGATGGGCAAATCAGCTTGGTTGTGTCTCACTTCTTCTCTCAAAACTTTTGATGCCACGTCAGCCACGTGATATGACTAGAACGATCAGTGGTCCATGTCAGCAACAGGTAAGACAATAAGAAAATGATAAAAACACGTCCTAAAACCAAATAGCCAATTTTTCTTAAAAGGATAATTAAAGAATATCAACTTTTTCTTTAAAAAACAGACCTATATTGCGGGAAGGATATCCGGCCCCTCCCCTCAGCCATGTGTCAACATTTCCTGTGTCCGGACAATGTGCCCTACAATGAAGCAAAACAGTGCGCGCGCGCGCACACACACACACACACACACACACACACACACACACACACACACACACACACACACACACACACACACACACACACACACACACAGAGAGAGAGAGAGAGAGAGAGAGACAGACAGAGAGAGAGAGAGAGATAGAGAGAGAGAGAGAGAGAGAGAGAGAGAGTCGTGCTTACACGGTGTCAGGAGTTTTTTCGAGCAAGGAATTGCGCATATGTACATACCCATGCATGGTGCATCAAATAAAGTATTGCCCATTTTCCAGAGCTAGGTGGTTACGTGGGGCCCACATGTGTACAGGTAGGACACCATGTACATAGTGCATCGATTTTCATCGTTACTAGTACCATTGTGTTTTTCTACAATAAGGAGGAGTTGGTAGCACGTAAAACTTCTTGAGGAAGCTATCCGCGGGCCGACGACGTGAGGTCAGCAGGTGCGTCAGATGGCATCTAGTGGCATCAGGAGGGCGAACGAGGTCAATATTTGCACGCGGATGAGGACGGACACAACGTGGGTGTTTGCTTGTGAGAATTATGCAGAAAGGTCATCATGAGGACCTTTTCTTGGGGCCACTTCACGTGGTGGCGAGGTGCATTATTGGAAAAAAGCTGAGTGCCAGGTGTGCGAATGATGCAAAAAGGTGACAACTATGCACTGCGAGGTCAATTTTTGGCCTGTTCGGGGTCCGTTTGAGGTCATCTAAAAGGCCAAGGGTGCCCAACTAAAAAATCTAAGTGTGGGAACTGAAAAAACAGAGAGAAGACCAGAAAAAAAGTGGAGAAGAGAGGAGGAACAGCCGCAGGTGTGTTTTTTGCTCATTTTGGAGCCTGTTTTGGCCGTAAACTGCTCATCCGAGGTTGGATTTGAGCACTTTGACATTGTAGACTGGGGTTTTGGGCCGTTCCGGACGCGATGGCGCTGTCCATTTTACCAAATTCCTCACTCTTTTCCTGCTGTTTTTTTGTGTAAGTTCCTCCTATGAGCGAAGTTTCTTCTCCAATTTGTGATTGTATCTGGTATCTTTTACCCATATTGTGTGAGCTATTTGCCCCATTGGTGTTGGCCCAAGCTCATTTGTATCTAAACATCAGAAGTTCTCCTCTTTTGAGCTGAGTTTTTGTGAGTGTGTGTGTGTGTGTGTGTGTGTGTGTCTCTGTGTGGAGTGGGCAAGTGGATAGTCTCTCTCCTCTCACTCCAGAGGTGTGTTCCCTGTCTCGGCCAGGTGTGTTGTGTAAGCCGAGTGGTGCCCCATAGTGTGTGTGTGTGTATCTTCCCAAGAGTGTGTGTCGGGTTGTTATAGAGGCGCTGTGTGTGTTCTCATCCCGCTCACAACGGGTCCACCATAGCATCCCCCCACCTCCCTCCTTGGCACCTTGCACCTCACGTAGAGCTGATTTTCCTGCATTCAAAAAGAGGCACACACACACATTAGTACTTATCTCTGTGTATATTACCTAAAACAACTATACTCTAAATCACACCCGGGTTTTTTCACACATATTGCCTTGCTCTATAAAAACACCCCCGTACTCCTTTCATTTTTTCTATATATTTCCACTTAAGCTATAGCTTAAAAATAATCCCTATTTTTTGGGTTGCACTGGAATAGAATCCACCATGGGATGGTACCCCTAATGGGTTATAATGGCAAAACCAAAAACGTGGGCAGTTAAGTTGGCAGCAATCACTCTACTCTACAACAACTGTCACTCTACAATTGTGCCACACACATTGTCTCTTCCCTGCCATGCTAATGGCGCGTAGGTTACTTTGTTCTGTAGAACAGAGCCTAATATGAGGTAGCTGCTTTTGTTTCCCTAGTAAAAATGGCACGTGGCTTACTCAATGCTTGGAATGATGAGGGATACTTCTTGCTACACGCCATGAGTACACGTGATCAACCTTCTATTTAAAGAGGTGAGGGCGCATTCCGCCTCTCACTTAGCTTTGTGTGTGTTTGATTTGCGTAACCTGAAAGAGAGGACTGTGTGTATTCATTCTTTACTGTGTCGTTCTGGAGCTTGCAGCACAACCCTTTTAGAAATGGTACCAAAAATATCTAAGGTTTTCCCTTTCCTACCTGTTAGAAAAATTAAAATTGAATCTTTTGGGGTGAACCATCAGCTCTGGGTCCTACCTAACAAAGCTTTTTTAGCACCAGTTCTTAGTGAAACCTGGGTGTACCTTGCTAATCTTCTTGCCTCTAGTGTTGAGGATTGTAGACTCAAATCTTTGAAAGGAGGACATTTCTTAGACAAAGGGGAACTCATCAAAGCCCCCTTCAACCTCAACCTTATCGACCATTCCAAATGCCCTTCCAATACAAGCTTGTACATTTGTACAAAGGGGAACATGGAGTTTGCCAAAAGTAATCCATATTTCTACACAGAATCCATTTGGAATGTTTTCAACCCTATGTTAAATGTGCTTTCAAATCTCTTGACCCTAAAGCTTCTTACGAATCCAGTATCATGTGGTTTGATCATGCTATTTGGTTTATCCTCAACCATTTGGACCTACTCTTCCCCGAAAAACCAATGGACTTTCATCTCTCCCTTATTTGTTCTTGGTTAGGCAGCCAAGCTAAACAAATTGTGATTTCTCAAATTGCTTTCAACATCTTTTGTGGGCTAATGCTGGATATCCCAAAGAACTAAAGTCTGATGAACTTGGGATTTATCTAACCACTTATGCTAATTACAAAGGAGTGAAGATTATCACTGGCCTACTCAAGCCTTGTATTAAAGACGATGACTTCCCCTCACTGAAAAGACCTAATTCTCTTGCTACCCCCAACTCATTTACTTCATTTCTGACACGTAGCTCTTCCTCTAATTTTAATCAAGGGAAATCTCGTAGCTACCCTAGAGGAAGAGGCAGAAACACCCCGATCAGGCACCTTCTTGACTTATAATAATTGATGAATATGCCGGTTGCTGTGAGCCCATGTGGAAGGAGGTATCTCAAAAAAAAAAACTTCTTGCAAAGATTATATTTACGAAAAACGTCTATTTCAAAATGAGCTTCTTAATTGGATACACCCTGAGACACTTTTTTGTGAGTGTTTTGACGTACTTGTTGGTAACCACAAATTACTTGATAATGTACTTATTGGTTGGAAGTATCAACAACCTATTAAAAATTTGGTTACATTAATGATTTTCTTCGACACAACTCCATTCCTGAATGTGTTTGTAACAAATTTATCACATTTTGCAAAGACTTTGATACGTATGGCATGCATGTCTGTACTTGTGATCTTAGCATCATTGAAAATACCACAGTTTGGAAAATCTTGGCTAAAGGGCTTAATCACATACCTAACTTTCCCTAAAACCAATATCTTGAATATTTATCAGCTTTACTTAGCTGCTTAGCTGACCTTGTCAGTTCTCTTCGACTGGAGAAGACATTCCTACTGGACTTAGCAAAACTGGTGGAAAAAAGTTTTTTCCAAAAAATCTTACACATACCTGGTAAATGGATGTCTACAGAAAGCTCTTGGATTATATCACAACTGGCTCTTGAATTTCAAAAACTTTCCAGAAATTGGTTTGTTGTAGGATTGGATAAAAGCCCTAATTGTCCCACTCTTATTTGCAAAAACTTGGCTTAGAGAGCATCACATTCTCGAGTATTCAGGAAGGAATTCACAATACTTAACACATCCCTATATGAGGTCACCACACAATAATATCTCAAGACACTTAGGAAATTTTGCTTATTCTCTTCAAAAAAACCAAACTGTCAATACTTTTGCCACCTATAAAACTCATAAACATAAATTCAGATGTATATATGATGCCTTGAATAGCATCTTTACTAATGTTACCAAAGATATTACCCTATGTCTTGACCTTATACTAGTAGAATCTGAATTAGTCTACGCTACCAAGCAAAAAATCTGCTATAGATTTCTTCAAATACACTACAACCCTCTCTACTTAGTTAAAATCTCCATAGATTTTTCATCTTTTTACAACAGATATTACTCAATGCTTTTATTAATGCTAGAAAAAAGGGTTTCTTCTGCATTTCTCTTTCTAGAAAACCTAGACGAATAAAAAACCTAGATGCATTTCTCTTTCCAGAAAACCTAGATGGATAAAAAAACACACTCATCCCACCCCTTACACTTCAATGAAGAGAAACTATGTTTAAACATATCATAGGTACTTGATAACTGCACCATTCTCTCTCGAGGACATTGATTTAACCAAATCCTAGGCATTCCCATGGGCTTCTCCTACTCCCCTCTTATGTGTAATGTATACTTAACCTTCTTCGAATACAAATGGTTTCTCAAAACCATGGGTGACAAAAATAATAAACTTTATACGGATGACATACTAAGCCTCAACAATAGATCTTTCTCAGAGGAGATCAATCATATATATCCTAACTGCTTAAAAATTGAGCCAACTTATGGACAAGGGTTTACTACATCCAATGGCCTTTTTTGCACTTCGGTACAATTCCTTAACTTTTCTATTTCTCTTCATGTACGTTGTGTAGGAGAGTATGGCCAAATATTTTCTTGGAAAAGAGACCTTTTGAACCTCCCACCTATTGAATTCATAAACCCCAAAAAGCTGCACTTAGCACTTGTATCAGTCTGCTTTACCTAATAGTATACTCCTCCTCCAGCTACCTCCTTGCTTGGGAAGATATCAAGTTACTTATACGCAAATATTGCCTTAACGGATTCAAAAGAATTGACATAATAAAGAAAATTACATCGTCCCTCTCTCAGAATGACTGGCTTGGCTTACACTTTAATGACGATGATATCATCTCTTTAATAAGGTAGTAGGCCCATTCACAGTGGGCCTACTATTATCGACCCATTATGTTTGGTGCCTGGGACAGCGCGAGTACACACACACACATTAGTACTTACCACTCTGTATATTACCTAAAAAAACTATGTTCTAAATCACACCCGGGTTTTTTCACACATATTGCCTTGCTCTATAAAAACACCCCCGTACTCCTTTCATTTTTTCTATATATTTCCACTTAAGTTATAGCTTAAAAATAATTCCTATTTTCTAGGCTACATTGGAATAGAATCCATCGTGGGATGGTACCCCTAATGGGTTATAATGGCAAAACCAAAAATGTGCACTTAAGTTGGCAACAATAAACGAGGCTTAACTCTCACTCTACAATTGTGCCACACACACTGCCTCTTCCCTGCCATGCTAATGGCGCGTAGTTTACTGTGTTCTATATAACCAAGCCTCATTAGAGGCGAATGCTTTTGTTTCCCTAGTAAAAATGGTACCTGGCCTACTCAATGCTTGGAATGATGAGGGATACTGCTCGCTACACGCCATGAGTACTCATGATCAACCTTCTTCTATTTAAAGAGGTGAGGGCGCATTCCGCCTCTCACTTAGCCTTGTGTGTGTTTGATTTGTGTAACCTAAAAGAGAGGATTGTGTGTATTCATTCTCTACTGTGTCGTTATGGAGCTTGCAGCACAACCTACACAGGTCAGTTACTGTATATTGTTCTTGGCATTATGGTTATCTCTCCTTTGTAAATATAGTTATAAAGGTGATGTAAGCACCTTTGCTTATAGGCATGTGAACCTTGTGACTTAGCTTGGTAAGGCCCACAGTGTGGGTGGCTAAGTTTGACAACGTTTGGCATAAAAGTTGA
The DNA here is from genome assembly GCF_014529385.1 of Adiantum capillus-veneris. Classification (NCBI taxonomy): domain Eukaryota; kingdom Viridiplantae; phylum Streptophyta; class Polypodiopsida; order Polypodiales; family Pteridaceae; genus Adiantum; species Adiantum capillus-veneris. Next base: position 66,016,444 of record NC_140948.1, read on the forward strand.
CTAGAAAAACACTTGGTATGGATGATTATGGTTTAATGATCCCGTTACTTTATCTGTTTATGTTTTCGATTTTGTGAGCTTTGCTTAAACAGTTCACTGCATTAAAAAAACGGGGAACCTAAGATATTGGGAGTATGGGAAACTGGTTGATTGGTTTACTTTAGAGTCCTCACAATAAGGAGGATACCGCCTGGCTTGTTAAGCATAACTCAGGAGCATCATAAACTGGTGAGGTGACCTACCGCGAACGCATACTGTTCATAATTTTTCCCGTTTATCTCTTTGAAATAGGTAGAGACTTATAAAATATTATAGAAACTCTGTTTTTTATCGTATTTAATTATCAATGATAAAGGTTTTTTTGTTTTTATAAACAAATTGGTTTTTTTCATAAACTAGCTCATTAGGGCTATCATCTTAGTTGGATTCTTCTACATGGGTTATGTTTTTTTGTTGAACGGTATTCACTTGTTCAGACTGAGTATTGATGATGCGATGAGGAGTAAGCATCATAAGAACTACACAAGTATGTTGTAGCTTTAAGAAAGGTGTATTGATATGATTATTAAGCTTAAAACTGGTTGTTATTTGGAGGGTTTAGTATTACTTCCTCCCTGTTAGCCGTAAAAACTGGAAGGTCTGTTTTGCCGGACACAATTGGTACCTTGGATGCTATATCTTGTTGGCATAGCTTCGGCTATCTCTGCTCTTGGGCAAACTAAACTCTGTCGTGATGTCTTACTGGTCTTAAATTGTGCAAAATATAAGGTTGGATTGGACACTCTCTGCAAGCATATTGAAGGATTGGATCTTTTATGCCGATTTGGGTAGTAAGACAGTTGGATCAGAAGGGGTGATGGCCTTCTGATCAAAATGATATGTATAATAATACTTATTAAGGTTTTTTTTTTTGTTAAAAAAAATGGGGCTATATAGAAACCATATGTTTAACTATCTCCTTAAAATTTAAAAATACTCTAAAATTTTGGAGTACTTGAGCTCTTTTTGGACACCTGTATTTAGTTTAAAAAGTTGTAAGTTATACATGGATAACAACTAATATAGTCCATTGACACATGTAAAACACATCCAAGGCTAACGTATATGTTGTTTTGTTTGAATGGATGCAGGTGAGGGCTCTATCTTTTCTTGGATTTTTTTTTGGCTTAAAGCAAATGTTTGTACATGATTACACTTACACCTACTACTGGGAAAGTACTTTTGATATCTATGTATAAATTTTTCTCTAAAGCAAGCTGTCTTTTGAATGTTAAAGTTCAATTATGTTTTATTATTTAAGTAAAAACAGCTACACACACACACACACCTATAGAGAGAGAGAGAGAGAGAGAGAGAGAGAGAGAGAGAGAGAGAGAGAGAGAGAGAGAGAGAGAGTCCCCATCTAGAATAAGTAGACGTAGTAGAAGCACTTAAAGGACACAATAATAAAGTGCAAGTTATGCACTTATGTCCATCAACCACAAGTAAAGAGAGAGAGAGAGAGAGAGAGAGAGAGTGTGTGTGTGTTCTTTTTAAATTAATATGTATACACAAAAGAACATATCAGTTCAAAAGATAGCTGGCTTTAGACAAAGGACAAAGATTAGCACAAAAACAACTTAGTCTTTGATTCACATCATAGTGAGAATGAGGTATCATTCTAGTGATTTGTACATAAGATAGCCAAGAACAACTAATACTAGAGTGACAGAGGACAAGTTTGACAAAATGACGGACAACATCAAAGCCAAAAGGATCCTAAGTAAAGATAGACTCCTCAGCTACATCCTTATAAATGAGGCAAAAGATTTGCTAGCTTTGAATACATATTACATGTGTCAATGAACCTATGAGTTGTCATCCATGGCCTACTTAAAACCTTTTGACTTATACATACCAATCATATAGTGTTAAATATCAACAATCCATTCTCAGAACAGTAAGCCATACATGAAAGTGACATGTGTGTGTGTGTGTGTGTTTGTGTGTGTGTGTGTGTGTATAGTTTAACCCATATAGTTTTAAGATCAAAAAGTTTAGAGTTTATGTGTGTGTGTATGTGAGAGAGAGTGTATAGTTTAACCCATATAGTTTGAAGATGATAAAGTTTAGAGTTTAATCACTCCTAATTATATACCCAACACGAGTCAAGTTTTGAGATCCAAGACTAAGATCATCTATCAATAGTGTAACAATAATGTACGGATAATATCAAGGAGATGTAATAGACCACTCAAACCTAGTTTAATTTTTCATGCTATACCAAGAATAATTTCCACAATGTAGCTGTTGTTACCTACCAGTCAAGGCAGAAAGCCTCATATGTAGAACCAAGAAGGGTGTTTAATTTTTTTCCAAAACCTAAAAGAGCCAACAGTTCGGCCTCAGCCAGTATGGAAAATGGCTACACATCAGATGTTAGAGTATTGGGGGAGACCTTTAAACATATTTTATTTTTAACAATATACCAAATCAAATCAAAGCAACCACAATGTAAAAAGTCATCAGCACCGACTGGTTTTGACATCAACCAGTGTCCAAGTAGCAAACATGAAAAAACCAAACGAGAGAGACCAATTTGGCCTTAGATAGTAAGAAGAAATGCATTACCCCAAAAGTTACATCAATGTGAGGGATCAACCGTAAAAGCTAATATTGGCACCAACCTTGAGAAGCTACATGTTTCTTAGAGGTTTCCCACTTTCAAACATCAAGGGTGATATTTGGAGGTGATGTGATTTGTGGCTTGTAGTAGTGTGAACGTCCCCTCTGTAATGGGTGATGTGGCAACGCAAAATGCCGAAAAAGGAAAATTCTGGCAATGACGAGATGATGCAAGTTATAGCAAGGGTGCATACAATGGGTGTGTAGTGCACTGTCTACCGTGGAGCAAAAATAGCAAGCAGTAGCAAGTGAGGGCAGCAAATTATAACTATAATACTATCTTTTATCTTTTGTGTGGCATGCTCGCACGATGGTCCGCTCTTTTAAAAAAATAATTTATCACACAAAAGATAAAAGATAGTATTATAGTTAGAGTACCTCATACAGAATGCCACTGACGTGGCCTTATGCAGAGGTACATGACGACATCACCTATTGCGAGCTTGGAGAGAGAGAGAGAGAGAGAGAGAGAGAGAGAGAGAGAGAGAGAGAGAGAGAGAGAGAGAGAGAGAGAGAGAGAGAGAGAGAGAGAGAGACCTCGTAGCCTCGACCTCTGCACACCCTTAACATATTGTCTGCTGCCACTTGCGTTTCCTAACACACACACACACACACACACACACACAGATAGAGAGAGAGAGAGAGAGAGAGAGAGAGAGAGAGAGAGAGAGAGAGAGAGAGAGAGAGAGAGAGAGAGAGAGAGAGAGAGGGAGGGAGCCTTTGATCGCACATGAGGAGATGGGCGCCTATAGGGGAGAGGAATGAAATGAAATGAAATGAAATGTAATATTAATGTCTTTAAAAGGCCAAAATGGCCTATGAAACCAAAAGGTTACATGTGGTGAAGCTAATACCAGGTATGGGTTCAAAAAGTACAAATAACTGAAAAGAAAATAGTGGGTAAGGGTGGGGTAAAATCTGATACAAAGGGAATACAAAGGGTCACTTGATACAATGGAGCTCTCTGACAGTCGAGGCATCATATACATATACATCAATATCCAAAAAGCTATAGAGATTCAATGTCGTCCAAGGTAGGCACTCTATCAGAACGGCTCCTATGTCACACCAGTACGGTATGGATCCTTTGTCGCAATCTGCATCGATGTCAAGAGGGCCCCCTCATCTGTGGGGCGACAGGACCGCCCCAACTCTATCGCCCGATCGAGCAGTATGCCTCTGGTCCCTCTAGTGTTGTTATGTTGTGGGGACTGCTCAAACTCCTTTTTCTGTGAGACTGAAGAAATCTGTAATCTTTCGTTGTTGTTGGTTCTCTCTCATTGTGCCCCTCTTCAAGAGGTCCTCTCTGTGTTTGCAAATCTCTAGTAAGTATTATCCGAGGCATGTCGATCTTGGTATCTCATGACTCTAGAAAGTGGCCCAAAACCCTCTCTGAATAGACAGTGAAAGTGGCCTCGTATCTCATAGTATACTGGGTAGTGACATATTTAATGTAGCTCTATCTGGCGCACCTGACAAATCCTGGACTCAGCGAGTACTCCTCTAAATCTGCCTATCTTGATCTCTAACTGATGTGAGGATGTGCGTATCTAACCAATAGCACATCATATCACGTGGGATAGATGAGTATCCATGTATCCTGGTCTGATCACAAAACCATCCTCCGTGAGTTGGAGAAGATGCTCTCTATAGAAAGTGATCTTTGTACCTAGCTCATCTGTAGGTTGTATCCATGTCCTCTTCGTATCCAACTCAATCAAGTCCTATGTGATGAGCCTGGTAATCTCTGCCCGAGGCTTTCTAATCACTGAGCAAAAAAAATCGAGCGAAGGCACATTCTGAGCAAGTTCGAGGGTAAATTTGCACAAGAGCAACAATTGTGAAAGAAAATAATTATCCCATGCATGTTATTTTAGTACCACAAATTTGTGAACCGATGGACACAAAGTTAGATTTCAGAATTATTCATAAAATTGTATACTCGACACATAGCGCAATTCTAGGTAATCCTCTCCAAAATAGTCCACCAAAAATTTGGCATGTACATCTCCCAAAAAAGTCGACACATGAACTACATAACCTATGATGCTATTCGAGAACCTCCCAAAGCTTGGAACAACTCTACTTTTGTAAGTGCAGATTGATGCACAAACTCATGGGCAATGGAGTCCAAACCCAATATTCTAAAAAACACAAAGTAGATGTGCTTGCAAGGCACGTATGCAACACGTTTGCTATCACATCTTTGAAAATCCTCACACGAGCATCGAGGGAAGTCTGCAAGTGTGACAGCATACATAAGACCTTTCTCCACTAACCCAGTTGTACTAACATGAAACACATGTGATACATTGGGGACCACAATTACCTCCCTTACTAATTTGGCTACCATTGTTCTTCCCTGTGCAATCCTATCTAACCACATAAGGGGAGTTGTGGAATCCTGGTTCTGCCTACGTAGCCCATTTGTCGTTGTGACTGTCACATACTCAGGTCTGTGACTGTCATCTTCTAGTATTTCATCAGGGTCCTCCAATATTGGTCTAGATCTTCAAACACTCTTTTCCCTCATTGAATCTCTGTTTGTCTCAAGACTTGGCATGCGCATCTCCTGCAAAGAAGAATGTGCTAGGTCTATAAGATTCTTACCTGACCCACCAGCAGCTTGCTGACTCATAAACCTTGCAGCCAAATCTGTCACCCCTGGTCCAGTGCATGTGTTAATCCTTTTAAGGTATGCATTGTACCTAACACTCTGCAACACAGCTAGAGCCATATCTGCACATGTTGCTTCATACAAACCAATACTAGACTTGTATCGAATAGTTGCACGCATGCTTGCATGCAAGATTGGTTCTTGGCACAAAAGTACCTGCTACATCTTGACAAACAAATCTATCTCCCCAGTGAGGGACTCTTACATCCCACCAAGACAACCATGTCTCTAATGATGGAATCTCTGACTCAATGGCATGCCCAGCCGGCCAAAATTGTCTAAGCTCCTCTTTACAAACATTTGCAGCATTCTCTATGGAGGCATGCATCCACTGTCGTCATTTAAGTTTGTGCTCTTCCTGGTAAGAGGGACGTATACACTTTGAAGTATGCCTAACCATACTTTTCTCCCAATGGAACACACATGATCTTTCTTTTTCAGGCATTTTCTTATTTGCACCGCCAAAGTAAACAGTACGAATAGCAATCCAATTTGCATTAGCTTCATCTGCCATGAAACCTCTAAACTCTGGTTTCTCAAATCCCAGATCCGTCACCACCTTGTTAAGCATTCTCCAAAACTCCATCTGTGCATGTTTATTTTCAACTGTAAATTCACATATTGCAAATGTTAAAAGTTCTCGAACATAAGGATCATATACATGTGCTGACATAGTAGGCCATCCATCCACTCTATGCACATGGTCAAAGTGCACCCACATATCCTGCAAGTTACCTCTGGGACGCATACGATTCACCAAGTCCACCCCACTACCAGGACCCATTGTAGACATTTTGAAAATGTGAGGTTGTTGCTTGGCTCCTAATAACTGACCTGTAAATAGAACACTATGCAGGTATGGGTATCGGCTATTGCTCTTTAATTTCAATATGGACTCAAATCCCATTGAAGTGATACCTTTGGCTGTTTCCAAACTCTGTTGTACACGATGCTTATTAGAGAGTGGAGTCACAGTGTCAAGTCACAATTTCTTCTGTTGTTACTCTCTCCAACTGTTTGGCTGTAGTCAAAGGATCTAAAGCCGCCCGTACAAGCAAAGCTCTGGAAATAACTTTGTCTGTAGCTCTACTTTTTCCCTCGGCCATTGGATGCTTGTGATAACCAAGATGAATTGCACATCTAGTCACAATTTCCTTTTCAATTGGGATGCAGTAATAAATGACTGCAGCACAAGCATTTACACATTCTGGCATCTGATGACAATGGACACACAGAAGCTTGCCAAGTTCAGCTCCAATTAATCCCCGTTGAGGTGCTTGTGACAATCGTCCCTTCCACTAACTCTCATTTGGAAGTTTTGTTCTCAATTGATAACTACAATCAAGATTAACACATCGCAAATGGCCACAACATCTACTAAAGCACACAACACCTTTGAACAAATCACTACTGCATGTCACATATTCCACCCAGGAATGCCCATCAAAACGTTGTTCCATACCGTTCATACTTGAGCTTTCACCTTGTGGTGGCAGCTCAAAAGCAATATACCCATCATATTGACATGGGATCTCAGACACTTGCATAACATTCTGAACTTGACTCAAGGCCACTACAAGGTTTGTTTGTACTGGTAGGGTTCTAATGATGTCAATAACACTCGCACATGGACGCCCCAAGTCGGTACTTTTCTCTTTGATAAATATAGGTGAAGTTTTTGAACCAACAACACTAGGAAATAAATCAGAGCTGGCAAGAATCTTGTAGAACTGTGAAATTTCGTGGTCAAGGGTGTAAATTGGCTCACCAACATTGTTCTCTCCACGTTGAAGATGACCATTATCTCCAGACAATGTTAGGGGACACAAAGAAAAATCTCCATTTGGGATATCAAAATATTGTTTTAGAGTGTCAACCTTGATCTCTTGAAACCGACTGTCAAATAGCAGAACAAGCTTTTGACCTCGTTGGGGTCCGTAGATTGTAATGTGTCTGCTCATTGCTAATAGAAGATATGTCTTGTAAGATACATATGTAAAGCATGTCACGCACGCCCACTAAATAGAATATATGTAGATTAAAGTAAGAAAAATACTCGCCACTATAAAAGGTACTATTTCAAATAATTTATAATGTCATAAATATTAGAGGCGGCGTTTGTTTTTTATATGAGCACAAAAAAATTCTTTAATGATAATCATCTCTGGTAATAGAGTCATTGTCAGTGTCTTCATGTCTCGACCAGGGCTAGAAAAAAACATAGGTCCTAACCGAATAAAATAAGGACACACTTGAAATTCCCCCTATTTTTGTCAAAATTTGAAGCTTATGCCGGTAATTACACAAACCTGTGAAAATTTCACGGTTTTCTTCAAGGCAAGCTCAAAATTTAACTGGGATTGTAGGATTTCAACCGGTTAAAATACACTAGACCCTAGTTTTCTTTTTAACAGTCTGACTTTCGACTTTATTGGTTCGCAGCCAACAAAACGGGTCTCGTGAATAGGTCTATATAAAATATTTTCTTCTGGCGCGTGGAAATAAAGACAAAGTGATTATTGTCCTCGATAAAAACTTATCAATCTTACTCGATCTTTTTTCAATCGAGGCAAGATCATCATTGTATTGTGTATGGTCAGGTGGACGGATTGTCTTATTGGACACACCTTGTGTGAAACCTCCACAAAAACGTCTAAACCTAGCAAAGGCATACTTCGTTGGTGGCGCATCTGTGATGGCTACGCAGGGGTTATTGTGTGAGTGTGTGTGTGTGTGTGTGTGTGTGTGTGTGTGTGTGTGTGTGTGTGTGTGTGTGTGTGTGTGTGTGTGTGTGTGTGTGTGAGAGAGAGAGAGAGAGAGAGAGAGAGAGAGAGAGCCATTCTGTGAGAGTATAGAGTTGGCAATACTCTCAAAGCTCTGAGAGAGAGAGAGAGAGAGAGAGAGAGAGGCTGAACATCACTTTGGAAATTTGCAGCCGTCCGTCGGTGTCCAAGGAAAGTATTCACATTCTCTGCACAATCTCATTCCTACTGCAAGCATTCCGCACCGGCGCGGAAGGGTTGTAGCAATGATCCTGCAAATGTTGCTGTAGGTCTGGGGCACGCTGTGTAGCAAAGGCCAGAACAATTCCGCAGCCGATTTCCATTAATCTCATGCTTTTCCATTTTCCATTAATCTCCTGTGTAGCAGAGGCCGAAAGCTGGTTCTTTCTTGCTGCAACCATTCTGCGCTGCAACCATTCCGCGCCAGCCATTTTAACGAAGCTGGTTCTTGCTGCAACCAGTCCGTGCCGCCGCGGAATGGTTACAGCAGGAAACCACAAGCCAGCCGATTTGCAACCTGCGCACGCTTTTCCATTAATCTCTTGCTTAACAAAACTGGTTCTTGCTGCAACCAGCAGGGATCCACAAGCCGACCGGTTAAAAGCCGCCGCGGAATGGTTACTGCAAGGATCCACTAGCACTGTCCTGCGCACGCTTTCTTTTTTAAAATAATGGTATTAGCTAAATATTAAATCCCTGCTTTAGCTTGAATATTGAAATATTATATGGTAAGGGTTGCATTTGAGAGAGATTCATGCAGTTAAGGCCGCAGGTGAGAGAGTCATGCAGTTAAGAGCTGGAATGTGATGCAGTTCTAATCTACTAAGCTACTGCCGTTCGTGGTCTGCCCAATACCACAAGCTTCACAACTGGTTCCCTACTGCAACCATTCCGCGCGGAATGGTTGCAACAACGAACCGGTTAATGAATCTTATGGTCTGATGCAAGCTGTAGAGCAGCAGGGGAAATGCATTGGAAGGTGTTTTTCATAAATTATTGATATATTGTTATGTGATGCAATACTCTATGTAATGCAGAGTTCAAGCAGGACTCAAGTCTTACCGCTTGCGTTCCTCCCCTGACCAAGGATCAGACCTCAGAATGGCGCCACGACGCCGGCCAACCAATTGCAGGTCGGATTTTTTCCTAATTTTTCCTTTAAAAAATCGTGCCAGGAAAAAAGGCCCCTCACTCGCCCTTGAAGCTGGATAGCTGTCGGAACTGTTCCACGCCGGCGCGAAACAATTCCGACAGCTATCTAGCTTCAAGGGCGAGTGAGGATCCTTTTTTTGCATGATTTTTTTAATAAAAATTTACCAAAAATATATATTTAATTTGTGAGAATTCCCAAAATGCAAAATTCCATTGTATCTATTTTGGCTAGGTTATTCAAATATTGTCCAAAATTTGTCATGTAATTGGTCACACATATTTCGATAAATTTGAAGGGCATTTTGGAAAAAATGACCTAGTATTTGGGGTACTTTGCAAGATTTTGAAACTAGAGGGATATTTGGTAAATTTTCCTGTTTTTTAAGTATAGCAAAAGTTCTCGACTATGTTTTTGTATGATTATACATTCTCTTTTGTTTGTCAAATATTGATATCTATTCTAGTGTCGAGAGTTGATGTAAATGTCATGATTTTGCCAAAAAGCAGATTGTTATGAACAATTATTAATCAAATCCAGTTTATACTAATGGAAGTTGACATTCTTAAATTTGGTTATTTAATCTTGTTTGAAGAACATACACATGGTGTGTTTCTATGAAATTGATTGTGTTACGTAATCGAAAGCTTTGAATTGATTTAAGGTGTGCCTTATTGGGTGACATTGTGGATTTAATAGGAAAATGGTCCTACTTTGAGAATGAAAATACCATTTCTTGGTTATACCTCAAACAAATAATAGTTCATTATGATTGTTTAGGTAAAAGTTATTTGGAAAGGATTATTAATTATTTTATGTGAAAATATGTTTGTAGTCCTCCAATTGAGAGATGTTCTCGTCAAAAGGGAAAAGGACCTATGACTATTGATCCGATTTGCAGTGATCAAGTGAGCTCTGTGGCAATCACGGAGGACTTTGATGACAATGATAATATTGGTGATGAGAGCGAAAGCACTGACATTGGCTTAGGGTCAATGAATGAAGTTGATGCTCAAATAGCTAGACAAGAGGCAGCTTTGGAATTGGTTCCATTTCATATTGCACCTGAGGTTGCATCATCTGCTGATTTTGAAGATGATAGTCATTTGCATATGGATAGAGGAGAGGACATTCTCAAAACCACAAGGGTTTTTAGTTGTTTTGAGTGTCCACTGGTGCCTTTGTGTAGACTCATTCCATATGCTCGCATCTGTGGCCTTAGATCGGATGTTTCTGGATTAAAAGCTACATTTTCCAGAGAGGGTTACATAAAGGAAAAAGGTGCCTTTATTGTTTCACTGCAAACATGTCAAAAGGAACAAACATTGTTGACAGGTAATCATTATTATTTTAGAGTGATTTTGTGTATTGATTTTTTTTGTTTTTCTTTTAATTGTTTGACATTTTTTGGAGTCTTGTTTTTTTTTTAAAAGCCAATATTGTTGACACTTGGGACCCTATTTGGAAAGACATAAATAAATATTATGAAGAGGAGTTAGCTGTGCAGCCTCAACTAGAGTCACTACGTGGTAGAATGTTCTATGTGTGGGAAGGAAATCACAGGATAGTAGCATGGCAAGCAGCAATTAGATAAATGTTTTCCAATAGCAGAGAGAAGCATTGTAGGGTCTTGTGTACGATCGTCGACCCTACAAAGGTTTCCGAAATAGCATTATTGACGAGCTTGCAACACATGAATGTGTGAGTGCAACTATATTCTTGTTTGTAGATAAACTTTATATGGTTGAAGGTTAATCAACTTACTAATATTTTAATCAGTATGAACACCCATGCTCTAGTGTCATCTCATCTACGAGATTAGTTGGTAAATTGTTCAAACATTTGCTCTGCGGATCATGAGGATTACCTTCGTGCATTGCCGGAGAATGACCAAAAATTGATTGACACTATGCGGAAGAGAACCACAAAGGGAGAGGAGCCATGGCATCCTCTAACACGAAGATATCTAGCTAGACTTCTTTTTTATTTAAGTGTGCTTGCCATTGTATCTCTTTTTTGTATTCTTTAATGGAAGCCTTTTTTTTTAAAAAATGGTTTATTTTGAAGGTTCAAATGTCGAAAGAACTACACACTAAGTTAGAAAGCAAGAAACCATTGCTTTCTAGCGAGGACTTGAAAAAAGAAGAGGTTAAGATCATGCATGATCTTTATTATAAGTTTTCGGATCGTGTAGGAAAGGTATATAACCATTTCTTAGTGTTTTCTTTGATCTATGGTGAGAGGTGATTTCAATTAACTAACATTCTTGTTCGGTAGATTCTCAACATTGTTGACCCAAGGTTAGGGAAGGATTGGTTTGATGGTGAGATAACTGAATTGCAAGATTTTTCCTTTCCATGCCTATTTCTTCTTCCTCCGTGGAAGAGAGGGAGACGGATACTCAATGTGCAATGAGTAAATATGATTTATGTGATGAATAAAAATTGGCTGGAAAGTGATGAGCCTTCAATGGGGGGAAGATAGTTGGGCTACTCTTGAGAAACTAAACTTGATTGCTCTACATGATGCTTCCATAGAAAATAAAATCTTATGGGTGTCATTACTAGAGGCAAGCAAGATCACCCGTGCAGCTTTACTACATGGTCAAAGGAGACCACAAGTTTCGAGGGTGAGCTTCTGGATGCAAATAGTTTATCAAGAAATTGTTGATGTTGAGTTATTTGTTTGATTTTTTTTGCATGCTTTGGGTGAAAGGTGGCTAAAACGAGAGGGAGCTTTGCAGAGGATCTTAGATAAATCTAAGAAGCTTCTTGTAGACTATGTGGATGTGCCAGGAGGGATTGATATTCCTCCCTCGTGCACCATGGATATGTACTACACCGAGATTGTGGTGGAGGGAAGGAAATTTTTGTTTCCTCTAGAGGTGGCTTTGGAGAACAAAACAAAGGACGTAGAGTTGCAAGCCTTAAAGAGGATTGACTACTCTCGCATGGCTTCTCAGCAACTAGTTTACAGGTAGATAATGTTTTGACTATTTTTGTATCATAATATGGGCTTCAACTAATGTTGCATATGGCATCTTGTTTGAGATTATAATAATTCTTTGATGGTTTTTGTAGATACTTTGCTCACCTCTTGACCATGCATCACATTGCTGCAATACCTGTGCTTGCACGTTCTTGGACTCACATTGAGAGCGGGGAGGGATGCATGTATCCACCGACCATGCATCAACTCTCGCAGTGGGAGCTTGATCATTGTCCTTGGTGGATCGACATGGATAGAGGCCATGTCCTTGCTAGAGAGAGAGAGTTGCATAATGTGCAGTCTACAGGAGTCGCATCCAAAGATCTTCCACTACCCAAAGCCACAGATGTTGTTGCTCCATCTTCTCATTCTCTACCATCTCGTCGACCCTCTCAAACTTGTAAGTTAAAGTCATTATCTCTTTCCATATATCCTTAACTTAGATAGTTTGGAGATTTTTAATTATCTTGATACTTTTTTCTACATTGAAGCAACAAGCATTTTGGAGAAGGCCCAAAAGGCATCTACTACTGCAGACCATGTGATCTATGTGATTGATGATATGTCGGGTATAATATTGTTTTTTTTTTGGAGTCTTGTTGAAACTCAATTATATTTCTCATGTTTATATAGAATATGTTTTTGTTCTTGTAGAGAGTGGGGGCACACAGAGATTGCAACGTGCCCTTCAGTTTGTCTTTACACCATTGCATTTTCAGCATGTTGAGCAGTCTAGTTGTAGTGATACTAGGTGTGTTGCTTTGCTTGGTGACTATATTGCGATTGCTGGGGATTTTCGTAGCGGTGTGGAGTCTAGATCATGGATGCCTGTACACGAGCATATGAGTAGAGCTCGATCTACAGAGATTACATATAGGAGGAGTGGTAGATCAGTGTCATGGGCTGCAAACTTCATCTTTGTTGACTTGCCTTTTGGAGCCTATCTACATTCACCATCACGTCAACCTTCATGGGATATATGTACAGAGGATCATGTACGATCAGCTATTCATTTGAGTCATAGTACTTTGGCAGACTCGGGGTGGCTACTTGTGATGGCGTCTCTTGCAGGTAAAAGAATCATTCTTAGATATTGATATTGTCATTAATACGTTCAGTTTTAATCATTGATGGCTTTGTTCTTGTAGGAGACACAGTCTTTTGGGTTGAGAGATTTTGCAGGGCATCGGAGTTGATCATTCATCGACGTGTGGTGGTTTTGCATCATGCACCTTACGGTTATGTAGTGTCATCTGGCGAGCAACAAGAGGTGATCTTTCTATTTATAATTTCATGGTAAGCAAGTGTGAATGTGCAGTTTTTAAAATTTATTTATTTTTTCCTTGTAGTGTGACACTTATATTATGTTCTTGGTCCACAAGCCCGGACCACCTCCACCTCTTTACATTGCAGAGAGTGATTCTTTGTTTCATGGTCTAGGAATGACTGCCATGGATAGCACTATGCGTCACTATTTGCCAGATTCTGGTCGAGCTCTTATGGACTCCGGATTGCCATGGAGAGGGTCTGCGCAGAAGAGCCATACTTTTATGGCATGTTTCATTGAGTTGTTGTGTCGTCCTAGGGGGTTATGTCTTGAGTTTGGATGTGGGATGGCTCCTATTTTGACAAGTTGTTTGGCCTCTGATCGTGCATATGCATCCCTAGATTTTGATGAGGCACTTGTTTCTACTTGCTTGCAACCCTTGCTTCGACCAAGGAAGCGAGGGAGAGAGGACGCAACCACATCCATAGATGTGGTGGACAATGGAGACCGACCCGTGGGTGGGAACCCTTTTGATGACTTGTGAGATTCCCACTCTCAACTTAGCACAAGACATTCATAGTATTTCTTTTGTTTGAGTTATGGTAGCGGACATTTGTGGTTGATTATCTTTTTGTTGTCTTCCCTATCATTGTATGACTTATGGATAAACATTGCTATTACCTCTTGTAGGTTTTTGTGCTTATGATATTATAGGCCATTTTTGTTCTGTTGAATTGAAATTGTGTGTATTTTGTTTCATTGAAGTGCATTACCTGAATACATCGAGGCGGAGGCAAAACGTATGACATTGGACCCACGTTATGATGGTCGTCCAAAAGATAGGCCTCGAAGAAGGCATCACTTCATAGATGATGAGTGTGCTTCAAGTTAATAATTTGTATGTAACTTTGAACAATGGTGTAATATGGCTTTGATTATTGATCCAGATAGGGGTTCAGTAATGTAGATAGGGGTTTGGTAATGTTTTCTCAGCATCTCTAATAAGTATCACATATATTATTGTGTACCTACTTTTTTCACTCATGTATGCAAGGATGGGTCCACAATGCGGTTTGTAATGTTTCTTTAATTAATAGGCCTCGAAGAAGGCATCGCTTCATAGATGATGAGTGTGCTTCAAGTTAATAATTTGTATGTAACTTTGAACAATGAAGTAATATGGCTTTGATTATTGATCCAGATAGGGGTTCAGTAATGTAGATAGGGGTTTGGTAATGTTTTCTCAGCATCTCTAATAAGTATCACATATATTATTGTGTACCTACTTTTTTCACTCATGTATGCAAGGATGGGTCCACAATGCGGTTTGTAATGTTTCTTTAATTAATAGGCCTCGAAGAAGGCATCGCTTCATAGATGATGAGTGTGCTTCAAGTTAATAATTTGTATGTAACTTTGAACAATGAAGTAATATGGCTTTGATTATTGATCCAGATAGGGGTTCAGTAATGTAGATAGGGGTTTGGTAATGTTTTCTCAGCATCTCTAATAAGTATCACATATATTATTGTGTACCTACTTTTTTCACTCATGTATGCAAGGATGGGTCCACAATGCGGTTTGTAATGTTTCTTTAATTATGTCTTTGCTATACTCTAGGCCCATCTCTATTCTCTTATTATCACTTATTGTTGAGAGACTCGCTCGATTTTTTTCTCGCTCGGGAAAACTTGCTCGCCAACTTGTAAGACCCTCTCTGCCCTAGTGAGGGAGATGGAGGGTGCATCTAGAGAGTACTCAAATGGGGGTAGCTGATCCATACTAAAGCCATGTAACTGAAACCAAGATGCCATCTCTGCATACCAACATGATCTATCTCCCTACAATGCCAACTGTCGCGAAGACTCTAGTGCTAATTGAGAATATATGTCTCTAGGGAGAGCCCAAGTGCTATGCATAAATGAAACTGGTAGTGAGCTGCGCCCTAACAATGTCATGTGGTACTGAGGCCTTGTCCCTAATCATCCGAGAAATCATAGACACCAAGGGCTTCTCCATACATCTCCATCCATCAGTACTTCCAGCTCTGCTATGATGATCAACTGAAGGGGCCCCATATCTCCACTTTGTACAGCATGGTCGAAGTGACCCGAGTGTCAAAGAGCCAAAGCTTTGTCAGAGGTTCCTGGAATCGAACCTGCAAACATATCCTCTCAAGTCTCCCCAATGCTGCATAGGCTCTGGTCCACTGAAAACCGCCCCAAGATAAGTGTATGTAGCTGCATACTCCACAGTCTCTCGACCATATGTAAAAGTGGGGGCGGACCTCCTTACCCAATGCGCCGTGGTGTTGAACACCATTACCTTGGTCTTACCAAGGTTCACAGACAATCCACTATCCCGTGCAAATGCATGCAATGCATCCAAATGACGTTGCATCCCCTTTGGAGAATTTGAGATCAGCACAATATCATCAGCATATAATAGCAATGAAATCCATGTCCTTGCAAGCTGAGCACCTCTATCACCCTCTCTTTGCACATAATCTGAAAACTCATCTACATATATTCCAAAGAGAGTCGGAGATAGGGGACAACTCTGCTTCATCCCAATGGTGGAGTGAACCATGTCCAACATGCCCTGAGTAGTGCGTACATGTGCTATCACTGTCTTGTATAAAGCTAAGATTCCCCAGATCAGCTATGTGGGAACCCCCATGTCTTGCAATCTGCGTATGAGTCTGGCTCGTGGCACTGCATCAAAGGCTTTGCAAAAATCCACAAAGCTACAATATATCCTCCTGCCATGGTGTCTACGCTCCTCAATAATGGCTCTGAGTGTCAAAATCTGGTTAAGAATAGAGAAACCTCTCTTGAACCCTACCTGTCCTACTGCCCGTATGCCCTCTCTCTCTGCCCATCCACTCAACTCATGCTCAAGAATTTATGCATATAGCCTAGCCAGAGTGTGACCAACCATGATGGTTCGGTAATTCATGGGAAGCATAGGATCTCCCGACTTGAAGATAGGCACAATAGTGGACATCCTCCAAGTCTCAGGTAAACCCTCATACATGGCTCTATTAAACATCATAGCAAGAGGCTCTGCAAGCATATCTCTGGCATGGATAAAGTGCTCTACTACCATACCATCATGATCATGTGCTCTTCCTGTCTTCATCTTGTAAATGGCTTTCCTTACCCTCTTAGCAGTAAAGAAAGTACATGTTTCTGGGCAATCCTCTGGAGGGTCAAGCAAAGGTGGCTGCCCCGATGCTTTATAGAGAGATGTAGCATATTCCCCCCATGTCTATGTGGAAGTGATGGCTAGTGGTGGAGAGTGCTCATTGAAAAGCCTCCATGCCTCACTAGAGTCCTGACTCACAAACAACTCTCCGCGGCATTGTATGTATTTGAGGTTCAAAAAAGTTTGGTTTTGATTGCTTCATTGACATGTGGTATGCGAGAGATGAGACATGCCTCATTAGTGAGTGAGCTCTAGTATGCTCAAGAGATTGAGATTTTAGCGATGCATAACACGTCAATAGACTCTATAGAGACAGATGTAGAGTGACAGGGCTCTAGTGGACACAAAAGCTATTATCAAAGTCTATGCAAATAGAAGTAGAGCATTTTTCTCCTTAGAGGCGCATACATAGATAAAAGACATGGAGCTCTTTGATGTGTTCATGCTAGATGTTGATAAGGTGATGCCAGCACACATAGTTTCACTTATGGATGTTAAGACGTAGCCAACCCGGTGTCGACGATGACACATCCATACATGATGAGTAGTTGTGGTGATGTAGTACATGCAGATAGTGTTGAGGCATCTAGTACAACCAGGATTGCACAAATTTTGACAGCATTCACACGTCTCATGTACAACCTACTAGTGTTGAGGCCCAACCTAACAGCTATAGTGGGAGCATTTGAAGTGGGTATTTTCAACCATACGATAAATGAAACTAGCATGATGCATTGTGGAGCTATGAAAATCATATAGAGATAACACGCTTACTTATCATTAGAGCCGATACGGTAGCATGTAGATCAAGTGAGCAAGCCATTGGGCATAGTTTAAGAGAGTCTCTTGCCTATATTATTTGTATATAATAGTAGTTATCTATTATCACTCACTTATTAGCACATTCACCGTTAAGTGGAAATATGTTGGGGTAAAGGCGGAATGTACCTTGCACCGGAGCCGAATTCCTGGTGTCTGGTTTCCCACTAACTTCACTGACAACTGACCCACACACAATTCATCACCCTACAATTACCACATGGGCACATGTACCATACAGTTTCTGCACTAGCATTCTCCTCAATCTTGTGAAACTCAACTAAATTGGGTCCACCTGTCTGCAAACATTTCAATTGAGTACTATCTCCCACTGCCCTAGTGGTGCAATAGCCATCTGTGGTTGAGGGTGTCCATTGCAACTTTTCTCACTTGCACTGCCGGTTGATGGTTTGTTGGACCTACAAGTGTAGCATTGGGACTTCATGTATTCCTCCTTGGTGAGTCCATCTCTTATAGTTAAGCGTACTTGGATCGCAACACTACTTGGATGGTTGACCTCTTAGGAAGTTTTGAATTCAAGCAAATGATTATCCCTCGTGTGCAGACAATGATGCCAATGAAGCCTTCGTAGCTTCTAATCGAGATAGATAAGCCCTCTTCTTTCATCGCACTAGGCGGGGAAAGATAATATGTAACTGTCTATGTGTAGTAGTACCCATGAGCACCTCTCTCTATAATCTGATCCTCGTCTCTCTACACTCCTCATCATACCAACTATTCTGAGGCATGCACCCAGATTGCGTGTAGGCTGGATGTGGGGATATGCCTCTGATGTTGCATCATGGAGTGTCTCTGTGAGAATCTGGGTGAGCTCATCTAGTGGTCGTCCTGGCTCCTGAATGCATAGCTGCATGTATATCTCATCAGTGTACACGGGATCTATCTCCCTCGTGAAGGTATACCGAGTATGTGTGGAGGCCTCTCCCAATGGAGGTGTGTTGAACTGGAACGATAGAGTGAAAGACAAGATAGCATGATCGATTGCTACCCCAACCGGCCTAGTTCCCACCATGAGATCCTGAAAGGAAGGAATGAGTCCTGGTGGAGCCATAACATAATCCACTATACTAGCGCCATGCCCATGTGGAAAGCATGTAAAACCACCTGCTACTACAGGGAATCTCTGTAGGCTATTCAAAATGGCGAATCCATGTGCAGTCCCCATATCAATCAAGTATCTGCCATACTCAGTGCGCTCCTCATCTTGTGATAATCTAGACAGGCCCATTTTTGCAATATCAAGCTCCCGCGTCAACTCCTCTGAGGTGTCATAGAATATTTTCTGGTGATGGGCAGTCCTAGCATTGAAATCCCCCAAGATAATAATGTCGCCATCTCTGGAAAACTCCCATATATCATCATCCAAAATAGAGAAGGGAGATTGTCCTCTAGTTGATGCATATACTGACGTACTAGGAGGGAAATAGCAAATAGCGATGTAGAGATATTTGCCTATCTCTGCCTTCAGTCTCAACCACATGTACCTAGCATGCTCATCCCTCCGAGCTATATGTATCATAGATTGTAGCTCCTCCCTGAATAAGACTGCCTCTTCCTCTACGCTATGATCAAATCTCCCATCTGCAAGTTGTCTCCCATTTGTATCCACTCACATGGGGCATGGACTGCCCCGGAGCCTGATGCGTCTCAGAGTAGAAAATGATGTCTCTCCCTGTGAAACTATCCTCAAAGGCCCCTACATCAAGGGGCAAAGATCCATTACAATTCCATGTAGCCACTCTAAGTGTGGTCCCATAGGTTTCGCACCGTTATGAGGGGCGCTTCTCCAGAATAACGACTCGTCAATCTCTGTAGAAGGCCACTTTCCCCTTCTCTCGAGCTGTCATTATCTCGGGAGAGCTCCTGCGTGCTCCTGACTGACTGTCCTTTGGCTGTGCCTTGCTTTGTGCAGCCCGCGTTTGAGGTTCCACACCTGCAAGCTGTCCACCACTGCTCGCTGAAGCCCCGAACCCTTCCAGCGCGCAAATCAGTGCGGCTGACCTGCACGAACCCTAGATGACTATGGGCCGAGGAAATTTTTTTGGGAGGCGGTTAATTTTTTTCGACCTTCTTTTTTTTTTTTTTTTAAACTTCTCCCCCCTTTCAATTTTGCAGATAGAAACGGAGTTTTCAGGAGGTGAGGATTGCCTGCTGCTCTATTGACCCGAGCAGGTTTCCGATAGGAGACACCTGAAGGCTCCGCAAATTACAATAGGCAACAGGGAGAGGGTTGTTCGACAGATTGCCCAGGCTTTTGTCGTCTATTGGGGATACTTGCTGAGAAGCGTCAACGAGCGAGCTGTGAAATGGCGAGGAGCTGCTCAACTGTGTTGGTGCACTTTGACAATGGGCAAATGATGAGCTACAACGAGCTTCTCCTGTATTGATTGTGGCCCCCTAACAAACGAGCACCAATGGGCAAAGGAGGCGTTGGTGGCGGTGGTCAATGCTAAGGAATCAGACTCATGAGCCAAAGGATGTTGATGTTACACTAAGTAGATAAAGCCAAAGGTTTCTGAATACGTGCAAATGCTTGGCAGGTTGGGTAGGTACCAACAGGTGCAGTTAGAAGTTGCAACCCTTCCCGCCCTTCCTTTGTTGCTAGCCTTGCACATGCCGGGCAAATTTATAGTAGCCCTTCTAAGGATGGGCAGGTAGCTCAACTGGCCGTGCCCCAAGGAAGGGATTACTTTAGCAAAGCCTTCCTAGGGAAGGGTAACTGCTGAAAATGCCATGCAGAGATTGAATTGTACCTAGAGGTAGGTTTACCCTAACAGTTAGAACTTAGAAGCGGTTCTCTTGGTGACTTAGTTTTGAAAGGGGGAGGGGATGCCGCTGGCACAGGTGCAGGGGTGAGATCATGTGAAGGGTCATAATCAGGAGTGCTCAGCTCAGGGTTCGTAATCTGCATGCGCTGTGAGTGGTGTCTTGATGCTCAAAGGAGAAGCAGCTATTGAGCTTGAGGACACAGGTGTAGGTGATGGAGGGCCAGAGACTTTGTGTTGTGATATGGGTGATTCAAGATCAGGAGCTGGAATGGGTTGCTGACTTGGAGCCCGTGTTGGTGCAGAGAATGCCTCTTGTTTCGGAGTTGTTGTGGGTGCAGGGAATGCCTCTTGTTTCGGAGCTGGTGCCGGTGCAGGGAATGCTTCTTGTCTTGGAGCAGGAGCCTCAACGATCGGGGAGCTTGTCGGAACACTGGCATTCTGCTGGCGAGGAGCATGTGGTGGTGTCATAAGTTGTGGAGCAGGAGCAGGCTCTTCTGTGACAGGGGGAGGTGTGTCATTATCAGAAGTGTCCGGTTCGTAATCATCAGGTTGCCCGTGGGTGGAAGGCACTATGGGTGGTGTCTTGATGCTTGGAGGAGAAGCATCTATTGAGCTTGAGGGCACAGGGGTAGGTGATAGAGAGCCAGAGACTTTGTGTTGTGGTATGGGTGGTTCAAGAGCAGGAGATGGAATGGGTTTCCGACTCGGAGCTGGTGGTGGTGCAGGGAATGCCTCTTGTTTCAGAGCTGGTGTCGGTGCAGGGGATGCTTCTTGTCTTGGAGCAGGAGCCTTAATGATCAGGGGGCTTGTCGGAACACCGGCATTCTGCTGGAGGAGCAGGGGGTGGTGTCATAAGTTGTGGAGCAGGAGCAGGCGCTCCTGCGACAGGGGGAGGTATGTCATAATCAGAAATGTCCGCTTCGTAATCATCCGGTGGCTTGTGGGTGGAAGGCACTGTGGGTGGTGTCTTGATGCTTGGAGGAGAAGCAGCTATTAAGCTTGAGGGCACAGGGGTAGGTGACGGAGAGCCAGAGACTTTGTGTTGTGGTATGGGTGGTTCAAGAGCAGGAGCTGAAATGGGTTGCCGACTTGGAGCCGGTGTTGGTGCAGGGAATGCCCCTTGTTTCGGAGCAGGTGCCAGTGCAGGGAATGCTTCTTGTATAGGAGCAGGAGCCTCAACGATCAGGGGGCTTGTCGGAACACTGGCATTTTGCTGGCGAGGAGCAGGGGCTGGTGTCAGACGTTGTTGGTGAAGTGGAGCAGGAGCTGGTACTAAAGTTGGATGTTTTATGCTGGGCTGTTCTGGAGCTGGTGCATGTGGAGTAGGCACCAAGGGTGTTTTTGGTGCTGCATGCTGAGGCGGAGGTGGTGTGCAGAAACCATAGCTACCTTTGTTTGACAGCCAGCCCCAGCCCCATCGCCAGCTACATTGAACTCTTTCATCGCTGCTTTGCTTAAAAGGAGAAGGTTGAGTTTCTCCTACACAAAGGAAGTCTTGAAATGAGATGGCAGAGAGACAGTACCATTAAACTTAAAGCATGTCTATTGTGTTTCATGAGGAGAGACAATCTTTGTTATTTATCTCACATTGTCACTGTTTGTTTTTCATGACTTTAATTTTCATCTTGAAAAGCCAGAACAAGGCAATTTTCAAGTGTTTACACACTGCCTAAAGCAAAAGACAAGCTGCCCAAATTATGGCAACCAGTTTATAATTGCGGACAGGTACAAGGCGGCAAGGCTTTACACGCCGCCAAATGAGCAAAACAAACAGAAATTAGTCTCATAAATCTGAGGAAGTATTAAAGAGGTAACTTCTGTTTAGATTTAGGATTTGCTGCATCTAGAAAAAGCACATTTTGGATGTCTTTTGTTTTATCTAGAAAACACTTTCTTTGAGGAAGACCTTTCTTTTAGTAATAAATCTAGCAAAGATGTGGACTAGTGCCATTTGCACATCCAGTCCAGCATTATTTGGCTATATTGAGCTTTGCCATATATTTTTTTGACTAAGCATGCCCTTTGCAGCATGGTTGCTTCATAAGTAGTCGTCATATATGACCCACAAAGATGAAGCTATTAATAGTCGCTTTGCAATAAAGAAACATTATGGACACAAAGTGGAAACAGTATTATTATTTGTCTAATAGGACTCACCTGGAGGAGTAGTACAGTTGTCTCGCCAAAGTTGGGGAAGGTTAACATTGGTTTGAATTTTTCTTGTGGGAGTTATGCCTTCATGGTGGATATTTTTGTCATTGTTTTGATGATGAGTGATGTCAAGGCTGACATGAGCATTGTCATTTTGAGGATAACTATCTTTGAGGTGGCGCGATTTGCGACCTTGGCAAATGGTGACATGGGAGAAGGTGAAGGTAAGCAAGAAGGCTACAAGGAGGGTGAAAAATTTGGTGGGGCTTGCCATCCTCTCTCTCTCTCTCTCTCTCTCTCTCTCTCTCTCTCTCTCTCTCTCTCTCTCTCTCTAATGCATGCTTTGCTGAAATGCAGAGGCACTTTATATAAGGAATTCCTAGTTCACTGTTTGAGAAGCACATTCTAATTTGCTAAGTAAAAAAGTAAGCACTCAGTTTTTGTGGCAACACTAGTAACCCATTAAGCCACACTTTGCTTCCAATGGAGAAAAGTTATGTTTATGCAAATATCCTACAAGGCTTGTTGAGATGTACATGTGATTTAAGTCATTTGAACACCATTGCCTTTAATTGACAATCTAGTCCAGATAACATGTTGTGTGTGTGTGTGTGTGTGTGTGTGTGTGTGAGAGAGAGAGAGAGAGTGAGAGAGAGTAAATTCATCGTTCTTGATATCTTTTTGTAAACTTGTTGTTGATTTTCAATTGAAGGCCAAAATCCTACCTTGATGTATTCTTTTTGGATAGATTTTTTCTTGAATCATGGTAAAGCTTAATAGTTTCTTAAATATCTTCAACATGAGGTTATTGCCCTTTTATTAAACAAGTTTCGCTTGTACACAATGGCTTTATTAGCGTTGACCTAAATGTTGCTCTAGGGATCTTCGACCATTTATCCCTGATAAAATATGCAAATTGAGATGCAGAACAAATTTTCCCTTTTGAGTAAGAGGTCTTGAGTTCAAGACTCGTCGGAGGATGGGTCTTTGAGGTCTCTTGTGTTGTTAAAACTTCTCTTTTTCTATTTTCAAGGTCTTATTGTCACTTTGCCCAAGCAAAGTTTAATACCTCTTTCTCTGCTTCTATGGCTTCTCCTTTTTCTTCTTTGATTATCTATTGTGCAACCTACCTTTTGACAAAGGGGAGAGAGAGAGAGAGAGAGAGACTGACTGGCCTTGGAGCAAATCCATGTGACAAATGAGGTTAGACCTCTAGGAGATCATGGAAAGGCAAGATGGAGTAGTGATATCCTAATCTAAAAGATTGATTATTTTTGTGTTATATTTTTGCTTCCATCTTACCATTAAAGTCTCTCTTAGCTCAAGCCTTAAGGATGGATCCACTTTAATTTTATTTTATTTATAGTCAATTTTGATTAGAGCTAAGGGGAACCCCCCCCCCCCCCCCCCCCCCCCCAAAAAAAAAAGAACTCCCTCCCTCTTCCGGCATGCCTTGGGCTTGCGTATTCCAGCACATCAAGCAATCTCAACCGTCCATTGCATTAGCATTCTAATAGTGAACATGAAAAATGCATGATGGATGGGAATCTCCCTCACCCCCACTGTTCTGGGATAGGGAACAGGCTGGGCCTCTGCCTCGCCTATTCCAGCCCGGAACAGTGGGGGTGAGGGAGATTCCCCACCTCTTCACCTTAGCGGCTAAGAAAATATTTTTTCCCGAAATGGCCAGACTTCCTACTCATAAAGATTCTAACCATATATACTAGTAGAATTTTCCAAATTTCTAGAATTTTTGAAGTATTTTTATCGATTTTTCTTCCTCTTACCTTGGCTTGAAACTGGCTGATATGGATTTTCAACCGGCTCAAGGCGAAGCTGAGGCAAACCTTTCCTTAACACTACTCCCCCTTTTAAACATGATCCACCACTTGAATATTGATGTTTCCACATAATGGTGAACTCTTAGGAATGGGCTAAAAGAGTACTTAAAACATCATAGTTGAAGAAAGCATGTTACGTAGGCCCCATAGGCCAAGACCCTTGGATGTCGTGTCTATCAGTGCACAATTTGAGGATTGGGCCAAGAATTCAAAGCTAGAGAAAGAAAATATATTATTTACGTTTAATAAGTTGGGTTGAGAGAAAAGCCATGATATCACAAGCTCAAAGGAAGGAGAGAGAGGGAGAGAGAGAGAGAGAGAGAGAGAGAGAGAGAGAGAGAAAGAGAGAGACTCTAAAAATGGATACTAAGCTAGATACAACAAAAAGAAGGAAACATTATCAAAATATAACCCCCCTAACTTGTGGAAATTCTCAAAATACCCCTCAAATTTTAAAAAAAAAAACCAAAATACCCCTGCAACTTATGGAAATTACCAAAATTTTCCTTTCAACAAAAACTACCGAAATACCCCTCTAAGTTGTGGAAATTCTCAACTATCCCTCAAAGTAAAAAAATACCCAACGTACCCCTAGTATTTAGCCAAAATTTGCAAAAATGCCCTTCAAATTCTCCAAAATTCCCGAAATTCCTCTCACTAACCTTGCAAACATGTCTAAAGACAATTCTTGGAGTGCCATGACTGGTTAAGGTCCTTGCAGAAGCATGTTCAAAGCTTGGAACAAGAGGCTCTTGCAACTACCTCTTCAAAGAAAAGAATCACCTTTGGATTTCAAAGGTCCTTTTTTTCCCCCAAACTCACTGTACATAAATAAAAGTTACAATGCAAGACATGCTCGTTCCGAGCCATGGCATCACCAGGGAACTAAGTCACAAAGTCCAAAGATATTATTACATAGACTGATAAAGGGTGCCACCTTGACATCTTATGAAACCAAGATCTCATCTATGCTTAGGGTTGCCACCAAGGAGAGGGCCCTGCCACATCACACCCCTTAGTCTTATTGTCACTTTGCCCAAGCAAAGTTTAATACCTCTTTCTCTGCTTCTATGGCTTCTCCTTTTTCTTCTTTGATTATCTATCGTGCAACCTACCTTTTGATTGAGAGAGAGAGAGAGAGAGAGAGAGAGAGAGAGAGAGCTCTTCTTATTAAGGGCTATAAAAAACTGGCCTTGGAGCAAAACCATGTGACAAATGAGGTTAGACCTCTCGGAGATCATGAAAAAGTTGAAGAAAAGATGCAAGATGGAGATGGAGAAGTGAAATCCTAATCTAAAAGATTGATTATTATCAAGCCTTAAGGACGGAACAATTTTAATTTAATTTAATTCATAGTCAATTTTGATTACAGCTAGGATCCCCCCCCCCCCCGCGGCAGGGGAAAGTCTTTTTCCCGAAACGGCTGGACTTCCTACTCGTAAAGATACTAATCATACATACCAGTAGAATTTTCCAAATTTCTAGGATCTCTAACTATTTAGTGATTTTTTCTTCATCTTACCTTGGCTTGAAACTAGCCAATATGGATTTTCAACCAGCTCAAGACGAAGCTGAGGCAAACCTTTCCCTAACACTACTTCACCTTTTTTTTTTGTTTTGCAAAATTCGCAATTATGACTAGTTTATATTATCATAACCAAACAATTTACAAGTTTCTGCCATGCTCGTGACGAGCCATGGATTAACACTACTTCACCTTTAAACATGACCCACCACTTTAATGTTGATGTTTTAACAAATGGTGAACTCTTAGGAATGGCCTAGTAGGCCCAGCCAATTTCCGTTTTGGGTTGCATTAGAGGGTATCTCAAGTAGATGCTCTTATGGCTTGAGAGAAAAAAACGCGATAGCACGTGGAGAGAGAGAGGGGGAGAGAGTGTGACATCTCCAATAGAGAGAGAGAGAGAGAGAGAGAGAGGCGCTGGTCTGCATTGAGAGTCGGACAGACAGGGTTACGAGAGGGATGCCATTTCTTGAACAGAGGAAGAGAGAGACAGAATGACACGAAGGTAAGATGATAGGCCGACAAAGGAGGACGAGTGCACAGAGGAGATGCCACTCTCTCTATCTCTATCTCTCTCTCTCCCCTGTAAGTGTTGAGCACTCGAGCAGAGAAAAGTGGTCCAGCCCAAGTTGGGCTTGTCTCCTGTTGTCCACATGTGGAAGGGCTACACCTTCTTGGTCTGGCGTGAGAGCTGGTAATAACGCCTCGTTCGAAAGCAAGACGGACTACAAGGGGGGGAAAGCGCATTTTTTTGCGCTCACAGAGGGCTTGAGCTAGATATCGGACTCTCTGCCGACGTGGCAGGGAGTCACGTGTACTGGTAACCGGCAATGCGACACCTTTTTAAAACGGTTAAACAAGCCCCCCCCCCCCCCCCCCCCCCCCCCCCCCCCCCCGCGTTTAAACATCATTTATGTTTGAACTCAGGCTGTTGACATCCGTGGTCTATACCCTAGTGGTTTGACTCATGACTCTATGCGTGGGCGCATGGGTTCAATATCTGCTAGGAATAAACCAACACGTTAAATCAATTTTGGTGATTGAACATATCGCCCTTTGTGCAAATGCAAGGCCTTGAGAAAAATTCAAGTGCCGAGAAGTGACCTGCTGCACCGGCTTAGTAGGTAAACATAAACGCCACATGGACAACTCTCAAGGGTGCCACATCCTTGAGAGTCCGTTATTTAGAGAGAGAGAGAGAGAGAGAGAGAGAGTTGTGTGTGAGCTCGTGTGGGTGGATATTGATGTGAGATTGTGAGTTGCTTGCAGTACCTTCGAAGAGAGCAACTATGTCTAGGTGGAGGTGATAGGGCAGGACGACCCGCAGGGTCCGAGGCGACGCTGTGTAATTTTTCCAGCAAACGGGGGAGACTAGTGTGTAGGAGAAGAGGGGTGGGGTGGGCGGAGAGTGCACGGGGTGACGTCCTAGGTGCAAGACGAGCAATGACACAGCCTCGCGAGATGCATTTTTCATGTCTTTGTCTGAAACGTGGTAGGCGAAGGGCAGGGATCCCGTCTCAAGAGGAGAGAAGGAGCTTTGCTAGGAAGGGGAGCGTCGGTTGTCATCGCGGAGAGAGAGAGAGAGAGAGAGAGAGAGAGAGAGAGAGGTGTCTAATGGCAAAGGCATAGAGAGAGAGGGAGAGTAGTGTACACAGGCGATGGTGGGTCGGTTGGCAGGAGGGGGAGGGAGATGATGGCGACATGTTGCCTTTTTTTGCCTTAGAATTCGTAGATGCGTTTGCAATCTGGCCTAAAAGAGTACTTCAAAGTGAAGAAAGCATAATACTTATTCCCCATAGGCCAAGACCCTTGGATGTAATGTCTATTAGTGCACAATTTGAGGACCAGAAGGTTGGAAGAGTTAGATTGAGTGGGTCAAGACTTCAAAGATAGAGAGAAGAAAAGATATTATTTTGCTTTAACAAGTTAGAAAGCTTACAGTTAGATTGACTGGGTCAAGACTTCAAAGCTAGAGAGAAGAAAAGATATTATTTTACTTTAACAAGTTAGAAAGCTTAGAGTGGGTAGAGAGAAAAGCCAGGGTATATATATATATATATATATATATATATATATATATATATATATATATATATATATATATATATTGTATCTATATTAAAAAGACAACCCTATGCTCCACGTGGCTGCATATGCATGCAACCACAAGAGCTAAGGATGTTCCTTTTACTTTCGATCTATGCCACGTAGAGAGAGAGAGAGAGAGAGAGAGAGAGAGAGAGAGAGAGTGTGAGTGTGTTTTCCAGGCGTGCGCAGAGCTAGCAGTGTTGGGTTCCAGCTTGGCTTCTCGGCTTCCCCTTCTTGCCACGCAAGAGGCCTTCATCTCCATGCACGATGGAGCCGCGAACCAAGAGGAGCTGGAGTTGTCTTTTCCCATAGCTCTAGCTGGCCGAGCCGATCCCATCATCCCGCACAAAGAGAGAGAGAGAGAGAGAGAGAGAGAGCTCTGTCCGAAGCTCGAGGGGCTGCACTCAAGCCGAGAGCAGATCAGGCATTAGCTCAAGGTGGACTGAGTGTGTGTGTGAGAGAGAGAGAGAGTTGCCCGCAACTCGAGGGCAAGTTGCACTGAAGCCGAGAGTAGCTCAGAATTGCGTAGCTCAAGGAATCAACTCTTGCTTTTTTCTCTCCATTCCAGCAATTGCCCACGCTCTCCAGCCCGGATGCAACCCATCCTTTAGTAGTACCGTGCCACTGGACGAAATGGCGAGATTCATGAAGCTAAGCCCTTCTGATGCTGATGGGGATTGCGTCTGCCTTCCCTCCTTCTGATGCAGCTGATGGGGATTACGTCTGCCTTCTCTCCTTCGACTACAGCTTGGCAGTGTGGTCAACCTACTTTTTACGTGGAAGCTCTTGCACAGGGCATCGTGGCAGCTTTGCAGGATGCTATCAACTGCCTCCAGAACAGCAACATCGACGACAAGTTTGAAGAATGCAAAGCAGATGGAGCACAAGATGAATAGGAAAGTTGGTGGCTGCAGAAGGCAGCTACGCATCTGCGGTCTCTCTCTCTCTCTCTCTCTCTCTCTCTCTCTCTCTCTCTCTCTAAGCTCGCCAGCAGTGGCAATATCGTTAAGTTTCAAGCCTTGGCCCTATTGTGGCAGAGAAGCGGCTTGACATTACAAGGCCCTTTTATGGAAGAGAAGCGGCCAAGGTGCAGAGCTAGACAAAATAAGCAAGCTGGCATCTGCGGCCTTGCTGCGTGCTGGATCTCCAAAGATGGTGCTACAGGGATGAGCATTAAGGCAGGCTGGAGCACGACACCGAGAGTATGTGCACCGATGGAGATCACGGAGGATACGACCAGCTAACTTGATCTGCAATGGGTCTAAGTCGGAGAGGAAGAAGGAGAAGACGAAGGTTGAGCTGTTGTAAAGACGAGTTGAGATTCTCTCTGACAGCGCCCGATGCTGGGCATTCAGTCTTTTAGATTATTGCATTCTATTTTGTATCCAGACATTGTATAAAAAGATTGTATTAGTTTGCTCTCATAGGTCATTTTGGCCTTTTGAAGACGTTTTCATTTCATTTCTTATTTTCTCTCTCTCTCTCTCTCTCTCTCTCTCTCTCTCTCTTTAGTTTTGAGACACGAGGCCGGTTTCCCTATCGATCCATAGACGGCTTTAGACCATTCGCTAAAGTCATGAGAGATGAGAATCAGAGATGTCTCAGGGTGTTTTGGCTAGAGTTGCGCAGACACAAGGGAGAGTCTCTTGAACGATGAGAGACATCCACAAAGGGAGATCAGTGACTTCGTTAGAGCAGAGACTTGACAATCAAATGAGCAAGCTTCGCAACACCCAAGCGCGCTCTCTTACTATTGTGGTTGCCTCTAATGTGCCCACCCAAGCGTGCTCTCTTATTAGTGTGGTGTTCCATAAAATCACATTGTTGACAAGTGATACAAGTTGCCACACTTGCTATACATCTTGATAAGTGCACTTCTAATCATGGCATCGAGAACCAGTCCAAATCGTTCAATGTTCAATGACAATTCCCTCTTTCTGCATTTGAATGAACAGGTGAACGAAGTTGTTTCCTTGCCCATGTTGTGCGAACGCAGAGATCATGGTTGATGGGAGCTTTTGCCCAGTTGATGAGGCCATCACGCCATCACATGAGGCTCACTTATTAAGAGCGAGGCATGTAGAAATTGATTGGATGAGCCCAGCGAGGCATGTAGAAATTGACTGGATGAGCCCAACGAGGCCACCTCTTCACGGGATAAAGAGGGAGAGAGGAAGAGAGAGGCCGCCGAAGGCGGCCGGCCGTACTAGTATGTATATATATATATATATATATATATATATATATATATATATATATATATATATATATATATATATATATATATATATATATATGTAGAGAGAGAGAGAGAGAGAGAGAGAGAGAGAGAGAGAGAGACTTTAAAAATGGATATTGGGTACTATACAATAGAAAGAAGAGAAAATTACCAAAATACCCCCATAATTTGTGGAAATTCCCACAATACCCCTTAAATTTCAAAACTTCTCAATGTGCCCCTAGCATTTAGCCAAAATTTGCCAAACTTCCCTTCAATTTCTCCAAAATTCATGATGGAGCTAGGACTTTAGATGGTATTGTGGGCTCTTAGGACGAAATCGTTCATCATTTTTAGACAAAGATGCCTCTATTTGTCAGTTCATTCATGAATAGTTTTGTCAAAGACACTTAAGATAAATCTCCATT
The DNA here is from genome assembly GCF_014529385.1 of Adiantum capillus-veneris. Classification (NCBI taxonomy): domain Eukaryota; kingdom Viridiplantae; phylum Streptophyta; class Polypodiopsida; order Polypodiales; family Pteridaceae; genus Adiantum; species Adiantum capillus-veneris. The sequence continues at coordinate 66,047,039 of NC_140948.1, forward strand.
GTCATAAGGATTAGACAATACAAAAATTGGGTCCAAAATGATACACGGGAATTTATGAAAATTGAGGGGTATGCTGGGAATTTCCACAAATTTCAGGGGCATTTTAGTAAACTTCCCTGTAGGACAAGATAGAAAAGGTATTCCTTACCGGGAGCCAGCCAAAAACATTTATAAATTATGCATGATAAACAAGTATCCTACTTTCTTTATAAGGATGGAACCCTTGCATATCCACCAAAAGTATACATTGTGGGCAACCTCAAGTTCGTGCTCATATGATCCAGAAGTAAATGCATACTAAAAATAAAAATTAGCAATTAAGAAAGCATTGACCTAATTTTACGTTGTCTTCTTCATCGGACTCACTAAAAATGACAAAACTTTTGTTGGAATTAGGGTTGCAGAGAAACACAGACAGCTTGGAGAAGACAAAGGAAGCTCAAGGCACACTATAGAGAGTGTGTTACTTAGTGTGCAATGGAAAGATAGATAGCCCTAGAGTGATGGGCGTATATACAATGCACGGGTAAAAAAACCTCCTAAAGAGGGAAAAAATGCACTGGCGGTCCTAGTGTGTTCACACACATCACTACCACATGTATATGGTAACAAATCCCCCCTGGAGTGATGCGGTGAACGAGAGCTGGCACATGAGTAAAGGGAAGTGCCATGCCCTAAGGACAGGATCAGTCCACAAAGGGGAGTAAGCCCAAAGCTTTGCGGAAAGCTTCAAGCTTCTCATAAGACAATGCCTTTGTGAAAAGATCTGCAAGCTTGTCCTGTGTTGGCACATAAGCCAAGCTGATCTCTCCTGCTGAGAGCCTCTCCCTGACATAGTGGTAATGCACCTCAATGTGCTTTGTGCGAGCATGAAAAACTGGGTTCCTCGCAACTGCCAATGCATCATATTTAGATTGCATGGCAACCATCCAATTTTTTGAATTCTGTGCTTCATCAAAAGATAGAGGCTCCTCAACATCATGTAAGCTAGACACAGCCAAAGCATAACAATCTGATGCATAAGATGCATGGTGAGAGCCTGAACGCATACGACTAGACAAAGGTGCATCCAATTTACTGTCATGCAAAGTGTGCACCAGCCATTTTGGCATACCTCTAGCCTGCTCATTTTCAGCCCTTTCCTCATCAAGTACATCATGTACATCTGCATCAGTAAAAGGCTGATCTAAAAAAAATTCAGAAACCCCCATAGGCTATACATTTGCCTCATTGGAACTTACATTCGTATTTCCACCACTGAAAAGAGGCAACAAAGTGTCATAAATGTCCTGTGAACTTACATTACTGTCTCTAGTACATGACAGCAAGGGCTGAACAGAATCTTCCACAAACACTACATCTCGAGAAACCAGAATACGTTTTGTTTGCGGATGATACAACTTGTAACCTTTGCTTTCAGCACTATAACCAACAAAAATACATTTGACAGCCTTATCATCCAATTTTCTGCGCTGCACTTGTGGCACCAAAGCATATGCCAAACAGCCAAAAACACGCATGTGCTCAATAGAAGTCTTTCTATCATGCCATGCTTCATATGGAGTAATAGACTGCAAAGCTTTCGTAGGACACCTGTTAAGTACATAAGTGGCACACATAATGGCCTCAAGCCAAAAAGAATGCGGTAAAGCTTGACTTTTGACCATACATCGTGCCATTTCCGTAAGTGACCTGTTTTTCCTCTCAGCAACACCATTTTGCTGAGGTGTATAAGGCACTGTACATTGGTGTTTTATCCCACGACTAGCCAGAAATGCATTAAATTCATGAGACATATACTCCCCCCCCCCTCAATCGGAACAGAGGGTGCCCATAGTACATTTCGAGACATTTTCAGCCATAGCCAGAAATTGTTTGAAGCACATAAAAACTTCGGACTTCGCTTTAAGCGGAAATACCCATGCATGCCTGGAGTAATCATCAATGAAAGTCACAAAGTACAGGTAATTGCCCAAGGACGGAGTTTGCATGGGCCCACAAACATCACTATGCACAAGCTGCAACCTGCATGTGGCCCGAACTGAACCATCCTTTGGAAACTTAGAACGTTGCATCTTACCCAAAATACAGCCTTCACAAACATGTTTGACAAGTGCTTCAAGAGGTGGCAAAGAAGCAACCATGTCAAATTTCTACAAGCGTAGGAAACTGGCAAAATTCAGATGACCAAAACGTGCATGCCAAAGTTTTGCATCTGAAATAGCCCTTGAATCTGCAACAGCATTTGCAAAGTTTTGTCCACACTTGTCATACAAAGTGAGCTTATACAGCCCACGACACAAAAGCACAGATGCAACAATTTCATCACCAAAACTGAGATCATGAACTGTACATCTGTCATCCACAAATTTGACTACAAGTCCAAGTCTAGCAAGTGCGGATACAGATAAGAGATTCTTCTTGATCCCAGGTACATAAAGTGCATCAACAAGTGTGAAAGAACTTTCATTAGCAGCAGTAAGCACAATCTTTCCAACTCCCTGAACTGGATAAGAGGCATTGTTGGCACAAGTGACTGAATTCCCATGAGGGACAGACTCGAGAGAGGTAAACAATTCATGATGTGAGGTAATGTGCTTTGTAGCACCACTGTCGAAATACCACACATGTGAATCTGCAGCAACTGACAAGCATGCATCATGGACAGCAAGATTGTAAGTGCACTCTGCGCTAAAAGCCCATTCTGCATCAACATCAGCAACACAGTCTCCTTTCACAGAAGACTCAACAATGGCTGCATTTGTAGTGGAACCAGCATTTGCAGTGGAACCACCCTCTTTCTTCTTAGCCTCTTTGGCCTTCAACTTAGGACACGACTTGATCAAGTGATCATTGGCTTTACAATAATGGCAACGCATCTTCTTTTTGCCCTTATCACCAGAATTACCAGACGAAGTACTGCCAGCAGAAGCATTAGGAACATAATTTTTGCCACTCGCAGCAGAACCATAAGAAGTGGCTGCTTTGCTGTTACCACCCTTTCTTTGAGAAGCAATAAAAGCCTGTTCAACTGCATGCTGCCTAGTCCTGTTTTTTCTGGAAAGTGACTCTTGCAACAGCAATGTGGATAATGCATCAAACTTGAGAACTTCAGGATTTCCTTGGGTCATTAGTCTCCAAGTACTAGCAAAAGTCTGGTAGGAATCTGGTAAGGCATCAAGAACAGTCTGCACAAGGGAACTGTTTGAAATGACTTCACCTGCAGAAATAAGCTGCTCATTGATATCCTTGATACTAGCAAGGAAAGTGTCCATATCATCTTCCTCATGCATAATCTTCGACTCCAGCTCTTTACGCAGCAAAGCAATTTTAGCCTCATTGCGGCTTGCATAAAGACCTGCTAAAATATCCCAAGCCTGTTTTGCAGATTTTGCTGAACGGATGTGAGGAACAATGGTGCGCTTCACAGACAACGCAATCAATGCATGAGCCAGCGCATCCTTAACATCCCAACGATCTTGTTCTGCCGTAGGCAAAACAACTCTAACAGTTGCAATCCTTGCAGCAAGACCTGCAACATCCTCAACATCGCCTACATCCTCAGAACCAGGACGTACATCAATGCCCTGCACAATGTTCCAGACACCCTTTGACACAAGAACATGTTGCATCATATAAGCCCACATAGGATAGTTGTCCCCATCCAACCTGTCCTCAACAGCAAACATCTTGAACACATTTGTGTTGTTGTTGTCAGCCATGGTAAATGCTGACCTGATGTGAAAACTGTCCGAAAATAGGAGAAATGGAGCGGGAACAACCTGTGCTATATAGCACAGACCGTAGAAGACTATAAGACACCTGTTATGCAGAAAACGGCACTGACAGAAATTCTGCACAAAATGACGAGATAGCCTGTGCAGTACTGCCTGTAGTGGAAACGGAGGCCGAAATGAGCCCAAATCAAAATTTTGAGCAAACCTGCGAACGCTCGCCAAAGCTCACTAAAATCGGAGAAAGTGAGCAGGCGTGTGATGGAGCAGCTGGCGACTAAGCCCGGGAGGACGTGACCTGCTCTGATACCAATTGTTGGAACTAGGGTTGCAGAGAAACACACACAGCTTGGAGGAGACGAAGGAAGCTCAAGGCACACTATAGAGAGTGTGTTACTTAGTGTGCAATGGAAAGATAGATAGCCCTAGAGTGATGGGCATATATACAATGCACAGGGGAAAAAACCTCCTAAAGAGGGAAAAAATGCCCCGGCGGTCTTAGTGTGTTCACACACATCACTACCACATGTATATGGTAACAACTTTCCCGGTTTTAAGGTAAAAAATGAAACCTATGCCACTTTTTACACTAAAACTTGTCAATTTTTACTAGCTGTGATTTTGAAATTTTAGCCGGTTAAGAAAAAAGTAAAAACTAGTTTGTTTGCGAGCACCACTCTCCACTCTTCCACACACTTTGCATGCATTGTTCCCATTTTCTACGATGTAGATTGCGATGCTCGAGTTGTGATAAAATGTAAAGAGAATGTTGACATACTTGTTAAACAAAGAGAATGTTGACATACTTGTTAAACATACTTGTTAAACAAAGTTCTAGCTACATAAGCTTGCATGAATGTGCAATGTTGCACACATTGGTTCTTTATTGGGCTTACAAAAGAAAAGATATCGTGACTTGATTTTCATCTTATTAATTGATGCCTAATCCTTGATAGAGTTTGCTTTGATCATGCTACAGGTTTAGTTGGACATTGTTCTTTCGATAGCATCATCGAGTCATACTAAAATCCTTGGATTAAAGTATCATTGTCAAATGTTGTTTATGTTAGCTCTATGAATGTCTTCATTTGGTGGTGTTAGGTATTGGCCCATGCTCACAATATCTTCTTGTCTTGTTAATAAAGATCCATGGCATACCCACGTAATGAGCATTGTGATTTAGTAAGTTTTAGTAAATTTTGTTTCAAGACCAACTCTAGTAAGCTCTATCGATGGAGAGACCTATCTTTATCCTGGTCTACAAAAGGCAATTAATTTCCTAGACAAGATTCATTAAACTATTGTACCATTAATCGCAGACAAGTTCAAATCTCTTCAATTGATGTAATTTTTAAACAAGCCTTGTTTTTTTGTTGCAAAACTCACAAACGTGAGTATATGATATTAGCAACCCAAAAGAATTACAAATACTAATCATGCTCATGACGAGCCATGACGTCTTCCAGCAAACATTAGTACAGCTGCTATCACGATTTTTAAACAAGCCTTAACACTTTTAGAATGTGTAAGACCTTAACACTATGTTAACTTACAATTGTGAATGTTCAAATTTCAAATGATGCAATTTTGAAACGACAACGTTGAAATTTCATCAGACGAGGTAAATTTTAGACATGGCCCAACACATTTTATCATTTTCTCCTGAGCTCAATCAAACATATACATGCAATAACTTGTGATCAAAAGCTTACACTTTGTAGATTCAATTATGATCAATTTTGTCCTTAGGGAAAATGTCTCAAGATGATCTAGGGAGCATTACTAAAAAAATTAGTTTGTTATAGCACCTGAGTTTAAGTGTTTTGGAATAGCCCAAAATTTACCTTTTACATATAGTCTCACTTAGCCCTTGGTCTAATTGTGTCATTTGTCTACTAGGTGCTTCATGGCCTAGCATGAATCTCAGGGGGTTCACTATGTGTAAAACTACCATATCACGTGCGTTCAAAACATGTTTGTAAAACTCTTTATCTGTGAATTTTTTTAGGAATATAATATACCTTTTTTTTTAAAAATCCGTAATTTTTTTTCAAATTTGAAAAAATAATTCCCTTCTGTACATCTATTTATGTAAGTTTCAACAACTTTAAATACCCTTCTGTTGAACTCACGTGATAGGTTATATTTTTATTAGGTGACCTCCCCGGGGCATGAATAGATTTTTGTGTTTTCCACTTCTATAAAAGCAATGCAATAATTTGTGTAAGAGTAGCAAAAGGTACATGATGGTCATGTACGTTGATAAGATGTAATTTTTACGACATCGATTACATCGCCACAATCTTAACTTCGGTCCAACTTTGGATTTTTGATCATCTTCAGAACAATATTTAGGAAACAAATGGCATGGCAAGGTATCATTTGTTTGAAGGAAGTAAAAGAGCTGAAAACATTTGAACATCTCTCATTATTGACACTTATAGCCCCTAAGGCCAAAGGGATTGTACACTATGGATACAGGAAGATAGAATAAGCAATAATAAGCTAAAAGAAGATTGATCTTTCTTTTCAGCATGCTTTTAGCAAGATCATTAAGCCAAAAATAGTGGTAGTAAAGACCAAAGTTGAAGTTAATGGTAAGGGATGTGAAGATGAGGAAAATTTGGGAACAGAGTGATAGTTATTTTTAGCTGAAACTTGAGAGTTGGCCACACTTATCCCAAGATCATAAACATGTGTTCCATTTGGATTAAACAAGCCATAATTTCTTTCTGATGTTGGCCCAGGCTTGGAATCCTCGTTAAACAGAGCAAATAAGTAGGCCTCTAGTGGTATGCTAGGTTTTAGCGGGGTTCCCTTTTGCGATGCCAAACGCTTCATGATGTTTACAGTATATGCTTGTGCATTTTTCTTGTTTGCTCCAAGTTCATCTGCATCCCCTTGTGAAGGCCATCCTGTTTCAGTGACAATGACCTTGACATCTCCAAATCCCAGGGCTCCCAGAGCAGAGTAAATTGCATCTACTTGTGCATCTAGCATGTTGTAATAATGAAGCCCATTGTTGATGTCTTGAACCCCATCGTTGGATTGGAAAAGGGTGTAGGGAAGAGAGATGGTGTTTGGATTATCCTTGTAGGCAAAATAAGGGTAGGCATTGATCATGAAAGGAGAGCCAGTTTGAGAGAGGAAAAGGGCGAGGGGGTGAAGGGATGAGTCAGAAATGGAGGGGTTGAAGCGAGCACTTGAGGGGGGATAAGATGAGGAGAGAATGGCTAAGGAGTGGGGTGTCGAGATGGATATTGAAGGGGTGGATGGTGGTAGGGAAGCATTTAGAGCAGCGTGGAGGCTAAGGATAGCAGGAAGCAAGTCTTGAATAAGCTGAGTGTCAGTGGTGGTGAGGACTTCATTACCGACCGCTATAGCAGAGATCGACGTAGTCGCAATGTAGGGCACAATATGTGTCTGCACCCAAGCGAGAGCGTTTTGAGGATTAGTGAGGGCATGTAGATCCTCGTTTCCAATGCCAACAATGAAGGAGATGCCACTGTTGGCAAAGGCTTGCAAGGTGGAGGCATTGGCGGAGTAGATTTTGACTTGGGAGATGCCGACGGATTTGACGAGCTGCAAGGCGGTGAGAGGCGGGGGAAAGTTGTCGGCGACCATGCCGTAGTTGATGCCGAGGGTGTGGTTGGCAGGGGAGATGGCAAGAGCAAAGAGAGGGGTGAAGAGTCCTGCAAGACAGAGAGGTGGGTCAGCTGAAGTTAACAGAAATAACGGTATTAACGAACATGACAGGATTAAGGGTCTTTTGGGGGAGTTAGTTATCTTACCGTTGGTGGCAAAAGAGAGAGAGGTGAGGAGGAAGAGGAGGCGGAGTGGGGGCCTCATTTCCTGTATGCAAGCTTCAAGAGCAAAAGGCGCTCCTTTTGAAATCCATTTTTTTTGGTCTGCTTTCCCCCTCCATAGCCATCCCACCACGAATATGCCCACATTACATAAAGTATAGATCCACATTGAGCCCACTAAAGAATCCTCATACTTCCCATTTTTCATCAAAGGATCCATTAGATCCACATTGAGCCCACTAAAGAATCCTCATACTTCCCATTTTTCATCAAAGGATCCATCCCTTTATGATCCTTTGCTTTAATACTGTTTATTTTTTGAGCATTGCCATCACATATTTGAGATCCATCAAGAATCCTCCCCCTCCTTGCATCTCTCATTGCCCACTAGTAATCGGACAAATCCCAATCGAGCATTGCCATCACATATTTGAGATCCATGAAGAATCCTCCCATCTTGCATCTCTCATTGCCGACTAGTCATCGGACACATTATGCCTTCTCTTCACAGCTTGCTTCTTCTGTGAAATCCAATCTCATCCTTGTTCTCTAGTCACATTTTCTCACATTTCACACACACATAATCGCATTCGAATTTCACATAATGGAAACACCTACAATTGGTATCCTTAATGTCTACTCCAAGGCCATAAAATCTCCTTTACAATTAACATAGTATTCTTTCTTTCCCTTGAGTGCATGCACAAGAAGATATAGAACTTTTTCAGTGTTTTTCATACAATGCATAACATCATAAGCTTCTGCTCGGGACGCACCACATACCTAACTAGGTACGATTGCGGGCAGGGGACCGTCGGCCCCCCCACCGGGCCGGCGGTCCCCTGCCCCCAATCGTAGCTAGCTAGGTATGCAGTGCCTCCCTCGCAGAAGCTCATGATATTGAGGTAAGTCATAATGTGAGAATTATTGTGAGAATCTGTCCAAAACTTCCTGCAATGAACAACCTCCACAATTGACACATCTGTATTAATCCTGGGAGTGACACAAAAAAAAAGCATTGTATCCATCCTCCATGTGCAAATGCTTGTTTGAGAGTCGACAATATTTGTAGGATCAACGCAAGTGGTCATGTCACGTAAGCGAGTACTTTAGGATTTCAATTTTTGGTCATCAAGAGACCAAAAGTTGGACCTTCTTGAGAAGTTGAGACCTTATTAGATGTTGTGCTTGAAAGACTCTTGGTAATATCAAAGGCGGCCGATGGACTACAATTCTTGCCAAATTATCTCAAAAAGTGGGGCAATGCTCACAAATCTCAATTTATATTGTAAATGTTCTGGTTGAAAATGGAAATTTTGATTGTGATATTCTTGGACCTTAATTTTCATGGTTGAAAATTGAGCATTTTAGTTACAAATCCCCGATATACACCTTAAATTTTGGCATAAATCTTGATTGTCTCATTACTTTGGCCTTAACAATCAAGGCAAAGAAAAAGGTTTTTTTTTAATAGTGGAGTATTATTATTGGTAGAGAGAGTCGACAAAAGATTAGAAGATGAGTTGCCACACCACATAGGGCCAACACAATGAAGATGAGAGCCAAATCCATGTTGAAGTATCCTAAGAGTAGGACCAAGGCCGGATGGAAGAACAAGTTCCCCAAAGTAAAATCACTGTTAGAAAGAATGCTCCATCATAAGTTCTTAGTAACTTCCCATTGTGCCGCCTTACTTTCCATTGGCCAAGTATGACAGATGTGTAACCACCATTTACTGAGCACCTCAATTTGCATTGGCCAAAGATGGCGGATAGTACGCATGGCACGTGTTATTACCTTGATAGCAATTGTGGGTGGAAACTCAAGAACAAGGTGCTAACTTGTGGTTCATAAACAAAAAGATTATGAACATTTCATTAAAAAAGTATTAGATAGTCATTCTTAGATTAGGATCTCACTTCTCTAGCTTTCAAACTCTCCAAGACCTCTTAGACTCGGTGTTTGGGAAAGGTTTGGCTCAGCTTAGCCTTGAGCCGGTTGAAAATCGAGATTATCTATTTGTAAGCCAAGGTAAAGGGAATAAAAACCTTTAAAATATACAAGAAAATAGTTCAAAAATATTGCAAATTTGAATAATGCTTGCAGTTTACATCTTAGCAAGGAGGAAGCCTAGCCGTCTAGGGAAAAAGACTTTCCCCAACATTGCTTAGACTCTCAAACTTTGTACATGGATTTTTCTCTTAGGCAAGTTTCCTATAGCCTTTCACAAGAGCTTATATAAAATAATCTCTCTCTCTCTCTCTCTCTCTCTCTCTCTCTCTCTCTCTCTCTCTCTCAAAAGGTAGATAATCAAAGAAGAAAAATACACCCATAGAACAACAAGTGATAAAATCACAAGGCCTGCCAAATTAAGGAAACTAATAAAGAACATGAAAGTGAAACAAAAAACTACTAGGATGGTAATCATATTGATCCATAGAGAAAGTGATTTATACATAACATCATAAATGTTGACCGCGATGAAGGATTGAAGAGTATCAAAGTGGTGTTTTGATAGGATAAACACAAACATAATGTATGGAATCATGCCAAGCCTGATAAAATTTTCTTCTTGAGATGCAATTTTTCAAGTACCCTTTCATATGCTTTGTGTAATGCAATCAATTTATATAATTTTTCATATATATCGTTAACTTAAAGATATAAACACAAAAAATGATAGGCAATTTTGAGATTCTAGCATGTCAAATGACATGAGTTTTTTTTAAAGCACATGATTTGATAGGCAAAATAGCCCTTGACAAAAAAAAAGAGTAAATTTTAGGCCTTGATCTAAGGCTCTATAGATCCCACTTTAAAATCTCTACGACTCTAAGCTTTTTAAAAAAACATAAGCATAGTGAATTGAATTAAAAAAGCACCCTTAAGCTCTACACCCTAAGCTTTAGATCCCTATGCTCTACACCCCGCTTTTAAAATTCTACATTTTTAAGCTCTAGAGCGCCTTTTACAAATTAAAACTGTAGAGCCTTAAGTTGTAAATCCCACTTTAAAAGCTTTAAAGTTCTAAGTTAGTAAGTCCTAAAACTCTAACGTCTCGGGGTGACCCTCCCCCTACCAGTGGATCCATGTAACATTTTCACTTTCTTTAATTCAAAATTTTACCTTCTAATTAAAAAAAGTTCTAGTTCCTCATTGGATTAGCTTTAAAATCTCAAAAAAAAAATCTTTAAAGATTAAAGCTCTAAAGGATAAATTCCTTCCATAAAGTTTTAACCAACAAAAATGACAACTTTAGTTATTACCTAACCCTTAAAAAAAAAAAAGAGTCACTTTTAGGCCTTGATCTAAGGCTAGATCCCACTTTAAAATCTCTACATCTCTAAGCTTTAAAAAAAAACATAAGCATAGTGAATTGATTTAAAAAAGCACCCTTAAGCTCTACACCCTAAGCTTTAAATCCCTATGCTCTACACCCCACTTTAAAAATTCTACATTTTTAAGCTCTAGAGCGTCTTTTACAAATTAAAACTATAGATCCCGTAGTTGTAAATCCCACTTTAAAAGCTTTAAAGTTCTAAGTTAGTAAGCCCTAAAACTCTAACGTCTCGGGGTGACCCTCCCCCTACATGTGGATCCATGTAACATTTTCACTTTCTTTAATTCAAATGTTTACCTTCTAATAAAAAAAACTCTAGTTCCTCATTGGATTAGCTTTAAAATCTCAAAAAATAAAAATCTTTAAAGATTAAAGCTCTAAAGGATAAATTCCTTCCATAAAGTTTTAACCAACAAAAATGACAACTTTAGTTATTACCTCAAGTTTCAACAGTGAATGAAATTCTCAAAATGAAAAGATGGGTAAAAGAACTTCTCAAATTTCAAAATGAAAAAGTGACTCTTGGGATTTGTGGAGCCTCTAAGCTTTATCATTTAACATATAAGGCTGCCAACGTTTCATGCTTTCTAAGGCATTCGGCAACACAAAATGTTTTCTTTGATATATGAGCGTTCATTTCATTTTTCAAAACTCAAGACATGTCCATCATTAGATATACACACTCTTCATTTCAATGAGTGCCCACTATTTCATTTCAACCAATCAACATTTTAAGTCTATCAAAAAATACTTGAAAATACAACTCAATTTTATTCCTATTTTAGTCAGCAAAAAGAGAAGTGATCTCTATAGCCTTTGTCCTTTGGGCAGGCCAAAAAAAGGAGATATGAAAGTCTACTTTAGCAAAGTGACATTAAGACCTTTGACCTTTGGAAAGCTAAACATGAGTCTTTTTCTTTGAAGATTCACCTGCAAACTCAATGCCAAAAGGGATGACCTCTTGTTCCAAACTTTGGGCATGCTTATGCAAGGGCCTCCACCATTTTGCATCAGACATACATAAGCCTTCCACAAGGACACAATTGAGGGATGGAGGATTATGTCCCACCCAACAAGACAAGAGTAAGAGCCTTGGCAGTGCAAAAGGATATAGTAAATAGAGCTTTACTCAAAGGAACTTTGGCCCGAAATTTCGGCGCAAGCCTTACCATGAGTCCCAACTTTTTTCCAAACAAGCGAGATACTGTCGACAAGTTGCATGGCCTCAACTGTTACATTATGCATCTTAATGTGCGGATCTCATGTTTTCAAAGGGACAATTGGTTGGAGATGCTAGGGCATCATTTAGGTCAACTCTAATGAGCACAATGAGCACAAACAAAAATTGTTTGATAAAAGGGCAGTAAGCTCAAGTAGAAGATATTTAAGACACTTGAAGCTTAACTATGTTTCAAAAAATATCTACCCAAAAAAGAATACCTCAAGATAGGATTTTGGACTTCTTTACCAAGATTAAACGAAATTGACAAAAGCATAACAAGGCCCCTGAATCTCTCTCTCTCTCTCTCTCTCTCTCTCTCTCTCTCAATAGATATTACACACACATCAATAACTTATTGTCTATTAAAGGCAATAGTGTTCACCAAATGAGTTAAATCACATGTACATCTCAACACATTAAATATTAGCCTGTTAGGATATTTGCATGAACAAAACTTTTTCTCCAATGGAAGCAAAGTGGGGCTTAATGGGTCAGTAGTGTTGCCACAAAAACTGAGTGCTTACTTTTTTACTTACACATTTAGAATGTGCTTCTCAAACAGTGAACTTAGATATTCCCATATAAAAGTGCCTTGGCATTTCAGCAAAGTATGCATGAGAGAGAGATTACAAGTTTCAAAGTAGCTTGTGCATGCATAGAAGAGAGAGAGAGAGAGAGAGAGAGAGAGAGAGAGAGAGAGAGAGAGAATGGCAAACCCCACCACATTTGTCACCCTCTTTGTAGCCTTCTTGCTTGCTTTCACCACCTCCCATGTCACCATTTGCCAAGGCCGCAAGTTGCACCACCTCAAACATAGTTATCCTCATAACAACGATAATCATGTCGGCCTTGGCATCGATCATCATCGCAACAATGACAACCACCAACATTGGTGACAACCAAAGTCTCATTGAAAATCACCACAAAGGCATAACTCTCTTTAAAAAAATTCAAAACAATGTTAACTTTCCCCAACTTTGGCGAGACAACTGTACGGTTCCAGGCGAGTCCCATTAGACAAACCACTACTGTGTAAATGATGTTTATATATTGCAAGCTACTGTGAATTGCATCATTTTTGTGGGTCACATACGAAGACTGCTTAAGAAGCGACCTTTGCCTTGAAGGTTGATTTGCAACTATGCCGAAAAGAGCATCCATAATAAAAACACAAGTAGATTTAGAAATTTTCTCATATAGGAAAACAGAGTCTTTTTCATTGTTTTTCATACAATGCATAACATAATGAGCTTCTGCTCGAGAGGCACCGCATACCTAGCTAGGTACGATTGGGGGCAGGGGACCCCCGGCCCCCCCAACCGGGCCGGCGGTCCCCTGCCCCCAATCGTACCTAGCTAGGTATGCAGTGCCTCTCTCACAGAAGCTCATGATGTTGAGGTAAGTCACAATGTGGGAATTATTGTGAGAATCTGTCCAAAACTTCTTGTGAAATACATGGCTTAGCTCAACAATACAAACCATGCATGTGGACATTGTCAAAAAAAGCTGCATATGATGTGCAAATGGCACAAGTGCTGGATTTTGAAAAGCTTTCTTCACAAAAGAAAGTTCTAAAGCTTTTTTCTAGATTTTAAAAACACATCTAAGATCTGCCTTTTCTACATGCAACAAATCCCATACCAAGGTGTCTCTTCAACACCATCATCCACTTCATGAGACTAATTTTTGCTCCCCGTCGCTCATCTGGCGGTGAGCAAAGCCTTGCCGTTTGTCCGCCATTTTAAACTGGTTGCCAAGTTTTGGGCAGACCATTTTTTGGCTTTACACTGTTCATAAACACTCTTTAAGGAGTTGAAAATCGCCTTGTTCTAGCTTTTCAGGATCAAAATCAATAGAATTCTTTTTTCTCCTTCATCAGAAAAGAAAAACCATGCTTTTAAGTTCTCAGAACCTTCAATCCATAAGACAAGTGTTAATGGCCCTCTCATGTCAAATACTTCCTTTACGTAGGTGGAGCTCGACCTTCTCCTTCTGCACAAAGCAGCAATCAATGTGGCTACGGTCGCTGGGGCTGGCATCCACACCGAGGTGGCTATGGTCGCTGCGAACCACCTCCGCCTCAGCAGGCAGCGCAAAAAACATCCTCAAACAACAGCTCCAAAATACCTCCACAAGCACCAGCTCCAAAACAGCCTAGCACAAAACCTCCAACTTTAGCACCAGCTCCTGCTCCACTTCAGCAACAACTTCTGACACCTGTCTCTGCTCCTGCTCAAAGACAAGAAGCATCCCGTGCACAGACACAAACTCAAAAACAAGAAGCATTCCCTACACCGGCACCAGCTCCGAGTCGGCAACCCGTTTCAACTCCAAATCAACAACCCATTCTAGCTCCTGCTCCAACCAAGTTCTCAATCTCAAAAGCACCCCCACCGCCTTCCACCCACAACTCAGGCTCTGATCATGATTACGATCCCCTTGAGCCGGACACTGACACGCCTCCCCCTGTGGCAGAAGAGCCTGCTCCACTTCAGCAAGCCCCTCCACAAATTTCACATGATCTCACCCCTCCACCTGTAATGGCGGTATCCCCTCCCTCTTCCAAAACTACGTCACCAATACAACCTGCCCCTGCTTCTAACAATCCAGATCCTTCCACCACAGCTTTACAATCCCCCTCTTCATCAGCTGTCCCAAACTTTCCTTCAGCCGCTCCGTCTCTCCCACCCCTTGAAAGCCCCTCTCCTCTTGCCTTCCCATCCCCAGACTTTAAAACGCCAGAGCACCAAAAACCTCACACGAGAAACTTTGGACATGTTGCCATATAGCAACACCCAGTGCGTTTTGTGTACTTCCTAGATAGAACTAGAAACTTTAGAGCTTTTTTCTAGATGGATCTAACAAAATTATTATTTTACAGAATTTCCTATATAGTGAGTTGTAGTTTGCTACATGGAACTAGCAAATTCAAAATGCCTCTAGATTTTCTAAATGGTAAGTATGTGGAGTTGCTAGATCCAAGTAGGAAATTCCAATTTTTTTATATAGTAAGTTAGTAATTGCTAGATGAAACTAGCAATTTATAAGCTCCCTTGGGTTTCCAATATAGTAAGTTTGTAGAGTTGCTAGCTACAAAGAGCAAAATTCTGAGTTTCTATATGGTAAGTTAAGAATTTCTCGATGGGACAAGCAATCTCAAGGTGCCTCTAGAGTTTTGTTATAGTAGCTATGTGGTTACTAGTTAGAGCCAGCAAATCCTAGGTCCAACACAATTACTGAATAGCAAGTATACAAGTTCACACTTAGAACATGGTAACTATCTACTGCTAAGCCTTTACAATGAAAATCTAAGATTAGAATTGGTTTCCTATACATTTCTTCTGATAGTCTGTTTGTTAACAAAAGCACAACATTTTGTACATTTTATCATGTAGGAAATTATATTCTTTCTCATTGTATTTGATAGAGTGCTTAACATCATGAGCTTCCAGTGAACATGCACAAATATCTAGTTAGGTGAAGTTGCAGAAAGGGGAAAGATAGGCCCTTCAGGTATGTTTAGAATAGTGTATTAAGGCAACTCAAATGTGGCTTGATAGTGTATGGCTCCATGTCTTGAAACTCTGGCTTAATGTACTGAAGAAAGCAAGTCAAGTGCAATGAGCGGGTTATGAAGCTTTAAGGCATCCATCTGCATGTGTTGTGATGCAAGGTTGCTTGCAAGCCATAATTTACATTACACTTGCCATATAGTCGAAATCGTTCATGATATTGCAAACACTTTTTAACTATTTTTGGACTAGGCTCTAACACAAGCAATTCTAACTGCTTTATTTTTGCAGAGTTAATTCAACTTTGGACATCAGCTTTTATCTTCTTTTGTGTTTATTTGTGTTACACTGTATTGCCTTTGCAGGACCAAGGTGTTGATAGAGGGATTGAGCTCTAGAATAAAATATAACAACTTGTCATGCCTTCCTTAGCTCTACATGCCATCACCCTCAACATAATTGCATGTGCCATATTATGCTACAAGAAATATTAGCACTCTTTGAGCAACACCGCTTGGTTGAAGCTACTTGCCAAAGTTTGGCAAGTATAATAACGAGCTCAAGGCCAACTTCTTCTTTGAGTCTTGCATAAACTTCATCCAAGCCTAAGTAATAGCATGAGTGATTGTCAACAAAAAAAACCTTTTGGTTTCAAGTTTTACACTATTTTCAAATTTCTAGCAATTGTCCATGCAAGCTTCTTTTGATGGACTAGCTTTGTTACTTGTTTCAATGCTTCACTATATTACAAACTCCACCATAGTACTCTTTCCACACAAGCTAGAGCACAATGATGTAGCTTTTCTTGAACCAAATATTCTAGCTATTCCAATCAACTACCTCGATATCCAATAGCATGTTCTCTCTTATAGAAGCTTTCAACAAAATTTCTTGGCATGTCATGCATAATGACTTTACCACAACATAGTGAGCTTCTAGAAGACACACCACATATCTAGCTAAGTGTGGTTGATGTCCTGATTCCTCACACCATATACTTACATATGTGCATTTTGAGGGTAGGAAATTACACCGATCTTATGCAACAAAATCACCTATTTGCATACATCTTGACCAAAATGAGAATATATCCTTATGTAAGTTTACTTGTATTTTGATTGTTGGTTACTATTTTTTTACTCTTTTACTTCTTCAAATTCCATCTCCTCTCGTCAATTGTTTCACACAAAAGCTCAATTCTAGGACCTGATGCATGAAGTATATCAAAAGCAATCAATATGTCAAAAGCTTATGATGCCAGGTTAACTTTTTCTATTCATGAAAATATCCTACGACGGCACTTACATGTTGATCGTTCTTCACCATTAAGTGGCACTCACCATGCTTATGTGTCATGCACCCTTAAAAGCCCACACAATTTGCAAAGATTGAATTAAATTATGCAACTTAATGTTGTGGCTATAGATTTCAATGTATAACGAGTATTGTCACATACATGAGAGAGAGCAATGAGTGGTGTATGATCATTGTTCACATGTGTGTGTGTGTGTGTGTGTGTGTGTGTGTGTGTGTGTGTGTGTGTGAGAGAGAGAGAGAGAGAGAGAGAGAGAGAGAGAGAAATGAAATGAAACTGAACTGTTATATTGTTGGAATTAGGGTTGCAGAGAAATGCACACAGCCTGGAGAAGACGAAGGAAGCTCAAGGCACACAATAGAGAGTGCGTTACTTAGTGTGCAATGGAAAGATAGATAGCCCTAGAGTGATGGGCGTATATACAATGCACGGGGGAAAAAACCTCCTAAAGAGGGAAAAAATGCCCCGGCGGTCCTAGTGTGTTTACACACATCACTACCACATGTATATGGTAGCAAATCCCCCCTGGAGTGATGCGGTGAACGAGAGCTGTCACATGAGTAAAGGGAAGTGCCATGCCCTGAGGACAGGATCAGTCCACAAAGGGGAGTAAGCCCAAAGCTTTGGGGAAAGCTTCAAGCTTCTCACGAGACAATGCCTTTGTTAAAAGATCTGCAAGCTTGTCCTGTGTTGGCACATAAGCCAAGCTGATCTCTCCTGCTGAGAGCCTCTCCCTGACATAGTGGTAATGCACCTCAATGTGCTTTATGCGAGCATGAAAAACTGGGTTCCTTGCAACTGCCAATGCGCTCTAAGTGTCAGTGTAGATAGTGTTGGCAGTGTCCTGTCCAAGACCCAAATCAGCCATAAGGCGTCTGAGCCATACACACTCAACCGTAGCTGTGAAGACTGCCCTGTACTCAGCCTCACAACTCGAAGTGGCCACAGTATGTTGCTTCTTACTCAACCATGATATACATGAACTGCCAAGCATGAAACAAAAACCACTTGTGGACACTCGCGTGTCAAAACAACCAGCGCAATCTGAGTCCGAAAAAGCATGTAAGTCTGGCGGCAATGATCCCCCCTTGGGATAAAACAAGCCAAGATGTAAAGTGCCACTAAGGAAGCGAAAAGGCCTCTTGACAGCTTGCTAATGCTTAGACCCTGGGCTATGCATAAATCTGCTGACCTGTGAGACTGCAAACTGAATATCCGGCCTCGTGTTGCATACATAAATGAGGCAGCCAATAGCAGTTTGGTAAAGAGTGACATCAGCAAGATCGCCAGCATCATGTAGACTCAACTTCAAACCTGTTTCCATGGGAGTGGCAATAGGTTTGCAATCCTCAAGTCCAAACTTACATAGCAATGTCTCTATGTAACTTTTCTGACACAAGGCAATACCACCATCACACTACTTAAACTGTATACCCAAGTAATGATGCAATAGCCCCAAATCTTTCATCTTGAAAGTAGCATTCAAATCAGCCTTAAATTCAGCAATATGTCTCTCATTTGGTCCAGTGATCAGCAAATCATCAACATAAAGAACCACAATGAGAAGTACATCACCCTCACGCTTTACATACAATGTGCTTTCTGTTGGATTGTTACGAAAGCCTCGTTTAACCAAATGAGTGTCAGCTTTCTCATACCAAGCACGAGGAGATTGCTTCAACCCATACAAAGCCTTCTTACATCTGCACACTTTGTCCTCTTGTCCTTTTATGACAAAACCGTGAGGCTGCGTTACATAAACCCCCACGACTAGCCAGAAATGCATTAAATTCATGAGGTATATACTCCCCCCCTCGATCGGAACGGAGGGTGCCCATAGTACATTTCGAGACATTTTCAGCCATAGCCAGAAATTGTTTGAAGCAGATAAAAACTTCGGACTTCGCTTTAAGCGGAAATACCCATGCATGCCTGGAGTAATCATTAATGAAAGTCACGAAGTACAGGTAATTGCCCAAGGACGGAGTTTGCATGGGCCCACAAACATCACTATGCACAAGCTGCAACCTGCATGTGGCCCAAACTAAACCAACCATTGGAAATTTAGAACGTTGCATCTTACCCAAAATACAGCCTACACAAACATGTTTGGCAGGTGCTTCAAGAGGCGGCAAAGAAGCAACCATATCAGATTTCTGCAAACGCAACAAACTGGCAAAATTCAGATGACCAAAACGTGCATGCCAAAGTTTTGCATCTGAAATAGCCCTTGAATCTGCAACAGCATTTGCAAAATTTTATCCACACTTGTCATACAAAGTGAGCTTATACAGCCCACGGCACAAAAGCCCAAATGCAACAATTTCATCACCAAAACTGAGATAATGAATTGTACATCTGTCATCCACAAATTTGACTACAAGTCCAAGTCTAGCAAGTGCGGATACAGACAAGAGATTCTTCTTGATCCCAGGTACATAAAGTGCATCAACAAGTGTGAAGGAACTGCCATTAGCAGCAGTGAGCACAATCTTTCCAACTCCCTAAACTGGATAAGAGGCGTTGTTTGCACAAGTGACGGAATTCCCATGAGGGACAGACTCGAGAGAGGTAAACAATTCACGATGTGAGGTAATGTACTTTGTAGCACCACTGTTGAAATACCACACATGTGAATCTGCAACAACTGACAAGCATGCATCATGGACAGTAGGATTGTAAGTGCACTTTGCACTAAAAGCCCATTCTGCATCAACATCAGCATTACAGTCTCCTTTTACAGAAGACTCAACAATGGCTGCATTTGTAATGGAACCAGCATTTGCAGTGGAACCACCCTCTTTTTTCTTAGCCTCTTTTGCCTTCAACTTAGGACACTGCTTGATCAAGTGATCATTAGCTTTACAATAATGGAAACGCATCTTCTTTTTGCAAGGCGAACTCAAGTGCAAGGCGGGCATATCTGTCTCTGGGAAGTTCCCACATACGGTGAATGAAGGAGACAGATCTGGTGAGCGCCTCAACCACTAGTGGGGGGGGGGGGGGGGGGGGGGGGGGGGGGGGGGGGGGGGGCGCTAGCTCTGCTCCAACAATAGCACGTGGTACTGAGGCCTTCGCTCTAATGAGCTGCGAGATCATAGAGACCAAAGGCTTCTCCATGTCCCCCCATCCATCACTGCGGCCTGTCCTCCCGTGATTTTGCTCAATATGTATGCCAAATGTGGTGCCCTTCCCAAATCACGAACAATCCTTGGTGGGCCTCCTCTTGGAGATGTCATCCCTTGCAATGGGTTGATTAATGTAGGATATGCCCAACATGGCCGTGGTAAGGAAGGCCTAGCTGGCTGTTGTAGCCAGATGCAAAGAGAAGGTATTTCTCCAAGTGTATCCACCTTATCTTGCACCTTGGGGACCAAGGAAAGACCTTCACATGGGTGAGACAATTCACTATGTTAGGGTTTATTGAAGAAAGATGTTGTGCTTGGGGATGCTTTGATTGACATGTATGCATAACATGAGGCCCTTACAAAAGCATAGAAAGTTCTTGATGGACATCCACTCTAGGATGTCATCTCTCTTGAAGCATGTTTATTGTCGGATAAGCCCAACATGGAAGTGGCCTGTTGGAGAAACATTTTATGCTTAGTAGTGCTTTGGTTGCTATGTATATGAAATGTAGTGCCCTTCAAAAGCACATAAAGTTCTTGATGAGATTTCTATCCAAAATGCCTTCACTTAGACCACAATGATGGCCGGATATGCCCAACATGGCTATGGCAAGGTAGCTCTGGGTTGCTTTATCCAAATACAAAGGAAGACCTTTCTCCAGATGCAATCACCAATGCTAGCACCTTCAGGGATTGTTAGAGAAACACGTTGAGCATGGTAATGCTTATGTTGTGGGAAATGAAGCTCTAGGCTATCTTATCCAAATGAAAAGAGAGGGACTTTCTCCAAATGCAATCACATAAACTTGCACCATGAAGTCCTATGGCCTTATGTTGAAGACCTTCACATGGATGAAAGAATTCACCATAAGATTTTTAGTTAGGAGTCGTCGGAGAAACATGTTGCTCATACCTCATCCCTCGAGATACACTTCGAGCCCAAGGCAATTGCAAATAGTTGGACGAGCTCGAGTGTTCTAGTGTGACAGAGGCTTAAGGCATAAATGAGTGGAGTTCAATTTCTGGAGCTAAACGGGAAAGGCCAAGAAAGCAAAGCTTCAATCTGAGCCTCCCGCCACCCAAAAAGAGAGTGCTTAGGAGAACACACGCAAGAGAGAGAGAGAGAGAGAGAGAGAGAAAGACTCTGAGAGCTGTCGTCCTGTCTTGCGGTCTGCAGGAAGGAGAGAGAGAGAGAGAGAGAGAGAGAGCGTCGTCATCCTCTGACGGAGATCGCCTTTTGACACGCTCTGCTGCGCGCTCTGGAGATCGTCTTTCCTGCTGTGACACACTCTGCGTCGTCTTGTCTTGGAGCTCGTGCTGTCTCGCGCTCTGCAGATTGTTGTCTTGCGCTGCACTTCGACTGCCCGCTTACGCACCTGCCACAGCTGGACCTCATGTAATTAATCTTGTAACCTTTTTGAAAATTCTTTTAACTTAAATCAGTGACTATCTTTTATGTGGGCATTGCGTCCGTCTTTAAAAAGCCCCCCCCCCCCCCCCCCCCCCCCCCCCCTCTAACCACAAAAAAAACAAAAAAACCCCACAGAAACTTGGCAAACCTAAATTTGTGAAACACCATAGGTAAATTGCCTTCAAATTTGTAGGTTTTCTCGCCTTCAAATATAAAATTTAGAGGTAAATTTTAAAATTTGTAGGTGGGATTACACTAAACCTATGTTTCTTTTGAGCATAAGTTTGGGAAAAATGATTTTCACAAATATTCAAAAATCCCTCCAAGACAAATATGAACCGGAATTTTTACAATACTAGCCCCAAGTGCAGTAGCATTTCTCACCTATTTCGGCCTCAAGCGAAACTCCGAAATACCGGTTTTCCCGATTCCGTTTCTATCGTTCTTGTTTCGGGTGGTGACTATGCCTCCCCTTCTTGTTTATGTACCTGAGCTAAGATGAAGTAGGGCAAACTCCTATGACCTCGGAAAACATCCCCCACAACCAAAGAAAAATAATATAAATAGGGTGGTCAGACCATACATCAATGGTTGCATAAATATGCACGACCCTGACCAAAGATAGATGTAACCCTAGACACCCTGGAAATTACGTCAGTAACACTATGACAGTAGGGTGGAGGCATGCCCGCTACCTACAGGATCCCCAAGCACCAGTAGAATCGTGGGTGTAGATAATTGCAGAGATCATACCCTAATATGACACAGAGTGAGGAGAGACTTGCCTAGTTCTGGGCCAACCAACGCAAATTCATCAGAAGAGTCATTGTTACAACATCACTGATGTACACTACCCTCCAGTCCCAGCATGATCTAGGACGGAACTAGGTTTGCATATTACAGTTGTACATCCGATGCATACAATGATGCATTGACATTGCGATTAGTGATAGAGCTCCCACAAGAAGATTTAGAAATTTTCACACGTAGGAAAAGGGAGCCTTTTTCAATGTTTTTCATACAATGCATAACATCATGAGCTTCTGCTCGGGAGGCACCGCATACCTAGCTAGGTACAATTGGGAGTAGGGGACCCCCCCCCCCCCCCCCCCCCCAACCAGGTCGGCGCTCCCGTGTCCCCAATCGTACCTAGCTAGGTATGTTGTGCCTCCCTCACAGAAGCTCATGGTGTTGAGGTAAGTCATAACGTGGGAATTATCGTGAGAATCTGTCCAAAACTTCTTGTGGATCCATTCTCCCACAGCTTGTTATTGATGTATAATGCACCCCTATTAGGACCTCCCACTTATTGCGTATATTGCATTGTCTCATAGGCCGAGTTCCGCCTTTTGTAGACACTAACACAAGCTCTCTCTCTCTCTCTCTCTCTCTCTCTCTCTCTCTCTCTCTCTCTCTCTCTCTCTCTCTCTCTCTCTCTCTCTCTCTCTCATGCCAAACACACACATTTAAACGTATAACCGGCCCTGTGAACGCATCTGAGATCCATTATAAAGAGCAAAAGCTCCCTTTATACTGATTATTAACTAAAAATCTTACTCTTCTATGCTTATGACATTTGCTCATTTCAACACAACATATCAAATCTATCACAAATATGAACCGGAAATTTTACAATACTAGCCGGTATTAGGGAAAAATTAAACTATTTCCATGTATTTTCAACGGAATTTTCTCCTTCTTGCCCTCCCCTCAACCGGCTACTTTGATTTTGCAACCGGCTCTAGGCTAAACTGAGGCACACTTTTCCTGAACACTACCCCCAAGGCGCTCGAAAAAAACAAAACAAAACAAAACCTTCTTTTAATCATTCTTTAAAAGCTCCCAAGTGTTCGACAAAAATGTGTCTTAGCTTAATATCGTACCGTTTTCTGCTTAAGGGCAAAAAGAGTGTCAAAACCCCAAAGGTAAACCAAATGTCTTAAAATTTTCTCTTGACAAATTCAAGGAAAGGAATTTTGTATGCTTGGAAAAATAAAATTTTCCCGAACACTCCTTAGCTTTGTGTTAAAGATGCTAAACTAAATTGGCTTTGGTTTTTACACTAAATTTTGTTGGCCTCAAGTTCATGGTCTTCTTCTTTTAATCATTCTTTAAAAACTGATCCTACAAAGAAAATCGATCTTCTCCTCTATACTTGGAGCTAGTTGAGAGGATACTAGAGCTCCAAAATTTATGGGATGAACATAAACTACCAATAGGTGTGCAAGATAGAATGCTTCGCATCCTATTTGGAGACTTGGGGGGGGCTAGAGTGATTAAAAATGCTTCCAAGAGAAGCATGGCTAGGCTATTAGTTCAACTTCCTCCTACATGGGAAGGTGACCTTGGAGGGATTCAAATTCCGGCTTGTTGGGATCAATTGCAAACCATGCTTAAAGGTCTTGGCATGGTTTCTTCCTTGCGCTATCGCATCTGCACAGGTAGTGATGTAGCCAAGCATCCACCCAAGCTTCTTCAACCAAGAAATGAGGACAACTTTACAAGAGAGGTTCTTAAGTGCACATGTGAAGGCGGATCATTATCATCGAGGCTTAAACGTGATTGCTTGGAAAGCTGCGAGAAGTGTCCAGTTTGTGCCAAAGCAAGGAAATCAATGCTTTCCTTTGATTACATTCCCATCGGGCCTCAGCTAAAGCTATTGACAAAGAGTAGCACTTATTGCCACTAGCTACTATGTTTATGGAGGCACAAAGAAAAATGGCTCAATGGAGATGCAATTAGCAACCAAAGAAGCATTGTTGATTTTTGGGATGGACAAAAATTCCAAGAAGTCAAGGACTTTTGGGATCCATCAACATCTTTTGAGCTACCGGTTGTCTGCTCTAATCCTCTTTGCATGAAGTCTTACACTACTTTTCCTACCATTAGATGTTATAAAGCTCTTCAAAATGTTGTGGGAGAAGAGTACAACTTTGTCTGCATCGAGTGTAAAGAGGACATTGTGTGTAAAAAGAGCCTACAAAAGGTACATAGAAGCATCACATTGTTTTTTTTTTAAAGATCTCATGATTTCAAACCAAACTTATTTTTTGGGTGGCCATGTGAATAGGGTGATTTTCGAAATGTAGCATTGTTGCTACATTGGAATGGATTTCAGACATCACAGACAACCCAAAAGAGTTGTGGGGTAGTAGAGGTCATGGTGTTGAATCCAGGAATCAAGTCTTCCATCGATATCTTGCCAGTTTTGTTTATCCCTCAAAGTTGCAAGAAAATTATGAAGGTTTCTGATGAAGTTTTTGGGGCATTTTTGGTACCTTTGCTAGATGAGCTGGAAAGCCTATATCTAAATGGTGTGGAGGTGTTGTATGACTATCCCATTGAGAAGATCTTTGGTGCCAATCAACAAGGTCTTTCAAAGCTATGTACGCTATGCGCTTTGGTCATGATGGTTACAAGCGACCATCCGGCACAGTGCAAAATAGGCCTCTTCAAGAATGGAGGACAAGAGTTTTGCAGGCGTGATAAACCTCAAGAAACTCTAGTACGACCTGGTATAGGATCAAAAGAGGAGCGATACGTCTATAATGAAAATCGCCAACAAGCTAGATATCCACCTTCAAAGAGGACCATTGGGGAGATGACAAAAGCTCTTGATGAGGATAAACGGTGTTGCACAGACAAAGAAAAGGAAGCATCATGGAAAGAAGTTGGTCTCTTAGGAGAGTCCATACTCTGGAGATTATATGATCTATATGGATTTGATCTCTCTCTAGATTTAGTCTACGACCCAATGCATATCTTATCATTGAATGTATTCAAGAAATATATCTCACATATATTTGAAAGTGTTGAGGCTCGTTTGAAGAAAGAAATTGATGTTGCTGTGTGTGTTGTTAAAAAGGCAGCACCTACCTCCATTTTTAAACCATGTTATTTTGTTATGACAATTATGTAGGCACGAAATTTGTCCAGGGATGACAAAGAAACTATATTAATGAAGTGGCTAAATCTCAAGAAAGTACAAGATTTGTACCACTGGATCAAGCCAGCGTATTTTGCTATGCAGAAATGGAATAGTTTCCTCAAGAAGAGAGCAAATGAGGATACTAATACTTCCACTATGTGTGAAGATTTAGTTACGTGGATTTTGTTAGAAGGCCTGATAATTTTTTATTTTGATAAAGTTGGCTCTTTATCCATGAAGGATATCATTGTAACAAATGACAAGTAGTTTTATAATCCAACCACATGATTTAAGAACTGTAGCATATAACGCACGTTATGTAAGCTTTCATTTGTTGTAGTCATAGCTATCTTTATGAATTAAGCCTACTTTAGTCTCCTAATGTTGAAGTAATCTCTCCTAAATTGTTTGCTCGTGGGAAAAATTTTAGATTAATTACTATTTTGTGTCTACATATTCCTTAATGAATTATTAGGTGAACTACTAGGTTGTTTATAGTAAAGTTACTAGATGAACTACTAGTTTGCAAGCAACCGTCCTTATATATTACTAGATGACTTGCTAGGTCGTAAACAAAAATTGCTAGTTGACTTACTGGTTTGAAAACACCGATATGTAAGGTCAAACTAGTAATTGAGTCAACTCCTACATTGAACTAGTGATCTTTTTACCATATTGAGACTTGAATTGCCATATGGTTATTCAACTCTCCATATAGTAACAAAATTACTATATGTAGCATCTAGGAGTTGTCTCTTTTTTACTAGTTTGCACTCTTACTAGATGTGTGTATTGAAACTAGTGAATCATCTAGCAATCATATATTTTTTACTATATGGTAAGCTGTCCAAAGCCCCTTGTGTCAGAGCTCACTCACAATACCAACTGCTCCAATGACCCCCGTCCCTTCTCCAAGCCTATCAAAAACCTCACCAGCTCCATCACCTCTTATAGTAACACCTTCCAGTCCTCAAATTCAATCACCCTTGGCATCTAATCAAGCACTTGTACCAACAAGTCCATCTCTTGCCGGTGAATTTGTACCTGCCTCATCACCACTGTCTTCACAGACACCTAGAAGCTCACCATCATCACCATTGATGCTAGCGCCACAAACACCAGGAAGCTTGCCACCCATTCCAACTTCTCCAACAACCCCATCACCTTCACAAACACCTAGAAGCTCACCATCATCACCATTGATGCTAGCGCCACAAACACCAGGAAGCTTGCCCCCCATGCCAACTTCTCCAACAACCCCATCACCTTCACAAACACCTACAAGCTCACCATCATCACCATTGATGCTAGCACCACAAACACTTGGAAGCTTGCCGCCCATGCCAACTTCTCCAACAACCCCATCACGGCCTTCACCAAGACTATCAGAAATCTCCCCATCTCCAACACCACTTACATTAACACCCTCCATTCCTCAAATTCCACCGAGTTCAATGCCCTTGGCATTGCCTCTTGTAAACTTATCAGAAATTTTCCCAACTCCATCAGCTCTTGAATTAACACCTTCCAATCCTCAAGCTCCATTGCCCCTCCCATTGGCTCCTGCATTGACACCAGCAGGTTCATCATCTCCTACAAGGCAATCACCTAGCTCAACACTCAATTTAGAAATACCCTCCTCTTCTCCATACCAAAGCCCATTATCTGATGTACATAGTCCAACATCTAGCTCACTAACACCCTCCTCTTCACATAAAACAAGTAGCACAATAATAGCCTCCCCTCCAAGCGCAGAAACCCCTATGCATCAGAACACAGCTCCTGCAAGCTCCCTGCCTCAAAGCTCAAAACTTATATCCCAAAGCCCAATAGCAAGCGCAGAAACGTCCATCCATCAAAGCACAGACCCTGCAAGCTCCCCGTGTCCTAGGTCAAAATTGAAATTGAAGTAAAACAATCAAAATGGACTCCTAGATTGGGTACAAACTTTAAAACAAAAAAAAAAACTCCTTAAAAAAAAATTATTGATTTCTAAAAATTTAAAAATAGGCCCCCCTTGAACCCCCCACAACGATAGAAATCAAAGGGTTCAAGGAGAAATATGGTGTCACAAGTGCAAGGTAGGAATCTCATCAAGGTTTATTCCTTAAAGATCTGTTTTACTTTATCATGTCTTCGCATCATGTACAATCTTACCAAACAAAAACAAATTTACTATTTAAATGGTTACAAATCTTATTGAACTTATCAAACAAGCTCAAAATATGGTAGAGCTAGACTGCTCTTACACATGAACAAAAAAGTCCAAAACTCTTCTCGTTGTCTTTGATAAACATACATTCATGAACAACTTACAAGGGGTAATGAGCATAGTTCTTGCATCCATTCCATGACATGGTTTGCTCATGGGATGATCTATCACATACAAATATCTTTGGTGGGGGTGTCCTCATGTTAGGAAAGGGTGTGTTGCTGATAGGAAGTTGTTGTATCGTCCTACTAGGGATCTCTCCATGTTAGAATAATAATTCTTGGTGTATTGGGAGCCACATTGCTTGAGAAGATCTTTGTGATACCATAAAAGATTCATGTTATGCCAGTTCCTTTTGTGACATTATTGCAAATACCACCACTCAACTAGCATAGTAAGTGGTCCCCTTGTACCGTGACATGTTAGGGAACTATTCTACAAAAACATGCATGAATTCAACATTTTTAAGTTGTATGATAAAGACACTTTCTATGTTGTACAAATTTGCAATTATTCCATCCATCTGGGAATAACAATCCTAAAATATACATTATGGGGAGATTACCCACCTCTAATAAGCATGGATTTGAAGCATCTACCTCTAAGATGTAACAATGAAGGTTGTTTTATAGGAAAAGTGGTTAAGATCATTTATGTCAAAAAGGTTATGCAACCTCTACAATGAAACAGAAGGAGATGAATGAGTGCATGTGTGTGTGTGTGTGTGTGTGTGTGTGTGTGTGTGTGTGTGTGTGTGTGTGTGTGTGTGTGTGTGTGTGTGTGTGTGTGTGTGTGTGTGTGTGTTGGGTATACATATACATACACATAGGAGATTCTGGTGAAAGATGGTTCAAAAATTGAATCGAACATTTTACTAAGAGAAAGAAAGACAATAGAAAACGAATTAGAGTGTATAGACTATCACTTACATCCAGCCAACAATCACATTGGTGTCAACCTGTAGCACGACATTGTTGTGATGATCTTTGGTCACCCACGTGTGTGACTTTTGATGCAAGCTCTATAGGCAAGCAAATATACACACTTATGGTGTGCGGGATAGATGGTTTGTGATATTGTTGAGCATTATGGCTGCTAAACCTAAGGATGCAAAGGGGGAAGGCAAAGGAAGGGAGAAGAGAGAGGGATAGGTAGGAGAGATGCAGGAGAGAGAGAGAGAGAGAGAGAGATTTTTTGAAGGGAAAAGGAAAAATAAAAAATTGGTTTTCTAGTGAGTGTAAGTCCAAAAAAAGGTCAAAAAAACTTTTTTTGATATGTATACTGGTTGAGATGAACTTTTGGGAAAAAAGATAGGTGAAAATGGATTTGTTTTGGTAAAAAAAACATTTTTTAGCTTAGGGTTATGCACGTTTTTTATGATGTGGCATGGGAAAAGGGATGGAAGGAGGTAGTTAATGCCACAACACTTTTTTCCCTTCACTTTTCAAGAGCTACAGAGAGAAAGGGACCTCTAGGAGGACCACAACCTAGATGGCCCTAAAGAAAAACTAGAGAATCATATTCAAAAGTAGCCTATTAAATACACTTGTCCTAGGCTAAAGTTGGAGGTTTTGTGCTAGGCTATTTTGTCGTTGGTGTTTGAGGATGTTTTTTGTGCTGCCTTCAAAGGTAGCATACACATTAATCAATCCAAAAGGCATTCTCTTGTACGCAAAACAACCCCAAGGAGTCACAAAGGTAGTCTTCAATCTATCTTCAAATAACATCAAGATTTTAAAGGAATAAAAAAATCCATCCATGACTAAGTAGAATTCACGACTTGCAACATAATTGAGGATCTCATCTTGGAAGGGTAGTGGATAGTGATTCCTTTTTGTGGCAGCATTTAAAGGTTTTAAATGAACACATACCCTAAATCTTCTATTCTTCTTAGGCACACTAACTACTAGAGAAATCATTTCAGACTCCTCCACTCAAAAGATTAAATCCACTTCTAAATTCTTTGTTACCTCTTCATGAAGTGCCTTCTCATGAATGAACCCCAATCTCCTAAAATTTTGAACCTCCAACTTGACTTTCTTTTTTAGGCTGATTTTATGATTGACCCCTTTTTCTCCTTGCAACTCTATATATTTAGTGGCAAATAGTTTTGGAAGATATGAAAACATACCTTCATAGTCTTTCTTCTCTTGTTCCATCAAGTCTTCTCCAAACATGCTTCTTTTGTTCACTTTATCAAGATCTTCCATTGATTTTGTATTGTCTTTGTCTTCCTTGATCTCCACATCATTCAAGGATGCTACCTTTTCAACACTTATCCCAGATAGATCAGGACACAATTCCATCAAACCTTTCTCTACACTCTCTCCTAATGACACACATGAGGCACTTTCTATTGAATCTGTATCTTGTATTTCCACTAAAGGTTGTGTATGGCTCTCATGTGTTTTCATGTTGTAGACTATGGTTCTTCCTTTCTCTTGGTTGGAGATATTGATCAAGCCAATGCCCCAATCCTGCTTAGCACCAAGGGCTATAAGCCATGGAATCCCTAAAATAATCATGTGCACATTTTCACCCACTTACATCATGCAACGACCTAGCACTCAATCCCCAAGTCTTTTGTCTTGACATTTTCAACTATCCCAAGACACCTTGTCTTTTTGTGGTTGGCCATCCTTATATGAATTGAACCATGTAATGACATCTTGATACCTACTTCCTTCATGATAGCTTCACTTGTGACCATCATCCACACGCTTGTACTTATGTCTCCTTTCCCAATGAGAGCTTCCACTATTGGCACCATAACTACAAAGTTACCGAACCACAAAAATGACACCATGCTTTGATGTTTTTCTCTCTTGGAAGGAATCCATGCACTCACACATTTTTCCCATTGCCTCCTTAATTTAGCATTCAAAGACACCGATTGACCAAATGATTTGTCATCAACAATATCATAGTCTATAGGTTTATAACTTCAGAGTAAGATGTCAGATATTAGATCAAATGAAATGAACAAAATCAGAGTTCAGAAGACCAGATGGGAAATCAAACAGATGATTGATCTGAATTGAGTTATTGAATTTAGATGACACGACCTAACACAAGTAGAATTTAGATATTGAGAGGTTTTGAAGTACAAATGTGGAGGTACATATGATATTGCACTTAGTGCTTGGTTGCAAGATGATACAAAAGTTTCAACAACCAATAATAAATACAAACAATGTTAACCCTCACGCACATTCCTATCACCTACAACGAACGTCGTATTATTTATTTGGTATAGTCAGGTACCGGGCTTGTCGGTCCAATAGGAAAAGGGTAAGAGTGATCGCGGATGTATTTCCGTACCCACTACCTAGTTTCACCTGTCGAATTTTCCTCTACCATGATTGAAGGCCCTGCAGGAGGAGATTTTGGAGGAGAGTCCAAGTGAGAAACTATTGGTGGCTGTGATGGATGGTGGTGACATGGAGGTGTACACCAAAGCATATGAAATATTCAACCCTGTGTTTGATGTTGCAGCTTTGTTAGACCATTTGAAAGACTTCTTGGCAAAAGAATTCAAAGAGTTTGAAGAAGCAGTTGAAGGCAAGTGTTTGGTTTTAGATGGGAAGGCTTATTGTCATCTAACCGAATATACTACAAACTCAATTGAGAAGAGCAAAGTAACAAGGAGGTTTGGAAGATTTTCTAAGAAGACTTCCTTTGTTTGTCCACCTACCATTTCTTGTCAATTACATTTAAAACCTTGTAACCTTGTTCCAAAAGAAGTTGCTTTTCTTTTCTTTTTGTTCCTTAAAGTTGACATGCAAGCCAAAGCTGATGAAGTGAAAGATACAGATGAGGCAACAAATAAAAATGTTTCCACACTTTTGCAGCTTGAGGAAAAGTGAAATTCTAGAAGAGGAGGAAGTTGATGTTGCAGCTGAGGAGTAGGAGAGTGCAAGTTTTGATGTTGCTCAATTTAGAGCTAGTACTGTCATTGATGAGCCAACAGATGAGGTAGAGGTATCTGAAGCTTCCCTTACTATTACAAACCTTCCCTACTTTTTTTATCAATGGGAAAGAGTATATTCCTCTCCATCATATCGAGTGTTTGCTTAATATGAGGGAGGACTACTGTATTGCAACCATTTCTGAAGCTTCTGAGGTGGCCAAAGATTTTATTGACACAGAAGAAGAGTCAAAAGAGGAGTTTTTGGCACTTGATCTTCATACATCCAATAAAGATTTTTTGCCTACTCCTGATGCACTTGCTCTATGCATGAAAAGAGTGGAAGAGGAAAAACCTTCCCTCCAAGATGAGGATTTTGAGAAGAGGCTTGTTGAGCTTGGCATCCAATCTTTTGGCAGAGACTTTAAGCTGAAAAAAATTGGAAAGGAAGTTGACATAAGAGAGATGACCGGATCATGCAATCTCCTTCAAGAAAAAGTCATTGTTGCCGAAGATGAATTGCAAAAGGTGATCTCCCTACTGAAATCTTTCTTTTTTTTCAAGTTAGTTTTAATTACTCATTGTCTTGTTTTGCAGATTGAACTCCTTGACAAAGACAATTTTCTTGGGAGAGCTAAAGGCTCGAGAGGGAAAGCAATAGAGGGCTCTTCAAGAAGGGATGACTCCTCTCTCATGCACTACATGCCTACATTGGATAGTGCCACCTTCTGTGCTTTCCACATGCAGTATTGTGAAGATCCTGAGTTGCCAATGTTTTCACTGAAGATATTGTCACGGTTTTTAGGGTACACTCCCCTTCAAATCAATGCAAACAAGATTATGCTACTTGAGAGAGCAGCAGCACTTCGAATGTTTGGATATGCTGCAGGATTCAATGCCTCAAGAGCAGGATACTTTCTTTGCTACTCTAGCTATGCAGCAGCAGCTGAGGAGACAAATGTCAACCTTCTTGGGGGCTATAAAAGAAGAAAGTTTTTGAGATATAGGGGTGACATGCCTGGAGATATTAAAAAATAAAAAACTGATGTAAATTTGATAATTTTTTGCACCAAAATATCTTTTTTGAATTTGGATCTCTTTAGAAAGATTCAGTACAAACTTTCAAAGTGAAGCATTAATCTCAGATCTGTGGTTGAGCAGCATGGTTGTTTGATCTCATCCGTTGTAATTGCCTCCTATAGAACCAATTGAATCATTCCTTTAGTGCATTGCTCCTTCTTTGTCCACCTCCCTTTCTCGTACATTTGAAAAAAGAAGTCCTCGCTTGATAGTGAGATTTTTCCATTCCCTGAGTATTCCATGTTGCAAGGGGTCCTTGTTTTGCAAAATATGGTCCATGCAGGTACAGAATATGCTAAAAATATAAAAAAAGTTAGTTGAACTCAATAGGATGCAAATTAAAATACTATCCAGACTTTAGAAAGTAATTGAATACTCACCAAGTAATATGTGATGTCTTTTGTTCCCCAAGCATCTGTAATAGCAGTTATTAAAAGCTTTATTGTCTTTTTAAAGTCATCTGCATAAGTAGCAGAGCTAACTTGTTGTCTCAAAACTTTCAAAAAATTGTCGAGCTTCTTCCACACTTCCATGTGTTTGTTGGCTACATCTTGTCTACTTTTGACATTGGTTGTTATAACACAAAGATCCTTCCAGCAGTTCCACATAGCATCAACTTGTTTGTTGTCATGGTTACTCAAAAATCTTCTGGCTTTTGCTCCACCCATTGAAACATCTTGGAAAACATCACCGGTTCCTTTTGAAAGAGTGGGATCTTTTTTTAGATGCACTTGATCACCATGAAAACCCATTTGAGAGATCAAAGCCTCGCATTTTTCTATGCACTCGTCTGCAAGTTTAGTTGGCTTAATAGAATATGCATAGTCAAGATGGAGTCGAAGCAATTTGTCCAAAATTCTAATCTCTGCATGCATTGTCCATATATGTACATTTTTTAAATCTATTGTTAGAATTGGATCCCAAATCATAGAAGACGATGGGTAGTCGATGACGTTAACACTATTCCTCGATGGTACTTTTCCAACCTCGTGTTCTGCAAGCCATCCTTTTATTCCAGTGCTTGCCATGCAATATCAACATGGATACTTGGTATTGGCACCTCCACATACACCAAACATGCACTTTAATGCTTTTAGGTCGGCACTCAAGTGCCATTCTACAAAAAGTCACCCATGCCATCTACACAGAGTTTTTCACCTGCATTTTGGTCCTGTATAACAGAAGGGATATCGGTCTGCAAAAAGAGCCATTTCAATGTATCGTGATTTTCTACTAGTATTTGAGCTGCTCCGATCCACCAAAGTTCCATTTCTGATTGAGTTTTGTGGTATGGGGAATCAAGCTTACCCTGGCTATAGTCCAATGCTCTATTCATAAGGGATATGGATACTCTTTCCATTTTTTGACATTTTTGAATTTGAGCTTCATCCAATTTCAGAACAAATATAAGTTTTCCTTCACAATCTACTTCTTGCATATTATAGTATCTCACCATAGCAAATTGAACATTTTTTATACTCATCCAAATGTTATTAAAAACATTATACTCAAAAGAAGATTTTTTTTTCTGTGTTTCATATGGCATCGTTCCTTCTATATGATAGTACTCTCCAAAATGTTCGGGTATTTCTTCGTTTAATAGAGTCCTAACTTTCTCAACATTATGAGGCCTAGGCAAACCAAAAGCTTTAATCTTTTAATACTTTAAAACCTAAAACCAGGTTTTAGAGATGTCCCTGTAACCCCTTCTACTCACCCCCACTGTGTCACAAACTTCTTGCATTTGAGAAGGTTGGACCAGTAAACCCATATCTTTCAGTAAACTTTGAAATACCAATTTTTTCTGAGTTTGATTTTCAGGAAGTTTCAAAAGTTTAAGAATATCACTTTTGTTCATTACCTCATTCAAAAATCTCACCCTTTCTTGACCATTGGACATATCAAATCCTAAAAGACTAGTCACATGTTCTCTAGTAATCTTTAATCTTTTTTTTCTTTGTCCAGAACCTTTTGTTAAGTTTACTACATCTCTCATTCGTTTTACTCGTGCTCTTAATCCTATTGGAGTTTCTTTTAAAGTCCGAAGTTGGTGATTTTCTTGTTTTAGAGATGCTATTTGGTTTTCAAGTTCTAAAATTCTTGTTGCATTTGAAGACAAAATAGTTTTGAGATATTGAATGTAATGTGTATGATCAATGTGTAAATGAGATAACGTAGAACTATATCCTAGTAAGCCATCAACCCCATCACCAACAAATCTCATCAAATCATGAGGTGTGTGAAAAGATGGATACCTTCCAGTGCTAGGATATGGTGGATACAAGCTCCCATTTGTCCATATATCAATGTGTTTCTTTCCCTCGTTACGAAGTTGTTGTGCTTCATTTGCAGTTGTAACTGGTCTTTGATAGACACTCCGCGTAGTATCATATTCCTGGCTTAGCTTATTGTTCAAGTGAAACTTGCGGTTATCACTAATGGAAGATGTATTAGTCATTGTAAGTAATGAAGGAGCAGAAAGTATAATGAAAATACCGTAGCAGCAGAACAAGGTGCATCAGAGAAGAAGAGAAAAAGCTCGCGAAAGGTGACAGAAAAAAGAGAGATTCAAAAGTGGAAACAACTATTTGCCGCCAAGTGAAGTAAATGAAAACAAATTTCGAGGTGAGCCACAAAGGAATGTGAAGAAAACGATATCTTTTTGAATATTTAGAGATATGTACGTAGATACGCTTTAGATTGCGTAGATATGCTTTAAATGACCAAAACGGACAAATTTGGAGTCGTTTTGACCACAAACGGCTCTGCTAATTAGTAATTTAACCAATTCCTTACACAGCCCTTTTTGAGTCGTTGTTGGCCCTAATGTGAATCTTTCGACTAATCCAAATGTTGACCCTAATAGATTGCACAGAATGAAAATGAAAGAAATCGCCTCTATGTGGATTATGGTTATTCATCGATGATATACTTAGTATTTTGGGCTACCACAATTTTCATAGATGGATGGAGCTGGGGAGATGCCAATAGAGGAGGAACACTTAGATCCACAACCCAACCTAGATGAGAACCTTGTTATAGAAATACAGGTTAACAAGTTGGGAAAATACTTTGAGGGTGATGAATCCAATGCGACCATACCGATCACTATTAAGGGATTAACTATGAAGGGAATCCTCGATGGTGGCGCTGGGGTTATCATTGTGACTAAAAATTGTTGGAAAACTATGGGAAGACCTCACCTTGCGACCACAACCATAGTAGTGAAGATGGCCAATGGGTCTATTGTTTAACCTATTGGGATGCTAGAAGATCTCAAGATCAAGGTCTTTGGACATAAAATAAGAATTACCTTCATTGTTATGGATTTCTCCAAACACACTATGGCATCGAAGATGATCTTAGGACGTCCTTTCATGAGGGAAGCAAAAATGGTGCATGATTGGTCTAAAAAATGCATATGCTTTTTAATTGTATATGAGAATGCAATTACTATGCCAATGTTGTTTGATTTTGCAGTGACTGAAGGAGGCTAAGTACATTCATCTCAAATGCTCTTCCACCTCGACGAACGAGCTTCAACTCAATAGTTTTCGAGGATGGAATCTACATCAAGAAGGGAAGCATTGTAACCCTCATGCACATTCCTATCACCTACAATAGACGTCGTATTATTTATTTGGTAGAGTCAGGTACCGGGCTTGTCGGTCCAATAGGAAAAGGGTAAGAGTGATTGCCGATGAGAGGCGCACTCTAACTGGAACATTCAAGGTATTAGTTGGCTAAGCATGGGCGCCCAAGTTTGAATGGGGCGAGCTCATATAAAAGTCAACTAAACCTAAAATTCACTCATTCTCTCATTTGTGCAATTGAAGAGTGCTCTTGCTCCATCTCCATCTTCTTCTTCTTCATCATCTCCTCGTGTCTGTGTGTATGCATGAGAGAGAGAGAGAGAGAGCGATCGAGCATTGAGACGACGGCATGACGGCGGTGAGACGGTTGAGTGCGGCATAGCGGCATCTCCTTTTTCTTCGTGGCGAGGAATCCTCCACGACAACAAGCGTAGAGCGGTGAGTGACACACCATCGCCATCTTTGAGCTTACTGGTTTAGGCTAGTTGCGTGCTTGGAGCCATTTGTGGCTCGCACACAATGTATTGGCAAGTTCCTTGCATTGACACGTGCGACATACGTGCACAAACAATGTTCGAGAAAGATCGACAAATCCAAAATGAAAGTAATGGGTTCTATTCAGAGGTGCATGTACTAGATTTTGATTGAATGTACAATTATAGAGTAGTAACTACTAGGGACTACTGGTAACTCCACTAAGTAATTTGTAGAAGCCGCTTCTTTGTAGTCTTACTCCAGGGGAAGGTTCCCATTTCTAGATCCTCCTCCCCTTCCTTGAATTTTGGCTTATTCCAAAATTTTAGACTACTAGCCTGATTTCATTTTTTGCAGTAAGACTTTCGTTTGTCTGGAGCTTTCTTTAGTTTAACATTCAACACTTATTGAGGTGGTGGTTGAATAACTCCATGCATGCCTTGCAGGACCTTGAGGGAAATTAGAGGTGGCATTCTCCTTTTGAATAATTATGTATATAGTCTCTTCTTTCAATTCCTCCTTTCTCTTAGTAAGCATCTACACCTCATATGATGTGAGTGCATGTCAAGTCTTTGTATCAAGATTATATAAAGTTTTATTTCGTTTGGTTAGTCGTGCCCTTACCAACATGTGATAGAGCGATGTTGTGTGGATCCATGAATTGTTTTGATTCCGACTTCAAACAAAACTTCATCCATTTCTCTAGACTGAGGTTTAGAGCTAGCTTTATTGGCAAGTTCCCTTTAGGAATCTTGGATGCCTCCACATATAGTTGTAGCAGCTCATTAGTGTACTTGTGAAGTTGATTAAACCATCTTTAAGGATCAGGGATCATACTCTTCTATTCAATGTCATTCAAGATTGACTTCCATGCTACCCACAATGCCTTGCTCTATTTGCACTAGTCCCTTATATGATCTACAATCCGGATACAACACATCTGATTAGTAGGCTCACTACAAGAGATGGCTCCATTACCGATGCCAAATTACCGACGTCATTGGCGAGCATTGGTATATGCATTTTTAAACCTGGAAGGAGATCCATTATTTTTACAAATTAAATTTCAAAAAATCAACGTGCTTACTGATGGGTATATCGATGCACTTTTCGACGCGTATACCAACGTGTACATTGACAGACATACCAACACCTGCACAGACACCACTTGCAAAAATAGAACCGGGGGTTCTCTTCTCCTGTTTTGCCCCATTTTTCAAAACTCTCTCACTCTCCTCTTCTCCTTGCTTCAAATCTGTTGCTCTGGGACTTACCGAGCTTCAGATCTTGACTCATACACTCGTCGGTAACAAGAAGGTGATATTATTTTGTAGATTTATGGTAGATTTTTTGGTTCGTTCATGCGTGTGACATAGTGTGCGTGTATGTGTGCTTTTGCAAATTTGGTGGCATCCTCTCAAGCATTTTGTGCTCATTTAGGCTGCTTGTGAGTGCACTATCCCAAGTTCTTTTCTTGTGCACGCGCGCACACACACACACACATGCACATAAACGCGTAAATAAATAAAGATGCACATAAGTTTACAATTTAACACACAACATGTGCACACACCACAAGGAATACAAAATTATATCTAAATAAAAAATGAGAAAACTACCAAAATACCCCTATAGTTTGTGGAAATTCCCAAAATACCCCTCAAATTTAAAAAAACTCCAAAATATCCTTGTGGCTGTTTTAGGTGGATTGCTCTAGATGACAATAGAGATATATTTTTGACTGCTTAACACATAATTTCTCATGAATTAGTTGACAAAAAAGGGCAATTATGTTTTAAAAAAATGAAGCAATTCATCTTTAAAGGCCATATAACTAGCTCAAATTCTAGTTTTAGCATCTTACAATGATAGACGATTAGTCTTCTCATGAAGAGCTCCAAAAAAATTTGTCTTTGGAGATGTTTAATCTTACAACCGGGGGTATTTTGAGAATTTTACAAACTTTGAAGGGCATTTTGGGAAGTTTTGACAAAATATGGGGGTATTTTGGGAATTTGCACAAATTATAGGAAAATTTTGGTAATTTTTTCATTAAAAAATAAAAAATAAGATTAAAATTGGTATTTTCAAATTTTGATTAAATATTATCATTCACAATCAAACATAAGAAAATTTGGTAATAAGAATAAGTTTGAAAAAGAATCATTGGGTTATTTCAATTCAGTATGTCATACTAATGTACTTGAAAATCCAAAGTTCTTGTGTAAATTGTTTGAATGGTTTTGATAGATTGCTCAACGAGCAGATTTTGCTAGAAGGCAATCATATGCCCCCTACGCGACCTGCCGCCAAACAACTACTTACAAACTTGGGAATGGATTATAATAAAATCCATGCATGTCCTAATGATTGTGTGCTCTTTAGAAATGAGTACGAGTATTTGAAACGATGTCCCAAATACGAATCAAATAGGCATAGAGAGGACACACAAGGGAAATTTTTCTCTTCAAAGATTCTATAGCACTTTCAACTCATTCCCATAATAAAAAGTATAATCTGGTGCAAGTCTATAGTACCTTTGATGACATGGCATCAAAACACTAGATCCACATATGATGTGATGTGGGTGCTTGCTGATTCTCTTGCATGGAAGAACATAGAGGAACAATGGCTTGCATTTAAAAAGAAGACCCTTGTTGTGTTTGTTTTAATTTGGCAATGGACGGAGAAATTCGGAGTTCCTCATGGAGCACATGGCCTATTTTCTTGGTGAACTATAATCTTCAACCATGATTGGCGATTAAGAAGGGCCATCTGCTATTGTCACTGATTTTTCCAGGAAAGTACAAGGTAAAGAACATGGATGTTTATCTATCACCACTTATAGAAGAGCTTTAAATCTTGTGGACATTGATTGATGTGGTTGACATGTCCCAATTGATCGGCCAAAAACATGCCCATGTGCAAGAAATTCTCATATGGACCATGCACATTTGGCTAGGCTTTTGTGAGTGTTTAGGTCAGTACTTTGAAACCCATATCTATTTGCATTCTATAGGTCGTGCTAGTTCAATGCTTGATTCTTTTTTGTTCTTTCTTCCTGGCTTAAAAGACACGACCTACAAGTTGTGGGGTGAATGCCAACTATATGTCCTTGACTTAAACACAATGGAAATTATGCTATTCTAAAAGCTCCATGGGTTTTGAGAAAGGTAGAGGAGCAACAAGTAAAGAAAGTCATATCCACATTCAAAACTCCTACTGGGAGTATGCGTTGCTAGGAAACAATTCTTCCTAAAGATGACAAACTAAGTGGTCTTAAGTCTCTTGATTGACGTAAAATCTTACTGTTCATCTTATCGATTTCCATCAAAGACTTCTTGACAGATGATATAAGAAACACAATTTACAAGATTAGTGAGTTAGTACGTTGGATCTCATCAAAAGAGGTAAGGAGAGACAACATAGATGCAACTTGCTTAAATGCTATAGAGGCAGTGTGTATGGTGGAGAAGTATTTTTCAACCAAAATTCTTACTATCAAAATGCATCATTAGGAAAAATTTGGACTCTCAAAGGGACTCTATAAGGACTTTGACTTTGTCTCTCTTGTAAGGTGTGAGCTTTGTCCTATGTTGGTGTGTATCTCCTCTATCCTACTAGGATGCATATGTGGCATAGAACCATGTGGTAGCATGTGGAAAAGGTACTCAAGGGTGTGGGTACCCATGGGTGTCATTACTAGAGGGTGTGGACTCACCTAGACTTAGTTAATGGACCTCTAAAGTGGCTTGAAAGGTCACCCAAGAGTTTGCAACTTGTATGGGCTGATTTGGAAGCATTGTATGATGTCATCAGTGATGCCAAATGAGATTCTTAAGCCAAATCTATATAATGAGCACTTGTACACACTTTCAAGTTATAGCAATCAATCTAGTTTTGCGTACACTCTACTCTATCTCCATTGCGTATTTAACATTGTCGTTGGCATGTATTAACACCATGAATGCTTCTCTTTCTAATCCAGGTTGATCCTACATCTCTTGTCCAAAAAAGACGCACAATAAAATTTTACGAATGAAATAAAAACTTGTCAGACCTTTTGGAATTAGAGTGTACTCATTGAGATCTATCCATTGATATATAGTATGCCATCAAGATTTCTTATAATCTAGAAGATTCCATTTTTTTATGTGACAACTCTGTCGTAGAAATGGAATCTCTCCCCACACTTCTGCTTCAGTGGGGAGGCCATAACTTCTAGAAATTAACTCCAAATTTGTTGGAATTTGGGGATTTATAACCTACTTTCTGAGGTATTTCTAATGATATGTTGGTTGATAGGGTTTTGACAAAGCAATCATGGACTTCACGGGGTTGCCCACTTTGGACAAGAGAGACAAAGTCAAACATCCTTATCTGACCCCTTTGAGAGTCCAAATTTTCCCTAATATTACTTGTGCATTTGGTTGATGAATTTGTAGTAGCTGGAATGGTCCGTTACAGGTGGATGTTCTTCTTGGAGTGATTCATGAATATGTTAAAAGGGGTTTTTTGTCAAAGGGCTCGTGCTGAGGGTAGCATAGCCAAAGGATGCATTGTGCAAGAGTCTCTTGTTTTTATTAGTGAGTTTTTACGTTCAATTGATCCAAGGATGCCTCGATTATGGAATTCCGAGACAAACACCAAGGACACTAGGGAGGAGCCACAGGGACATGACATCATGAGAAAGATGGATGTCAAAATGGGTGAAATGAGATTTTGTCTTCTCAACTCATAAGTCATGCAAAAGTGGATTGAGAAATATGAAGTGGAAAAGCAACAACATTTGACTGATCAAATGAGATTCAAGCACAATCATATCACTAGAAATGTTCCCTTCCTCAAAAAAATGCTATAATTTCCTATGGATATTGGCTCGATGCAACAATCTTGAAGGCAGAGAAAAATGGAGTATTGATCACTGAAGAGGAAGAGGAGATGTTAAGG
Organism: Adiantum capillus-veneris; assembly: GCF_014529385.1. Taxonomy (NCBI): domain Eukaryota; kingdom Viridiplantae; phylum Streptophyta; class Polypodiopsida; order Polypodiales; family Pteridaceae; genus Adiantum; species Adiantum capillus-veneris. The sequence goes on from NC_140948.1 coordinate 66,088,651, forward strand.
GGATGCAATTGGCATGTATGTATTGTACCTAAATTGTTTGTTAACCACATAACAATATATGCAATGTGAGTGTAAAATTGTTTTACATGCCACTAGTTTCACAAAAACGGAGCTTTGTGGTCACATGGGTGACACTTTAGAGTGCAACAGATAGTTGAACAAAGGGTCACCTTCAATCGTGATGTCAAGGCAAGCTTTTCAAGAAAGTCGGAGTAGTGCGAGGGATGACAATACATAAAGTGGCCAACTTGAATACTTTGGATATATCCAAGACATCTTGAAAATTATCTTCAAAAAGTTTGATATTTTCATTTTTTATATGAAGTGGCTGAAGGTTATTACTAGTGGTCCCAATGTAGCTGTGCACAAAGATAGGAGAAAATTGATTCAAGTCAACTCTAGGTGGGTGTGCATGGACTATCAAGATACATTTGTTCTTCCACATCATTTTGAATAGTTTGTGTTTATTATAGATCCACTGTGGAAGGAAAAATATGAGGAATATTAGAGTAAACTGCATTGGCTCTTTGTCGTCTAAGTTGCTCCAAAGAGTAAAAAAGTCTTCAAAGGATTGGAGGTTGAGAACGAAGAGACATCTGAGCTTCATGCATGGTTTTTTGATGATGAAGATGAAGAGCTTGATCTTCAAGTTGATGCTCTTCTTGATCCGATGCATGAACCTAAAGATGAACGATCAAATACTAAGATAGATGTAGAGATGGATGGATCCGTAAGTTTGATGGCAAAGATGCATAAGTTCACACAGAGATACATGTGTTTGGTGCATCATCTCTCATAGAATATGAGAGATTGACTAGCAATTTTTGTTAAGAACTCTCTTGTAATGTCTACTTTTAATTAATGGATTTTAATTACATCGAACAGTGAATTCTTAGTGATTTGTGGTTTATTTGTGCTACTTGAGATGTTTATTTGTGGTTAAGTGAACTAACGCATTGTATATATGTTTTTGAATTAGTTTTTGCAACCATGGTAGATGACAAGGAGCCATATTTTTAGAATTTTAGTTTCCAATTACTCCAACCGGCATGTCACCGGAGCTGATGTGTTCTTTTTTCTCACAATTTTTCCCAGAGTAGTGTGTGTACGCATAGCAATTTTGAATAGTAGGTCCTTTTGAACCATATACAGCTACTCCAACCCCTAAGACCAGTGTTCCAGTCACACCAACATATGCCATCACACCTTCGACCAACGTCCCAATTACACCGACTAGTTGATCTACACCAAAGACTACGCTTTCTCATTCCTCTTCGTGCCAACACAAATCTTGTCGTTCAGGTGGTGGCAATGGTTGTTGTGGTAGTGGTGCTACCGATGCATCCACACCTTTAAGAGAGCATCCACCTCTCTCTTTAGTAGATAGTACACGGACGTGTACACCACATACACCTAATTGGGGATCATATAAGTTTAATCCTAGCAAGGTATACAAGACCAGGGATGGAGCACCAATTATGGATAGGGCTAGAAAGTCCATGCATTAGAGGATTTTCTAGCTTTGTACAGTGCAGTATGGGCACTCTATGATGGAGCATTGGGATGCTTAGGATGCTATGAGAAAGAACTACATAATTGATGCCATTCATAGAGAGTACATGGAAATAGAGGGATACGATCCAATCTCCAATGGCTGGATTATGGGCGTGGCTATTGAAACAATGTCACATTGTTAATCTAGAGCACATAACAAATACAAATCCGGCATGGTTAGACGTATCCTAGAGTGGATAGGAATTTTTTGAGAGCAACAAGAGCATCCTAATAGGTTTCAACATTAGTGAGATGTAGCCAGAGCACGCTTGGAGTCTGTAGGATCTTCTTATCTTGGGAGTGGAGGCTGCAAGACTCTTTGACATGAATTTGTAAGTGTCATACACTATTTAAATAGCATAGGTGCATATATTTATAATGTTTATCTTATGGTTAAGTTTTTATATTACATGAGCTTGCCATGAACCGTCCTCCGATGGGTAGAGAGGAGAAATATGGATTCAAACATGGACTATCAACTCTTGTTTTGCAACTTCAAGATGAGGGAGAGGTCAACAATTGGGATGCCTTACCTTGATCAGTATGGTTGATGTATATATTTTCATTTGTACATGTTGATGTATAGCTATTTATGTTTTGGTTCATATATACTTTTAGCCGATAGTTGTTATGTTTATGGTTATGTTTGTTTTGGTTATGGTTATGGTTTCAAAATTTGGTTATGGTTATGGTTTGAGATTGGTGTTGTAGTACATGCAGCACCAGATGCCAACCTTCTCTACTCAATTTTGTTTTGCAAGTTTTGGCATCGGTATGAGCGTCCAAATAGGCATCGTTACGCGCATCGATAACTCCAACATGTATATTGATGCAAGCTATGCCAAAAAACATACTGACATGTTTGTATCGACGCTCATAACGACGACTATATTGATGCATGGGATTTTTATAACTAGTTTATTTATGTCGATACGATTGCCGGTATCTATGCGATGTATTGTAGTGGCTCAATATAGGTTGGGTATAGACCTGGATAGAACTTTGACAACTCATCTTCTTTCATTGAAAGTGCATATATCAAAATTGGTGAGTCTAGCACTACCTCAATGTAGTCCATGAAAATCTCATTTTCTTGTTGCATCATCTTTTGAAGGACTCAACCAAATGAAATAGGCTTTTTAGGGCTTGTTCTTGTTCCTTGATTGTCATTTCGGTATTTGGCCCTTGAGGATTGGATGCATTGTTTTCCAAGATAGTTGCAAACACAATGATCCAACATCCTTCTAGATCTACATTTATAGTAACATGACCTTGATTTCATTTCTAATATCTTGACTATTGGATGCATTGTTTTCCAAGATAGTTGCAAACACGATGATCCAACATCCTTTTAGTTATCTGCATTTATAGTAACATGACCTTAATTTCATCTTTGATATCTTGCATGCACTTGTAAGCTGGTTTGCTACCCATTAATACTTCCAACTGAATTCCTAGACTTTGGATGCTCATTGTGGTCAATTGCTTTGTCTAGGGATTCACCAAAGTGTCATCTTGTATAAGGATATATTTTATCTAATACTCAAAATGCATTTGGATGCTCTGATAGACTACAAGTCCATTTGTTTGTGATAAGTGATCACTTTCCATTGCTTTAACATTTGCTTGGCTCCCACACATAAAATTTGATAGTGTTCCACATTTGAATAAATTTCAGCATCTTGAAGATATGTCTTGGCGTAGTCAATTATCAAAAGCTTCCTATTTCACTTACGTTCAAGAGATAATTAATAATACCCTAATATACATAATACTATAATTACATTGTGGGCCTATTTGAAAAACCCACCTTTGTAGTATATTCATAGAAGTATAATTTTGAACTTTTGATAATCCTCTCCAATTAATCTCACGTGACATCATACACATTGAGTGTAGATACATTAGGGTGTACATACTACTAGCCATTGTTAGTGTTAAACCCTACCTTATGCCTACTCATTTCATAATGAAAAATATTCTAGCATGCTAACTACTCTTTTCTAATCTGGGTATCCATGCAACAAATGCCTTCAACTCGCCCCCCCCTCTCTCTCTCTCTCTCTCTCTCTCTCTCTCTCTCTCTCTCTCTCTCTCTCTCTCTCTCTCTCTCTCTCTCTCTCTCTCTCTCTCTCTCTCTCTCTCTCTCTCATCCGGTGCACTATCCATGCACAGGGAGATCTCCTAGACAACCCCAAATCTCTACTTGGACACTCTCGCATTCTCCAGATGCAATCGAACACTCTACTTGGACACTTTGACAATCTCCACAAGAATTCAGATTCTCTCTCTCTCTCTCTCTCTCTCTCTCTCTCTCTCTCTCTCTCTCTCTCTCTCTCTCTCTCTCTCTCTCTCTCTCTCTCTCTCTCCCCACTGAGCCATTTCCAAAAATTTCCCTATTAACTCGTTGTGCTATCCATGCACAAGGAAATCTCCTAGACAACCCCAATGCTCTACTTGACACTCTACTTGGAGAGCTACAAATGTGCACTATTGAAACTTGTAAGCTTTTTAAAGCCTATTTTCACCATTAGATGTAGTGTGTGTATTTAAGTGTGCTTGCATGCATCATTGTTTATGTTTATTTGTGTGTGTGTGTGTGTGTGTGTGTGTGTGTGTGTGTGTGCGCGTGTGTGCACACTTAATTCTCGTGCAACATAATGTCTCCAAGGGGCATAAAAAGCAAGATGAGTCCAAAGGGTGGTAAAGTTTAAGTTAACTCGCTGAACTACGAGTCTTTATTCACTAGATTTAGCAGACAAATAATTCTCTTAATTTTTGAAGATGAATCCTAAATCTTGTCCAAATATTCATCTATGGCAAGCAAAAACATGGGGGTGTGCTGACAAGGTCAATCAAGGAGGGTACCACACTAATGGGCTAAGAGAGAAGTCAAAACAGGAGTTTATAAAAATTGTGATAGGGAGATTTATTAGGTCAAAGCAGTGATCAACAATGAGGTGGGACCAACCTTTTCTCATGCATTTGCTACCTTCAAGCTTGGGGAGAATGTGGATTGGAGTGACTTTTTTGAGAATAGGAGGAAGAGAGCGACTCATCATGCTGTGTCACCATCCATTGGTTGCAAAATGAAATTAAATCAAAACCTTTGATGTTGTATGCATTCCAATAGCTTCTTGAAGAAGAGGCGCCCATCATTAAAAAATGGAGGATCTAGCATGAGGAGAGTCTCTCCATAACCTTTGATGCAGCCAGCCTAGAAAATGAACGAGGAGAAGGAGGAAGAGCTCTCTCTACATAAGCATATGGGATCCAAGACACATATTGAAAATAAAATATTGAAAATTGAAAAATCTCTAAGTAAAATTTCAGATAGGTGAGGAGGGGTGTAGGGTTTTTTATAGTATGTAAGAATAGAAACAAGAGAACATCGAGGACATTGAAGTAGTTTTGTTGTGCCATTGTGGTAGCTAAACTAGTATATAAGAGATGCTATCAAATGCACGTTTCATTGGAGTCTACAAGGGAATTTCGCATGCCATGTCATAGCTGCTTTGACGTGCACTTGTTCAGCACCCAATCGAGGTACAAGCCATCACATTGGTAGATAGGAGGTAAGGCTAAATTTTTTTGTCCTTTTGCTTATCTCAAATGCTTTGCAAGGTCTTATTTTCAATTTTTATACTTTCTTTTGTAGATGTGCATATTGTGGCTTGGGATTTTATGTTCTAGCTAGAGCTTTAATTTATATAGTATTCATACCATATGTTTTTCATTGCATTTTCATTTTGAGAGAGTAGTTCTTGTCATGATCCCATGTGTGATGGGAATTAAATCCCAGGTGGATCTTTGCAGTGGGTCTCAAAGGCCATCTACAAACACCAATTGTAGTAGCATCATGTAAATTGGCACCTTGCATTCACTTTTTCATCAATCCCATAGTAACTAAAAATTAGTAAAGCAACTTATTATTGTTTGATGTACACTTGTGTATTAATGTCTACACTATCGGCCTTACGAGGAGTACTACAATTATAATTTGAATACATAATCACAATTTTGGAACTCCATATATCAATGATATTAGAACAATGCACCTAAGATTCTTGAAGTATAGGTACTAGCAATACAATATATACCACATTTAGCACAATAGGACCTTGGATTCTTGAATTATAATTACTAGTAGTACCATACATACCACATTTAGTACAAGAGGAACTTGTTTACCATAGTGCTCATAGAGGCCTAAATTAGTGTGCAACCTAGTACTCTATAATATTTTTCCTACACCCAATATTATTGCTATAGTGTATGGTGGATTTGTTTTAACATAGTACATATGATATCCTACTTTAGTATTCTATATAATTCTCTTGAATAGAAATAGTATAGGGCATGGTAGACTTTCCGTAAAGTAGTACTCGTATCATCCTTTTAAGGTGTTTAGTATAGAACTATAAAGTAGTAACACAACAATGCATTGTAGATCTCATTGAGTATAGTATTGCAAGTGCACTACCCTAGTTTTTAGGGTAGTGCCATTCTAGTTTTTAGACCTCTTAGTATAGTATCCTTAGCTCATTGTAGTAACTACATAGCATTTCAGTGAATGGTACATCTCAGTTAATAGTACAGTACTCCAAGTAGACCATTTTACTATTTAGTATATTGCCTTGGAATATTAATGCTATAATGGATGGCAATACTCATTCAACAATATTCATTAATGAAATGTACATACTAATTAAAACTCTAATATAGTTACACATATTCCTACTAGACTTTTATAATTTCTAGTATACTTCTTTGGAATAGTAATACTACTATGATTGGCAAACCTTAGTAATATTTAATTGGTATAGTACAATTAGTATAGTACACTTAGTATAGTATTATTTATATGGTACTCATAAAATGATCATTAAGCATAGTAATCTTAGTATCTGGAAGTTGTGTTTAGTATAAGAACTAAAAAATAGAAATGGTGCAATGCATGGGGGTCATGTTTTAGTATGGTACTCATGTTAGACTACTTTAGTATCTAATGAAGTACTTTGTATAACTTAATGTTTTTAGCTAATGATTTCACTTAATTTTGTTTTTAAATTCATTGTTGTAGATCTATAAATACATTTTTTGTGCTATCTAGTTTTTTCCACTCTCTTTGGTTATAGGAAGCAAATCCATTCTTGCAAAGAGAGCTTTTGTGGATTCTAGAGTGAAAGAAGAGAGAACAGCTTCCTTCAATGACTTGAAAATAGATAAGTTGAAGAATGTGAAGAGCAGTCCCATAAAGGGTGTGTCCAAAGGTGATTTAATGGAAGATGATGGCACGTTGTATGATGAAGTTGACACATTAGGAAGGTGAAGCAACAGAGCAAGAAGGTGAAGCTGTCCACCATGCTATCAGATAACAAGAAGGTTGGTGCATGCACCAAGAGTACAAGGGATCAAGGAAGTTTCAAGCATGCCACACCATTGACACAATCTGTTAACATTGACGAAGGCCAAGATTCATTATGCCAAAGGTCGCCATGATTTACTGCTCCAATTACTTCTCTCTCCCTCTCCCTCTCTCTCTCTCTCTCTCTCTCTCTCTCTCTCTCTCTCTCTCTCTCTCTCTCTCTCTCATATGAGAACTCCCATGGCGGGCTGACAAATGATAGGGCCATAGGAGCAACCCCTTGCATGGAATAATTCCCATAGTGGGTTTGACCAACTGATGAGCAATGTAGACACAACCTCTTGGTTGAAGGGGAAGGGAGAAGAAGGCGTATTGCACAAAACAAGATGAGACCGGGATCTATGGGTGCACAAGGGCATGGAGAGCAATACTCAACCCCGTAACATATTCTACAAGGCACTTCATTGTCTACCTTATCTCTTCTTTCTCGGTGCAAGCTATAAAAGTCAGCCATGGTCGTTTGCAGGCCTATTTTTCACATTTATTGATTCTTTTGGGCACCTAAGGTTTCCCAAGGGGCAACCCAAGGAGCCCATCTCATTAAGCAACGGCACACAAAGGAAAGACAAAGCCCAGAGATTGCATAGCTGGTAACAATCATCTCTCAAACATCCCATTATATAGCTACAGTGACCAGAGATTGCATAGCTGGTAACAATCATCTCTCAAACATTTCTTTTGTTACTAATAATTTTTTAATTTGTTGATTCATGTTGTGCTAGAGGCTTGCCTCACACACAGAATTAGTTTGCAAGAATGTAGACCTATCGGTCACATCCTGGAAAAGATAGAAACTATCACTCCATATCGTTGTTGTGAAGACCTATCACTCACACTCCAGAGAGAGCTATAGTGAGTGTAGAATCCAACTCATGATGTGTAGAGTTCACATCCTCACACTTTAAAGATGGGGTACGGTTTGTCACTTCGTGTTGTGTATGAGAGTTTTTTCAAACTTCAAAAGTCGACAAGCAATGTGCACATATCTAGAATGTTGCTACCAACTTAGTTTGTTATATACGTTAGGACACAAAGCTAAACTATAGTGTAAATAAATTATACACATTGAAACAATTGAAGAGTGAAGAGTTAAGTTTACCTTTCTCTTCATTTGAACTTGTGTCAAAGTGTATACTTTATTTACACTATATTGTTTATGCTTTAGTTTTACATATCCAACTCACCTAAATAATAGTAACAAATAGTGAGTGATAAGCTAAAGCTTTACTTATTGTTGCATCACCATCTACTGCTTACAATAGGTGAGGAAAGATATGCAATCTCTACATGTTTCTAGCTTCTATGACTGGTAGCTATTTTTAGACGTGTTGATTAATGGGTTCATTGGGCTTCTTTGATGTGACGTGGTTTGCTAGTGATCTGTGCTTTGAGAATTTTATCTCACACTCCATTAGAGATTACACTGATAGTACATTTATTGATGATAATTTTATATTCAAGAATAAAATTTTGTTAAAAATTGTATATGCTTCAATGATCATTTTTTCAAAAACAAAATTTACTCTTTAGATTTATAGTGCTGAAATTTTTATTGCTATTTTTTTGGTGCAAAGAATCTTTAAACTTAAGGTTATCTATCATCTAAACATGTCTAAATATTAGTCATTGATATCAGAGCATGTTTGAATTGTTTATCTTTTGTTAAAATAAGTTTATTTGTTTTGATGGCCATGTCAGAGATGAAGTTATCACGAGTGCAATTGCACTTATTCATTATCTGCATGGTGTTGAAGAAACAATTACGCCAATTTTTTGAATCTATAGAGCCTTCCATTTTCAATGATTTTGTCAATACTTTGACAAAACATTTATTTGAGCACCTACATCAATCATTCTTGAAAATATCATTTGACATTGCAATTTTCATTGGTGGCCAATGCTGGGACTTGTTAAGCAAAAATTGGGGAAACTCTTGATTGCCTTTGACTATTTACAAAACCCTAATGTATACTCTCTCCCACTCTGATGCACTAAAAGATGCAGGTAGTTTATCAATTGCATGAAAATTGAAAGGGAAAAGAAAGCTAAAAGGCCCTAGAAAAAGACTGAGAGTAGCCAATCCTATCAAGAAAGTCATTGAAGCAGAAGCAAAAACCACCACCCAAGCCTCCAATATTGGCAAAAACCACCACCCAAGCCTCCAATATTGCTATAGAGCGTGGTGCAAAAATAGGAACATTAGACCAAAGCTTTGATCCTCTAGTGTTATATCTCCTACAAGACCGCCATGTTTTCACTTACAAACTCCCCATCTTGGAGAAGATAGATGGGTGTATGTGAAGCAAGTTCATGTACTATATCTTGCTTTCAGAAACCTTGTGTATATAGCTAAGGTATTCAAGATCCAATAGCATGGGCCAAGTATAATTCAACAAGCCATGGAAGAATCCACGTCTTCAAATATACAACATTGAGGCATGATTCTCACACATCATGCGACACTCTTCTCAACCAATGCTTATTTTTATGTATTGAAATGATGGCCATGTGGAGCAGTGGGTACAGGCATGTCACTTGATGGAAGCTAGCTTGCCATTAAGGAGTTTCTCCAGAAAGGTAGCATTATAGAGCATTTCTAGGAGAATATTTTACACGTTGTTGATGCGCTTCTACAAAATTTGAAGTATCTATATCATCATGATTTTTTGAGCAATGATCTTCACCCTCCCAACACTATGTTGCATTTTGTCAACAAGGGTGTTTATTGTGGTATTACAGATTGGGGTAGTTCTAGCTTGTTTCCAACTACAAAGACATTTCCAAAGCTAGAAAATCCATCTTTGGAATGTCAAAAAATCACATTCTAGACTACACTTGGGCTACCTCTGAGCGCATTTCCACCACCCCTCCTTCCTTCTCCAAAGCTACGGATGTATATTCTCTATGATGGGTTTTGAAGCACACAGTTAATTGCCTGCCGCTTGAGCTAGCTTCTTTGAAACAGAGAGCCTTTGTAAAAAAATACATAGATCTATGAACAAAAGATGAATACATAGACGTTAGGGAAAATTTGGACTCTCAAAGGGTACCTATACAAAATTTGACTTTCTCTCTCTTGTCCAAAACGGATGCAAAATAAACTTTTTACAAATAAATTAAAACTTGTCAGACCTTTTGGATTTAGAATGTACTGATCGAGATCTATCCATTGATATATAGCATGCCATCCGATTCCTTATATTCTAGAAGATTCCATTTTTTAATGTGACAACTCCGTCTTATAAGTGGAATCTCTCCCCACATTTCAGATTCAATGGGGAGGCCATAACTTCTACAAATCAACTCCAAATTTGTTGGAGTTTGTAGATTTAGAAACTACTTTCTAATCTCTTTCCAATGATATGTTGGTTGGTAGGGTTGTGGAAAAGCATTTATGTACTTCACCAGGTTGCTCCACTTTATAGGGAAAAGTCAAACATCCTTATAGGGCCCCTTTGAGAGTCCTAATTTTTCCTAATTATCCTCTTTTTGTGTTGAAGTTGTCATTATGTTGTTAATTTTAGTGCCATGTCATGGTTTAAGTGACATTGTAGGGTATTGCCTTTAAGTTGGTTTAAGTGACACTTACATCATTGTCTTTAAATTGATTTAAATGACACTTGACAGCTTATTTAAGCATTCTCCATTGCTTTTAATTATGCTAAATTTTGGTGTTTGATTGTAGGTATGACCAAAGACCTCGACTAAAACCAAGGCACAATGGATTATCAGTGAGGAGTAAGTTAGATGTGGCCGAGCAATCAATCATTGCCAACATCCAAGAGGATGAATCCATGCTAGAAGATGAACCCTTGAGTCATCAACAGTGCAAAGAATTGTGTCCCACCTACGTTGTTTGACACACTCTCTTCAGAACAAGTGGCCACACAAAGGAAAGTCCACCAATGAAGCTCTTTAATTTGCAAAATGTTGGCTTGGTAAGAGTTCTTTTCCAAAAATTTATCCACCAACAACGAGCTATCACCAACATTAACCAAGTTTCTATCTAATTCATTCAACAACGCTATGTAAATCACATATTGGGCAAAAAAGTTAATTCGGATGATAAGCCTCATAATGCGAGCGTTGGACTTGTCCACATCACCGAGAGATTTCCACACAGAACAAGCATAGGCCAACACCATCGCAAAAGCATTCAATCATCTTTTTATCAAAAGAGCATGATGTCATTGTGGAGATGGAAAGCCAAGGAGTTGACTTAGCAATCCATGGAAAAACTCTTGTAAGCTTGCAGTTGACGGTGTTAAATCTTGAGACACAACTTACTACCACCAAAAGAGAGCTTGCACTAGCTCAGATTAAGCTCGCAAACTACACTAAAATTTTGGCCCTCTTCCAAAAGATGCATTTGCTTCTATTGTTGTAATCTTTCATGCGATCTTTTGTAATCATTCTACGTAATCAATTCAAATATTTATTTATTTTTCAACCATGTAAATGAATTGTATGCAAGATGTGTAACAAAAATAGAGCAAAGAGTGACAGAGAGAAAAGAGAGACGTCATCATAAAAAAAACCTAGATCACAACACTTGGCTAACAAAACAAAGCAGATTACAACTAGATTGTACCAAAAGTTATTTTAAGCAATATTGTCACAATTAAACACCAAAAACATGTCGTTAATTTCTTCCATGTCTAAACATTTTGAAACAACAAGACATCTCTATAAGTGTAATCTTTTAGATTGACTCTTGTTATAGATCCCACGTGTTTCAAGTACAGATAGTTGTTTTCTCAATCTTGGATAAGTTGTACCTATCGCATGAAAGGTCTTCCCAATATGATTTCATAGTTGAGTTTTTTCCCAAACTCTACTATGGCAAAAGTGTGTTGATATTCAATTCCACAGGAATTGAATATCACTTTTTCAAGCAGCCCTAGTGGTCTCTCAATGTGTCCGTCAGCCAACTGCAATTTCATTTGAGTTTGTCTAATGGCTGGCTGTCCCCAGGATTCCCATACTGCTTTAAGGATATGGATATGCCAGGTTCACTATCCAGTATTGCCATGGTTTCAATGTCATTATATTTCACTAGGAGGGTGGTGTTTCCTTCTTTCCCTTCATAATATTCTCCAACCTTGTTCATAGGAACTGATCAAATCTCTTTGTTCTCCATTTCATTTTTCAATTTTCCCAAATTCTTAGAGATTAACCCCGTTATCCCCACCTTCTCTAGGGTTTTCTGTAAATCGTTCCACAAGTATGGTCTGAGTTTCAACAATTCTCCCAAATTAAGAGTGCATTGGATGGGTGTAGACATGATTGAATGAATGTTGTCTACTTCTAGGGTCTGTTCAGCTCTTTTTACTTGAGTGGTCTTGCAAACGATGGATTCATCTTCATTATCTCCCAAGTAAGAAGGTAATGTTTTTAATGTCAATGGTTTAGATATTCCTGAAACTTCTGATTCGCAATCCCCGTACAAGGATTGTAAATTTATGTTCATATCAGAAGGTAGGTTATCCAACTAGACTTCCTCTATAGGAGTTGACTTTAAAATTAGGCTCCCATCATTGATCTCTCTCATTTTTTCCCATAAGTGTCCTGGCCAGTCTTCCTCTATGAATGGAATTCCGTCTAAGGCATCTTCGTTGTCCGTCACTATAAGCTCTGGTTCATTTGTTTCAAGGTGGGGTTCTGCCACCACATCGGATTTTGCTTTCGTTCCTTCTACCGCAAGCTCTTCAGGTTTTGCAATACTTTCAAGCTTGGGTTTTTGTTTATCCAACATTTCTTGCGTGATTCTTACCAAATTTTGATAAGCCTCCAGCTTCGCTGCTTCCATGTCTGTAGATGGATAGTTTTCCACTTGTTTCCCATGTTTTGTCCTGTTTTAAGTCCTACTTGGTAGGCTTCCAAGGCAGCATTAATAGGCTCAAAAATTTTATCATTCTTTCAACTTGTCCTAGGCTAGAATTTTTGCTTTCTCTTCGATTTCAACCCGTTGTTTTTGTTTTCTCATCTCATATCTTTTGCTTCTGCTCCTTTTGATTCTTTGAGAAGAAATTTTCGTGTTCTCCGAATCATCAGAGGAGTTGTGTTTCTTTTTCTTTGTCTGGGCTCTAGTGATTACCTTGATTGGAACAATCGGTTCAATCTCTGATGAGCTACTAGGCATCACTTGGACTACGTTTACGACAGTTTTTCCCTTGTTCAAAGGATTCTTAGGACAATCTTCCGGAAAGTGTCCTCCCTTTTTTCAACATTGTATGCAATAGGCTTCAATTGGTTTGAGGTTTTTGTCAGGCTCTGGATATTTGTTCTTCCAATGGTCATCAGCACCACAGTTATGACAATTTCCTATTCTAGGCTTCATCATGGGTCTTCCCATGGGAGGTCTGACACCTTGATTAGCTACATAATACATTGGTGCGAGCTCTGGTGGAGCATAAGTCATGGTTTCTTCCATTGGTGGTGGATGTGGACTATACCAATCTCCTTCTACCATTACTGTAGATGGACTAGGCTATGCATAGGATGTAACAGGCATTAATGCTTGTTCATCTATGACTCCTTCAGAGTGTATGTACTTTAGAGGCACTGCATTATGTCCTGGATATGGAGGTTGTTGTCCCAACACAGGTTGAGGTCTTTCCATACCCATTGGTGGTCTTTGAGCTTGGGCCATATTACGCTGATATCTATACATGGGTTGTCCTTCTGGCCTCATGGGCACGTACTGAACATTCCCATCATACTTTGGTCTAAAGTAGCACTCGTGGGTCTCATGGTTGGTCCATTTACCCTTGATTGCACACCATTTTTGTGGCCTAGTTGGTTTTCCCTGTGGAGGTATCCCTTGTCCTGGTCCTCTCATAGGTGCTTTTTGGATATTGTTCATCATGTTGTTCATCCTTTTTAGCATATCTTCTATGGCTGAGAGTGGTGCCGCAGCAGCCGTTCCCACTTGTGCTGGTTTAATGGATGTTGTCTTCTCGCTTTGGTTATCCTTAGGGACATCTTGTTCGTTGAAGATCTCGCAATTGTCTCCTAGGTCAATTGCATCAGACACACACGCTTCTAGGATTGTATGCTTTCTACTATAGAGTATAGCATGAAGTTCTTTGTTTAGCAGTCCCTCCAGAAACAAAGATACAAGTCGTTCTTCTGCAGGTATCTCCATCTCTGGGCATCTGGCAATGTATTGTTTTATTCGAGTTGCACAATTCCTAACAGACTCACCATGTTTATGTTTAAAGCTATAAATTTGAGCTACCGTATTATGTTTAATCCCCGTTTTGGAACAAGCAGCTACAATCCTTGAGCTAATATGTTCAAGTCCATGATGGACCTTGGTGGAATGTTTTGGAACCATGTCAAAGCTTTTCCTTCTAATGTCATTCCAAACCCCTCAAATTGAATATGAAAATCCAATATACGCTCTGCTCTTAGCACTTGCTTAAAGCTTGCTAAGTGGTCATATGGATCCCCTGATCCACTGTATTTTCGGACCCATTTTTTAAAATCAGTTGGTCTAACACGTCTATTTGGTTCAACTCCAGGTCTTCTGGGAGTTGGTCCTGTTCCGAGTCCTTCAAACCAGTCTGTTCGAAATAGTGACTCATGTAGCCCTGGACTGGCCTTAGTGTCACCCGGTTTTCTACGTGATGAGGTGGTTTCTGGTTTCTTCACATTACTCTCAAATGATCTCTCACTGCGTTCATCCCTTGGAATTGTGTCTGGTCCTTGCCCCAATATTCAATCCCGTATAGAATACCCTTGGTATTTGGTTTGTTCTACCTCCTCAGGAGTCATCATAACAAAGTTGTTGTTATAACGATCCCTAAACAGGTAGGTTGGTAGGTGTGTTGATCCCTTATCTTTGATCTTGAAGATATAGATGATCTTCATGGCCATTAATTGTCCTGGTTTGGCATGAGAAGTCCACAAAAGATCTTTTATGTTTCTATCTTCCCAACAATAGACTCCGATCCTAGAATTATCCGTACTAAGCCGTTTCAAAGGCTTCAAATCTACTTGATTGTATCCCTCAAATTCCAAAGTTAGTGGTCCTTCTTTTGCTGACATATTGTTTACTTCTAACCCCCATTTGTCTATCGCGTCAGGATTTTCGACCTGTAAATACTGAGTTCTGTTTCAATCCATGTACATTTTCCCTTGTTTGTTTATCCTAACCTCTTCTTCGAAAGATAGTATATGCTTATAGCTCACTATCGTTCCGGTTTCCGAGTGAGTCGAGTAAGAAGACATTTCGGATGTTGAATCTTAAAAAGTGTCTGAGACTTCTTCAGGAATTGTGTGCAAGGAATTGCCTTGATTCACGCTTTTTCAGGTAGATACTCTACTGGGGATTTGGGCCTTATATTATGTTGGTTTATCACTGTATGAGTTCAAAAGTCAAAAATGATGTCTCTGGATAGTAGAAGTAAATAATCGTGATTATTTACTTTTGTCAATTTTTACACTTTTTTGATAGGTTTGGCAAGTATACAACTTATTAGAGTCTCTGGGCAAATTTCAACAAGTTTGGACCAATTCTGATCAAGTTTATCAACTGTTTGGTGTCCGCAGACTCTAATTTCGAGAATCTGGCTTAAGTCTCACTTTTGGGATCCAAATTTCACCAGAATTGATTTGTGAGGTCTACTTGATGTGCTTGACCTTGTGGTATACTCCAATTTGCAAAATCATCAAGTTTTGAAGCAGATGTAAATAATCGCGATTATTTACTCCAGCTATATTTTTACAAGTTTTTACCCAACTTTGACACAGATCTGTTAAGCACCTTAAGTTAAGGTAACTAGCCAATTTTCATCAAGTTTGGACAATTTTTGGTCAAATGGTCATCAATTATCTACCGCAGACTAACTTTGCAATTTTAGTCATAAATTTCAATCCAGTGGTCCAAATCTTACCAAATTTGGTTTGTGGGCTTATTACAACATGGTGAAGCTAGTGGTATGCAGACTTGGTCAAAAAAGTTGAAAAATAGGGCAAATGTAAATAATCACAATTATTTACTTCTGATAATTTTTTACAAATTTTTGGTCAACTAAGCATATACACATGTTTATCACATCAACATAAGCCTATGAATCAACTTTCAACAAGTTTGGACAAATTTTTCCCAAATATATAGTCAAGATTCAAAAAGTCAATACAAACTTTAGTTTTTACCCATTTGTTGTCAGTTTAGTGATCCAAATCTTTTGGGCCTTTACAAAAGTTGTTTGTACACATGCAATGAGTCAATGGGATGAACCTTGGCCAATTTAGAGAAAAAAGTTAATAATCACGATTATTAACTTTATGCTTGCAATGAGCACTTTTTTGCAATTTTCTCAAAGATAGTCTTTACATGATGTATTTTAAGCCTATGAATCAAGTCAAAGCTTAATTTGGCCTAAAATGTCAAGAAAAAGTAAATAATCTGAGTTTTGGCCAACTCTTGAAATTTTTACTTCGAAGTGTCTTTGAGCTTACCCACTAGTTCGGACAACTCTTAGGCTTACTCTCCAGTCGGATTGAGTGGATTCGAGTCTTTTTGAGCTATTTCTAACCAGACCTGAAATTCTGCAACTTTCAATAACAACTCACACTTGATTCTTTCAGAGAGAGCAATGTTTTGAAATCCACCTTGGATCCTACTTACCCTACTTCTAGATTCTCATGCAATGGGGTTGTGAAAAGTGTTCACAAACACTCGTTTTCTTGTGTTTTTTATGTTTTTCAGAGTCTTGATCTTAAGACTTGTCTCGTCTACCAATCATTCTCCAAATCCTAATCTAAATCTACAATCCTACAGTCCTAAAGGTACTCAGAAAGTACGATTACTTCCAAGCTACCTCTACACAGCAAAAGACGACAATCTTAAGCTATGTGGTTTCTAAAAAGAAAGTTTTACTTTAGGTGAACCTAGAGGAAGTTAATGGACAATTACACAAGACGCTCGTGTTTTTCCCTAGTATAAATCTCTTCAATCCCCAACAACGGCGCCAAATGTGGGACGCATGTCTAACCTCACCATCCTATCTTATTGCAGTATTAGCGAGAACCACGATTAATTTGTCAAACCATGGGACGAACCTGACTCGACTAGTGCATAGAGGCTACAAGAGGTTGTCAATATTTTGAAAAATAACTCACAACTCGCATCTAACTTAGGCTACACTCAAGTGACTGAAATCACCAAAAGCCAATCGCTCATCGACAAACATATCACATCCGTTACAGCATCAAATGACATCCAAACATAACGAAACTTCTGGGACAAGTTGATAAGACCTAAGCACACATGCTTATGGTCTCAAACCCCACTTTAGGTCAAGTTCCAAAATCGCGATTATTAACAGCAGTGGATTTTGACCTAGTCGTTTTCGACCCAAAATGCATCTAAATGCTTAGCAATGATGCCCCAATACCCCACCTATGGTTAGTTTTTTATTTGAAAGTGTAAATCTCTAGTTATGATAAAATTAGGCCGCGGGTCTCAGCAACGCCAAAAGCTACGAAATACTGTGAACTGCTTACGTCAATGCGTAGAGCTCTTACCTGCGGGGTTGCAATGCAACAAACACAATCGCAATGTGACAACCGGGGAGGGAGTAGGAAGTGCGAGAAGGAGAGGAGTGAGCGCCGTTATCTCATGTTGTGTATTTCTTATCCAAAAAATTGTGAAAAACTTACAAAAATTGGCTTTTATACCTTAGCCAAGGTTTTTTGGGTGGTCGAAACTAATAATCTGGAGTTCTACCAACGGTGGGAAATGAGTGGTTGATACAATCTCGAAGCTTGTAGCCCCAGCTCATTAATTACAAGGTTTATCCGAGAAAATAGGATTTACAATATTCCTAATTTATCAAAATAATAATTGTTTTACGAGGAGAACTCCGAAAAATGGTGTCCATGTTAGCTTGCTGCTAACAAATATCCTATTCCCTTGAATCTCTAGGGGGAGTGCAAATAATTAGGTTAGGGTTCCTTATGCTTTTTAATTGTGTTTGATAAGTGTTGGTACCTTTTCCCATTGATGTGCCTCCTAGAGGTATTCTTTGTGTTTCCTAGTGTGTACAAGAACGTGTTGCTGTTGTTAGGCTTTAGACCTTCATGGAATCTTTCTCTCGTTCACACTTCAAATCAAGAGTGACCATCAACACAAACAGGTGTTTCTTGTCCATTAGCATTGCCCCTTATCTTTTTGCATCCATGTTTGTCTGCTTTACTTGTGATTGGTAGCATAATTTCCAGCACATTTGCTTAGTATCAACCATTAAATTCAATGTAATTTTTTGTCATAATCACTTGTCAAATCAAGCAATCCGACTAAGCTAGTTTGACCAAGCTAGGTGTTAGAGATCTTCTCTTAATACCATGGGGAATGACTTCCTAATAATCTATGGTTACTTAGGTTCTTAATCCGATTTAGGGAGCATTGTGTGCAATGTACTAGGGCTTTCTAGTGGGTTTACTCCCTATTGACCTTTAGCAGCGACTATTCCCCTCACGCACATTCCTATCACCTAAGACGGACGTCGTATTATTTATTTGGTAGAGTCAGGTACCGGGCTTGTCGGTCCAATAGGAAAAGGGTAAGAGTGATCGCCGATAAGAGACGCACTCTAACTAGAACATTCAAGGGATTAGTTGGCTAAGCATGGGCGCCCAAGTGTGAATGGGGCGAGCTCATATAAAAGTCAACTAAACCTAAAATTCACTGATTCTTTCATTTGTGCAATTGAAGAGTGCTCTTGCTCCATCTCCATCTCCATCTTCTTCTTCTTTATCTCCTTGTGTGTGTGTATGCGTGAGAGAGAGAGAGAGAGTGTGTGTGTGTGATAGAGCATTGCGACGGCGGCACGACAACGACGAGGTGGTTCAGCGTGGCGTAGCGGTGTCTCCCTCTTCTTCGCGGGTGAGGAATCCTCCACGACAACAAGCGTAGAACGGTGAGTGACACACCACCGTCATCTTTGAGCTTACTAGTTTAGGCTAGTTGCGTGCTTGGAGCCATTTGTGGCTCGCACACAGTGTATTGGCAAGTTCTTTGCATTGACACGTGTGACAGACGCGCACATTTTTGGCGTCGTTGCTGGGGAATGCCATACACTAAGCTTGAATGGTACTTTGTGCTTCTTTGTGGTGCAATTTCAATTGTAGGAAAGGTAGAGAAGGAAGGTGTGTGTGTTGAGAAGAAGGAGTTTGTTTTGCTGCTATGTATTATTTGGTTAATAAAGAATTGAAAGGTACTGTGTTTTCTTTGTTAATAAGGTTTTGAAAGGTACTGTGTTTTCTCTGTGATAAGGTGTTAGTATTAAGGTTGTAGATTCATAATGTTAGTTCTGTGTAAAGTACAGTAAGTAGTTCTGTTAGCTAGTGAGTTGTTGGTAGTAGTGTGTTAGTGTGTAACAGTAGCTATGTTAGTGGTAAGTAGGTAGGTTAGAAATAAAAATTAAAAAATTAAAAAGATTTTTTTTAAAAAATAAAATTTTGAAGGTAGAAACGGGATCAGGAATATCCCTCAGACCCAAGTCCAAGCTCACGCTCAGGCTTAGGCCTCAGTTGCCCTTTAAAATTACGTATTTTAGCCTCACACGTAGCTAAAAATTGACCTTTTTTGGAACCAACGGAGCTTCAAGTGACCGAAAGTTGTGTTGTAAAGCACACCACGACCCTCTAATTGATACGCTCGTTTTGAGCTATCACACACTTTCATCAAAAAATCGATCATAAAAAACATTAAAAAATATCAAAAAACGACTAAAAACAGATGCCTAAAAAAGTAAGCGGTTAACCTTCGAGGTTATTTGCCGACGCTTGTAGGGTGCCAAAGGCACATGCATCTGCGCTTTGGTCGTGTGCCAGAGATGGAGCAACTAGAGAGAATTTTGACCTATGCGAGTTCTCAATATCCACCTACCTTAGGTTCCGAGCCCTTGGCGGGACCCAAGGTAGTACAAACAAAGACCCAAACATAGCGGCTAGTGACTCTTCCTCTGACTACGAAGTCATGGAGGGTTTCCCAATGCCTAATCTCAATAGCTCAAGCCAAGACATGCATGCCATGGGTCCACGATATGGGCCCAGCGTGCTTAGCCACTTGGAGGAAACCTTTAGTAGAGCCACTCACTCCGAACATGGAGCTAATGATGTAAATGAGGGGGGTGGGGAAGTAAATTCTTCATTCATGACCAACGTAGACCCTATGCCCTTAGAGAATGTGCACGTGAATACTCCATTCAATACACCCCGTGACTCTTCAGAACTATTCTCCTCTGAGGTTATATTACATTATGGTAGAAGCCTTGCCGAAGTGCAAGAGGTTGAGCGATATATCATTACGACTAGGAAAAAGGAAATCAAGAGCTTATGCAAGGCGGAGCAATGAAGAGAGTTAAAAGCGAAAGCCTCTCTGTCAATATCCTTTCTAGGAGAGCAATCGAGTGCTCCTGACTTAACAACCACTAAGAGCCAACCCCTAGAAAGCAACATTGCATCTAGTTCAGCAACATTGCATCTAGTTCAAAGGACACCCCTAGCACCTCAATCCTAGATGGAATGTTCTTAAATGAGAACTGGGAGTACGAACTACAAACGGAAACTCTAACCGACCTATACACAGGTCACACTTATCACGTGGGTTGGTTAGCTGTCCTACAATCCACAATGGGTGCTACTAGTGTGGAGGATCAACAACAAAGAGTTTGTGAGGTCATCCATAGCATCATTGAGTTAGAGAGACAGAACAAGGGGATCAACATGCCTTCAATGGGTCTCATGAGATTCTTGGATACAGGGAAGGCTACACAACCAACCTTATCGCAAATGAAGACTCCCTCGGTAAGCCCGATGTATCCTCCATATGTTGTTTCGCGAGGGATCTCAGTGCAATCAGAGCCCACAAGTGATAGCTTTACCTTTCTAAGTCTAGCTCATCTTTCCCTTGATGACACCACGGCTACTATGCCTACCCCAATGATGGGCATGCCGAGAAACACGCCATGGAACTCATTTGTTAGTAAAGCACCGCTACATGGTAGCTCAATGCCTGCAACAATACCTACAAGTGTGTACCAATCGTATACACCCATGGGTCCTTGTACTCATGTAGTTCCTACCCCTCCCATTGATTCAACTACATATGCTCCACAACCACAACACCCAAGTTCTTATTTCCATGGGACGATACCGACTAGCATTAGCATGTCACATCCCACGTTTGGTATGCCTAGGGTCATACATATGAAGTTTGGGCCGCCACATGGCACAACACCGTACCAAACGTGGAATCCAAGGGCTTCTTATGCACCAAGCCCAATGCCAATACCTACTCCACATGTAGTCTCTAAGGCGCCTTCACCCACGGTGCCTGCTCACTTAGGTGACTTGGCAACATTTGCGCAAGCTATCGGTCGATCTATCGCTGAGAATATGCGTGACACGACTGGTAGAGAGCCTAGAAGTAAGGCAGTACAAATAGCCAAGCTCACACAAAAATTTAGTGTAGACGGGGATGTGAGAAAGCATATCGAAGTGTTTGAACAAATATGCGATTCTCTAGGAGAACACAATGACCTGCATAAGAGTAATGCTTAAAGCCTAACCTTAAGTGGAAAGGCTGGGGGTATTGGTATAGAACCCTAAGGGTGGAAGAAAAAATGATTTACCCTACTCTTACGAGACTGTTCTTAAAAGAATGCATACGAGAGGGAGTGCTTTGGGGTGTTCTCGATCGGTCGGCTCGGTTGGTGTTTTGTGCTGGTCGAGATTCGCCAAGGCCACGTCACCAGGGATTTGTTCCCATTAGCGACACCGCTAATGGGATGGCAAATTTTTAGGAGGAGGGTTTTTTCTCGCTCTCAGACATAGGCGAAGGTGCTCTCTCTCTCTCTCTCTCTCTCTCTCATCCTCTGTGAGCATAGAAGCAAGGATTATTTCTCTCGTACTCGGCTAGAAAACCAAAGCGAAGCTCTCTTTCTCGGCCCTTAAGAAACCTTTCGATCTCTCTCTCTTTCTCTCTCTTTGTCGGCACATGAGGTGAAGCGAGGAAGGAGGAGGAAAAGGGAGTCGGAGCTTGGGAAAGGAGCTCGGTAAGAGTCGAAGCTCGGCTTGGCAAAGGTAACCAGCAAAAGCAACAAAGGAAAGCAAGTTGAGATGTCGTAATCGGCAAGCAAGGGATAGGGGTACAAAGGAAAAGCGCAGTCTCTCTCTCTCGTGCTTGAGAAGGAGAGGATCTCGAGTTGCTGCATGAAGGTGGCATGAGCTGGGAAGAGGGAAAAACAAGGCAGGCCAGGCAAGTGTAGTGGCCAAGCAAGGTCAAAGCTTCGGACAACAATTGAAGAGCAGCATGAGTGCTTGCAGAATCCAAGGGCAGTTGAAGCAAATAAAACGACAGGAAAAATTTTCCTTCATGGTCATCGGTCTAAACATTAATAAATAGTCTTATTAAGCCCCGGTATCGTTAACGACCCAGTTAATTTGTTAAGGGAGCTTAAACTCCTATTTATCAGTTCATCCAAGTGTTGGTGCTGCTAAGAAGCCACCTTGGCTACAGATTACATTGTACTCAGAGTTTGAATTGATTAATTGAAGACTACGGTGATTGCCAAAGCCATATGCATCTGTTTTTCTTGTTCTCTCTCACACCTCCCACAGCCAAAGGCCCGGCGCCTGCCCGGCTCCAATAGCGAACACTTATCTCCCAACACCGAGTGTCCTATTAGGCTACAAAAGAACTCCACACTAATGCAAACCAATCAAGCGAGCACATCTACAATGCCGATACTCATGTGTAATTGATGTGGCATAGATCATTTGATTGCCCAATGTCTAAATAATCCAAATGCGCCAAAGATCACGCCATTAAACTTGATTGAGGTTACCGAGGAGCCATCACAAAGTACACATGTGGTACTGGTAAACGTACTCACATGATCGATGCTCCAAAAACAAAATTATATTCTTGAGGAAAGAGACACGGCATCCATTGCCCAATCTCCGAAAAAGAAGAAAACACGAAGGAAGAGATCGCAAAAAGCAGCGAAGTCACACCCCCGTTCAAAGACCAACATAGGGACTGGTGACGAACCCCTATATATGAATGACGCTGAAGAGAATTCTGATTCAGGAGAAACCATGGAGACCAAAATGACCACTAAGATAGAAACCAACAAGGAAGATCTTCATGAGCCACAATGGCCAGGATCCAAGAAGAAGATAGGAACTTATCCAAACCCTACAGAGGAGATCGAGCGAGTCAAGCAATTAAGGAGTTTGGTAGAACATACCCAAAGGGATCTAGAACCAGCACATAGGCAGATCCAGATTATAGACATCGTGTTCCCTACTCAACAACAACCTCACCAAGTCCATAGACCCTTCAACATACCTAGTGTCATCCAAGAAGAAAGTGACTTAAAGTCATGGGAAAGTGGGCGTACTCACTTCTTGTTGGAAAGAATTCTCACAGAGGGGCTACCTGATCCTATAGAAGAAATGGAGATCCCATCTTCCCCATGTCAAGGGGCTGAAGCCCAAAAGATGCCGTTAAACATTGCCAAATTGATGGATTTCATGTCTTCAAAAGATAGAACCACCATCATGTCCAAACTATATAAAGACCCTGAGCTAGTCTCAGCTCTTCGAGCTTTCATCAATGGAGAATTGAAGGTTGGGCTACCACAAATTGCACAGATGGATGGAGCTGGGGAGATGCCAATAGAGGAGGAACACTTAGATCCACAACCCAACCTAGATCAAACCTTGTTAGAGAAATACTTGTCAACAAGTTGGGACAATACTTTGAGGGTGATGAATCCAATGCGACCATACCAATATCTACTAAGGGATTGACTGTGAAGGGAATCCTTGATGGTGGCGCGCTCAGGTTAGCATTGTGACTTATAATTGCTGAGAAACTATGCGAAGACCTCACCTTGCGACCAGAACCATAGTAGTGAAGATGGCCAATGGATCTAATGTTAAACCTATTGGGATGCTAGAAGATCTCAAGATCAAGGTCTTTGGCCATAAAATAAAAGTTACCTTCATTGTTATGGATTCCTCCAAGCACACTATGGCATCTAAGATGATCTTAGTACGTCCTTTCATGAGGGAAGTAAAAATGGTGCATGACTGGTCTAAAACCCATGTCTACTTGCAGTTCTAACTTGATTCTGTTATTGGAGTAGATCTTGTAATTGGTCGAGCACATCCTCTAGGAAATAGGTTTATAATTGATCATAGATCTGACACCACAGCTCACTCGGCCCCATTGCAATATTGTTACACGTGTAAAGCGGACACTGATGTTGAGGAAGATTCTCCTTATATGGACGTACTACCTGGGATAATTGAGTCGGACAATGTGGATTGGGTCCACCTAGCGGCAACCATAGACACTTGGGGAGATAGGGGGACGACCTGGGTAACACCTAAGGGGGGTGAAATGCCCGTACCCTTAAATATGCTACAAGCAATGCATATAGCTTCTGACAAGACTCATCCTCAAATTTTAAAAAAAAACATACAAGTGGGTCCCTAAATCTTCTTTAGGGACCATAGCTAGTGCTAAAAAATAGAAGCCTTGTAAGAAACGTCTCACTTGCCCCAAGAATGTAAAGAAACATTGCGTTGGATTCCTAAACGACTATTGGAAGCCCAAGGCTACTATCAAGGAAATGATCAAATATGGGTGCCAAAACGTGGATTGTGTTCTTACCTATCACCTAACCCATGTGAGCCCAATCCCGTAGCTCCAAAATGAATTGACAATCACGGAAAGAAAAAAATCACAGAATGCTACACACCCACTCCAGAGCTAGTTTGGGTACCGAAGAAAGAACGATTTGTTCCACCTAGCTCAGGAAGGGGGGAGTCCCATGAAGCTTCTAGCTCCTCATGTAATGCATCCATAGAGGTAAAAGCTTCTCCACAGCCTCCACCTACAATAGTGGACCTCCATAAAGCTACAAAGGAATCCACACCTCCCAGTGTTCAAGAATCACTTGATGAACCACTTCAAGTTCGATCCTGGAAGAGTACCTTACCACCCTTGCAACTCGATGAGGCACCTAAGGTAATAGAAAACTACTGGCAAAAATCCTCACCTATTACCAACTGGAGCAATTGGTTTGAAAGGGTGACAAGCACATTTCAAACAGTATGACCTACCAAAGGAAGGGGGGAAGTCTTTATTCGCGTCATCCTATTGAATTATTTCCCTCTCAACCTTACTCCCTGACCTCTCAATCTCCCAATCTTAGGAAATGTATATATAAAGCCTTATACTCACAAAAAAGAAAAAAAGTAAAGCGCAAGAGCAATTAGCAAACGAGTATGCACAATTAAAGTCAAAACATTGACCAAACCTATATATAAATCCTTATACTCACAAAAAAGAAAAAAAGTAAAGCGCAAGAGAAATTAGCAAACGAGTATGCACAATTAAGTCAAAACATTGACCAAACCTACACATTCACATACGGTACACTGAAACAGAAACCTATGTCATAAAACATTTTAATCCTCAATACTCGAGTGATGGAGGGTAGGTAGGATTAGTACGTTAGGAGTGTTTATGTTTTAGAGTTTAGTGATTATCAAAGTTCTTTCTTCCCAACGATGTGCCTCCTAGAGGTATTCTTTGTGTTTCCTCGTATATACAAGAACGTATTGTTGTTGTTAGGATTTGGAACTTCATGGGATCTTTCTCTCGTTCACTCTTCAAATCAAGCGCGATCATCAACACAAACAGGTATTTTGTCCATTAGGATTGTCCCTTATCTTTTTTGCATCTATGTTTGTCTACTTTAATTGTAATTGGTAGCATAATATTCAGCACATTTTCTTAGTACCAAACATTAAATTCAATGTAATTTTTTGTCATAATCACTTGTCTAGGTTTAAAAATCAAGCAGTCTGACTAAGCTAGCTTAACCAAGCTAGGCGTTAGAGATCTCTTAATACCATGGGGATTGCCTTCCTAATAATCTATGGTTACTTAGGTTCTTAAGCTGGAGGAGAAATCTCAGTTTGATTTGGTACTTCACTCACGTGTATCGCCTATGGTACTAGAGCCCTAGAGGTTCCCAGTGTGGGCGCTTTTCCTTGAAAAGCAAACATCCTAAGGCATACAAAATAAGCACACACATCAAAATTGAAACAATGTGAAAAGACTTGGGGGGGTCAAAGAAAAGGAAATAAGTTAGGCGATGATTTCATGAGCAATTCCTTTTATCGTAGCTTAACTACAAGGTCTTCTAGGTATATCCTCTAGTCAGCCCTCGGACATGAAATACTTGGCTCTCACGATTAAACAACTTAATTGACCAGAGAAAAATGAGAAGGTATTAATAGTCAATCTTTAGTGCCTTTGGATTGTTAAATTAGCGACCCCATACTTGTTTAAATTTTTACCTTTACAACTGTGTTTGATTATATTCCAATTTAATGTTTATTGCTGACAAATGGTTTAAAATTATGTTAACAAATCAAATTGTCTGCCTACAACTGCATATGCTTTTTAATTGTATACGAGAATGCAATTACTCTGCCAATGTTGTTTGATTTTGCAGTGACTGAAGAAGGCTAAGTACATTCATTTCAAATGCTCTTCCAACTCGACGAATGATCTTCAACTCAATAGCTTCCGAGGACGGAATCTACATCAAGAAGGGGGGCATGTTAACCCTCACGCACATTCCTATCACCTAAGACGGACGCCGTATTATTTATTTGGTAGAGTTAGGTATCAGGCTTGTCGGTCCAATAGGAAAAAGGTAAGAGTGATCGACGATGAGAGGCGCACTCTAATTGGAACATTCAAGGGATTAATTGGCTAAGCATGGGCACCCAAGTGTGAATGGGGCGAGCTCATATAAAAGGCAATTAAACCTAAAATTCACTGATTCTTTCATTTGTGCATTTGAAGAGTGCTCTTGCTCCATCTCCATCTTCTTCTTCATCATCTCCTTGTGTGTGTGTATCCGTGAGAGAGAGAGAGAGAGAAAGAGTGTGTGTGTGTGTGTGTGTGTGTGTGATCGAGCATTGTGACGGCGGCATGACGGCGGTGAGGTGGTTGAGCGCGGCATATCGGCGTCTCCCTCTTCTCGCGGCAAGGAATCCTCCACGACAGCAAGCGTAGAGTGGTGAGTGACACACCATCATCATCTTTGAGCTTACTACTTTAAGCTAGTTGCGTGCTTGGAGCCATTTGTGGCTCGCACACAGTGTATTGGCAAGTTCCTTGCATTGACAGGTGCGAAACTTGCCAATACACTGTGTGTGAGCCACAAATGGCTCCAAGCACGCAACTAGCCTAAACGAGTAAGCTCAAAGATGACGATGGTGTGTCACTCACCGCTCTACGCTTGCTGTCGTGGAGGATTCCTCTTCGTGAGAAGGAGGGAGACACCGCAATGCTGTGCTCAACCCGCCTCGCGGCCGTCGTGCCTCCATCACAATGCTCTCTCTCTCTCTCTCTCTCTCTCTCTCTCTCTCTCTCTCTCTCTCTCTCTCTCTCTCTCTCTCTCTCTCTCTCTCTCTCTCTCTCTCTCTCTCACACACACACACACACACACACACACACACACACACACGCGCGCGCACGCACGCGCACACACACACACAAGGAGATGAAGAAGAAGAAGAAGATGGAGATGGAGCAAGAGCACTCTTCAATTGCACAAATGAGAGATTGAGTGAATTGTAGGTTTAGTTGACTTTTATATGAGCTCGCCCCATTCACACTTGGGCGCCCATGCTTAGCCAACTAACCCTTGAATGTTCCAGTTAGAGTACGCCTCTCATCGACGATCACTCTTAACCTTTTCCTATTGGACCGACAAGCCCGGTACTTGACTCTACCAAATACATAATACGGCGTCCATCTTAGGTGATAGGAATGTGCGTGAGGGTTAAAATGCCCCCCTTCCTGATGTAGATTCCGTCCTTGGAAGCTATTGAGTTGAAGCTCGTTTGTCGAGATGGAAGAGCCTTTGAGATGAGTGTCCTTAGTCTTCTTCATTCACTACAAAATCAAACAAAATTGGCACAGTAATTGCATTCCTATATACAAGTAAAAAGCACATGCAGTTGTAGCCAGAAAATTTCATTGGTAATAGAATTTTAAACCATTTCTCAATAATAAACATTAAATTGTAATATAATCAAATGCATAAATAGTTGTAAAGGTAGAAAACTAATCAAGTTCAGGGTTGCTAATTTAACTATTGAAAGGCACTAAAGATCGACTATTAATACCATGGACAAACTTCTCAATTTTCTCTGGTCCATTAAGTTGTTTAATCGTGAGAGCCAAGTATTTTATGTCCAAGGGTTGACTAGAGGCTATACCTAGAAGACCTCATAGTTAAACTACGATAAAAGGAATTCTCATGAAATCATTGCCTGACATATTTACTTTTCTTTGACCCCCCAAAGTCTTTTTACAGTGATTCAATTTTGATGTGTGTGCTTATTTTGTATGCCTTGGGTTTTTTGCTTTTCAAGGAAAAGTGCACACATTGGGAACCTCTAGGGCTCTATTACCATAGGTGATACATGTGAGTGGAGTACCAAATCAAGCTGAGGCTTATCTTCCAGCTTGAGATTTTACATTGTGGCACTTTAATTTTTTTGTTTTTTCGTTTTTCAGCATTTTATTTTTGTAACTTTGGGGGGTCATATAACACTGCTACCCTCCCTATGCTCATCACACTAGTAAACCCCCTTTATAATACTTAAGTTAAAGGTCAATAGGGACTAAGCCCACTAGTAAGCCCTAGTACATTGCACACAATGCTGCCTAAATCGGATTAAGAACCTAAGTAACCATAGATTATTAGGAAGGCATTCCCCATGGTATTAAGAGAAGATCTCTAACACCTAGCTTGGTCAAACTAGCTTAGTTGGACTGCTTGATTTTTAAACCTAAACAAGTGATTACAACAAAAAATTACATTGAATTTAATGTTTGATACTAAGCAAATGTGCTGGAAATTAGCTACCAATCACAATTAAAGCAGACAAACATGGATGCAAAAAGTTAAGGGGCAATGCTAATGGACAAGAAACACCTATTTGTGTTGATGGTCGCGCTTAATATGAAGTGTGAACGAGAGAAAGATTCCATGAAGGTCCAAATCCTAACAACAGCAACATGTTCCTGTACACACTAGGAAACACAAAGAATACCTCTAGGAGGCACATCATTGGGAAAAGGTACGAACACTTATTGAACACAATTAAAAAACATAAGGAACCCTAACTTAATTATTTGCACTCCCCCTAGAAATTTAAGGGAATAGGATATTGTAAAGATTGGGGGGAAATCCTAAGGCTAGACCCCTATCCTCATCGTCGAGAAAAACAAAGTCATCATCCATGAGACCATCTGTGCCATCTGAATAATCATGTAAATCTTCTTCATCCTTCATCATCAGAGGCACCAATGTTTACAAAAGGTCACTAGACGCCTATAGTCATCTTGGTCAAAAGGATAGGCTTGTGCAATGGGAGATACACTCTCTACTAAGTATGGATCAGTTGTGGTCAAGAGACATATCAGCCATTCTAACTCCTTGAAATTCCTCTCACATGCTATCGTACCTACCAAATCCCATTCACAGGCAAGCACCGGAAAGACCATGTGAAACATTTGTGAAAAGTAACGAGGGTACCTCTCACCCAAGGGAGGAGTGGATGACTCTAGCGTACTAGCCATATCTGTACACTCAAATAGATGATGGTTAGAGTGCACAAGGGTCATGTTCTTGTGCATAATGTGTTTTTATGACTCTGTGTTATGGATCTTTCTCTTTTACTTTTTTATCTTGTTTTTTTGAGTATAAGGCTTTATATATACATTCCCTAAGATTGGAGATTGAGAGGTCAGGGAGGGAGGTTGAGAGGGAAGCAAGTGAATGATGGATGTCAGCAAACACTCCCCCTTCGTTGGGTAGATCATACCTTTTGGAATGATGTCGTCACCTTTTGAAACCAATTGTTCCAATTTGTTATGGGTGAAGATTTTTGCCAGTAGTTTTCTATTACCTTAGGTGCCTCATCGAGTTGCAAGGGTGGTAAGGTACTTTCCCAGGATTGAACTTGAAGTGGTTCATCAGGTGATTCTTGAACACTGGGAGGTGTGGATTCCTTTGTAGCTTCATGGAGGTCCACTATTGTAGGTGGAGGTTGTGGAGAAGCTACAAGATTGGGCGCACATGGGCTCGGTGACAAGTAAGAGCACAATTTACGTTTTGGCACCCAGATTTGATCATTTCCTTTATAGTAGCCTTGGCTTCCAATAGTTTTTTATAAATCCAACGCAACATTTCTTTACATTTCTTGGGGGGAATGGGACGTCTCTTACCAGGCTCCTCTCTTTTAGCACTGGCTATGGTCGCTAGAGAAGCTTTAGGGACCCACTTGTATGTTTTGTTCATTATGTTGGGATGGGTCTTGTGTGTCTCAAGCTTTATTTCAGCTACATTAGTTGAAGCTATAGAGAGTTGAGCTATGGGGACATATGGTTCAACCTCTTGGGCATGCAATGTTTTGGGTTTTATTTCCTTAAGAGGCAATATCTCAGGGACTATGGCTTGAGTGGTAGGGCTAAAAGTTGGTTTTTATGTTGTGACACCCCCTATCCCCCAATCAATAGTGCATTTAGTGGCTATCATCCACGTGCGTCCTAAGTTTATATTACCCTCCATAGTTCCAACAGGCATGACCAAAAAGTCTTGAGCTACAACCCCATTGTCATAACTGACAGAAGTGTGCTAGATTCCAAAAACCGCAGTTTTTTTCTTGTTGACACCCCTGACTTGGATAATACTCTCAGATAGAGGTGGCTTCCCTAACTCACACCACTCCCCATATGATAGCAGATTATATTTAGCACCCGTGTCCAATAAGGTGTTATATAGCACTTTTCCATAGGTTGTCTTTAACTCAATAGGGTATCGTAGAGGTGTGTCGGAGTCCAACCAATCCTCGTCGATTTCAACGTGGAATGCGCCAAAAATGTGCGCGTCTATCGCACGTGTCAATGCAAAGAACTTGCCCATACACTGTGTGCGAGCCACAAATGGCTCCAGGCATGCAACTATCCTAAACTAGTAAGCTCAAAGATGGCGATGGTGTGTCACTCACCGCTCTACGCTTGCTGTCGTGGAGGATTCCTCGCCACGAAGAAGAAGGAGCCGCCGATGCGCCCGCTCAACCGCTTCGCCACCGCCGTGCCATCATCGCAATGCTCTCTCTCTATCTCTCTCTCTCTCTCTCTCTCTCTCTCTCTCTCTCTCTCTCTCTCTCTCCTCTCTCTCTCTCTCTCTCTCTCTCTCTCTCTCTCTCTCTCTCTCGCATACACACACACAAGGAGATGAAGAAGAAGAAGATGGAGATGGAGCAAGAGCACTCTTCAATTGCACAAATGAAAGAATGAGTGAATTTTAGGTTTAGTTGACTTTTATATGAGCTCGCCCCATTCACACTTGGACGCCCATGCTTAGCCAACTAATCTCTTGAATGTTCCCGTTAGAGTGCACCTCTCATCTGCGATCACTCTTACCCTTAGGTGATAACCCTCACGCACATTTCTATCACCTAAGACGGACACCGTATTATTTATTTGGTAGAGTCAGGTATCGGGCTTGTCGGTCCAATAGGAAAAGGGTAAGAGTGATCACAGATGAGAGGTGCACTCTAATTGGAACATTCAAGGGATTAGTTGTCTAAGCATGGGTGCCCAAGTGTCAATGGGGTGTTAATGGTACAGACATTCAGAACGGGAAAACAAAGGAGTCAGAATGGAACTGGAACTGGAACTGGAACAGAACACAGAAACAGACTAATTCCGCCATAACTTCCGTCATCATATTCCCAAACAGACACTGATCGAAAGTTACATAGTTGGAGAATACCAATGGGCAACTCCCTTTCCCAAGAACACCCCTTGGAATCCCAAAAGTACAAAAGTTGATATTCCAAATTCCACTAAGGTAAAACATCCAAAATTCCCTAGGCTTAACACCTGGCATAGCCCGGTGGCTAGAGCCATAGGCTGACCTCGACCCGCAATCCCTTGATCAAGTATTCTACTCCCCAGCAACACCTTTTGCATCTGTCTCCAAAGCCTTTTCTGCCACAAAATCCGGATCCGCTTGCTTTTCCACATCCGATTCCGCCTGCTTCCACTCCACCTGCTACATTCCGATCTGGTCCCAAAACATCATTGCTCAGCTCCGTTGTCCACTTACTCAGACCCCCTGTATTTACTTCAATTCCCTTGCTTTTGTTCTTCAACTCCTCCATCTCTGCAACTAGTTTCTCATTCTCCATCTTCAATGCCTCGTTCTCCCTCCTAATGCTCTCCTTTCCAGCTAGCTGAAACCAATTCTTGAAGCGGTCCGTCGACACTTCCATATGCTCCTCCAAATCCTAGTTGTTGTATTCCACATCTCCTACGCATATTCCAGCACTTCTTGCTTCAAGGCATCCGCATCCAAATCAGCTACTAAGAGACGTGTCATCCCCCCCATCAGCTTTCCCTTAACATTTTTAGAAAACATTTCGCCTGTCTTCTCCTTAACAGTCAGTGAACTGCGACGTTCACACACTTGGATGTGATCTCCAACACTTCTCACCACTGTAATCTTATAATGATGAATTTTCACCTCAATTCGGGCATGCCATGCAAGATTCACCCAAAAAATATTCGTCCTTAAATGAGTCACATCAGCACTGAGCGAGTTTTTATCCTTAAAGTGAGTACACCCACTAATGAGTACCCCTTGACCCTTTTGCCCAATCCCATTCCTCCGACTTTCCTCCTTCTTGACTTCCAATTCCACAGTCCGAATTCCAACATCTAGTCCGCAATCCGAATTCCCAATTCCAGATCCCTTTACAGGTTTTGATTCAGCTCCATCTACATTTCCAAAGATGACTTCATCATTTGCTGCAATATCTTTAGTCTTCCACAACATCCACTGTGAAATTTCAAGAACTTTTAATATCTGAATTTGCATCTGCATTTCCGCCTGAATCTGAATTCCAATCTGAATCTAGATTTGAATTTGAATCTCGCTCGGAATATGAATCTGAACCAAAATCTGACACTTGGGATACTCCTCTTCATGTCCTTTATACAACAGTGCCCTATCAACTCCTTCATATTTGTTCTGATTTTGTCCACTCCAAGAAGAAAATGATGTTGTTAATCCTCACTGAGTATCGATGTCATCCTCCTTGTGACACTGATTGTCATACCTCTTTATCAAGATTTCCACGGCTTCCATTAAAATTTGCATCTGAATTGGTCTTTGCGTCCAAAATTGCAGTTGAATCCAAATCCAAAATTGAGACTGAATCTGAATTTGAGTCTAAATCACATTCGTTATCTTCCAAAATTTGACTTGCTTTATCAACTGAAAATTTTCCCTCAATATCTCTTCATATCCATCTATATGAAACTGCCGCAATATGGAATGCCACCTCCAACTTCCAATATGAATATCATCATCCTCAATATCCTCCGTTATACTGATGTCATCTTCTGGTCCTTGTTGCTGCAATTGTTGCTTGGCTCTTTTGACATTTGCTTTGAAGTCCGCTTGAAATGACAAAATTCCGCCATGATATCCGCATTAGCATGCACATCCTCCATTTGCTGCTGACAACTGTCCTCTTCAAATGTATGTGAATTCCCAATGAGCATGACAATTCAATCAGTTGAAAAGGAATAATCCTCCTGTGCTTCATGGACACACTTCCGTGGTAGGATAGAGGTAACCAGGGTTTCTGCCCGGCTCTGTTCCCTAACCTCATGTTGCTCCTCCTTACCTTGCTGCCTTTTATCTTGCTGATATTGCTGATCCTCCACATGGTCTTCTTTCCAACTTCCCACTTGAATTTGATGAGCTACCACCCGTTGATTTTCTGATCGAAACTGTTGTGTACATTGTTGGTATACAATTTCCACAAGATTTGCTAACTGCATATTTCCATCAGTGGATCTTCATGGTGACAATTCCTCCGAAACTGAGTTGTTCATTGTTGTTGCTGCAAATTCCTCCTGAGTACATCTGATTTTTGAAACTTCTTCCTGCTTTGACTCTTCATTTGTAATCCTACATACATTCTCAATTGAACCCAAAAATAAATCAATCGCCTCTTCTTCTTCATTCCTCTCTCTATCCATCACCTCTCCGTTCATCCGATTATCCACCTGTACATTCCTCACATTATCTGCCTCTTCAAATGGTCTTTGATTTCCGTGAACAACATCCTCAATATGTATGATTTTCTTCTCCTCTGAATAATAAATCTCATTGACAAGTGACAACACCGACATCAATTTCAGCAATGGATATTCCATCTCCACTCTATGAGCACGCTCCACTGATAGGGTAGGGGTATCTAGGGGTAGTATTAGGCTCTCTTGGCCAACCTCCTTTTGCACCTCCTTCTCCTCCACCTTTGGTATCCCCACATGATAGATATCCGTCTCCAAGCCAACCCATCCGTCATCATCATCACTTAATTCATCTTCAAACTCAGCCGTATATACATCCCTCAATCTCTCACATGCTTCCTGCAATTTTCTCACCTCCTTCCTGCTGGAACATGATGTCCTTCTCTTTCCTTTATGATTAGTCAACCACTCATATGCCCTCTCTAAGTCATCCTCAAAATCTTCCAACTTATCCCATGCTACCTGTGTCCTATCAACTGATGCTTTATGCATTCTTTGGCTAAATTTTGGAAGTTTTGAACACAAATCCACCATACACCACTTCCTACATGCATCTCCCTTTGAACACTCATCAACTGCACATGGGCAATCCTCCACTTCATGCTTCCGACTCATGCATCCCTTGCATTTATTCCTCTTCTTCTTTTGATTCCCCATGGCGCTTATCCACTAGAACTTTGATTTGGAATTTGGCTGCTTTCTGACTTCCACATTTGCAACATTTCTAATTCCAGATTCCGCAATTTGACTTCAAACTCTGCAACAGTCATTCTGATTTGAATTCTGATTCTGCAAACTTATCTGATTCTTGATTCTGGTGGTACTCAACTTCCTGCACTTCCTCCTAGTGGAACTTGACTCCTATACCTCCCCATTGGTGGAACTGATCTTCTGGGATTTCTTCTTGGTGACCCTCAAAATCTGTGATAATAAATCTAGTTCATCTTCCACTTCTTCCTTCTGTCTGTCTCTCTAATAATCCTCTGGTACATCCAAATCTTCTTGTCCAATCTGGATATGTGTCCTCTTTTGCTTCTTCTAGGGCAACATCTGAATTTTGATGACTTTCAGAAAATCAGCCCAACTCCATCAACGTGAATGTAACTGTCTTCTTCTAGAGCGCAAATAACTGCCGATACAGACTTGCCCTATTTTTAACGTCTTCCCTTCCTTCGATAACTACTTCTGTCTCTTCAGCACTCGCTCCCACAAGAGAAATCTGAATCCGTCCATGCTACATCACACATACACCGTGATCGCCAAGTGGTACAGACATTCAAAATGGGCAAACACAGGAGTCAGAATGGAACTGAAACTGGAACTGAAACTGGAACTGGAACAGAACACAGAAACAGAAACAAACTAATTCCGCCATAACTTTCATCATCATATTCCCAAACAGACAATGATCGACAGTTACATAGTTGGAGAATACCAATGGGCAACGCCCTTTCCCAAGAACACTCCTTGGAATCCCAAAAGTACAAAAGTTGATATTCCAAATTCCACTAAGGTAAAACATCCAAAATTCCCTAGGCTTAACATGGGGCGAGTTCATATAAAAGTCAACTAAACCTAAAATTCACTCATTCTTTCATTTGTGCAATTGAAGAGTGCTCTTGCTCCATCTCCATCTTCTTCTTCTTCATCTCCTTGTGTGTGTGTATGCGTGAGAGAGAGAGAGAGTGTAAGTGTGTGTGTATGTGTGATTGAGCATTGCGACGGCGGCGAGGCGGTTGAGCGCGGCGTAGCGGCGTCTCCCTTTTCTTCATGGTGAGGAATCCTCCACGACGGCAACCGTAGAGCGGTGAGTGACACACCATCGTCATATTTGAGCTTACTAATTTAGGCTAGTTGCATGCTTGGAGCCATTTGTGGCTCGCACACAGTGTATTGGCAAGTTCCTTGCATTGACACGTGCGAAAGACGCGCACATTTTTGGCGCCATTGTCGGGGAATGCCATACACTAAGCTTGAATGGCACTCTGTGCTTCTTTGTGGTGCAACTTCAATTGTAGGAAAGGTAGAGAAGGAAGGTGTGTGTGTTGAGAAGGAGTTTGTTTTGCTACTGTGTATTATTTTGTTAATAAGGAATTGAAAGGTACTGTGTTTTCTTTGTTAATAAGGTTTTGAAAGGTACTGTGTTTTCTTTGTGATAAGGTGTTAGTATTAAGGTTGTAGTTCCATAATGTTAGTTTTGTTTAAAGTACAGTAAGTAGTTCTGCTAGCTAGTGAGTTGTTGTAGTAGTGTGTTAGTGTGTAATAGTAGTTGTATTAGTGGTAAGCAGGTAGGTTAGGTGTGTGTGTGCTCGCACACACATCGCAACCGCGGCGACCTTATCCCAAAAAAAAAAACGATTTAAAAAATTTAAATTTTAAAGGTAGGACTGGGATCGAGAATATCCCCCAGACCCAAGCCCAAGCTCACGCTCAAGCTCAAGCCTCAATCGCCCTTTGAAATTACGTATTTTAGCCTAAAATTTGACCTTTTTGAGGACCAACGGAGCTTCAGGTAACCGAACGTTGTGCTATAAAGCATACCGTGACCCTCTGAATGATACACTCGTTTCAAGCTATCACACACTTTAATCAAAAAACCGATCATTAAAAAACATTAAACACCAAAAAACGAGTGAAAACGGACGCCTAAAAAAGTAAGCGGTTAACCTTCGAGGTTATTTGCCAACGCTTGTAGGGTGCCAAAGGCACATGCATCTACGCTTTGGTCGTGTGCTAGAGATGGAGCAACTAGAGAGAATTTTGACATATGTGAGTTCTCCTTATCCACCTACTACCTTAGGTTCCAAGCCCTCGGCGAGGACCCAAGGTAGTACAAAAAGACCCAAACATAGCGGCTAGTGACTCTTCCTCTGACTACGACGTAATGGAGGGTTTCCCAATGCCTAATCCCGATAGCTCAACCCAAGACATGCATGTCATGGGTCCACGGTCCGGGTCGAGCGTGCTTAGCCGCTTGAAGGAAACCTTTAGTAGACCCACTCACTCCGAACATGGAGCTAATGATGTAAATGAGCGGGGTGGAAAAGTAAATTCTCCATTCATGAACAACGTAGACACTATGCTCTTAAAGAGTGTGCACGTGAGTACTCCATTCATTGCACCCCTTGACTCTTCAGAGTTATGTCCCTCCGAGGTTATGTTACCTGATCGTACAAGCCTTGCTGAAGTGCAAGAGGTTGAGCGATATATCATTGCGGCTAGGGAAAACGAAATCGAGAGCTTACACAAGGTGGAGCAATGAAGAGAGTTAAATCGAAATCCCCTATGTCAATATCTTTGCTAGGAGAGCAATAGAGAATAAGCGACCACTAAGGGTCGACCCATAGAGAGCAACATTGCATCTAGCTCAAAGGAAACCCCTAGCACCTCAAGCCTAGATGGAGCGTTTCTAAATGAGAACTAGGAGTACCAACTACAAACGGAAACTCTAACAGACCTATACACAGGTCGCACCTATCACGCGGGTTGGTTAGATGTCCTACAATCCACAATGCGTGCTACTAGTGTGGAGGATCAACAACAAAGAGTTTGTAAGGTCATCCATAGCGTTATTGAGCTAGAGAGACAGAACAAGGGTATCCACATGCCTTCAACGGGTCTCATGAGATTCTAGGATACATGGAAGGCTAAACAACCGACCTTATCGCAAATGGAGACTCCCTTGGTAAGTCCAATGGATCCTCAATATGTTGTTTCGCCAGGGGTCTCAGTGCAATCTGAGCCCACAAGTGATAGCTTTACCTTTCCAAGTCTAGCTCATCTTTCCCTTGATGACACCACCGCTACCATGCCTACCCCAATGATGGGCATGCCGAGAAACACGCCATGGGCCTCATTTGTTAGTAAAGCACCACTACATGGTAGCTCAATGCCTGCAAAAGTACCTACAAGTGTGTACCAATCATATACACCCATGATCCTCGTACTCATGTACTTCCTACCCCTCCCATTGTTTCAACTACCTATGCTCCACAACCACAACACCCAAGTTCTTATTTCCATGGGACGATACCGGCTAGCATTAGCATGTCACATCCGACATCTGCTATGCCTAGGGCCACACATATGAAGTTTGGGCCACCAGATGGCACAACACCGTACAAAACGTGGAACCCAAGGGCTTCCTATGCACCAAGCCCAATGCCAATACCTACTCCCTATGTAGTCTCTGGATCACCGTCACCCACGGTGCTTGCTCACTTAGGTGACTTGGCAACATTTTCTCAAGCTGTCGGTCGATCTATTGCTGAGAATATGCGTAACACGCCCGATAGAGAACCTAGAAGTAAGGTAGTACAAATAGCCAAGCTCACACAAAAATTTAGTGGAGACGGGGATGCGAGAAAACATATCAAAGTGTTTGAACAAATATGCGATTCTCTAGGAGAACACAATGACCTGCATAAGAGTAATGCTTTAAGCCTAACCTTAAGTGGAAAGACTGGGGATTGGTATAGAACCCTAAGGATGGAAGAGAAAACGATTTACCCTACTCTTAGGAGACTGTTCTTCAAAGAATACATATGAGAGGGAGTGCTTTGGGGTGTAGCCTCTCAGCTCCAGAAAGCCCAACGAGAGGAAGGAGATTCAGTGAGAGACTTTATTAGTCACTTAAAGCATTTGAGTTCTCGTTGTAATCCTAATGAATGCTTCAACAATAGCCAATTGCTTGATAGATTGTTAACCCTCACAGCTCACGGACACCCTATCACCTACGAGACGGACGTTGTAACCTACGGTGGACATTGTATTATTTATTTGGTAGAGTCAAGTATCGGGCTTGTCGGTCCAATAGAAAAAGGGTAAGAGTGATCGCCGATGAGAGGCGCACTCTAACTGGGACATTCAAGGGATTAGTTGGCTAAGCATGGGCGCCCAAGTGTGAATGGGGTGAGCTCATATAAAAGCCAACTAAACCTAAAATTCACTCATTCTCTCATTTGTGCAATAGAAGAGTGCTCTTGCTCCATCTCCATCTCCATCTTCTTCTTCTTCACCTCCTTGTGTGTGTGTGTGTGAGAGAGAGAGAGAGAGTGTGTGTGTGTGTGTGTGGGCGATTGAGCATTACGAAGGCACGACGGCGGTGAAGCAGTTGAGCGTGGTAGCGGCGTCTCCTTCTTCTTCGCGGCGAGGAATCGTCCACGGCAGGAGCATAGAGCGGTGAGTGACACACCATTGCCCTCTTTTGAGCTTACTAGTTAAGCTAGTTGTGTGCTTGGAGCCGTCTGTGGCTCGCACACAGTGTTAGGCAAGTCCCTTGCTTCGACAATGCGGCAAGGAGCACACATTTTTGGCGCCGCTGCCGGGGAATCGCCCTGCACTAAGCCCAAGAGGCACTTTGTGCTTCTTCTATGAGTTGTTTGTAGTAGGAAAGAAGAGGAAGAGGAAGAGGAATGAGTTATTTTTCTGCAAGTTGTTAATTTCTGTATTGTCTGCAAGTTCTGTGATTTCTGCATAATCTTGTGTTTTCTATTTGCACACAGTCTTTGCACAATTAGTAGTCGTTAGCTTGTTCGCAGTGAATGAGTAAGTAGGTAGACAGTTAGCAATTTTTTTTTGCACACAGTCTGTACACAGTTTTCTCTTAAGGTTTGCCTGCACACAGTCTTTGCACAGTAAGGTAGTGAGAGAGGAAGTAGGTGGACAGTTAGCTCACTGTCAGTAAGCAGTTAGCAGAGTGGTTAACAGATTAGTTAGTAGATTAGTTAGTGGTTAGCAGCACTGTTAGTAAGTAGATAAGGTAGTGAGTTGTGAGTTGTTGACAGAGAGGTTAGGTAGGTGTTGACAGTGTGTGTGGCCAAGAAAGGGTCACCTAAACCACGCGCGGTCGTCGCCTTTATAAAATAAAATAAATAAATCAATCAAAAATATTTAAGCGTGAGTGACTGGGGGGCTACACTAGAATTTTGATCGGGATCGTTTCCCCAATCCCAAGCCCAAGCCCAAGCCCAAGCCCAAGCATAGGCCTCAGTCCTCAGTCTTATGATATATACTAGACTCACTCTTATATATATACCTTACCCCCTCAAGAAGGAATGAGAGCATGTGGGGCAAGTCCTCCACTCTCCTCCCTTCTCTTCCCACTTGCACCCTTAGACTTTCTAATTTGGGCCTAGTTCCCTACTAGAAATTGACGGTTTTAGGGATTCCGAGGGCATAAAGTGACCAAACGGAGGGCTGTAAAGCACGGCACGTCCCTTTGGCCGAGACGCTCGTTTTGAGCTATCATACGT
The DNA here is from genome assembly GCF_014529385.1 of Adiantum capillus-veneris. Classification (NCBI taxonomy): domain Eukaryota; kingdom Viridiplantae; phylum Streptophyta; class Polypodiopsida; order Polypodiales; family Pteridaceae; genus Adiantum; species Adiantum capillus-veneris. The sequence continues at coordinate 66,129,125 of NC_140948.1, forward strand.
TCTATTCTATAGCTGGGTAAGGAAAAAAAAAGGACCAAAAAATCAAAAAAAAAATTAAGAAAAGACTTGGGTTGTAAAACACCCAAAAATACTAGGTGAGCAGCCTTCACGGGCACTCACTGACACTTCTAGGGGATCAAAGTCATATGAACCTACGCTCTGGACGAGTGTTAGAGCATGAGCATATTGGTAGTGCCTCCATTTACGCGGGCACCCATTATTCCTCCACCCTAGGTTCTGGACCTTCGGCGGGGACTCAAGGTAGCGCGACCCAAGATCCTCATATCGCGTCTAGTGATTCTTCCTCTGACTACGAAGTCATGGAGGGGTATCCTACACCAAACCCTGATAGTTCAAGTCAAGACATGCATGCCATGGGCCCACGGCCCGGGTCCAGCGTGTTTAGCCGCTTAAAAGAGACCCTTAGTAGAGCTACTCGCTCCGAACATGCGGTTAATGAAATAAATGAAGGGAGTGGGGAAGTAAATTCGTCATTCATGCCTAAAATAGACCCAATGCTTCTTGAGAGTGTGCATGTGAATGTTCCATCCACTGCACCTCCTGATCCTTTAGGACTATCTCCCTCTGAGGTTTTACTACCCGATGGTAGGATTCTTGCCGAAGTACAAGAGATCGAACGCTATATGCAAGCAACAAGGGAGAGGGAAATTGAGAACCTACGAAGGCTAAAACAAAGTCGAGCCCTGAAAGCAAAGGCTCCTATGACAACAATCATGCCAGCCGAGCAACCGAGTGCTCCCAAGGTAGCAGTCACGGAGGGGCAAGCGATGGGGAGCAGTAATGCTTCCACTTCGAGGGAAACCTCCAGCACGCCAGGCCTAGATGGGATATTCCTAAACAAAAATTGGGAGTATGACCTACAAGCAGAAGCTTTAACTAATCGGTACACAGGACACACCTATCATGTGGGTTGGTTAGATGTTCTACAATCCACATCGGGTGCTACTAGCATAGATGAGCAACAACAGAAAGTCTGTGATGTCCTCCATAGGATTGTCGAGTTAGAAAGACAGAACACAGGGATCAACATGCCTTCAACATGCCTAATGAGATTCTTGGATACGGGAAAGGCCAACCGACCAACCCTATCACAAATGGAGACTCCCTCAGTGAGCCCCATTGATCCTCCATATGTTGTTTCTCCAGGAGCCTCAGTACAATCTGAGCCCACAAGTGGCAGCTTTACCTTCCCAGATCTAGCTCATCTTTCTCTTAATGACACTACGGCTACCATGCATATCCCAGTGGTGAGCATGACAAGAAGTACACCATGGAGTTCATTTGTTAATACTGGGCCGATGCCTAGTAGCACAGTGCCCCCAACTATACCTACATGTATGTATCAATCATGTGCACCTGTCGTACCTCAGCCTCATGTAGCTCCTACACCTCCGATTATTCCAAGAGCTTACAATCCACAATGGCATTATCCAAGCTCTTATACAAGTGGAGCCATGCCATTTAATAATAACATGACATATCAGGCACCCCCTATGCCTAGGGCCACGCCTGTAAACTTTGGACCACCGTCTGGTACACCACCATACGAAATATGGGACCCAAGAGCCGCGTGTATGCCAAGGCCAAGGCCAACTCCCATCTCACATGTGGTTCCAAGAGCACATACACCCATTATACCTGCTCAAATAGGAGATTTGGCAGCATTTGCTCAAACTATCAGTCGCTCTATTGCGGAAAACATGCGTAGTGCACCTGATAGAGAGCCTAGGAGCAAGGCAGTTCAAGTAGCTAAGCTCACACAGAAATTCAGTGGAGACGGAGATGCTAGAAATCATATGGAAGTCTTTGAACATGTGTGCAATTCCTTGGAAGAGCACAATGAGCTACATAGGTGTAAGGCTTTGAGTTTGACCCTAAGCGAAAAGGCTAGAGATTGGTATAGAACCTTAAGAGTAGAAGAGAAAACGATCTACTCTACTCTTAGGAGATTGTTCTTGAAAGAGCACATACGAGAGGGAGTACTTTGGGGTGTAGCCTCTCAGCTCCAGAAAGCCCAACAAGAAGAAGGTGAATCCGTGAGAGACTTCATTAGTCGCCTAAAGAATTTGAATTCTCGATGCAATCCAAACGAGCGATTCAACAACAACCAATTGCTCGATAGATTCATTAGGGGACTACGACATGAAAGTATCTATAATGGCCTAGTCATTAGAGGTATCACTACTTGGGAAGCAGTCACCATGAATGCAATCCAATTGGAGGATAATTTAATGATTGTAGGAGAAAGAGTGTCTGTCGAGCCGAAGTCTAGTAGCTCGCAAGCGTCAGGGCATGAGCCAATGAAGATAAAGCCAATCGTGAAAGAGCAAATGATATCTGAGATGACTTTGGCAGATCTCACCAAGGCCATCCAAGAAAGCCTTAGGGGTAATCGTGCTCCACAAAACACTCATATGTATCCAAGAAGGGAGCAACAATGGTGCTCAATTTCCTTGGGCCCACATACTACGAGTGAATGCCCTACTTTCAGAGTAAAGTTTAACGGGACTTGTAACGTGTGTGGTAGGTATGGCCATCAAGCGAAGGATTACCTAATGCTTAAACGCATCATGGAAAATAGACCGCCTATAGCTTGGGCAGACTCACCTCGAGTTCCTGCATTGATTCCTACCCCACCCATGGAGCAACAGTTGCCATTACAGCACATGGTCCCTAGAACCCAAAATGTGGTCCAAACCACACCGTTTCCACCTCCAGTGCTAGGACCGCAACCCCCTCATCCAAGAGTTACACCTATGAACCAAATAGGTTGCGAGTCATCTAGTACTTATGTAGATTGCGAAGAGGACATAGACTCTAGTATCACCTATGGAGTCGACATGCTTGAGGAGTGTCCCATGTACTATATGGAAGACCATTGGGAACAAATCAAACCAGTATATCAAGCTACTGCGCTAGCAGCAAGAGGCCAAAACATTAATAGTTTTGCCAGGAGACCACCTCTTCAGTGCTACGAATGTGGTGGACCACATCGAGTAGCTAAGTGCCCCATTAGAATGCAAAAGAATGTTGCACTAATGCAAACAAGTCAAGGGAGTGCATTGGCAATGCCAATACTCACTTGTAATCGTTGTGGCATAAATCATTTGATCGCACAATGTCCTAACAATCCAAACGCACCGAAAATCACACCATTGAACTTAATAGAGATTGTTGATGGGACACCACCAACTATAAACATAGTACCAGTAAACGCACTCACACGATCAATGCTCCAAAAACAAAATTATATTCTTGAGGAAAGAGACACGGCATCAATTGCCCAATCTCAGAAAAAGAAGAAAACATGAAGAAGGAGATCGCAAAAAGCAACGAAGTCAGACCCCAGCTCAAAGACCAACATAGGGACTGGTGATGACCCCGTCTATATGAACGACGCTGAAGAAGATTCTGATTCAGGTGAAACCATGGAGACCAAAACGACCACTAACATAGAAACCAACAAGGAAGATCTTCATGAGCCACAATGGCCAGGATCCAAAAAGAAGATAGGAACTTACCCAAACCCTACAGAGGAGATTGAGCGAGTCAAGCAATTAAGGAGTTTGGTAGAAGATACCCAAAGGGATCTAGAACCAGCACCTAGGAAGATCCAAATTATAGACACCGTGTTCCCTACGCAACAACAACCTCACCAAGTCCATAGACCCTTGGACATACCTAGTGTCATCCAAGAAGAAAGTGACTTAAAGTCATGGGAAAGTGGGCGTACTCACTTCTTGATGGAAAGAATGTTTACAGAGGGACTACATGATCCTATCAAAGAAATGGAGATCCCATCTTCCCCACGTCAAGGGAATGAAGTCCAAAAGGTGCCGTTAAACATTGAGAAATTGATGGATTTCATGTCTTCAGAAGTTAGAACCACCATCATGTCCAAACTATATAAAGACCCCGAGCTAGTCTCAGCTCTTCGAGCCTTCCTCAATGGAGAACTAAAGTTTGGGCTACCACAATTTGCACAGATGGATGGAGTTGGGGAGATGCCAATAGAGGAAGAACACTTAGATCCACAACCCAACCTAGATGAGAACCTTGTTATAGAAATACCTGTTAACAAGTTGGGGCAATACTTTGAAGGTGATGAATCTAATGCTACTCTACCAATCACTACTAAAGGATTAACTGTAAAGGGGGTCCTTGACGGTGGTGCGGGAGTCAGCATGGTGACAAAGAGTTGTTGGGAGTCTATGGGGAGACCTCACCTTGAAGCCACAAGCGTAGTGGTAAAAATGGCTAATGGATCTATTGTTACGCCTATTGGAATGCTAAAGGATCTTAGGATCAAGGTCTTGGGACACAAGGTAAGGCAGACTTTCATTGTTATGGATTTTTCCAAGCATCCTATGTCATTTGAGATGATCTTAGGGCGTCCATTCATGAGGGAAGCAAAAATGGTGCATGACTGGTCCAAAAACCACGTCTACTTACAGTTCCAAGACTCTGTCATTCGAGTTGATCTTTTAAGTGGTCGAACGCATCCTCTAAGAAATAAATTCATCATTCATAATCGATCAGACACAACAATTCACTCAGCTCCATTACAGTATTGTTACACGTGTAACGAAGACACGGATATTGGGGAGAACTCTCCTTATATGGATATCCTACCCGGAATGGCTGAGTCAGACAATGTCGATTGGGTACACCTAGCAGCAACTATAGATACATGGGGAGCTAGAGGAACAACCTGGGTAACACCAGATGGGGAAGAGATACCACACATTGCACCAGTAAACATGTTAGGTGTAGCGCATGTAACATCCGATGATAAGAAAGAGGCACACCTACCTGAGAGTGAAACTGATGATTCCTCAAAGGCTTCAGGCCAATACACATCAGAAATGGAATCTCAGGGAGAAATGGATTCAGAACCTGAGGAAACATCGAGTGAACCAAGTATAGAAACTAAACGCTCAAGGCCTAGTATGACCGTCTATGGTAATTTATATGAGAGTGAAGAAGATACAAGCGAAGACCTATCAGGCGAGTCGAGTTCAAACATTTACCAAAATCAAAACCTTAACAAGAAACAAAGGTCATATAAGAGACGACGATATCGAGCAAATGTGAGAGCTAGGATAAACAAGGAAAGATCTACTACAGAATGGCTTAGCTATCTAGGGGCATGTGATGCTCATCGAAAGCTAGTAGACAATTGGGGTGAACATCTCCAGAGTGTCATGTGGTGCAGCCCGCGACCCATTGACCTCGCTCAATTGGAGGTTACAGAGCCGAAATTGAGTCGAACTATAAGAAGACTTCAAAACCGAGAGTTAGCACAACAACAAAAGGAGGCAGAACTAAAAGAAAGGTCTCTGTCAGGACAAGAGCCTGCTGACTTACATACGGCTCCTGAACATTTTAAATCTTATACCACGGGGGAGCGAAAGGTTGTGTATGCCAAAGCCCAACGAATACCTACCAATGGAAGCAGTGGAGTCTATGATGGTCCAGCGGTAGTTAAAGAGATAGAATTAGCAGAACCAGGTGAGGAGTTTAAACCAGTCTTTATTGCTCAAGACCTTATCGAAATTGAAGAGGCTGTACTTAAGGAGCTCCTCAAGGAATACAAGGATATCTTTGCTTGGACATATCATGACATGAAGGGCGTTCCACCTTCCGTGGTGCAGCACACAATCCCCATGAATAGCATGGCTAAACCAGTTCAGCAACGACCCTATTCAATGAATCCTAAGTACGCCAAAATTGTACAAGAGGAGATTGAAAAACTTATCCAATGTGGATTCATATACCCTATTGAGCACTCAGAATCGGTTTCTCCAATAGTCATTGTGCCAAAAAAGAATGGGAAACTAAGAGTGTGCATGGATCTCAAGAAAGTTAATGCAGCCACTAGGAGAGATCATTATCCCTTGCCATATTCAGAACATGTGCTTGAAAGAGTTGCGGGCAAGGAAGCTTATAGCTTTTTAGATGGGTACTCTGGTTACAATCAAATCACAATTGCATTAGAGGACCAAACTAAAACTGCTTTTATCAGAGAGTTTGGAGTGTTTGCATTTCGTGTTATGGCTTTTGGCTTAACAAATGCCCCTGCTACATTCCAACGATTAATAAACACTGCGTTTAAAGAATTTCTAAGGGAGTTTTGTGAAGCTTTCCTAGACGACCTTTGTAATTATTCTTCTTGGGAGAAGCATTTGTTATATCTACGAAAAATATTTGAAAGGTGCAGATTTTATCCCATCTCATTGAACCCTTTCAAATGCCAATTTTGGGTTAAGCATGGAGTCATTCTAGGGCATATAGTGTCCAAGAACGGGATATCCACATATGAGAGTACGATTAAAGCCATTGCCGATTTGCCACCACCTACGAACTATAAAGGAGTTCAAAGATTTATGGGCCATGTTGGTTATTATCGAAGGTTTATTTTAAACTTTGCCGAGATAGCGCGTCCATTGTACAAGCTTCTTATCGAGTTTCACTGGACGAAAGAATGTCATCAATCTTATGAGTTATTAAAGAAGGCCCTAACAAGTGCTCCAATCCTGCGAACACCTGATTGGAATGTACCTTTTCATGTGCATATTGATGCATCAAACTTTGCTATTGGGTGTGTTCTAACTCAACCAGGAGAACATAAATTGGACTACCCTATTAGCTTTGCAAGTCGCCAATTAAATGATGCCGAGATGAACTACACTACTACAGAGCGCGAAGGTCTAGCTATGATTTACGCAGTAAAGAAATTTCGCTATTACCTTCTTGCTACCAAGTTTGTGTTTTATGTTGATCATCAAGCATTGCTATATTTGGTAAACGAGCCGTGTTCCACAGGTCGAATTACACGATGGTTGTTAATTCTTCTTGAGTTTGACTTCACCGTTGTTGTGAGGCCTGGGAGGAAACATGTCATGGCGGATCATTTATCTCATATCCTTAATGGCGAAGCTCCTACGGGGGTTGATGATGAATTGCCTGATACTCCTTTGTTCATTGTTGAGACAATGCCTGAATGGAGTGAAAAGATTGTTAACTTCTTAGTTAATGGTTTTCCACCCAAAGAGCTGCGAAAAGATATAGCTTGAAAATTAATCAAGGAATGCGAACCCTATTGCTTACTGGCTGGAACTCTCTATAAGAGAGGAAAAGATGATGTTCTTAGACGCTGTGCCCACAAGGATGAGTATTTATATATTCTACAAGAGGCACACATGGGCGTAGCTGGTGGTCACTTTTCAGGAAAGTTGACTGCCCAAAAGATCTTACAGTCAGGCTATTGGTGGCCCACTCTGTTTAAGGATGCATCACTTTTTGCAAAGGGATGTGATGAATGCCAACGCTTCAAGAAGCCACAAAGAAGGGATAGGATGCCTCTACATCCCATCAAGGTAACCCAACCATTTGAAAAGTGGGGCTTAGACTTTGTAGGACCGATTAGTCCGGCTGCACGTAACACGCAATCACGATATATCATTGTGTCTACCGACTATGTAACCAAATGGGCTGAAGCAAAAGCAACACGAAAGTCGGATGCAAAAACAACAGCTAAGTTCCTCTTTGAGAACATTATCACACGTTTTGGATGCCCCTTTGAACTTGGGAGTGACAATGGAACTCATTTTATAAATGAAGTAATAAAAGAACTCACATCAAACTTCATGATATCTCACCACAAGTCTACACCCTATTATCCCCAAGAAAATGGCCAAGCTGAGAGTACCAACAAAACTCTCATCTCCATTTTGACAAAGACAGTTGAGGCTCACCGCACTGATTGGGACCTAAAGCTTACATCAACTTTATGGGCTTATCGTACTGCGTATAAAGTTGCTATTAATTGCACACCGTTTAAGATGGTGTATGGCCAAGAAGCAGTTATGCCATGGGAGTTTGTCATTCCTAGTCTTCGAGTAGCTTCTCAAGAAGGTTGGGATGGTAACCCCTTAGTGGAGCGATTATATATCCTGGAAAGGCTAGATGAAGAGAGGCAATTAGCTGTGCGAAATGCTCTAGTGGAGAAGGATAGGAGAAAGAAGTGGTTTGATAGCCATTTAAAGGATAAAGACATCAAGGTTGGTGATAAAGTTCTTATGTACGGGGTATGTAATGAAAAGAAGAAATTGAAATACGTTGGTAAGGGACCATATCGAGTGTGTGAAATTACCCCGCAAGGTACCATTCGTGTGGAGACTCTAGATGGAGTTGAAACCATTGGATTCCTTAATGGGAGTAAATTCAAAAGATATTATGAACCTCTAAGCCAGGAAGAGTTGCAAGCCATCCATCAAAAGAAGGCTGCCAAGGAACAAGCAGAGCTTAGAAAAATCCAAGCAAGAGTTGAGGCTTGAGAACGACAACAACGTCTTAGACGCAAACGAGAGGCTAATCTGGGAATCACGCAAGCATTTTTTGAGGACACAGATGACGACTCATTAGAATCGGAGCCACCCCTACGATACCCAATTGAGCTAAATAGCCCCTATGGGAAAGTACTATGCAATGCCTTATTAGATACGGGAGCTAAACACAATTTGTTATCCTATGGAGTTTGGTGTCAATTAGGGAAACCGACCCTATCCCCGAGTACGATGCAAGTCAAGGGCATTAATAAAAAGAAAACTGCTATTCTTGGAGTCCTTCAGACCCCTGTTGTCTATGACAATGGAAGCATAGTGCAGAGGTTTCTAGTCATGCCCGCGGGAGCTACGGAAGGCAACATAAACCTAGGACGCACGTGGATGTTGGCAACCAAATGCACTATTGATTGGGATACTAGTAGTGTCACGACGCAACCACCGACTCTTACCCCTATCATTCAAGCAAAGTCACCTACGTTGCAAACTCTGGCAAAGTTGAAGGATAGCCAACATTCACAAGCCAAGGTGGTTAACTCCTCTTTGCCGGCTACCCATGAACCTAGCACTTCAACACTTGTAGTTGCAGCAAGCAGTCATAGTGCAAGTACTCAACCTGTACGACCTAAGAGTACATATCAATGGGTCCCCAAGGCCTTACTTCCAACTACCTCAACCCTCCCATCCATTCCAAGAAAAAATTTCCCTGGAAAACCAAGAGTGCGCTCTAGGAGAGTCAAGACCAAATCACGATGGATTCCAAAACGACTATTAGAAGCCCAAGGCTACTATGACGGAAATGAGCAAATTTGGGTACGTAAAGGTAAAATGTGTCCTTCCCTATCGACAACAAACCCATATGAGTCAAACAGTGTAACGCTAAAGCCAATGGCAGACTGTGGGAACGGAAAGATCACAGAATGCTACACACCTAGTTCAGAGCTAGTTTGGGCTCCAAGGCAAAACCAATTTATTCCACCTAGCTCAGGAAGGGCGGAGTTCCATGAAGCTTCTAGCTCCTCATGTAATACATCCATAGAGGTAAAAGCTTCTACACAGCCTCCACCTACAATAGTGGACCTCCATGAAGCTACAAAGGAATCCACACCTTCCAGTGTTCAAGAATCACCTGATGAACCACTTCAAGTTCGATCCTGGGAGAGTACCTTACCACCCTTGCAACTCGACGAGGCACCTAAGGTAATAGAAAACTACTGGCAAAAATCTTCACCTATAACAACTTAGAACAACTGGTTTCAAAGGGTGACGACATCATTTCAAACGGTATGATCTACCCAAGGAAGGGGGGAGTGTTTGTGGACATCCATTTTTCACTTACTTCCCTCTCAACCTTTCTCCCTGACCTCTTAATCTCCAATCTTAGGGAATGTATATATAAAGCCTTATACTCACAAAAACAAGATAAAAAAGTAAAAGAGCAAGAGCCATAACACAAAATCATAAAAACAAATTATGCACAAGAACACGACCCTTGTAATATTTGCACTCTAACCATCATCTATTTGCGTGTACAGATATGGCTAGTACGCTAGAGTCATCCACTCCTGCCTTGGGTGAGAGGTACCCTCATTACTTTTCACAAATATTTCACATGGTCTTTTCAGTGCTTGCATGTGAATGGGATTTGAAAGGTACGCTAGCATGTGAGAGGAATTTTGAGGAGTTAGAATGGCTGATACGTCTCTTGACCACGTCTGATCCATACTTAGTAGAGAGCGTTTCTCCCATTGCACAAGCCTACCCTTTTGACCAAGATGACTATAGGCATCTAGTGACCTTCTTAGTAAACATGGGCACCTATGATGAAGAAGAAAATTTGCAGGACTACACGGATGGCACATATGGTTTCATGGATGATGACTTTGTTTATCTCGACGACGAGGATAGGGGTTTAGCCTTAGGGTTTCCCCCCAACCTCTACAATATCCTATTCCCTTGACTCTCTAGGGGGAGTGCAAATAATTAGGTTAGGGTTCCTTATGTTTTTTGTTGTGTTCAATAAGTGTTGGTACCTTTTCCCACTAATGTGCCTCCTGGAGGTATTCCTTTTGTTTCCTAGTGTGTACAGGAGCGTGTTGCTATTGATAGGATTTGGACCTTCATGGAACCTTTCTCTCGTTCACACTTCAGATCAAGCGCGACCATCAACACAAACATGTGTTTTTTGTCCATTAGCATTGCCCCTATCTATTTTGCATCCATGTTTGTCTGCTTTAATTGTGATTGGTAGCCTAATATTCACCGCATTTGCTTAGTATCAAACATTTAATTCAATGTAATTTTTTGTCATAATCACTTGTCTAGGTTTAAAAATCAAGCAGTCCGACTAAGCTAGTTTGACCAAGCTAGGTGTGGGCGCTTTTCCTTGAAAAGCAAAAAACCCAAGGCATACAAAATAAGCACACACATCAAAATTGAATCACTGTGAAAAGACTTTGGGGGGTCAAAGCAAAGGTAATCAGTCAGGTGATGATTTCATGAGAAATTCCTTTTATCGTAGCTTAACTACAAGGTCCTCTAGGTATAACCTCTAGTCAGCCCTCGAACATGAAATACTTGGCTCTCGTGATTAAACAACTTAATTAACCAGAGAAAATTAAGAAGCTTACCCATGGTATTAATAGTCGATCTCTAGTGCCTTTCGACCGTTAAATTAGCGACCCCAGACTTGTTTAATTTTTTACCTTTACATCTGTTTATGCATTTGATTACATTGCAATTTAATGCTTATTGCTGACAAATTGTTTAAAATTCTGTTACCAATCAATTGTCTACCTAAAATTGTAGATGCTTTTTAATCGCTTATGAGAATGCAATTACTGTGCAATGTTGTTTGATTTTGCAGTGACTGAAGAAGGCTAAGGACATTCATCTCAAATGCTCTTCCACCTCGACCAACGAGCTTCAACTCAATAGCTTCCGAGGACGGAATCTACATCAGGAAGGGGGGCATGTTAACCCTCACGGCTCACGGACACCCTATCACCTACGAGACGGACGTTGTAACCTACGGTGGACATTGTATTATTTATTTGGTAGAGTCAGGTACCAGGCTTGTCGATCCAATAGAAAAAGGGTAAGAGTGATCGCCGATGAGAGGCGCACTCTAACTGGGACATTCAAGGGATTAGTTGGCTAAGCATGGGCGCCCAAGTGTGAATGGGGTGAGCTCATATAAAAGCCAACTAAACCTAAAATTCACTCATTCTCTCATTTGTGCAATAGAAGAGTGCTCTTGCTCCATCTCCATCTCCATCTTCTTCTTCTTCACCTCCTTGTGTGTGTGTGTATGTGAGAGAGAGAGAGAGAGTGTGTGTGTGTGGGCGATCGAGCATTACGAAGGCACGACGGTGGTGAAGCGGTTGAGCGTGGCGTAGCGGCGTCTCCTTCTTCTTCGCGGTGAGGAATCCTCCACGGCAAGAGCATAGAGCGGTGAGTGACACACCATTTCCCTCTTTTGAGCTTACTAGTTAAGCTAGTTGTGTGCTTGGAGCCGTCTGTGGCTCGCACACAGTGTTAGGCAAGTCCCTTGCTTCGACAGTGCGGCAAGGAGCGCACATAGATTCATTAGGGGATTACGACATGAGGATATCTACAATGGCCCAGTCATTAGAGATATCACCTCTTGGGAAGCAATCACCACCAATGCAATCCAATTGGAGGATAATTTAATGATTCAAGGAGAAAGAGTGTCTGTTGAGCCTAAATCTATTAGCTCGCAAGCATCGGGGCATCAGCCAATGACCCTAAAGCCTATTGTTAAGGAGCCAAAGATATCTAAGATGACTTTAGCGGATCTCACCAAGGCTATTCAAGATATTCTTAGAGACAATCGTGCTCCGCAAAACAATCATATGTATCCAAGAAGTGAGCAACAATGGTGCTCAGTATGCTATGGACCGCATAGTACCAGTGAATGCCCTACATTTAGAGTAAAATTCAATGGGAACTGCAATGCCTATGGGAGGTATGGTCATCAAGCTAAGGATTGCATAGTATTTAAGCGCGTGATGGCCAATAGACTAACCTTAGCATGGGCAGACACACCTCAAGTGCTTGCATTGATGCGGCCCCACCTGTTGAACAAACGTCACAACAGATGGTCCTTAGGGCCCAAAATGTTGTTCAAACAACACCCTTACCACCTCCAGTGCTAGGACCGCAACCACTACATCCGAGAATCACTTCTATGAATCAAGTGGGTTTTGAGTCATCTATTGCTTGTTTGGAAGGCTGTGAGGACGATATAGATCCTAACATTGCCTATGGAATGGATGTGCTTGAAGAAAGTCCACAATACTATATGGAGGACTATTGGGGACAAGTCAAACCTGTCTATCAAGTAGCTGCTCTTGCTGCAAGAGGCCAAAATATGAATTACACTACTAAGAGACCACCTCTTCAATGCTATGAGTGTGGAGGTCCGCATTGTGTGGCCAAGTGTCTTATTAGGCTACAAAAGAATGCCACACTAATGCAAACCAATCAAGCGAACACATCTACAATGGCGATACTAATGTGTAATCAATGTGGCATAGATCATTTGATTGCCCAATGTCCAAGTAATCCAAAGGCACTGAAGAACATGCCATTAAACTTGATTGAGGTTATCGAGGAGCCATCACCAAGTACGCATGTGGTACCAGTAAATGTACTCACACGATCGATGCTCCAAAAACAAAATTATATTCTTGAGAAAAGAGACACGGCATCGATTTCCCAATCTCAAAAAAACAAGAAAACATGAAGGAAGAGATCACAAAAAGCAGTGAAGTCAGACCCCAGTTCAAAGACCAACATAGGGACTAGTGACGACCGCGTATATATGAACCACGTTGAAGAGGATTCTGATTCAGGTGAAAACATGGAGACCAAAACGACCACTAAGATAGAAACCAACAAGGAATATCTTCATGAGCCACAATGGCCAGGATCCAAGAAGAAGATGGGAACTTATCCAAACCCTACAAAGGAGATCGAGTGAGTCAAGCAATTAAGGAGTTTGGTAGAAGATACCCGAAGAGATCTAGAACTGGCACCTAAGCAGATCCAGATTACAGACACAGTGTTCCCTACGCAACAACAAGCTCACCACGTCCATAGACCCCTAGCCATACATAGTGTCATCCACGAAGAAATTGACATAAAGTCATGGGAAAGTGGGCTTTTACTCACTTCTTGATGAAAAGAATGTTTACAAATGAACTACCTCATCCTATACAAGAAATGGAGATCCCATCTTTCCCAAGTCAAGGGACTGAAGCCCAAAAGGTGCCGTTAAACATTGCCAAATTGATGGATTTCATGTCTCGAGAAGTTAGAACCACCATCATGTCCAAACTATATAAAGACCTTGAGCTAGTCTCAGCTCTTCAAGCCTTCCTCAATGGAGAACTCAAGTTTGGGCTACCAATATTTGCACAGATGGATGGAGTTGGGGAGATGTCAATAGAGGAGGAACACTTAGATCCACAACCCAACCTGGATGAGAACCTTGTTATGGAAATACATGTTAACAAGTTGGGACAATACTTTGAGGGTGATGAATCCAATGCGACCATACCAATCACTACTAAGGGATTAACTGTGAAGGGAATCCTTGATGGTGGCACTGGGGTTAGCATTGTGACCTAAAAGTGATGGGAAACAATGGGAAGACCTCACCTTGCGACCACAACCATAGTAGTGAAGATGGCCAATGGTTCTATTGTTAAATCTATTGGGATGCTAGAAGATCTCAACATCAAGGTCTTTGGACATAAAATAAGATCTACCTTCATTGTTATGGATTTCTCCAAGCACACTATGGCATATGAGATGATCTTAGGACGTCCTTTCATGAGGGAAGCAAAAATGGTGCATGACTGGTCTAAAAACCATGTCTACTTGCAGTTCCAAGATTATGTCATTCGAGTGGATCTTGTAATTGGTCGAGCACATCCCCTAGGAAATAGGTTTATAATTGATCATAGTTCTGACATCACAGTTCACTCGGCCCCATTGCAGTATTGTTACACGTGTAAAGCGGACACTGATGTTGGGAAAGATTCTCCTTATATGGATGTACTACCTGGGATGACTGAGTCGGACAATGTGGATTGGGACCACCTAGCAGCAAGCATAGACACTTGGGGAAACAGGGGGACGACATGGGTAACACCTGAGGGGGATGAAATGCCCATACCCTTAAATATGATAGAAGCAATGCATATAGCTTCTGACAAGACTCGTCCTCATATAACAAAGAAAACATACAAGTGGGTCCCTAAAGCTTCTTTAGTGACCATGGTTGATGCTAAAAAACAGAAGCCCACATTTTTGGCACCTTGTAAGAAATGTCTCACTCGCTCCAAGAAATGTAAGGAAACGTGGCGGTGGATTCCTAAACGACTATTGGAAGCCCTAGGCTACTATCAAGGAAATGATCAAATCTGTGTGCCAAAACGTAGATTGTGTTCTTACCTATCACCTGACCCATGTGCGCCCAATCCTGTAGCTCCAAACGAATTGACAATCTTGAAAAGAAAAAAATCATAGAATGCTACACACCCGCTCTAGAGCTAGTTTACGTACCGAAGAAACAATGATTTGTCCACCTAGCTCAGGAAGGGGGGAGTCCCATGAAGCTTCTAGCTTCTCATGTAATGCATCCATAGAGGTAAAAGCTTCTCCACAGCCTCCACCTACAATAGTGGAACCCCATAAAGCTACAAAGGAATCCACACCTCCTAGTGTTCAAGAATCACCTGATGAACCACTTCAAGTTCGATCCTAGAAGAGTACCTTACCACCCTTGCAACTTGATGAGGCATCTAAGGTAATAGAAAACTACTAGCAAAAATCCTCACCTATTACCAACTGGAACAATTGGTTTCAAAGGGTGACGAGCACATTTCAAATAGGATGACCTACCCAAGGAAGGGGCGAAGTCTTCATTCATGTCAGCCTATTGAAGTGATGCATTGCTTGCCCTTTCCATTGGAAACTCAATGTGGCAAGTAGAAGGGCTTTGGTATGCAGCAATTATTGGATTATTTTAAATATTCAAAACTGCATAAGAGAAAACTTTCATATTTTCATTCTTGAGACATAAGCATTTAAAACCTCAAATAATATCAAAATTTTCATGTAGATCAACTAAATGTATCAAATTACGTGGTATATACACAATTGGGGTGCCTAAAACCTTGGTTTCAATGTTATTATGGAGAACTCAAGATTTTCAAGAGTTTTTACACGATAAAAAATTCAACATAGAGTTCAAGCAACAAGATTTAATTGAGTTAGGGAGCCCAAAAAATACGTAGTTTCTTGGTTTAAACATATAAAGTCATTTGTATTGTCAAATTGCACTAGAATAGTACCAATTTTATGAGGGGACCTTTGGAAGACCAAAATTATGCTTTTATTCAGCACGTGCTCAAGTATGAAATTATGTCTATAGCTTGAATGTGACTTGAAAACTTATCTTTGAAGTGAATTCCACTGTTTTGTAACACTAAGTTCTAACACTTGGCTTTTATAAACATAAAAAAGGCCATCTCTACAAAAAGATCTAATAATTTTATGATTTTTTTGTCAAAACAGCTTGAAATTTTACTAAAATTTATGTCTTAGAACTTACCAAAATTCTCTCCATACAAATTGTATTTTGATATGGAGAAAAATCCAGTGTTTTCTTTCCCTCATAACCAATCTATGGTAGAAGCAAGGTGTAAACAACTTCTTTCTAGCTTGACAAATAAATTGCCAAAACTTGGTAGAAAAACAGGACACTTTATTGTCTCAGGACACTTAAGTGTCCAATTACAGAACTAGTGTTAAGAGAAGATCTCTAACGCCTAGCTTGGTCAAACTATCTTAGTCGGACAGATTGATGTTTAAACCTAGACAAGTGATTATGACAAAAAATTACATTTAATTTAATGTTTGATACTAAGCAAATGTGCTGGATATTATGCTACCAATCACAATTAAAGCAGACAAACATGGATCCAAAAAGATAAGGGGAAATGCTAATAGACAAGAAACACTTGTTTGTGTTGATGATCACGCTTGATTTGAAGAGTGAACAAGAGAAAGATTCCATGAAGGTCCAAATTCTAACAGCATCAACACGTTCTTCTACACACAAGGAAACACAAAGAATACCTCTAGGAGGCACATCAGTGGGAAGAAAGAACTTTGCTAATCACTAAACTCTAAAACAGAAACACTCCTATCATACTAATCTTACCTACCCTCCATCACTCGGTGATGAGGATCAAAGGTGTTTGATGACATAGGTTTCTGCTTCAGTGTACCAGATGTGAATGTGGAGGTTTCGGTCAATGTTTTGACTTTTATTGTGCACACTTGTTTTCTAATTGCTCTTGCTCTTTACTATTTTTTCTTTTTTTGAGTATAAGGCTTTATATATACATTCCCTAACAATGGTGATTAAGAGGTCACGGAAAGAAAACTAAGTGGGAAATAATTCAATAGGCTGACATGAATGAAGACTTCCCCCGTAGGTCATACTATTTGAAATGTGCTCGTCGCCCTTTGAAACCAATTGTTCCAGTTGGTAATAGGTGAGGATTTTTGCCAGTAGTTTTCTATTACCTTAGATGCCTCATCGAGTTGCAAGGGTGGTAAGGTACTCTGCCAGGATCGAACTTGAAGTGGTTCATCAAGTGATTCTTGAACACTAGGAGGTCTGGATTCCTTTGTAGATTTATGGGGGTCCACTATTGTAGGTGGAGGCTGTGGAGAAGCTCTTACCTCTATGGATGCATTACATGAGGAGCTAGAAGCTTCATGGGACTCCCCCCTTCTTGAGCTAGGTGGAACAGAATCGTTCTTTCTTCGATACCCAAACTAGCTCTAGAGCGGGTGTGTAGCATTCTGCTATTTTTTTTCTTTCCATGATTGTCAATTCATTTTGGAGCTACAATATTCGGCGCACATGGGTTAGGTGACAGGTAAGAACACAATCTACGTTTTGGTACCCAGATTTAATCATTTCCTTGATAGTAGCCTTGGGCTTTCCATAGTCGTTTAGGAATCCATCGTCACGTTTTCTTACATTTCTTGGAGCGAATGGGACGTTTCTTACAAGGCGCCAAAAATGTGGGATTTTGTTTTTTAGCATCAACCATGGTCTCTAAAGAAGCTTTAGGGACCCACTTGTATGTTTTCTTTGTTATATTAGGATGAGTCTTGTCAGAAGCTATATGCATTGCTTCTAGCATATTTAAAGGTACGGGCATTTCATCCCCCTCAGGTGTTACCCATGTCGTCCCCCTGTTTCCCCAAGTGTCTATGGTTGCTTCTAGGTGGACCCAATCCACATTGTCCGACTCAGTCATCCCAAGTAGTACATCCATATAAGGAGAATCTTCCCCAACATCAGTGTCCGCTTTATACGTGTAACAATATTGCAATGGGGCCGAGTGAACTGTGGTGTCAAATATATTATAAACCTGTTTCCTAGGGGATGTGCTCGAATAGTTACAAGATCCACTCGAATGACATAATCTTGGAACTGCAAGTAGACATGGTTTTAGACCAGTCATGCACCATTTTTGCTTCCCTCATGAAAGGACATCCTAAGATCATCTCAAATGCCATAGTGTGTTTGAAGAAATCCATAACAATGAAGGTAATTCTTATTTTATGTCCAAAGACCTTGATCCATAGATCTTCTAGCATCCCAATAGGTTTAACAATAGACCCATTAGCCTATTGGGATGGGATGGGCCATCTTCACTACTATGGTTGTGGGCGCAAGGTGAGGTCTTCCCATAGTTCCCAGCAATTTTTAGTCACAATGCTAACCCCAGTGCCACCATCAAGGATTCCCTTCACAGTTAATCCCTTAGTAGTGATTGGTATGGTCACATTGGATTCATTACCGTCAAAGTATTGTCCCAACTTGTTAACATGTATTTCCATAACAAGGTTCTCATCCAGGTTGGGTTGTGGATCTAAGTGTTCCTCCTCTATTGGCATCTCCCCAACTCCATCCATCTGTGAAAATTGTGGTAGCCCAAACTTCAGTTCTCCATTGAGGAAGGCTCGAAGAGCTGAGACTAGCTAAGGGTCTTTATATAGTTTGGACATGATGGTGGTTCTAACTTCTGAAGACATGAAATCCATCAATTTGGCAATGATTAATGGCACCTTTTGGGCTTCAGTCCCTTGACATGGGGAAGATGGGATCTCCATTTCTTCTATAGCATAAAGTAGTCCCTCCGTAAACATTGTTTCCATCAAGAAGTGAGTACGCCCACTTTCCCGTGACTTTAAGTCACTTTCTTCTTGGATGACACTAGGTATGGCTAAGGGTCTATGGACTTGGTGAGGTTGTTGTTGCGTAGGGAACACTGTGTCTATAATCTGGATCTGCCTAGGTGCTGGTTGTAGATCCCTTTGGGTATCTTCTACCAAACTCCTTAATTGCTTGACTCGCTCGATCTCCTCTGTAGGGTTTGGATAAGTTCCTATCTTCTTCTTGGATCCTAGCCATTGCGGCTCATGAAGATAATCCTTGTTGGTATCTATCTTAGTGGTCGTTTTGGTCTCCATGGTTTCTCCTGAATCAGAATCCTCTTCAGCGTCATTCATATATACGGGGTCGTCACCAATCCCTATGTTGGTCTTTGAACCGGGGTCTGACTTCGCTACTTTTTTCGATCTCTTCCATCGTGTTTTCTTCTTTTTCTCAGATTCGGAAATTGATGCCGTGTCTCTTTCCTCAAGAATATAATTTTGTTTTTGGATCATCGATCGTGTGAGTACGTTTACTGGTACCACAGGTGTACTTTGTGATCGCTCCTCGGTAACCTCAATCATGTTTCATGGCGTGATGTTCGGTGCATTTGGATTATTTGGACATTGGGCAATCAAAATGATCTATGCCACATCGATTACACATGAGTATCAGCATTGTAGACGTGCTCGCTTGATTGGTTTGCATTAGTGTGGCGTTCTTCTATAGCCTAATAGAACACTCGGCCACACGATGCGGACCTCCACACTCATAGCATTGAAGAGGTTGTCTCTTAGCAGTGTAATTGATATTTTGGCCTCTTGTAGCAAGAGCAGCTACTTGATAGATAGCTTTGACTTGTCCCCAATAGTCCTCCATGTAGTATTGTGGACTTTCTTCAAGCACATCCATCCCATAGACAATATTAGGATTGATATCTTCCTCACAGCCTTCCAAACAAGCAATAGATGACTCACAACCCACTTGATTCACAGAAGTGATTCTTGGATGTGGTGGTTGCGGTGCTAGCATTGGAGGTGGTAAGGGTGTTGTTTGAACATTTTGGGCCCTAGGGACCATGTGTTGTGCTGTTTGTTCAAGAGGTGGGGCAAGCATCAATGCATGCACTCAAGGTGTGTTTGTCCATGCTGAGGTTGGTCTATTGGCCATCGCACACTTAAATATTGTGCAATCCTTATTTTGATGACCATACCTCCCATAGGCATTGCAATTCCCATTGAATTTTACTCTAAAAGTAGGGCATTCACTTGTACTATGCGGTCCATAGCATACTGAGCACCATTGTTGCACCCTTCTTGGATACATATGATTGTTTTGCGGAGCACGATTGTCTCTAAGACTCTCTTGAATAGCCTTGGTGAGATCTGCTAAAGTCATCTCAGATATCTTTGGCTCCTTAGCAATAGGCTTTAGGGTCATTGGCTGATGCCCCGATGCTTGCGAGCTAATAGATTTAGCTTCAACAAACACTCTTTCTCCTTGAAGCATTAAAATATCCTCCAATTGGATCTCATTGGTGGCGAGTGCTTCCCAAGTGGTGATACCTCTAATGACGAGGCCATTGTAGATATCCTCATGTCGTAATCCCCTAATGATTCTATCAAGCAATTAGTTATTGTTGAAGCGTTCATTTGAATTACAACGAGAATTCAAATGCTTTAAGCGACTAGATATAAAGTCTCTCACCGACTCTCCTTCCTCTTGTTGGGCTTTCTAGAGCTAAGAGGCTACACCCCAAAGCACTCCCCCTTGTATGTATTCTTTGAAGAACAGTCTCCTAAGAGTAGGGTAAATCGTTTTTTCTTCCACCCTTAGGGTTCTATACCAATCCCAGCCTTTCCACTTAAGGTTAGGCTTAAAGCATTACTCTTATGTAGGTCATTGTGTTCTCCTAGAGAATCACATATTTGTTCAAACACTTCGATATGCTTTCTCACATCCCCGTCTCCACTAAAGTTTTGTGTGAGCTTGGCTATTTGTACTACCTTACTTCTAGGTTCTCTATCAGGCGTGTTACGCATATTCTCACCAATAAATCCACCGATAGCTTGAGCAAATGTTGCCAAGTCACCTAAGTGAGTAGGCACCGTGGGTGAAGGTGCTCCAAAGACTACATGTGGAGTAGGTATTGGCATTGGGCTTGGCGCATAGGAAGCCCTTGGGTTCCATGTTTGGTACGGTGTTGTGCCATGTGGTGGCCCAAAGTTCATATGGGTTACCCTGGGCATAGCAAACGTCGGATGTGACATGCTAATGTTAGCCAGTATGGTCCCATGGAAATAAGAACTTGGGTGTTGTGGTTGTGGAGCATAGGTTGTTGAAACAATGGGAGGGGTAGGGACTACATGAGTACGAGGACCCATGGTTGTATACGATTGGTACACACTTGTAGGCACTGTTGCAGGCATTGAGCTACCATGTAACGGTGCTTTACTAACAAATGAGTTCCATGGCGTGTTTCTCTGCATGCCCATCATTGGGGTAGGCATGGTAGCCGTGGTGTCATCAAGGGAAAGATGAGATAGACTTGGAAATGTAAAGCTATCACTTGTGGGCTTAGATTTCACTGAGACCCCTGGCAAAACAACACATTGAGGATCCATCGACTTACCGAGGGAGTCTCCATTTTCCATAAGGTTGGTTGTTTAGCCTTCCCTGTATCCAAGAATCTCATGAGACCTATTGAAGGCATGTAAATCCCCTTGTTTTGTCTCTCTAGCTCAATAACCCTATGGATGACCTCACACACTCTTTGTTGTTGATCTTCCACACTAGTAGCACCCATTGTGAATTGTAGGACATCTAACCAACCCACGTGATAGGTGTGACCTGTGGATAGGTCGGTGAGAGTTTTCTTTTGTAGTTCGTACTCCCATTTCTTATTTAAGAACGCTCCATCTAGGATTGAGGTGCTAGGGGTGTCCTTTGAGCTAGATGCAATGTTGCATTCTAGGGGTTGGCCCTTAGCGGTTGCTAAGTCAGGAGTACTCAATGGCTCTCCTAGCAAGGATATTGACATAGGGGCTTTCGCTTTTAACTCTCTTCATTGCTCCGCTTGCGTAAGCTCTCGATTTCCTTTTCCCTAGCCGCAATGATATATCGCTCAACCTCTTGCACTTCAGCAAGGCTTCTACCATCAGGTAATATAACCTCAGAGGGGAATAGTTCTGAAGAGTCAAGGGGTGCAGTGCATGGAGTA
Organism: Adiantum capillus-veneris; assembly: GCF_014529385.1. Classification (NCBI taxonomy): domain Eukaryota; kingdom Viridiplantae; phylum Streptophyta; class Polypodiopsida; order Polypodiales; family Pteridaceae; genus Adiantum; species Adiantum capillus-veneris. Next base: position 66,150,984 of record NC_140948.1, read on the forward strand.
TTCACATGCACATTCTCTAAGTGCATAGGGTCTATGTTGGTCATGAATGGAGAATTTACTTCCCCACCCCCCTCATTTACATCATTAGCTCCATGTTCGGAGCGAGTGGCTCTACTAAAGGTTTCCTTCAAGCGGCTAAGCACGCTCGGCCCAGACCGTGGGCCCATGGCATGCATGTCTTGGCTTGAGCTATCAAGATTAGGGATTGGGAAACCCTCCATGACGCCGTAGTCAGAGGAAGAGTCGCTAGCCGCTATGTTTGGGTCTTGGTTTGTACTACCTTGGGTCCCCGACGAGGGCTCGAAACCTAAGGTAGGTGGATATTGAGAACTCGTGTAATTCGAAATTCTCTCTAGTTGCTCCATCTCTAGCACATGACCAGAGCGCAAATGCATGTGCCTTTGGCACCCTACAAGCATCGGTGAATAACCTCGAAGGTTAACCGCTTACTTTTTTAAGCGTCCGTTTTCACTCATTTTTTTATGTTTTTTAATGATCAATTTTTTGATTAAAGTGTGTGATAGCTTGAAATGAGTATATCACTCAAAGGGTCATGGTGTGCTTTACAGCAAAACGTTCGATCACCTGAAGCTCCGTTGGTCCTCAAAAAGGTCGATTTTTAGCTACGTGTGAGGCTAAAATACGTAATTTTAAAGAGCGACCGAGGCCTGAGCCTGAGCGTGAGCTTGGGCTTGGGTCTGGGAGATATTCTCAATCTCGGTCCTACCTTTTTTAGGGATAAGGTCGTCGCGGCCACGATGTGCGCGCGAGCACACACACACCTAACCTACCTACTTACCACTAATACAGCTACTGTTACACACTAACACACTACTACAGTAACTCGTTAGCTCTAACATATCTACTTACTACTTTACTGTACTTTACACAGAACAATGTACAACCTTAATACTAACACCTTATCACAGAGAAAACACAGTACCTTTCAATTCCTTATTAACAAAACAATTGAAGGTGCCGCGGGAAGCGTGTGCAAGTGCAAGTGCAAGTGCAAGAGCAGAGAGAGAGAGAGAGAGAGAGAGAGAGAGAGAGAGAGAGAGAGAGAGAGAGAGAGAGAGAGAGAGAGAGAGAGAGAGAGAGAGAGACCTGCTTTGGGTGGAGCGCACAGCAACGTTATCCTATTGCAACTCCTTATTCTGTTTTATTAAAGAATAAGTGTATAATGGTTATGTTAGTAGATGGGTTAGTAGTAAGTGGGATGTCCGGCCAGTTGGCCTGAATCCCAACAAACTCCCACTTGAAGGCCAACGCAGCCCAAGTGACTTGGTATGTACAACCATGAAGCAATCTAGTGGCTTCAACTAGTGGTTGTACATACCAAGTGACTTGGTATGTACAACCATGAAGCAATCTAGTGGCTTCAACGTATACCCATCAACTCACTGCAATGTGTAAACCGCTCCAAAGCTAAGCCTTTCATCAAAGCATTTGCTGGGTTGTCGTCAGTGTATACATTGACCAAATCAATGAGCTTTTTGGCCAAGAAATCTCTCACGAGATGATACCTGACTTCAATGTGTTTCAATTTGGAGTGAAACACGGGATTCCTTGCCAATGTAGGAGCACTCTGATTATCACAATATATCACTGGAGTCTCATCAATGCCAAGATTTCTGACCAAGAGAGATAACCATACAACCTATTTACTTTCATCCGACAATGCAACGTACTCTGCTTCCGTAGTGGAAGACTACATACAATCTTGAAGACATGACCTCCAAGATACTGTTGCTCCAGCAAATATGAAAACATAGCCAGATGTCGATCTCCTATTGTCGACACAACCCGCATAGTCTGCATCCGCATAACCCACGATGGATGCATCACTGTTCCTGAAGCGTAAACACCTGCCAACCGTACCTTTGAGGTACTTAAGAATGTGCTTCACTGCTTCCCAATGCTTGCTGCCAGGATTTTCCATATATTGGCTCACCACTCCCACTTCAAAAGCAATGTCTAGTCTTGTGGCCACCATAGCATACATGAGACTACCCACTGCCGAAGACTATGGTACCTTAGCCATTTCAGCTCGCTCAACATCAGATTTGGGTGCATCTTCCTTGCTGAGTTTCAAGAATGCTTTCATTGGGGTACTCAATGCTTTCCCCCCCTGCATATTGAAACGTTGCAAAACTTTCTCAATGTATGTTTCTTGAGATAACTCAAGAATACAACCTTTGCGATCTCTTTTGATTCGCATGCCAAGAAAGCGTGTAGCATCCCCCAAATCTTTCATTGCAAAATTATTGCTAAGTGTTTTCTTCAAGTTGGCAATTTTTGCAATGGATTTCCCAGCTATAAGCATGTCATCAACATAAAAAACTAGAATGATCATTGAGCCATCATCTAGTTTTCTTGTGTACAAGCAGTGATCCTTTTCGCTCCTTTTACATCCTTGAGACCTCATACATGCATCAAATTTATGATACATTGCCTTGAATCCTGCTTTATGCCATAAAGTGCCTTTTTGAGCTTACATACTAGCTCCTCACGAGATGCGTTCTCTTGAACAAACCCTTCAGGCTGCTGCATGTAAACATCCTCATCAAGATCCCCATGAAGAAATGTTGTCTTCACATCCATTTGAACAAGTTCCATGTCCTCAATCGTTACAAGACCAAGTACGTTTCTAAGCGTTGTCATCTTGACCACAGGCGAGAAGATTTCATCAAAATCGACTCCCTTTTGCTTTTTGAAACCTTTGGCTAGTCTATCCTTGTACTTTGGATTGGGATCACCTGAGGTAAATTTATTCTTGTAAACCCATTTGCAAGGTAAAGCTTTTGCATCATTTGGCAGTTCTACCAAGTCCCAAGTGTCATTAGCCTAAATCAAGTTATACTCAGATTCCATAGCCTGCTCCCACTTCACCACATCATCCATCATCATGGCTTCTTGGTAGTAGCTTGGCTCGCCGCAATCAATCAACATGATGTAATCAAGACCTGGCTCGAAACACGCGGGTGGACAAGGGACTCTAGTAGACCGTCTCGCTCCTTGACCATTGCTATCCGCTCCCTCTGGAGCATTGCTAGTGGAAGGTACATCACTAGCCCACAGAGTTGATTTCATTGTCTCTAAGGCAGCATCCTCAAAAGTGACTCTCCGAATTTCTATTTCCTCGATAGTTGTTTATGCATCTTCAACTCATTGAAGATCACATTTGAACTATGAATGACTCGACGAGATTCTGTGTGCCAGAGACGATATCCCATCTCTCCATCTCCACCATATCCAATGAAAATACATTTGTGTGACTTTGGCTCTAACTTCTGTCGAAGTTTTTTAGGCACATGAGCATAAGCTTCACAACCAAAAACACGTAGATGGTGATAGTGGGGCTTACGTTTAGACCATAATCTTCTGGAATCTCATAATTCAATGGCGTACTAGGTGAACGATTTATAATGTGCATTGCGGTCAAGACGGCTTTTGCCCAAAAGCCTCGTGTGAGATTTGCCTTAGAAAGCATGGTTGTGACTCTTTCCTGAATCGTATGATTCATGCGCTTAGCAACTCCATTTTGAGCTGGTGTGTATGGTGCAGTAAACTGCCTTTTAATCCCCCTTTTAGCATAGAAATTGTCAAACTCCTTGGAGACATACTCTCCATCGTTGTCAGTCCCCAACCTCTTGAGTTTTTTGCCAGACTAATTCTCAATGAGTGCTAAAAATTTCTGGAACACAGGAAGAACTTGATCCTTATGTTTCAAAGGATATGCCCACACCTTTCGAGTAGAGTCATCTACGAATGTCAAAAAATAGCTAGCCCCCCCTAGAGATTTGGTTGACATAGGACCACAAACATCACTATGCACTAAATCTAGAGGTTCAGCTCGCTTTTGACCTAATGGTAAGTGCACGGACTTAGTCTGTTTGCCATAGATACAGTGCTCACAAACAGGAAAGTCAACATAAGACAAGACAGGTACGTAACTAAAGAGTCAGAGTTCTGATTCCTTTTTGGCTAATATGACCTAGCAGGCAATGCCACAACTCAGCAGACGGCAGCTCGGCTATAGATATGTAATCATAACCAACATCTGACACATGCATGGAATACAAGGTACCATGCTTCTGACCTCTGAGTACAACAAGATTATCTTTGCGTACTATCCACGAACCATTGCCAAATGTGGTGTTGTAGCCCAAATTATCAAGCTGACCAACTGAAATCAAGCTTTTAGTCAACTTGGGCACATGTCTGACATTACGTAACGTAAAGTGCGTGCCATTCCTTAGATGCAATTTGACTTTTCCGACACCCTCAATGTCTAGTTCATAAGCATCACCAAGTCCCACTTTGCCACAAGAGTGAGAATAAGTAGAGAACCACTCTCTATGTGGTGTCACATGAAAACTCGCACCAAAATCTACTATCCAATTCTGTGCATATTGCGAAACTTCTGTAACAAGAGCCTTGACAGGTAGATCTGCTGTGAAGACCAATACGTCAGAGGTAAGTGGCATAACAACCGCTGGAAGAGTCTCTACAATAGGAGCATTTGAAGACTCTAGCACATTGATCTCCTCTAACTTTGCTTTGCCCTTGTTTGAATCATCAGAATTAGAAGTTTCACCGGATTGTTTATCCTTCTTGATTTGCTGCCATTTCCTGCAATCCTTCTTCACATGCCCTTTTTTATGGTAGTGATAGCACTTGACACTACGCATAGAACCCCGAGACTTACTGCGTGAGCCCCCACGTTCCTTGCTTTTGGCGCGACTTTGAGTGCGACCCCTCTGTCTATCACTAGCAACATACGCATCACCATCCTTATTGCCTTCGAGAGATTTCCTGCGAATCTCCTCGGTAAACAGACTCCCAAGGACATCATTGTACACTAGACCGGTACCAGGTGCTGAGTTGCTAATCGCAGTACAGAACATATCCCAAGACGAGAGTAAACTGCATAGCAAGAAGATACATTTGATTTCCTCATCGAAGACCAAACCCTGAGTGGTCAACTGAGTGAAAATGATATTGAACTCATTAATGTGAGTAGAAATAGTGCCCTCTTCCTTCATATGAAGGTCAAACAGCTTCTTCATCAAGAAAACCTTATTAGTGGAACTTTTGGTCTCATAACTGGAACACAACTTATCCCATACATCTCTAGCAGTTCTTTCTCCAACTATAGTAAAGTACACAGATTCGACCAAATGCAAACGGAGGGTAGATTTGGCCTTAGCATCAAGTTTCTCCTACTCAACATCTGTATACTCGCCCTCTGGGCGCTCCATGATAGGATCCAGCTGTCCTTTTTGTATAAGAACATCTTGAATCTGCTCTTTCCAGATAGCAAAATTCGTCCCATCAAATTTTTCGATATTGTAAATATTTGTTTCACCACTAGATGACATGGCTGCAGACTAAAGATAATATGGCGATAAACACTGGTAATTTTGGGAAAAATTCGGTAGAGTTTCCCCAGAAAAATTGACAGAATCTCAATCCAAAACTGTCACAAGAGATGAGTAACGCATCAAAAGTAATGCTCTCATAGCATAAGACATGCGCATCAACCACTAACTGTGCATAAAAAGTCAAAAGCTGACCCAAGACTACCAACACGGCGTCAAATGCACCTAGCCCTCTCTATACATGTCCTGTGGCAAGGCCACGAAAAAAGGGGTACTTAGCAACCTGTATCACCGAAAAGATCTCAACATTCGAGAATCCCCCAGCTCAAGAAAACCTCACGCTATCGACCCTCACAAAAGATATGCAGATAAGAAACCAGCCTAGTCTCAGAAAGGGCCTCTGAACCGAGTCTCAGAAACGGTCGGGACTGCCAGAAACAAGCCAAATCAGGTCCACGAAAGGTACCTATGGCAGTTTCCGCAACTCAACGTACATCCACTGTCAACAATACTGCAAGGTGCAGTATACGCTCTCAAACAGGCGCCAAACAAAATGTGCAAGCAGTAACAAATCCCTACGTGGAGTAAAACCACTCTCAAAAGAGCTCAAGCAGTATCAAAAGTGCCAAAACAATGCATATGTGCATCAAATACTCCCACTGAAATCTGTGTTGATGCTAAACATTGCAACCTGTAAGAAACCTGGATGTCCTGTATGTATGCAAGAACCTGTGAGGAGATGGATGCATGAAAAACCCAAGACAATGTCGATGCCAAAAAGTGCTCCTAATCATCCCATAAACACCATCTCAATAGCACATAATAGCCATAAAGCGGCTATATACCATCCCAAAATAGTCTTTGAACAACCTGCACCTGTGTCCTATACAAGTACCTGTATCTGTAGCAAAAGTGGAGTTGAAAAAATACAACTCCTGAAGCGTAGCTCTAATGAAGCTTTCGACTGCACGAACAGCTTTGAAAGGGGGGTAAAACCCAAGGACACCTGATGGAAACGCTCTCGGAATGCTGAATTTACCGATGCCAAAATCGGAAAACTGTTTGCACTTTTGAAAGTGTGCGTGCGTGGACGTGAAAACGGCAAGCACAAACCCTACTCTGCAAACCCTGCTCTGATATCAGTTGAAGGTGCCGCGGGAAGCGTGTGCAAGTGCAAGTGTGAGAGCACAGAGAGAGAGAGAGAGAGAGAGAGAGAGAGAGAGAGAGAGAGAGAGAGAGAGAGAGAGAGAGAGAGAGAGAGAGAGACTTGCTTTGGGTGGAGTGCACAGCAACGTTATCCTGTTTGCAGCTCCTTATTTTGTTATATTAAAGAATAAGTGTATAATGGTTATGTTAGTTGATGGGTTAGTAGTAAGTGGGATGTCCGGCCAGTTGGCCTAAATCCCAACAACAATACACAGCAACAAAACAAAATCCTTCTCAACACACACACCATCCTTCTCTACCTTTCTTACAATTGAAATTTCACCACAAAGAAGCACAGAGTACCATTCAAGCTTAGTGTATGGCATTCCCTGGCAATGGCGCCAAAAATGTGAACGTATGTCGCACGTGTGTCAATGCAAGGAACTTGCCGATACGCTATGTGCGAGCCACAAATGGCTTCAAGCACACAACTAGCCTCAACTAGTAAGCTCAAAGATGGCGATGGTGTGTCACTCACCGCTCTACGCTTGTTGTCGTGGACGATTCCTCACCGCAAAGAAGAAGGAGCCGCCGTTGTGTCGCGCTCAACCGCTTCGCGGCTGCGTGCCATCGTTGCAATGCTCGATCGCACTCTCTCTCTCTCTCTCTCTCTCTCTCTCTCTCTCTCTCTCTCTCTCTCTCTCTCTCTCTCTCTCTCTCTCTCTCTCTCTCTCTCTCTCTCTCTCTCTCTCTCTCTCTCTCTCGCATACACACACACAAGGAGATGAAGAAGAAGAAGATGGAGATGGAGCAAGAGCACTCTTCAATTGCACAAATGAGACAATGAGCGAATTTTAGGTTTAGTTGACTTTTATATCAGCTCGCCCCATTCACACTTGGGCGCCCATGCTTACCCAACTAATCCCTTGAATGTTCCAGTTTAGAGTGCGCCTCTCATCGGCGATCACTCTTACCCTTTTCCTATTGAACCGACAAGCCCGGCACCTGCCGGCACCTGACTCTACCAAATAAATAATACGCGTTCATCTTACGTGATAGGAATGTGCATGAGGGTTAACATGAAAATGGGCGCGTCTGTCGCACGCGTCAATGCAAGGGACTTGCCGATACACTGTGTGCGAGCCACAAATGGCTCCAAGCACGTAACTGGCCTAAACTAGTAAGCTCAAAGATGACGACGGTGTGTCACTCGCCGCTCTACGCTTGCTGTCGTGGAGGATTCCTCGCCGCGAAGAAGAAGGAGCCGTTGTTGTGCCGCGCTCAACCACTTCGCCGCCGCCATGCCATCATCGCCATGCTCGAACGTACTCTCTCTCTCTCCTCTCTCTCTCTCTCTCACGCTCACGCTCACGCATACACTCACACACACAAGGAGATAATGAAGAAGAAGATGGAGATGGAGCAAGAGCACTCTTCAGTTGCACAAATGAGAGAATGAGTGAATTTTAGGTTTAGTTAACTTTTATATGAGCTCGCCCCATTCACACTTGGGCGCCCATGCTTAGCCAACTAATCCCTTGAATGTTCCAATTAGAGTGCACCTCTCATCGGTGATCACGCTTACCCTTTTCCTATTGGACCGACAAGCCCGGTACCTGACTCTACCAAATAAATAATACGACGTTCGTCTTAGGTGATAGGAATGTGCGTGAGGGTTAACATGCCCCCCTTCCTGATGAAGATTCCGTCCTTGGAAGCTATTGAGTTCAAGCTCATTTGTCGAGGTGGAAGAGCATTTGGGATGAATGTTCTTAGCCTTCTTCATTCACTGCAAAATCAAACAACATTGGCATAGTAATTGCATTCTCCTATACAATTAAAAAGCATATGCAGTTGTAGGCAAACAATTTGATTGGTAATAGACTTTTTAAACCATTTGTCAACAATAAACATTAAATTGCAATATACAAACGCATAAATAGTTATATGGTAAAAAACTAAACAAGTTCGGGGTCGCTAATTTAACGGTTGAAAGGCACTAAAGATCGACTGTTAATACCACGGACAAGCTTTTCAATTTTCTCTGGTCAATTAAGTTGTTTAATCGCGAGAGCCAAGTATTTCATGTCCGAGGGCTGACTAGAGTCTATTACCTAGAAGACATAGTAGTTAAGCTACGATAAAAGGAATTCTCATGAAATCATCGCCTGACTTATTTACTTTTCTTTGACTCCCAAAGGTCTTTTCACAGTGATTCAATTTTGATGTGTGTGCTTATTTTGTATGCCTTGGGTTTTTTGCTTTTCAAGGAAAAGCGCCCACACTGGGAACCTCTACGGCTCTAATACCATAGGCGATACATGTGAGTGGAGTACCAAATCAAGTTGAGGCTTCTCTTCCAGCTTAAGATTTTACATTGTGACACTTTGATTTTTGTTTTTGTTCGTTTTCAGCATTTTGATTTTGTAACTTTGGGGGGTCATATAACATTGTTACCCTCCCCAGGCTCATCACACTAGTAAACTCCCTTTATAATACTTAAGCTAACGGTCAATATGGACTAACCCCACTAGAAAGCCCTAGTACATTGCACACAATGCTGCCTAAATCGGATTAAGAACCTAAGTAACCACAGATTATTAGGAAGGCATTCCCCATGGTATTAAGAGAAGATCTCTAACACCTAGCTTGGTCAAACTAGCTTAGTCGGACTGCTTGATTTTTAAACCTAGACAAGTGATTATGACAAAAAATTACATTGAATTTAATGTTTGATACTAAGAAAATGTGCTGGAAATTATGCTATTGAATCACAATTAAAGCAGACAAACATGGATGCAAAAAGATAAAGGGAAACTCTAATGGACAAGAAACACCTGTTTGTGTTGATGGTCACGCTTGATTTGAGAGAAAGATTCCATGAAGGTCCAAATTCTAACAACAACAACACGTTCCTCTACACACTAGGAAACACAAAGAATACCTCTAGGAGGCACATCAGTGGGAAAAGGTACCAACACTTATTGAACACAATTAAAAAACATAAGAAACCCTAACCTAATTATTTGCACTCCCCCTAGAGACTCAAGGGAATAGGATATTGTAGAAATTGGGGGGAAACCCTAAGCCTAAACCCATAACCTCATCATCGAGAAAAACAAAGTCATCATCCGTGAGACCATATGTGCCATCCGTATAATCATGTAAATCTTCTTCATCATCAGAGGCACCAATGTTTACTAAGAAGGTCACTAGATGCCTATAGTCATCTTGGTCAAAAGGATAGGCTTGTGCAATGGGACATACACTCTCTACTAAGTATGGATCAGTCGTGGTCAAGAAACGTATCAGCCATTCTAACTCCTCGAAATTCCTCTCACATGCTAGTATACCTACCAAATCCCATTCACAGGCAAGCACCAGAAAGACCATGTGAAACATTTGTGAAAAGTAACAAGGGTACCTCTCACCCAAGGTAGGAGTGGATGACTCTAGCGTTCTAGCCATATCTGTACACGCAAATAGATGATGGTTAGAGTGCAAATATTAGAAGGGTCGTGTTCTTGTGCATAATGTGTTTTTATGATTTTGTGTTATGGCTCTTGCTCTTTTACATTTTTATCTTGTTTTTGTGATTATAAGGCTTTATATATACATTCCCTAACATTGGAGATTGAGAGATCAGGGAGGAAGGTTGAGAGGGAAGCAAGTGAATGATGGATGTCAGCAAACACTCCCCCCTTCCTTGGGTAGATCATACCTTTTGGAATGATGTCGTCACCTTCTGAAACCAATTGTTCCAGGTTGTTATGGGTGAATATTTTTGCCAATAGTTTTCTATTACCTTAGGTGCCTCATCCAGTTGCAAGGGTGGTAAGGTACTCTCCCAGGATCGAACTTGAAGTGGTTCATCAGGTGATTCTTGAAAACAGGGAGGTGTGGATTCCTTTGTAGCTTCATGGAGGTCCACTATTGTAGGTGGAGGCTGCGGAGAAGTTGTTACCTCTATGGATGCATTACATGAGGAGCTAGAAGCTTCATGGGACTCCCCCCTTCCTGAGCTAGGTGGAACAAATCTTTCTTTCGTCGGTAGCCAAACTAGCTCTGGAACGGGTGTGTAGCATTCTGTGATTTTTTTCTTTTCGCAATCGTCAATTCGCTTTGGAGCTACAGGATTGGGCGCACATGGGCTCGGTGACAAGTGAGAGCACAATTTACGTTTTGGCACCCAGATTTGATCATTTCCTTTATAGTAGCCTTGGGCTTCCAATAGTTTTTTAGGAATCCATTGCAATGTTTCTTTACATTTCTTGGAGGGAGTGGGACGTTTCTTACAAGGCTATGTTTTTTTGGTTAAATGAGGATGAGTCTTGTCAGAAGCTATATGCATTGCTTGTAGCATATTTAAGGGTACGAGCATTTCATCCCCCTTAAGTGTTACCCAGGTCATCCCCCTGTCCCCCCAAGTGTCTATGGTTGCTAGTAGGTGGACCCAATCCACATTGTTTGTCTTAGTCATCCCAGGTAGTACGTCCATATAAGGAGAATCTTCCCCAACATCAATGTCCGTTTTACACGTGTAACAATATTGCAATGGACCGAGTGAACTGTGGTGTCAGATCTATGATCAATTATAAACCTGTTTCCTAGGGGATGTGCTCGACCAGTTACAAGATCCACTCGAATGACAAAATATTGGAACTGCAAGTAGACATGGTTTTTAGACTAGCCATGCACCATTTTTGCTTCCCTCATGAAAGGATGTCCTAAGATCATCTCCGATGCCATAGTGTGCTTAGAGAAATCCATAACAATGAAGGTAATTCTTATTTTATGTCCAAAGACCTTGATCTTGAGATCTTATAGCATCCCAATAGGTTTAACAATAGACCCATTGGCCATCTTCACTACTATGGTTATGGTCGCAAGGTGAGGTCTTCCCATAGTTTCCCAGCAATTTTTAGTCACAATGCTAACCCCAGCGCCACCATCAAGGATTCCCTTCACAATTAATCCCTTAGTAGTGATTGGTATGGTTGCATTGGATTCATCACCCTCAAAGTATTGTCCCAACTTGTTAATAGGTATTTCTATAACAAGGTTCTCATCTCAGTTGGGTTGTGGCTCTCAGTGTTCCTCCTCTAATAGCATCTCCCCAGCTCCATTCATCTGTGCAAATTGTGGTAGCCCAAAGTTTAGTTCTCCATTGAGGAAGGCAGCGGCGCCAAAAATGTGCACGTCTGTGGCACGTGTTAATGCAAGGAACTTGCCGATACACTGTGTGCGGGCCACAAATGGCTCCAAGCACGCAACTCACCTAAAGTAGTAAGCTCAAACATGACGATGGTGTGTCACTCACCGCTCTACGCTTGCTGTTGTGGAGGATTCCTCGCTGCGAAGAAGAGGGAGACGCCGCTACGCCGCGCTCAACCGCCTCCTCGTCGTCGTGCCGTCGTCACAATGCTCGATCTCTCTCTCTCTCTCTCTCTCTCTCTCTCTCTCTCTCTCTCTCTCACACACACACACACACACACACACACACACACACACACACAAAAGGAGATGAAGAAGAAGAATATGGAGATGGAGCAAGAGCACTCTTCAATTGCACAAATGAAAGAATGAGTGAATTTTAGGTTTAGTTGAATTTTATATGAGCTTGCCCCATTCACACTTGGGCGCCCATGCTTAGCCAACTAATCCCTTGAATGTTCCAGTTAAAGTGCGCCTCTCATCGGTGATCACTCTTACCCTTTTCCTATTGGACCGACAAGCCCAGTACCTGACTCTACCAAATAAATAATACGGCGTCCGTCTTAAGTGATAGGAATGTGCGTGAGGGTTAACGTGCCCCCCTTCTTGATGTAGATTCCGTCCTCGGAAGCTATTGAGTCAAAGCTCGTTCGTCAAGGTGGAAGAGCATTTGACATGCATGTCCTTAGTCTTCTTCAGTCACTGCAAAATCAAACAACATTGGCATAGTAATTGCATTCTCATATACAATTAAAAAGCATATGCAGTTGTAGGCAGACAATTTGATTGGTAAAAGAATTTTTAAACCATTTGTCAGCAATAAACATTAAATTGCAATATAATCAAACGCATAAATAGCTGTAAAGGTAAAAAGTTAAACAAGTATGGGGTCGCTAATTTAACGGTCGAAAGGCACTAAAGATCGACTATTAATACCATGGGCAGGCTTCTCAATTTTCTCTGGTCAATTAAGTTGTTTAATCGCGAGAGCCAAGTATTTCATGTCAGAGGGCTGACTAGAGGCTATACCTAGAAGACCTCGTAGTTAAGCTACCATAAAAGGAATTCTCATGAAATCATCGCCTCACTTATTTACTTTTCTTTGACTCCCCAAAGTCTTTTCACAGTGATTCCATTTTGGTGTGTGTGCTTATTTTGTATGCCTTGGGTTTTTGTTGCTTTTCGAGAAAAAGCGTCCACACTCGGAACCTCTAGCGCTCTAGTACCATAGGCGATACATGTGAGTGGAGTACCAAATCAAGCTGAGGCTTCTCTTCCAGCTTAAGATTCTACATTGTGGCACTTTTATTTTTTTGTTTGTTCATTTTCAACATTTTGATTTTGTAACTTTGGGGGTCATATAACACTGTTACCCTCCCCGGGCTCATCACACTAGTAAACTCCCTTTATAATACTTAAGCTAAAGGTCAATAGGAACTAAGCCCACTAGAAAGACCTAGTACATTGTACACAATGCTGCCTAAATCGGATTAAGAACCTAAGTAACCATAGATTATTAGGAAGGCATTCCCCATGGTATTAAGAGAAGATCTCTAACACGTAGCTTGGTCAAACTAGCTTAGTCGGACTACTTGATTTTAAAACCTAGACAAGTGATTATGACAAAAAATTACATTGAATTCATTGTTTGATACTAAGCAAATGTGCTGGAAATTATGCTACCAATCACAATTCAAGCAGACAAACATGGATGCAAAAAGATAAGGGGCAATGCTAATGGACAAGAAACACTTGTTTGTGTTGATGATCGCGCTTGATTGAAGAGTGAACGAGAGAAAGATCCCATGAAGGTCCAAATCCTAACAACAGCAACACGTTCTTGTACACACTAGGAAACACAAAGAATACCTCTAGGAGGCACATCAGTGGGAAGAAAGACCTTTGCTAATCACTAAACTCTAAGACAGAAACACTCCTATCGTACTAATCTTACCTACCCTCCATCACTCGATGATGAGGATCAAAGGTGTTTGATGAAATAGGTTTCTGTTGCAGTGTACCAGATGTGAATGTGTAGGTCTGGGTCAATGTTTTGACATTTATTGTGCACACTTGTTTGCTAATTACTCTTGCTCTTTACTATTTTTCTTTTTTGTGAGTATAAAGCTTTATATATACATTCCCTAAGATTCGTGATTGAGAGGTCAGGGAAAGAAGGGTAAGAGTGAAATAATTCAATAAGCTGACATGAATGAAGACTTCCCCCCTTCCTTGGGTAGGTCATACTGTTTGAAATGTGCTCGTCACCCTTTGAAACCAATTGTTCCAGTTGGTAATAGGTGAGGATTTTTGCCATTAGTTTTATATTACTTAGATGCCTCATCAAGTTGCAAGGGTGGTAAGGTGCTCTTCCAGGATCTAACTTGAAGTGGTTCATCAGGTGATTCTTGAACACTGGGAGGTGTGAATTCCTTTGTAGCTTCATGGAGGTCCACTATTGTAGGTGGAGGCTGTGGAGAAGCTTTTACCTCTATGGATGCATTACATTAGGAGCTAGAAGCTTCATGGGACTCCCCCCTTCTTGAGCTAGGTGCAACAGATCGTTCTTTCTTCGATACCCAAACTAGCTCTAGAGCGGGTGTGTAGCATTCTGTGATTTTTTGCTTTTGACGATTGTCAATTCATTTTGGAGCTACAAGATTGGGCGCACATGGGTCAGGTGACAGGTAAGAACACAATCTACATTTTGGCACCCAAATTTGATCATTTCCTTGATAGTATCCTTGGGCTTCCAATAGTCGTTTAGGTATCCACCGCCACGTTTCCTTACATTTCTTGGAGCGAGTGGACGTTTCTTACAAGGCGCCAAAAATGTGGGCTTCTGTTTTTTAGCATCAACCATGGTTGCTAAAGAAGCTTTAGGGACCCACTTTTATGTTTTCTTTGTTATATGAGGATGACTCTTGTCAGAAGCTATATGCATTGCTTCTAGCATATTTAAGGGTACGGGCATTTCATCCCCTCAGGTGTTACCCATGTCATCCCCATGTTTCCCCAAGTGTCTATCGTTGCTGCTAGGTGGACCCAATCCACATTGTCCGACTCAGTCATCCCAGGTAGTACATCCACATAAGGAGAATATTCCCCAACATCAGTGTCCGCTTTACACGTGTAACAATACTGCAATGGGACCGAGTTAACTGTGGTGTCAGATCTATGATCAATCATAAACTTGTTTCCTAGGGGATGTGCTCAACCAGCTATAAGATCCACTCGAATGACAGAATCTTGGAACTGCAAGTAGACATTGTTTTTAGACCAGTCATGCACCATTTTTGCTTCCCTCATGAAAGGACGTCCTAAGATCATCTCAGATGCCATAGTGTTCTTGGAGAAATCCATAACAATGAAGGTAACTCTTATTTTATGTCCAAAGACCTCCAGCTTGAGATCTTCTAGCATCCCAATACGTTTAACAATAGACCCATTGGCCATCTTTACTACTATGGTTGTGGTCGCAAGGTGAGATCTTCCCATAGTTTCCCAGCAATTTTAGTCACAATGCTAACCCCAGCGCCACCATCAAGAATTCCCTTCACAATTAACCCTCAAAGTATTGTCCCAGCTTGTTAACACGTATTTCTATAACAAGGTTCTCATCTAAGTTGGGTTGTGGATCTAAGTGTTCCTCCTCTATTGGCATCTCCCAAGATCCATCCATTTGTGCAAATTGTGGTAGCCCAAACTTCAATTCTCCATTGAGGAAGTCTCAAAGAGTTGAGACTAGCTCAGGGTCTTTATATAGTTTGGACATGATGGTGGTTCTAACTTCTGAAGACATGAAATCCATCAATTTGGCAATGATTAACAACACCTTTTGGGCTTCAGCCCCTTGACATGGGCAAGATGGGATCTCCTTTTCTTCCATAGGATCAGGTAGTTCCTCTGTAAACATTCTTTCCATCAAGAATTGAGTACGCCCACTTTCCCATGACTTTAAGTCACTTTCTTCTTGGATGACACTAGGTATGGCTAAGGGTCTATGGACTTGGTGAGCTTGTTGTTGCGTAGGGAACACTGTGTTTGTAATCTGGATCTGCCTAGGTGCTGGTTCTAGATCCCTTTGGGTATCTTCTACCAAACTCCTTAGCTGCTTGACTCGCTCGATCTCCATTGTAGGGTTTGCATAAGTTCCTATCTTCTTCTTGGATCCTGGCCATTGTGGCTCATGAAGATCTTCCTTGTTGGTTTCTATCTTACTGGTCATTTTGGTCTTCATGGTTTCACCTGAATAAGAATCCTCTTCAATGTCGTTCCTATATACGGGTTCGTCACCAGTCCCTATGTTGGTCTTTGAACTGTGGTCAGAGCATATTGGCAAGTTCCTTGCATGGACACGTGCGATAGACGCGCATATTTTTGGCGTCGTTGCCGAGGAATGCCATACACTAAGCTTGAATGGCACTCTGTGCTGCTTCTTTGTGGTGCAATTTCAATTGTAGGAAAGGTAGAGAAGGAAGGTGTGTGTGTTGAGAAGAAGGAGTTTGTTTTGTTGCTGTGTATTATTTTGTTGATAAGGAATTGAAGGTACTGTGTTTTCTTTGTTAATATGGTTTTGAAAGGTACTGTGTTTTCTCTGCGATAAGGGGTTAGTATTAAGGTTGTAGATCCGTAATGTTAGTTTTGTGTAAAGTACAGTAAGTAGTTCTATTAGCTAGTGAGTTGTTGTAGTAGTGTGTTAGTGTGTAACAGTAGTTGTATTAGTGGTAAGTAGGTAGGTCAGGTGTGTGTGTGCTCATGCGCACATCGCGATCGCGACGACCTTATCCAAAAAATAAAATAAAATTGAAGGTAGGATCAGGATCAGGAATATCTCCCACAGACCCAAGCTCAAGCTCACGCTCGGGCTCAGGCCTCGGTCGCCCTTTAAAATTACATGTTTTAGCCTCACACGTAGCTAAAAATTGACCTTTTTGAGGACCAACGGAGCTTCAGGTGACCGAACATTGTGTTGTAAAGCACACCACGACCCTCTGAGTGATACGCTCGTTTCGAGCTATCACACACTTTGATAAAAAAAAGTGATCATTAAAAAACATTAAAAAACATTAAAAAACATCAGAAAACGAGTGAAAACGGACGCCTAAAAAAGTAAGCGGTTAACCTTTGAGGTTATTCACCGACGCTTGTAGGGTGCCAAAGGCACATGCATCTGTGCTTTGGTCATGTGCTAGAGATAGAGCAACTAGAGAGAATTTTGACTTACACAAGTTCTCATTATCCACCTACCTTAGGTTCCGGGCCCTCGGCGGGGACCCAAGGTAGTACAAACCAAGACCCAAACATAGCGGCTAGTGACTCTTCCTTTGATTACGACGTCATGAAGGGTTTCCCAAAGCCTAATCCCAATAGCTCAAGACAAGACATGCATGCCATGGGCCCACGGTATGCCGAGCATGCTTAGCCGCTTGAAGGAAACCTTTAGTAGAGCCACTTGCTCCGAACATGGAACTAACGATGTAAATGAGGGGGGTCGGGAAGTAAATTCGTCATTCATGACCAACATAGACTTTATTAGTCGCTTGAATCGTTTTAATTCTCGTTGTAATCCAAATGAGCGCTTCAATAATAATCAATTGCTTGATAGATTCATTAGGGGATTACGACATGAGGATATCTACAATGGCCCAGTCATTAGAGGTACCACCACTTGATAAGCAATCACCACCAATGCGATTCAATTGGAGGATAATATAATGATTCAAGGGGAAAGAGTGTCTGTTGAGCCTAAATCTAATAGCTCGCAAGCATCGAGGCATCAGCCAATGACCCTAAAGCCTATTGCTAAGGAGCCAAAGATATCTGAGATGACTTTAGCATATCTCACCAAGGCTATTCAAGAGAGTCTTAGAGACAATCATTCTCCGCAAAACAATCATATGTATCCAAGAAGGGAGCAACAATGGTGCTCAGTATGCTATGGACCGCATAGTACCAGTGAATGCCTTACTTTTAGAGTAAAATTCAATGGTAATTGCAACGCCTGTGGGGCAGGTATGGTCATCAAGATAAGGATTGCATAGTATTTAAGCGCGCGATGGCCAATAGACCAACCTTAGCATGGAGAGACACACCTTGAGAGCCTGCATTGATGCCGGCCCCACCTCTTGAACAAACAGCACAACGCATGGTCCCTAGGGCCTAGAATGTTGTTCAAACAACACCCTTACGGCCTCCAGTGCTAGGACCGCAACCACCACATCCGAGAATCACTTCTGTGAATCAAGTGGGTTGTGAATCATCCATTGATTGTTCAAACAACACCCTTACCACCTCCAGTGCTAGGGCCCAAAAAAAACACCCTTACCACCTCCAGTGCTAGGACCGCAACCACCACATCCGAGAATCACTTATGTGAATCAAGTGGGTTGTGAGTCATCTATTGCTTGTTTGGAAGGCTGTGAGGAAGATATAAACCCTAATATTGACTATGGGATGAATGCGCTTGAAGAAATTCCAAAATACTATACGGAGGACTATTGGGGACAAGTCAAACCTGTCTATCAAGTAGCTGCTCTTGCTGCAAGAGGCCGAAATATCAATTACACTACTAAGAGACCACCTCTTCAATGCTATGAGTGTGGAGGTCCGCATTGTGTGGCCAAGTGTTCTATTAGGCTACAAAAGAATGCCACACTAATGCAAACCAATCAAGCGAACACATCTACAATGGCGATACTAATGTGTAATCAATGTGGCATAGATCATTTGATTGCCCAATGTCCAAGTAATCCAAAGGCACTGAAGAACATGCCATTAAACTTGATTGAGGTTATCGAGGAGCCATCACCAAGTACGCATGTGGTACCAGTAAATGTACTCACACGATCGATGCTCCAAAAACAAAATTATATTCTTGAGAAAAGAGACACGGCATCGATTGCCCAATCTCAAAAAAGCAAGAAAACATGAAGGAAGAGATCGCAAAAAGCAGTGAAGTCAGACCCCAGTTCAAAGACCAACATAGGGACTAGTGACGACCCCGTATATATGAACCACGTTGAAGAGGATTCTGATTCAGGTGAAAACATGGAGACCAAAACGACCACTAAGACAGAAACCAACAAGGAAGATCTTCCTGAGACACAATGGCCAGGATCCAAGAAGAAGATAGGAACTTATGCAAACCCTACAATGGAGATCGAGCGAGTCAAGCAATTAAGGAGTTTGGTAGAAGATACCCAAAGGGATCTAGAACTAGCACCTAGTCAGTCTAGATTACAGACACCGTGTTCCCTACGCGACAACAACCTCACAAAGTCCATAGACCCTTAGCCATACCCAGTGTCATCCAAGAAGAAAGCGACTTAAAGTCATGGGAAAGTGGGAATACTCACTTCTTGATGGAAAGAATGTTTACAGAGGGACCACCTGATCCTATCGAAGAAATGGAGATCCCATCTTCCCCACGTCAAGGGGCTGAAGCCCAAAAGGTGCCGTTAAACATTGCCAAATTGATGGATTTCATGTCTTCAGAAGTTAGAATCACCATCATGTCCAAACTATATAAAGACCCTAAGCTAGTCTTAGCTCTTCGAGCCTTCCTCAATGGAGAACTGAAGTTTGGGCTACCACAATTTGCACAGATGGATGGAGCTGGGGAGATGCCAATAGACGAGGAACACTTAGATCCACAACCCAACCTAGATGAGAACCTTGTTATAGAAATACCTGTTAACAAGTTGGGACAATACTTTGAGGGTAATGAATCCAATCCGACCATACCAATCACTACTAAGGGATTAACGATGAAGGGAATCCTTGATGGTGGCGCTAGGGTTAGCATTGTGACTAAAAATTGTTGGGAAACTATGGGAAGACCTCACCTTGCGACCACAACCATAGTAGTGAAGATGGCCAATGGGTCTTTTGTTAAACCTATTGGGATGCTATAAGATCTCAAGATCAAGGTCTTTGGAAATAAAATAAGAGTTACCTTCATTGTTATGGATTTCTCTAAGCACACTATGGAATCTGAGATGATCTTAGGATGTCCTTTCATGAGGGAAGCAAAAATGGTGCATAACTGGTCTAAAAACCACGTCTATCTGCAGTTCCAAGATTCTCTCATTCGAGTGGATCTTGTAACTGGTCGAGCACTTCCCCTAGGAAACAGGTTTATGATTGATCATAGATCTGACACCACAGTTCACTCGGCCCCATTGCAGTATTTTACACGTGTAAAGCGGACACTGATGTTGGGGAAGATTCTCCTTATATGGATGTACTACCTGGAATGACTGATTCAGACAATGTGGATTGGGTCCACCTAGCAGCAACCATAGACACTTGGGGAAACAGGGGGGCGACCTGGGTAACACCTGAGGGGGATGAAATGCCCGTGCCCTTAAATATGCTACAAGCAATGCATATAGCTTCTGACAAGACTCATCCTAATATAACAAAGAAAACATACAAGTGGGTCCCTAAATCTTCTTTAGCGACCATAGCTAGTGCTAAAAAATAGAAGCCTTGTAAGTAACGTCCCGTTCTCCCCAAAAAATATAAGGAAACATAGCGGTGGATACCTAAATGACTATTGGAAGCCCAAGGCTACTATCAAGGAAGATCAAATCTGGGTGCCAAAATGTAGATTGTGTTATTACCTGTCACCTGACCCATGTGCTCCCAATCCTGTAGCTCCAAAACGAATTGACGATCGCAGAAAGAAAAAAATCACAGAATGTTACACACTCGCTCCAGAGCTAGTTTGGATACCAAAGAAAGAACAATTTGTTCCACCTAGCTCAAGAACAGGGAAGTCAAATGAAGCTTCTTGCTCTTCATGTAATTCCTATACGGAAATAGAAGCTTCGACACAACATCCGCCTACCATTGTACATATACATACAAGCAAGAAAGAGTTTGCACCTCCCATTGTAAGTTCACCACCTACAACAACGTTGCAAATACAATCATGGGAGAGTACCTTACCACCCTTGCAAGTAGATGAAATGCATAGGGCAGTCAAAAACTATTGGTTAAAGCCTTCACCCATAACAACTTGGAACAATTGGTTTCAAAAGGTAACAACATCATTCCAAAAGGTATGATCGACCCAAGGAAGGGGGGAGTGTTTGCTGACATCCATCATTCATTTGCTTCCCTCTCAACCTTCCTCCCTGACCTCTCAATCTCCAATCTTAGGGAATGTATATATAAAGCCTTATACTCACAAAAACAAGATAAAAAAGTAAAAGAGCAAGAGCCATAACACAAAATCATAAAAGCACATTATGCACAAGAACACGATCCTTGTATTATTTGCACTCTAACCATCATCTATTTGCATGTACATATATGGCTAGTACACTAGAGCCATCCACTCCTGCCTTGGGTGAGAGGTACCCTCGTTACTTTTCACAAATGTTTCACATGGTTTTTCCGGTGCTTGCCGATGAATGGGATTTGGTACGTACGTAGCATGTGAGAGGAATTTCGACGAGTTAGAATGGCTAATACGTCTCTTGACCACGACTGAGAGCGTTTCTCCCATTGCACAAGCCTATCCTTTTGACCAAGATGACTATAGGCGTCTATTGACCTTCTTAGTAAACATTGGTGCCTCCGATGATGAAAAGGATCTACATGATTATATGGATAACACATATGGTCTCACGGATGATGACTTTTTTTTTCTCGACGACGAGGATAGGGGTTCAACCTTAGGGTTTCCCCCCAATCCCGACAATATCCTATTTCCTTGACTCTCTAAGGGGAGTGCAAATTGTTAGGTTAGGGTTCCTTATATTTTTTAATTGTGTTCAATAAGTGTTGGTACCTTTTCTCACTGATGTGCCTCCTAGAGGTATTCTTTGTGTTTCTTAGTGTGTACAGGAACGTGTTGTTGTTGTTAGGATTTGGACCTTCATGGAATCTTTCTCTCGTTCACACTTCAAATCAAGCACGACTATCAACACAAACAGGTGTTTCTTGTCCATTAGCATTGCCCCTTATCTTTTTGCATCCATGTTTATCTACTTTAATCGTGATTGGTAGCATAATATTCAATACATTTACTTAGTATCAAACATTAAATTCAATGTAATTCTTTGTCATAATCACTTGTCTAGGTTTAAAAATCAAGCAGTCCAACTAAGCTAGTTTGACCAAGCTAGGCATTACAGATCTTCTCTTGATACCATGGGGAATGCCTTCTTAATAATCAATGGTTACTTAGGTTCTTAATCCGATTTAGGCAGGATTGTGTGAAATGTACTAGGGCTTTCTAGTGGGCTTAGCCCCTATTGACCTTTAGCTTAAATATTATAAAGGGAGTTTACTAGTGTGATGAGCCTCGGGAGGGTAACAATGTTATATGACCCCCCAAAGGATGACTCACAACCCACTTGATTCACATAAGTGATTCTTGGATGTGGTGGTTGCGGTCCTAGCACTGGAGGTGGTAAGGGTGTTGTTTGAACAACATTTTGGGCCCTAGGGACCATGTGTTGTGCTGTTTGTTCAAGAGGTGGGGCCGACATCAATGCAGGCACTCGAGTTGTGTCTGTCCATGCTAAAGTTGGTCTATTGGCCATCGCACGCTTAAATACTATGCAATCCTTAGCTTGATGACCATACCTTCCACAGGCATTGCAGTTCCCATTGATTTTTACCCTAAAAAAAGGGCATTCACTGGTATTATGCGGTCCATAGCATATTGAGCACAATTGTTGCTCCCTTCTTGGATACATATGATTGTTTTGCGAAGCACAATTGTCTCTAAGACTCTCTTGAATAGCCTTGGTGAAATCTGCTAAAGTCATCTCAGATATCTTTGGCTCTTTCTTTCTCCTTGAATCATTATATTATCCTCCAATTGGATCGCATTGGTGGTGACTGCTTCCCAAGTGGTGATACCTCTAATGACTAGGCCATTGTAGATATGTTCATGTCATAATCCCCTAATGAATCTATCAAGCAATTGATTATTATTGAAGCGCTCATTTGGATTACAACGAGAATTCAAATGCTTCAAGCGACCAATAAAGTCTCTCGCCGACTCTCCTTCCTCTCGTTGGGCTTTCTGGAGCTGAGAGGCTACACCCCAAAGTACTCCCTCTCGTATGTATTCTTTCAAGAACAGTCTCCTAAGAGTAGGGTAAATCATTTTTTCTTCCGCCCTTAGGGTTCTAAACCAATCTCCTGCCTTCCCACTTAAGGTTAGGCTTGAAGAATTACTCTTATGCAGGTCATTGTGTTCTCCTAGAGAATCGCATATTTGTTCAAACACTTTGATATGCTTTCTCACATCCCTGTCTTCTCTAAATTTTTGTGTGAGCTTGGCTATTTGTACTGCTTTACTTCTAGGTTCTCTATCAGGTGTGTTACACAGATCGACCGATAGCTTGAGCAAATGTTGCCAAGTCACCTAAGTGAACAGGCAACACGGGTGGAGGTGCTCTAGAGACTACATATCGAGTAGGTATTGGCATTGGGCTTAGCGCATAGGAAGCCCTTGGGTTCCACGTTGGGTATAATGTTGTGCCATGTGGTGGCCCAAAGTTCATATGTGTGGCCCTAGGCATAGCAAACGTTGGATGTGACATTCTAATGCTAGCCGGTATAGTCCCATGGAAATAAGAACTTGGGTGTTGTGGTTGTGGAGCATAGGTTGTTGAAACAATGGGAGGGGTAGGGACTACATGAGTACGAGGACCCATGGGTGTACACGATTGGTACACACTTGTAGGTACTGTTGCATGCATTGAGCTACCATGTAGCGGTGCTTTACTAACAAATGAGTTCCATGGCATGTTTCTCGGCATGCCCATCATTGGGGTAGGCATGGTAGCTGTGGTGTCATCAAGGGAAAGATGAGCTAGACTTGGAAAGGTAAAGCTATCACTTGTGCACTCAGATTGCACTGAGACCCCTGGCGAACAACATATGGAGGATCGATTGGACTTACCGAGGGAGTCTCCATTTGCGATAAGGTCGGTTGTTTAGCCTATCTTGTATCCAAGAATCTCATGAGACCCGTTGAAGGCATGTGGATCCCCTTGTTCTGTCTCTCTAGCTCAATAACCCTATGGATGACCTCACAAACTCTTTGTTTGTTGATCCTCCACACTAGTAGCACAAGTTGTGGATTGTAGGACATCTAACCAACCCAGGTGATAGGTGTGACCTGTGTATAGGTCAGTTAGAGTTTTCGTTTGTAGTTCGTACTCCCAGTTCTCATTTAGGAACGCTCCATCTAAGATTGAGGTGCTAGGGGGATCCTTTGAACTAGATGTAATGGGGCTCTCAATGGGTTGACCCTTAGTGGTCACTAATTTAGGAGCACTCAATTGCTCTCCTAGCAAAGATATTGACATAGGAGCTTTCGCTTTTAACTCTCTTCGTTGCTCCGCCTTGCGTAAGCTCTCGATTTTCTTTTCCCTAGCCACAATGATATATCGTTCAACCTCTTGCACTTTGCCAAGGTTTCTACCATCAGGTAATATAACCTCATAGGGAAATAGTTCTGAAGAGTCAGGGGGTGCAGTGAATGGAATATTCACGTGCACATTCTCTAAGGGCATAGGGTCTACGGTGGTCATGAATGGCGAATTTACTTCCCCACCCCCCTCATTTACATCATTAGTTCCATGTTCGGAGCGAGTGGCTCTACTAAAGGTTTCCTTCAAGCGGCTAAGCACGCTCGGCCCGGACCGTGGGCCCATGGCATGCATATCTTGGCTTGAGCTATCGGGATTAGGCATTGGGAAACCCTGCGTGACGTCGTAGTCAGAGGAAGTGTCGCTAGCCGCTATGTTTGGGTCTTGGTTTGTACTACCTTGGGTCCCCGTCGAGGGCCCAGAACCTAAGGTAGGTGGATAATGAGAACTCGCGTAAGTCAAAAGTCTCTCTAGTTCCTCCGTCTCTAGCACACAACCAAAGCGCAGATGCATGTGCCTTTGGCACCCTACAAGCGTCGGCGAATAACCTCAAAGGTTAACCGCTTATTTTTTTAGGCGTCAGTTTTCACTCGTTTTTTGATGTTTTTTAATGATCAGTTTTTTTATTAAAGTGTGTGATAGCTCAAGACGAGCGTATTACTCAGAGGGTCATGGTGTGCTTTACAGCACAACGTTCGGTCACTTGAAGCTCCGTTGATCCTCAAAAAGGTTGATTTTTAGGTACGTGCGAGGCTAAACTACGTAATTTTAAAGGGCGATTGAGGCCTAAGCCTGAGCGTGAGCTTGGGCTTGGGTCTGGGAGATAATTCCGATCCCGGTCCTACCTTTAAACTTTTTTCTCTTTTTTTTGGGATAAGGTCACCGCGGCCGCGATGTGCACGCGAGCACACACACACCTAACCTACCTACTTACCACTAATACAGCTACTGTTACACACTAACACACTACTACAACAACTCACTAGCTAACAAAACTACTTACTGTACTTTACACAGAACTAACACTATGAATCTACAACCTTAATACTAACACTTTATCACAGAGAAAACACAGTACCTTTCAAAACCTTATTAACAAAGAAAACACAGTACCTTTCAATTCCTAATTAACAAAATAATACACAGCAGCAAAACAAACTCCTTCTTCTCAACACACACACCTTCCTTCTCAACCTTTCCTACAATTGAAATTGCACCACAAAGAAGCACAGATTGCCATTCAAGCTTAGTGTATGGCATTCCCCGGCAGCAGCGCCAAAAATGTGCACGTCCGTCGCACGTGTCAATGCAAGCAACTTGCCAATACACTGTGTGCAAGCCACAAATGGCTCCAAGCGCGCAACTAGCCTGAACTAGTAAGCTCAAATATGACGATGGTGTGTCACTCACCGCTCTACGCTTGCTGTCGTGGAGGATTCCTCGCCGCGAAGAAGAAGGAGCCGTCGCCGTGCCGCCTTCGCAATGCTCTCTCTCTCTCTCTCTCTCTCTCTCTCTCTCTCTCTCTCTCTCTCTCGCATACACACACACACACACACAAAGAGATTAAGAAGAAGAAGATGGAGATGGAGCAAGAGCACTCTTCAATTGCACAAATGAGAGAATGGGTGAATTTTAGGTTTAGTTGACTTTTATATGAGCTCGCCCCATTCACACTTGGGCGTCCATGCTTGGCCAACTAATCCCTTGAATGTTCCAGTTAGAGTGCGCCTCTCATCGGCGATCACTCTTACCCTTCTCCTATTGGACCGACAAGCCCGATACATGACTCTACCAAATAAATAATACGACATCCGTCTTAGGTGATAGGAATGTGCGTGAGGATTAACAATTGGTTACGCTGGCATACCGGCCACAGTAGGGATCCAAAGGAGGGAAAATAGGGATCCAAAGGGGGGGCCTTTGGAGGGGCCATCTGCAAAAGTGCAATGTGCAACAATGGGATTTAAAGACCCTAAGGTTCAACCCATTAAGACTTCCAAAATGCTAAGGCTCCAAAATTCAAAGGTTGTGTCCAATGGTCAAAGCTTAGTTAAATTGAATGCTTAGTGTGTGTATCAAAAAAGTCTTCACAACTTCTACAAAGGAGGGGGCAAGCCTTGGAAGTAGGGGAAGAGAGAGAAACACACACACACACACACTCACAAGCCTCCTTTACACAAATGGAATGAGGGACACATGTCAACTCCCTAGCCCAGATGCCCACAAGGTGTACTCAAATCCCATTGGATGGCCATGGAGGTGGACCAATGAGAATTAGTCTAGAGTAAATCTAGTTTAATTAATTTAAAAACACTTAATAAAAGAACCAATAAGAATTAAGCTCTCTAAAAGACTATTGGACAGTCTCCCAAGGGGTCCAATGAGCATTCAGCAGCCCAATGGCTTGCCTGATTCCTATTGGCCAGGAGACAAAGGGATCCAATGAGAGTTTAGTTGCATTAATTAATTACCTAAAGCTCTCACAAAAGGGGAAAGGGGGACACATGTCAGAAGACTATCACTTATGCTCCTTAAATCCTATTGGCTAAGCGTGGAGAGGTCCAATGGGGTGTCAGCAAGAGGAAATAGCATGAGGGGTCGACCAAGAGAGAGAGGGGGGGGCTGATTTTCTCAAGTCATTATTCCACACACACACTCACACTAGCTCATGTGTTAAGCAAGAAGACGCTCTCTCTCTCTCTCTCTCTCTCTCTCTCTCTCTCTCTCTCTCTCTCTCTCTCTCCTTCTCAAGCTTTAATGGAAAGCTTATCACCTACTCCAAGCTTGTGAGAAGGGAGGCCTACACCAAAAACTCTTGGCTTTGTATGCAAATCCAACCAAGAGCCAAGCTTCAATGCATGCTCATCTCCTCTACCATGCTAATTACTAATCTATGCTATGCTAATATGAGTGATTATGTGAGGAGATGTACATCTTTCTCGTAAGACTACTCCTTCTTCCTCTCAATCTACTCTCATACCCCGCTAGCTCTCACCATCTTCGAAGGTGTGTGAGGTCTTGGGTCTGAGACCGTGAGGGAATTGATGTTGTGTTTTATAAGTGTTTTGCTTAGTGCTTGAAGCTTCCATCTTTATTGTACTAGCTAGTATTGAAGGAACACAAAGGATTGTATTGTAAAATGTCTCTCTTGATGGGAGAAACCTATAATACAAAGCCTTTTGGAGGGAGGACCGACTCCATGAAAATCTGGTCCTCAACTGTTGTCAATAGCTTAATTTCTCTCTCTTTTGAAGTATTGTTCATGCTATCTAACTAGGTGTTATGCTTTTTGTTGCTTTCTAGACCCAAGCACTCTTGTTATGCTCATTAGGAATCTATTCTAATGAAATGCTCACTATGTTCATGCTAATTTCCGCTACACACAAGTTACTAGGCCATTAAATGTTACATTGGTATCAGAGCACAAAGTTTCTCTTTTCTTGCTCAAGAAGGGCACACCATAGCCTATGAAATTCGAAGGCTCGACCTTGTTGAGCAAGCTCTAGGCATATATAAAAAGGAACTCCTCGCAGTTCTACATGCCTTAGACTCATGGAAGCACTATTTATTGGGGACTCTTTTCATTCTACGGACGGATCACCAAAGTCTTAAGTACTTCATGACGCAGACCAAGCTCTCCAACAAACAAATGATGTGGGCAAGTTTCCTTTCGCAATTTCATTTTCATATTGCTCACATTGCTGGCAAGTAGCCGATGCACTCTCAAGACGGCCGAGAGTGAATGCGGTTTCCCTAGCAACTCACAATAATCTATCTTCTATGATAGATGAGTATGCTATTGATCCCGATTTCAGAGATATGATTTCAGCTCTTGCATTAGGGAAGAAAGAGAAACCATTTACTTTACAAGATGGTTATCTTCTCTATGGCAATAGACTATGTGTTACTAACTCATTACGTGAGAAAGTAATGTATGAATTGCTCCTCCTTATGCGGCGCATAGAGGGATTCAGTCTACCCTAAAGGCAATTGAAACATATTTCTATTGGCCTACCATGAAAGCAAACATACAAGAGTATGTTTCTAAATGTGTAGTATGCCAAAAGACGAAGTTTGATAGAGGGAAGCAACCTGGATTGCTTCAACCTTTGCCAATCCCTAATTCACCATGGGAGAGCATATCCATGGATTTTATCTTTGGATTGCCTAAGACTATCCATGGCAATACGGTAATATGAACGATAGTAGACAGGTTCAATAAACAAGCTCATTTTATACCTGTCAAAAAGACTATCAAAGCCCATCAAATGGCAACCCTCTTCATTTCACAAATCTTCAAGTACCATGGCTTGCCAATGTCCATAGTGTCGGATAGAGATCCTAGAATGACCAGTAATTTCTGGAAGGGTCTCTTTGAGAATTTAGGGACAAGGCTAAACTTCTCTTCGGCCTATCACCCGCAAACGGATGGCCAAAGTTGAATAGCTAACCTAACAATTCTCGATCTACTAAAAGCCTATGTAACAGAAGTAGATCAAAGATCCCAATGAGAGAAGTACTTACTCTTAGTGGAGTCTACCTACAACAACATTGTACATACTTCCACGGGAAAAGCACCTTTTGAGGTAATTGAGGGAAGATCAAAAAGTCCCCTGCTACTCAAAGTACACGGGAAGATCTTCACTGCAGAAGAGTATAGCCGAGACCTACAAGAATCTTTCCAAAAGATTAAGGATGCTATCTCTATCTCAAGCAAAGGCAAAAGGTTGTTGCTGATAAGCACAGAAGAGCCCAAGCCTTTAAAGAAAATGATTGGGTCTTACTTAAATTTCCAAAGGCTCGATTAAGGCATACGACGGGCAAGAATCCTATGGGACACCAAAAGTACTATGCTAAGTTAGCAAAAAGGTACTATGGTTCGTTCCAGTTTCTTAGGCCAATCAATGAGATGGACTATCAACTCAAGTTGCCCAGCCATTGGCTCATACACAGTGCTTTCCATGTGAGCCTACTAAAGCCTTACCACCTCAAGAACCAACTATTGAAGAGTCACCGGAGGTCGAGGACCAACAAGAGGTGCTACAACCCGAGTCCATTCTCTGACATGAAGACAAGGTATTAAGAGGCGGTAAGACTATCCAACGATATCTTATTAAATTTAAGAATTATCCTTTTGAAGACGCTAGATGGATGCAAGGCATACAATCAAAAGATAACCTAAACCTTGTCAATGCTTACAATGCTTCCCTAGAGTAAGCAAATGCACAAATGTTTAAAATGAACAAAGTTTTTGTCTTATAAGACTCTCTTTTTCTTTATTGTCCACAAAAATGAAGTAGTATGCATGCTTAGATCAAGTTTGCGGAGACGACATCTCCCAAACACCAAGTAATGCTTGTCACTCTACTATGGAAGATTGATAGGACTAATGTGCAGACATGCTTGCGGCAGCTTAGGCTCTCAAGCGCCAAATGGACTCGTCATCCATTCTGGAACGATGTCATAGGGTAACATAGGGATCCTCTACCCGCTAGAAAAAGGACTAATGAATAGGCTTTATCTTCTCTACCCCATAGTCGAGGACGACTATGATCTAAAGAGAGAGGTAATGTCATAATAACTAATATCTAATTCTCCTAAATGATTTTCTCATGTTAAACCGACCATTTAATATGGGGAAGTGCCAGGGGAGAAAAAGCTAGAATATTGGTTAAGCTGGCAGACCGGCCACAATAGGGATCCAAAGGAGGGAAAATAGGGATCCAAAGGGGGCCCATCTGCAAAAGAGCAATGTGCAACAATGGGCTTTAAAGACCCTAGGGTTCATCCCATTAAGACTTCCAAAATGCTAAGGCTCCAAAATTCAAAGGTTGTGTCCAATGGTCAAAGCTTAGTTAAATTGGATGCTTAGTGTGTGTACCAAAAAAGTCTTCACAACTCCTACAAAGGAGGGGGCAAGCCTTGCAAGTAGGGGATGAGAGAGAAACACACACACACACACACACACTCACAAGCCTCCTTTACACAAAGGGAATGAGGGACACATGTCAACTCCCTAGCCCAAATGCCCACAAGGTGTACTCAAATCCTATTGAATGGCCATGGAGGTGGAAAGTTGAGAATAAATCTAGTTTAATTAATTTAAAAACACTTAATAAAAGAACCAATAAGAATGAAGCTCTCTAGAAGACTATTGGACAGTCTCCCAAGGGGTCCAATGAGCATTCAATAGCCCAATGGCTTGCCTGATTCCTATTGGCCAGGAGACAAAGGGGTCCAATGAGAGTTTAGTTGCATTAATTAATTACCTAAAGCTCTCACAAAAGCGAAAAGGGGGACACATGTCTATCACTTATGCTCCTTAAATCCTATTGGCTAAGCCTGGAGAGGTCCAATGGGGTGTCAGCAAGAGGAAATAGCATGAGGGGTCAACCAAGGGAGAGAGAGGGGGGCTGATTTTCTCAAGTCAATATTCCACACACACTCACACTATCTCATGTGTGAAGCAAGAAGACTCTCTCTCTCTCTCCTCCTCAAGCTTTAATGGAAAGCTTATCACCTACTCCAAGCTTGTGAGAAGGGAGGCCTACACCAACAACTCTTGGCTTTGTGATGCAAATCCAACCAAGAGCCAAGCTTCAATGCATGATCATCTCCTCTACCATGCTAATTACTAAGCTATGCTATGCTAATATGAGTGATTATGTGAGGAGATGTACATCTTTCTCGTAAGACTACTCCTTCTTCCTCTCAATCTACTCTCATACCCCGCTAGCTCTCACCATCTTCGAAGGTGTGTGAGGTCTTGGGTCTGAGACTGTGAGGGAATTGATGTTGTCTTTTATAAGTGTTTTGCTTAGTGCTTGAAGCTTCCATCTTCATTGCACTGGCTAGTATTGAAGGAACACAAAGAATTGTATTGTAAAATGTCTCTCTTGATGGGAGAAACCTATAATACAAAGCCTTTTGGAGGGAGGACCGGCTCCATGAAAATCTGGTCCTCAACTGTTGTCAATAGCTTAATTTCTCTCTCTTTTGAAGTATTGTTCATGCTATCTAACTAGGTGTTATGCTTTTTGTTGCTCTCTCCACCCAAGCACTCTTGTTATGCTCATTAGGAATTTATTCTAATGAAATTCTCACTATGTTCATGCTAATTTCCGCTACACACAAGTTACTAGGCGATTAAATGTTACATGGGACACCTTAGCACCTTAGTCATTAAGCACCTCAAGCACCTTAGCAAGCACAACAAGCACCTCAAGCTTGGGCTGGGTTCCCACCTCAAGTACAACCCTAGCTTACCTAAGGTCAAAGGACTTTTAACACTAACCATTGGAGGTCTTTAATGAAGCTAACCCTAAGGTCTTTAAGCTCCATTAGTTAGCATTTCTCTTTGACAAATCATCTCTCATTTGGACCCCTTTACCATTGGCCCCGTGTTGAGATGGACCCGTAAGCACATGTCTATATTCTAACCCTTGTTCTCCTCTATTCTCCCACATTAAATGATCAGTTTAATATGAGAATCATTTGAGTTGGTTAAATATTAGATTTTATGACACCTTGTGTAAGGGTGTCTGTGTTCTCTCTCATGCCCCTACAATGAGGGCTTGCCCACCCTTGAGTAGGGATCTAGTTTGACTTTTGGAGCTCCTCAAGCCCCTCAAGCACCTTAGTCATGGAGCACCTTAGCACCTTAGCACCTTAGTCATTAAACACCTCAAGCACCTTAAGAACCTTAGTCAGCAAGCATGACAAGCACCTCAAGCACCTTAGTCAACAAGCACCTCAAGCTTGGGCCAGGTTCCCACCTCAAGCACAACCCTAGCTTGCCTAAGGTCAAAGGACTTTTAACACTAACCTTTGGAGGTCTTTAATGAAGCTAACCCTAAGGTCTTTGAGCTCCATTAGTTAGCATTGCTCTTTGACAGACCATCTCTCATTTGGACCCCTTTAACCTTGGCCTCGTGTTGAGATAGATCCATAAGCACATGTCTATATTCTAACTCTTGTTCCCGTTTATTCTCCCACATTGAATGATCAATTTAATATGAGAAAATCATTTGGGTTTGTTAGATATTAGATTTTATGACATCTTCGAACTAGATTCCTAATTATGTATGTTGTATACCATGGCTCATGTTTTTAATCATGCAAGGTCTAAGAGTTTGAGAACATTATAAGAAGAGAATTGTTGGTTAAAAGACTTCATAAGAGTTTTCACCTCAAGAGGACCTCCAAAGAACCAAAAGCAAGCAAACATGTCCCTTGTGCGACGATCAATATGCATAATTTCTAAGAGTAATCAAGACATGGATGCACTAGCCCTAACACCCAAGCAAACAAGCACTGTTGGGAACTCAAATGCATTTGCTAAAGGTATGAAAACTTATCCTACTAGTTTATATCTTCATCTCGGCTTTGGATTGCTTTAGGCCATGACATACGCTTTCATTCTTCTACAAGTGTGTTCTTCAAAGAAGTGTTGTAATTGTTTAGTGATGTTCTGGAGGTTCTTTATAAACTGTTGTAGTGCATCGATACAAGACATGCAAGAAGAGGCACTTGATTATTTTGAACAAAAGGTATTGAGAGGTCTATTTCATGATGTACCAAGCTACATTTGCATCAAAGTTGTGCACGACTCCCTCATTTATCTACTAGTGCATAACCAAATGAGCTTATGGTGATGTACAAGTTATGCGGATGTTGTTCGAAGCTTTGGCTAATTATGATTCTATGAAAATATAGATATGGTTGCAAGTTAATGTATCCTTCTATCTTGGATTCTACTGAAGTCGAGCACCTATACAGCTGGCCTAGTTTTTGTGTTGGACTGTCAAGCCCGTTTCTTTAGTTTTACATGTTTACCTTGACATATAAATATAATTGTGTATTTCATTGACGTGACGACTAGTATGCATCTTTCAAAAGGTTGAGTTGCTCCTTAATTGGATATAGAAAAATCTCTAAGGTCTTATGCCACGTCCTTTGCAAATGCCCTTAGTGTAAGAAACTAGGCAACTAGGCTCTACTGGATCCTCCTCCCAACCTCCCTTTATAGGTGGGCTCCTAGCCCCTTGCCCTAGAAGGATCCCCTGTCCACATTGCCTAGCCCAGCCCTTGGCCGTAGTCCTTGCCTAGCCTAGTTCTTAGGGTACTCGACCCGTGTCTTGACATTACTCCCCCCTTAAAGAAGAGTTTTCGTCCTCGAAAACAAAAGTGGGAAACTTCTTCTTAAGAACACTAATGTTTTCCTAAGTGGCACCTTCTTCAGGGCGGTCTTTCCACTTGATTAAGGCTTGTTGTCATACATGATGGTGTGTACGCAACTCATGATAATCCATAACACGTTCAGGTTCATGCGGTAACATAGGAGGTTCAATGTAATCGACCAAAACCTGTTGGTCAATGACGTTGTCGTCCCCATGTAACCGCTTTCGTAAACGGCTAACATGAAACACCGGATGAATGCGAGAGTGTGATGGTAGTAGTAGCTTGTAGGCACGATCACCAACTCGCTTGAGTATTTTGAAAGTCCGTTACATGTTCATCCCTAATGAAGGTTACGTGCCAACGTACTATGTCAGCACACCTGGTAAGTCCTCGACGTATGAAAGTATTGACACAATCTCCAACCCCACCACAAGAGGTGTTCAAAGTCGAAAATCATACTTAAGCAATTTCTAGAATAGGGAGAAAATCATCTATCTAAAAATGCGTTGTACTAACGTATGCTCTTAGCAGACCCTTTAACACAAGATTACTCTTTGTAATCTTTGTAATCTGCCCATTCCCTTGGATAACTGACAGTACTGAGGTGTGTTTTCCTCACGGTTTATAGACAGTCCTCCTAGATGACTGGTAAACGGGAAATCACAGTAGTGTTTAACATTCCATGACCTCTATTGGTGATTAGTAAATCCAAAAGTAATCTCATAGAGATAGTTCACATAGAGTGCAAAATGCTTCATAAGCAACAATATGTGGAATATGCATGCCGTTCCAAATCAGCCCTTGTTAAACACTAGGGCCCATAACACCTAGTGTGCATGCATTTAGCAAATACTAACTGAACCTGTATATCCATAATGATGCTTGCCAATACTTATGGCAAATGTGATGCGCCTAGCATGCAATAAAAAGAATGTAAATAGTTCTGCAAAGAAACTAAATACTTTTATTTTGCAATCTTTTGCAAGCCTTGCTGAAACGTCTGAATCACAATAAAAGGTGAAACATTGATCACTTATAGATACAGACAATGAAACTTTTTCATTAACAGCTTATAGCCTTGCTATATTTATAAACAACCATCTGTAATGTTGTTTAGCAGTACTTGTATCTTAACAAGTCATTCTAAGTATCCGACAATTTCTGGCCACGAAATTGCTCCTGATACGTCGTGCTAAAAATGGTCTAGAAAACAGATGTGACCAACACCTAGGGACTTTTTCGTGACACATAATTGACATAATGGCGGCAGTGTCAGTCCAGAGACTCATATTCTCCACGTGTGGAATATGTCTCATATAAGGATGTGTGAAAAGGAACATCCTTCAAGTACAAGACGTACTTGTGTGTGAAGGTAACTACAGACACTCTACGACAGGAGTGAGAGGGACCCTCATTCATTGCTCCACACTGGCTAAAACGAACTCCTTGAGTTCCTAGACCATGTTGTATCCCATGTGACAACATGTGCCATATTGAATCCTACAAGTGGAGTCATAACAGCATAAGGCAGAAATATAGATTGGACACTTGGCCCAAAATACTGTGTGCCGACATGCCCTTGGCATGGCTCTATAACATTCAAGCGTATTTATACGTCTTGAAAAACCAAGTAAAGCATACTAAAAATGGAATAATACCAAATTAATAGATGCGTACTTGGAGATTTGAACGTAATGTTCACTTACCCGTATTCAAATGGAGAGGAGCACGTCCCCTACCTGAAAAACAAACAGTATTGCACTGGGAACCTTGTTTGTTGCCTTTGCAACCTAAGCCCGTGAATTAGAATCTACGTGGTCAAATCCCTTGATAAGACTTCTTTGTAGAAACTGCTCAACTAGGAGATAACGATAACAATCATAGTTAACCGTGTACAAATTGAGTGGAATCAACTTAAAAAGTGTGTTCGTCTGCTACCGCGTGGTAGATTGCGGAATTCTTTCCTTGAAAGTAGAACCGGGAGAGATCAACTGTGATCCTCAATGCAGATCAAACTGTGATCCGTAATGCCTATGGGGTGATGTAGCAATTACTCGCTGGGTCTTACCCCAAAACCGTATGTCCATAGATACTTCGTAGTGCTATAGAGAGAGCAGGAGACTCACACGAGTGAACTACCGATCCCTTAGAACCATGTTGTCACCCCTGATTGCTGCGTCTATACTCCGTGGTAGAGATCAGCCTGTGTGAGGTTAAGATTATCAAAAAACGCACATGAGTGTTTGCATTGAAAACATGTAGTGGAAAAATGACACCATAAACATCCGGAATGATATCTGTAATGACAAGACGCTTGCTTGCCAATTAACGTCAATGTGTACACCACTGGGTAGAGCTGTTCGATCGTGAAAACAATCATCCAAGGAATACCAACGAGTGGATCTTATCCTAGATTTAGCAATGGCCCGTAGCAAGCGTGCATGGTTCATAGCCCGTATGGCAATGAGTGTTCAATCGATAAACCGAGGAAATAAATGTGAATGGCACCTTGCCTTAATTTGTAGCTGATAATTGTAGAGCATCGTGGCTCAGGAGAAAACATGAAACAAACTTCGTAGAAAATTTTCATGTTGTACCTTAGAAAAATAGGTGAAGAACGAACAGAAGAGCATGTTGGGCTGAGGGACTTTCCTTAAATGTCTAGTTTGTGTGTGCCCAGAACGTGTGCACTTAGACATCTTATGCTTGACTGACAGCTTATCCTATAAGCATGCAACCATCTGACTGTATGATGCTCGCAGCGCAAGAGGGAAACACAAGTCAGATCTTGACTATCTAACGTGTATGGGTTGTGAATCCATTAGAAGTTTTTAGGTTGTTTTGTGTGCCTGGATAGCAACCGAAAATTATGGGAAACAATTCATAACTAATAGTGTCCTTGACATAGTGATTTGTGGGAGCGTACTGTATACCATCTGGGTAGCATGCCTTGCATACAAAAACGAAAGCCCGTGGCTACCATGATAACCGTTGAAGTCAACACCCTAAGTGCCTTGCACCGGTTAGACTGGTAAGGATTCGATGAGATGATATCCTGAATAATGTAGGTGCCCCAACTTTGGTTGCCAACTTGTAGGACACGTGTATTATACACCCCTAATTCAATGATCTTGCATGCATCTCTGAATGTTTTCGGTAGATCATATAAGCCGAGATGATGTGACTAGTCGTACCAAAAATGACTGTGGCAGAAAACAATTGGGGTCTAACAGTACCCAATTCAAAAAAAAAACGTACAATACGCTGAAAATTCCATATTGAAGTATGAGAAAATGGCTACGCATAACATATTCAAAAAGCCATATAACTACTGTGCCGTGCGCTAAAACTGGAGTTTATGTCAAAGCACAAACTCATGCATCATGCTGAAGTTTTCCGACATGTGGGCACTGCTTTTTTTATGTGTTTCTAAGCAAATAAAGCAAAATTTTTGACTTTTTGCATGAAAATTCGGATGGTGAAAGCGCTTCTTGACCACGTTGTTTGTGCCCCGATGTGTTCCGACAACCAAAGTATTGTGGTCATGTTGGACCTCTTTGGTCATAACTGGTAAATTGGCAACCCCCTGGGTTGCTGGCAAGTGGAGAGCTGATTCTGGTAGCATTCTGTAAATTAGTTGTGTAAGATTTTCTACTTGTGTAACCAAGATTTGAACCCTGACAGCGAGCTTGCGAAATCGGGCATCAAAAGTTTTCCAGTCCTGTTGAGTGAGAAACTCTCTGGCATTTGGCAATTGACTGTCATCCTCTAGAATATCCAACATGCTCTGTGGAGGAGGGGTTGAAAAACAAGGAGACAGAGATTGATCACCTAGGTTTGCACCATCCATCCCTGTTGCCACGAGGGTACTCTCCGTGAGAGTATCCGGCCCCATGACATCCACAGGTGGAGCCCATTCGATATATTCAAAGTCAAACATGTGTTGATCATCAATTTCCGCACTCATGGCGAACAAACGAGAAAACAGTACCTTGGAATGCAACAAAAACTCGTAACTGTATCGAACACAAAGGTAGTCAGCCGTGCTAACCTCGCCGACGGTCGTAAAGAAGGTGAATTTCCAATCTCGGTAGAATTGGCGAAGAGGTGAAATCACCGAGGAACTTCAACACTAGCTCGTAGCAGGTTGCAATAATTAACTGGGTAATTATGTCTTCAAATGAACTGAACGTCTAAGTTGAAATCGGATTGTAAATCCCAAGCCACCACGAAATCATCACTTGATTTGCAGCCGAGGATGCCCTTGCAAACACCGATGTATGCTTCGTATGCTTCGGCGAAGTTATGGTTATCGTGTGTGGTCGACTCGGGTGGTGCTTTGAATGACTCTTGAAGTCGTTGCTAAAAAACAGTAGGTGCTGTAATTTCTGCAGTCGGACCTTGGGAAGGTCGTAGTGAAATTTTCTTGCTCGAATTGCTCGGCTTGCTTCAATGTTTCACCGGAGGCTTGCCGGCACTTGTTTATGCCGCTCGGTTGGTGGGAAGAGCCTTCGACCTATAGCCAAACTTCAAATCCAAAGCCCAAGTTCATTTTAATGTGAAAACTCAAGCTCCCAAAGCGCAGGCAACGAGCAACAGTTGACGAAGATGATGATGAAGCCGGTGTGGCTCGCACAGACCGGCTACATCCGCGGGGAGTTGGCTCAAGCCCTGTCTCCAGAGGGCGCTCCTTCCTAGCCCACGAGAGCGTCAAGACATGCACCACACACACACCTCCAAAACGGGAAGCTGTCCCGATTTAGGCAAGATCTCCGGCTATTTTGGGAAAAAAGCTTTATAAGGCTACGGTTCTCACCTAAAGGCCCTATTTTTAGGAGCCAAAGGTGACCACGCCTAGAGAGAGGGTGGAAGAGAGTCCCAAGCTTTGATACCAGTGTAAGAAACTAGGCAACTACGCTCTACTGGATCCTCCTCCCAACCTCCCTTTATAGGTGGGCTCCTAGCCCCTTGCCCTAAACGGATCCCCTGTCCACACTGCCTAGCCCGGCCCTTGGCCGTAGTCCTTGACTAGCCTAGTTCTTAGGGTACAGGACCCGTGTCCTGACACTTAGTCACAAATGATATGGCAAAAAAAGCCCTACTAATGAAGCCACTCAAAGAAGATGCATCTTACCATAACTAAGCTGCATCTCTCTCTCTCTCTCTCTCATGCTGTATGCCATCTTCACTTTGCTTTTTCTCCTCTTTCTTTGTCTCCTACGATTACCAACCATTTATGCTAATCAAAACTAGAAAAATTTGGAGACCTTGTTCACCTTAAATTGACACTCTCGTGGGGCTCTTACCAAGTGTGCCCCTTTACCTTCGACCTTGGTTGAGGAGTTTAGGGCATGACCACACGAGGCTTAGTTATCTGTAAGATCGATAGACCTGACGAAGGCAGGTATGACAATGAAGAAATGCGACGGGGAGCAACAGGTAGAGAGAGAGACGAGGCGCAGACAGGAGAGAGAGAAAGCGGGTTAATCGGCAAGTATCCGGCATAGTATGAGAACTATACCTTTTTAGGCATAATTTAAAAACTACGCCTGTTGAAAGTTGCGCAATGTCAGAAAACTGCAGGCTCTGTTACGGCGACTGAAGCCTCGCATGACCATAGCCTTAGACCCTAATTTCAAAACGCCTGACTTGTTCCGTAAGTATCTTGACAATCGTCATCGTCAGATGAGAGATAAAAATCGACGGCGAAGATAGGAAACGAAGGAGCCGTTGGATGTCTTGAAGATCGGACGGACCAGATGATCCGTACAAGTTGTGGATCTAGACCCAATTTTTTCTTATCGTTGCTCTGTGTTCCCTTCCACCCCTCTTCTTCTTCTCTCGGATGCGGTCCTTCTCTTGCAACCTAAGTGCGCACACAGACAGGCACACGCAAACGCAAACGCTCTCACAGGCACACACACCTCTTATCGAGACGCGTGCACTCTCCATTCATTGAAAGAAACCCTGCAGTGGCGCAAGGTGCAGGGTTTTTGCTAGGGTTTCTCGACACTGGTTTTTGGCTCCTTGAAGTCGGAGAAGAAGAAGAAGGAAAGATTTCTTGGTACAAGGTCGCTCAAATTTTGCAACAGGGATAAAGATTAGCAAGATGGTGAGAGTTCTTTATGTGAAACCTTGCGTGCTGGCTTCCATAGCTTATCAACATATTAATTGTTCATGTTCTTGTTCGTTATAGTACTCCCCAGGAAATAGCTCAGCTGCATTTGTATCTTGTACTCACTCCGGAATGTGCCTCCTCCACGTTCATGCTATGCAGAAACCTTGTAGTAAAGACTTGTGTGTGCACACTGGTTCAGATTATCTCTGCATTACTGATGCTCGTGAATCTTTCAGCATCTGAAATGTATTATGGCTGAGCTTGGTCATGTATGAGTTTCCATTTTCCAAGGTAATAGTATTGAATGGACAGAACAATGAACAATATGAACCCATTACGGCTTATGCCAGTTTACTTTGAGTACCTGTCAGTCATTGATTAGAACGTCTGGAAGTTTTGTAGAAAAAACATGCATCGTTACACTAACTTCACATAATCACCATACTCAGGCAGCTAGGTTTGCAGTTAGGTTTCTCACAGTCCATTCTCTCACTTAGTCCCGAGGCATCTATATCTGGAATGGAAGTGCTGGGTTTTTCCTTTTCAGGAAGCAGAAGCCAATAGCTTTTCTTATTTGAAAACCTGAGCGGGAATTGCAGCTTACAACGAAAACCTGCACATCCATACCTGATACGCGCACAACAGAGCCTCTTTTTTTTCCCCTACTGCATTTTCTCTTAAGAAAAATGCAAAGTATTCACAATTTCATGTCTTATCTGGTTCTTTTTCAGGATAGTTGATCGCAGCTCTTCTATGTTGCTTACCAGTGTTTTGGGGCGTTCTTACTGTATTGGGTGAATTTTGAATGTGTGGGGCCTGAAATGAAGTAATGTCGTCCAACAAAAGAGGCATATGATAGTTTCATTGTTTTCATACTGTCTATCATTGAGCTTCAGTTGCAGGATACAGATAGCAACGATAATTGCTGAGTGCGAGGCTTGCACCTTTAGAGCTTCGATTGAAATCACTGCACGTGTGTAACTGCTAATGCTATACCATCATCCATAAAACAACAGAACAATAGTAATGAATTATAATAACGTAACTCTCCTAGTACCATCATCACATATCTGGTTCACAAAAGTAGTAATACAAGCTCCCCTTCACATGGAGCGCACAGGGCCATGAGTCTTCAACTCTTACTATGATGGGCATTGTTTGATTCATTTTTATATGAATTTGCGGCTGTCAACTTTTCGAGGTCAATTATTTGCGTCTGGAACTGCTGTCAAACTTCTGTTTCCTTTTGTTTGTCTCACACAGACCTCTGGATTGTTAATGTCTACTATGTAATCGATTTGGGGAGTTGTTTTCTAGGTGTCACCAGATTAGGGAAGATTCAGAAATATTTGAGAACGATTTGCACTATGTTTCTATCAATTGAGGTTGCTATTTGTATCTGTTCTTACATTTCAGTCTAAGAGTGTTTGGACTATGATCTGAACTGCATCTCACCTGTTCCACATGGTCTGCATATGGGCAAAGTTTATGTTCGACTGGCTTGGTTGTTTAGCATAAGCAGAAGCTAATTATTGCTTTGTCTCAATAGATCAAGGCTGAAGGTATTCGACAAGCATGATATGTGCGACAATAAGACCAAGTCCATCAGCCTCATGATTGAGGCTGTTTTTGATGATTCTTAATGTTTCAATGGTAAGCCATAGCAGTGTGATTATGAAGTTATATGTAAGGCTCCTGTGGCCACTTGGAGTTAAGTGATTACTTTTCCTGTTTCAAGGGGAATGACGGTGCATTTAGATGGAATTACTAAAGAAGAGCGAAGGCATCTTCGAAATAAGTTGAAGGAAGACTTGGTGACAGTGCAAACTATGATATCAAAAGTGGAAGCCAGAGAATTACAGCTTAGACAGTCCCAGTCAGCTCAAATGCACCTTCCTGAAAACACTTATGTCTCTATCAATGATGCGAAGACTGCCATGAGTACAGAGAGAACATTCAGACCAATTTTAAAGATTAAGCCACCAGTGAAGCGGCTTTCTTTTAGAGATAATTTGGGCAGCCCAACTGGTACTGAGCTATTAAGAACGAAGCGCACTCCCAAGGCAAATCAGCTGTACAATAAGGCTGAGTTTGTTGTTGGGAAGGAGAAGATGCCTGTGCTTTATAGGTCGCGAAGTAAGCATAAAAGTAGCAAGAAGAGGCTACCGAATGGGGACCGCAAGCGGCAGCGGCCTGCTTTTCCTACAGACATCAGATTGCAATGTAGGAGTCTACTAGGCAAGCTTATGTCTCATCGGCATGGATGGGTTTTTAACAAGCCAGTTGATGCAGAAAAACTGGGCCTAACAGATTACCATTACTTTATCAAGTCTCCCATGGATCTTGGTACTATACGAAGCAAGCTGGATAAAAGACAGTTTTCAACAGCTCATGAGTTCACTTATGATGTGAGATTGACTTTTGACAATGCAACGACATACAATCCACCTGGCAATGAAGTGCACCAGATGGCAGTTGAGCTGTTAGGCATTTTTGAGAACGGTTGGGTTGTTATTGAGGAGAAGCTAAGGAGGATTGAGGCAGAAAGAGAGCAGGAGATGCTTCAATGGCAGGCACAAGATGTAAATGGGGCTGGTGCTGGCAACAAAGGAAGCAGAAAAGGTAAACCAAAGACACCTAAAGATCCTACAGATCCTAATGGTGTGTCAGCTACACCCAAACCCAAAGCAAAACGGAAAAGGGTAATGACTGTGGAGCAAAGGGCGGAACTGGGGAAGATTTTTGATCAATTACCCCAAGCAGGGGTCAATGAGTTGGTTGGCATTATGAAAGAGAGGAATGCGAATTTGGGTCCTAATGGTCATGAGATTGAAATCGACCCAGATACATTTGACAATGCGACACTGTGGGAGGTTTATCGACGTGGCAAGAGCATTTTGAAGAGAGCAAACAAACCCAAAAAGCCAGTTGCACCTAGAAGCAAGGTTTGTTCATGCCGTGTACTTTGGATTTTTTGCTCGGTTGCTGGTGACTGAATAGGTATGTTTGTTTTGGATTGACAGCCAGCGGATAAGGTAGTAGCTGGGAAGATAGGTGAAGAGAAAGGTATGATTCTTTGTGATAGACTTTATTGCACTTTAAATGGCAGGTTTTTTTGATGATTGCATTTTACAGCTGCTCCTAAGGAGGGATCAGATTCAGATTCCAGCAGTGATTCAGATTCAAGTAGCGATAGTGATTCGGATTCGGATTCGGATTCGGATTCAGATAGTGGTAAGTTGTTTGTTTTTGTTTTCTATGTGTGTATTTCTTATCATGTTAATGCATTGTCCCCCTCATTAGTAAGGCCTTTTGGCTTGGCAGGTTCTGGCAGTAGGAGCCCATCGCCAAGCAAGACTGATGCCCCTAGCCTTCAGGTTGACCAGACACAGTGAATTATTCTTTGTTGGGATTGGTGTGTGAGCCTTAGCTGGAGCAAATTGCGATGTAACATGCTTCAATGCCTGCGTTACCCAGGTTGGTTGACATGGGAGTCATGTGAAAAGGTCAATCAGGTCGGTTTCTGTGCCCATGAATGCTGAGACGTTTGTTGGATAATGGCTGTTGATGGGATGGATGGCTTTGTCTGTTCTTGCAGGTGCCTACTGCTGCTCTTGCAGTAAGGTGTATTGTTGGAGTCCTTACTCTTGCGTCCGATGCAGGTATGTGTGTGAAGGGGAGGGTTCTCCACATTCGGCGGTTCTGGGTGCCATTTTACTAGCAGTTTAGACATTGTTGAGCATGGTCTTGAGGCCTTGAAACTTGGTGTACTAAGACCTTGGGTTTTTTGTTTCTCTAGATCACCTCTGGGGATTTTAGATGGAGATACGTGCATAAAGGTTTATGAGTGGTTGAAAACCCATATGACCCGGGCCACGAATTGGATCTCTTGTACTTTACTGGCAATTTTGTATCTGTGGCCGTGATGAGACTGTTAACAATAGGTGTCATTACTGTAGTTCTTTTAGTTCATTGTTTTTGCGAGCTTTTGGAGGCCTTTCATTCTTTAGTTTAGGAGGCTCAATGAAGGAGGCTCTGCTCCATCCTACTAAGGCTGGTCCTTTTGTTCACAGTCCAATTCATCTGGCCACGTATAATCAAATTCAAATTTATGTTTTGGAAACGATTTCTTTGGAGGTGTAAAGTCAAGGTCACTGGTTTTTCTGTGGTTTCAGGGTGGTTGGCCGGCCCAAACTGTTTTTTCCTTCTGTCTCTTCTTCTCTTGGCTTTGTGGATTAGAGTACACATGAGGTTCTAACTTCTTACTAGCACATTTGGTTCAGTTATGTGGG
Source organism: Adiantum capillus-veneris (assembly GCF_014529385.1). Classification (NCBI taxonomy): domain Eukaryota; kingdom Viridiplantae; phylum Streptophyta; class Polypodiopsida; order Polypodiales; family Pteridaceae; genus Adiantum; species Adiantum capillus-veneris. Next base: position 66,194,722 of record NC_140948.1, read on the forward strand.
TAAGCGATAACAGTTGCAATTTGCCTCCATTTGTGTTGCAATTTGCCTCCATTTGTGTTACGCATGGATTATTTTTTATATTGATTGGAAAGTTTTGATTGCATGCCATCGGACTTGCTAAGAATCTGGCATGTTTATCTCTTGCCCTGCTAAGAATCAAAGTGGCCAGTCTCTTTTTAATTTACTGTATGCAAAGAAATACTTTTTAAATTTCTGTCTTCGTGCCTCTGCTTTGTATGTCATACTTACAGGATTTTCATGCCATTGTTTATCAAAGAAGTTTATAGGATTTCATGTCAGGCTTTTTACACTTGCACAATCAATTTATTGTGGCAACGTGTCAGGTTGGTTGGATGGGATTTTCAACCAATCGGCAATGGGTCTTATATTTGGTCCCTCTTGGCGAGGCTTGAAGTGAAAAGAGGATAGATTGTGGTATGGAATATATAGATCGTACCAGAAGACGCAATGGAGTCTTTCATTGTTGGTAGAGGGTACAACTTCATGGTTTTCATCAAAGGTTGAAAGTTGGTCATCTAATTTTGGGGTCTTTGCTCAAAATTCTTATTCTTATTGTCTGGTAAAGCTTGAAATCTTGAGAAAAAAGAGTTATGAAATTGCTCATGTTTTTGTGGTCTTTGTTCAAAATTTTAGTTGCTTGGCAAAGCTTGAAATCTTGAGAAATAAGGCTGAGCAAACTGCTCAACAATGAGTATCTTTGTTTAAGCAAAAAACTTATACAAATTGTGCAGGTAATCCACTGGCTTCATTGGTGGTTACTGAGGCTTCAAATTTTGTGCACATTTCCAAAGGAAGGAGAGTAGGCACCACTCCAAGAGAAGAAGATATGTCTTGTAGGCTTTACAATGTCGAAAGAAGTGTAAAGGTGCAGTAAGCTTCTCCTCACGAGCTCGAGAGCTATTGATATTAGAATTAATGTGATGCACACTTCTAAAACTTCATTGCATGTTGTATCAAATTGTTTCAAGGAAAGACTTCATTCAGACGCACACTTTTAAAACTTCATTGCATGTTGTATCAGATCGTGGCTCGTATATGTTCATTAGATTGTGGCTTCAATTATTCTGTCCAAGATTGTAAGTATTCATTCTTATTGAATTTTTAAATTGATTGTGTTTCTTGTAAAACTAAATTGTGTTGAAAGTGTTTGGGAGGGAACCAAGAGGCTAGTAATGTTACCAAAGCTTTGAAAATGCTCCAAACAATGTAGAGAAGCAAAGAAGAATGTTTCTCTTGAGTGTATCAAAAGACTAAATATTTTATGTGAGGCTTTCATCGGTATGTTTTCAAGAACTACAAGATTCCTCAGCCAAAATATGTTTAATTACAACTATGTGCCAGTGGATTTGAAACAATGTTGAAAGCCGTTGAAGAAAAGCAATAGACTTATGTTACTATATTATGGTAGTGATGCGGGCACGCTTGAAGAGACACACTCAATGCTACTAGGGCCTTGGCTAGGAGAGATTTTTCCCTTGAATTATATAAGTGTCCCACAATTTTTGGACATCATACCTTATCTTTGCACTAACACACTTCATAATATAGCTTTCTATGTTGTCTACACTTGTTACTTCATTCTCTTCGATTGAGGGATTATTACCATTACTCCATAGTCGTGGGAGCTTGTCTTGCTGCCCCATGCTCTATCCTCCATTCTAATGGTACCTACCTTGGCCAAAGCTATGACAGAAGTTACCACACTGGACACCTCCTTGATTATTCTGCTCTATAGGTGGGTAGCTTCAATGGATGGTTACCACGGGATAATGATGGTGGTGATTGCATTGGGGACCACATGCACATCTCTCTTTATTACAAAGGTCGAGGCTAGAACATTGGGATATGACTACTATTGGATGCACCTCCAAAAGCCACATCGCCTACTCCTCTCTAAGCCTCATGGACAAATAGTACGTCTCCTTAAACATTGATCATCACGATGTTGGTAAGGGGATGTAAAGAATTTGAGTTATTGGTGTTGGAGGAGGGCTAAGGTGGTTAGCTCCAATAAAGAAGCAATGTGACTAGAGGAGTGATTTGGGTGGGAGAGGTTGGCCGGTTTGGTGTGGAAGGTGGGTAACTCAAGAGGGGAATTGGGGGTGTCTTGGACTTGGAAGGTTCCTCATCGAGCAAGTGAATTTGGAATGAACTGGTGGTGAGGATGGTTCGGTGGTTATGGGGTAGGGAATGGTCCTCAATCGACCAGTCCCCATAATCTGTGCGACCACATGGCGACCGGCGGGAGCCGGGAGTCATGGTGGGAGCACAGATTATGGGAATGGTTGATTGAGGACCATTCCCTCCCGTCAAGCGTCCAGGGGAGAGGGGCCACAAAACTGGTCTCTGACTAACACAACTACGAGCAGGTACAGTCGCACACGCTGTCCAGGAGCGATTATGTATGGTGAGGTGTCTTGCAATCATTGGCAATGATTGCCTTGCACAGTATGGGTCCTGCAGATTTTCCGCCAGCTGAGGTGTCAGCAGTTGATCGTTTTTCCCTGCGCTGACATGCCGGCTCTTCATTGGATGCAGACCTGGCAATCATCAGACAGTTGCAGGCAAAAATTACGCTCAGTAATGGGCAATTGATGGACGCTCCAGATTTGCCGCCCCGTGACCCTGGACCTTGACGGACCAGAGAACTGGCTTGTGGACTGTGAAGTAAAGTTAGGGCCTTTACACACCGCCTATCCAAGCTGAGGCACGCTTGCATGGCAGCCGATTGGCGAAAGGAGGTTAATCAAGGGCGCCCAAGATTTTGGAGAGTTGAGACCCCCTGTCCAACGTTGGGCGGGGGTTACAACCGTGGTCCCTCTGCCAAAAAAGTGACAGTCAACCAATCATCTTGTGCTGATTTTGTGATGTTGCCAGTGCAAAGATTAATACTGAAGTTGTTTGGGCAAGGCAGTGTGTAAGACACGCGTGCCACCGTCGAAAATGAACGGGCACGTGATGGGCGGTGTGTAAAGGCCCTTAGGAGGCAAAGAAGGTACCAACGGCACACTCACCAACTTCGATTTAGCCTCCAACCCTCCTTCCGTGGGCTCCGGGGGTCAATGTATACCTTCACTACTCATTATTATTATTGTTGAAGGGCACGCTTGGACATGAAGCTCTGACTTGCACATCGATACCGTAGACCCGTGTAGGCTTAGTAGTAAAGCCTCATCATGGTTGCCAAGAGTGTTGTGCTTGAGGAACAACATGATGTAGTATGATATTACTCACTAGGCCATGGGCAAGGTGTGAGGTGCATCACTCTTATGAATGAGATGAAGAGGGGAAGGGGGAGAAAGACGAGATGTTGCACATGAAGAAAGGACTTTATAGAATGTTGTATCATTCTAATTCAAACCCTCATACTAAAGACCCCTAGGGTGATGTAACTACATCGCTTGGATTGGCACGCGTGGTGATTTGAACATGCACAACTTTGCACCATCACGATGTGATGTCAACTGTCTATTAACGGGCATACCCATCAAAAGAGAGATTATGGCCCATTAATATTTGAAAAAGAGTCGTATTTCTATAGCTTTTTATATAAAAAGAAACCAATGCCTAATTACATCAAATATTGTTTCCAAGAAGCAACAAAAGAAATTGGCAGTGGAAGAAGTTTTAAAAGGACAAGGGACATGTCTTTTACCCCACAAGTAGCAAGAAGATTTTTGCAAAATATCATGTACAATGTGTTGCCAAATAGTGTCCCATGTCTTTTACCCCACAAGTAGCGAGAAGATTTTTGCAAAATATCATGTACAATGTGTTGCCAATAGTGTCGGGCTTCACAAATCTATAAATACGTGTGGACTTCTAGCAACTATATGAACAGTACGATGTAAAATTTAAAGACCACCTTGAAGTTTAGGCAATGAAATTTAATTCCAAGAAATGATGGCAAAGTATGAAGACACAAGCCATTTGAACCCCCAATTTGCCCAGATTTGTTGCCCCAAATCTGAAGATTTATAGCATTTGGTGCATCTGACCCTAGGCTACCCCTTGGACCCACATACACTCAATTTGAGTGCTTGAATTTCACTAGGATTGGAATTTTTTCCAAGAGGACTACCAGTTGAGCTTAAGGAATTTTGGGTTGTAGAATTCTCTCCTACATTCACTTGAGCATAGGCTCAAAAGAACCCATAGACCTCCAAGGACAAATAAGTAGTTGCAAGAGTAAGCATCTTTAGGAGAACTGAAACCAAATTCAAAATTGAGATTGCAAAAACCCAATCGAGCTACCTAGTGAAGAGGAACTGAAGGCTCAAAACCTCAAGACAAGTATGGCTTAACTATCAATGGTTAAGACCATAAAGCTTGTGCAAGACTATTTGGACACAACCATCCTAACAACACCTAATCCATAGAGTCTAAACAATCAAAAGATAAATTCATCAGCTTAAGAGCTACTTCCAAGTTAGGCTAGAATTTGTCCTATTCCGATCAACCAAGTCAAGATTCAAAGCAAGAGGACATAAACTCATATTGACTGGATGGACCTGTTCTCTTAAAATTCTTTGAGATTTAAGGTCTATTAGAACCAAAGAGACTGATATTAGAACACAATGAGTTAGGGTTCACACCATAACCACAAATCATGGAGGAGACTCACTTTATCAATGTCAAGAACATAAGCGATACACGAGATATGTACTCAACTAGGAAATACATGACACTATATATGGAAGGAACAAACTATCACAGAGCTTTAGTTTATGCCGATAAGGATGAAAATGTGTGTGCATTGAGGAAACACCAGCTCAACCATCAAAATTAGTCCAAGTGCATGATGAGGGAGACAAATTTTGAGATAATGAAGGTACAACTTACCTAATTGTTAAAAATTTGGAGCAATATAATCAGTATGGTGAATATGTAATGAATGAGAAAATAGTCTCCAAAATAGTAGAAGCACCACCGCAATTAGACCTTCCTAGAGCAATGTGTATCTATAACAAGAAGGTGATAAAAATAGCAACGGATCATGGTGAGTTAGGGATACATGAGCACAAGGTTGGAGGAGTTACATCCTACTTCCAGTGTTTGGAACCCTATTCAAGCGAGTTGAGTATTGAAAAGATCTTGTATCAATTCACATTTGACACAGTCCTAGGAAGTGATGTAATATATGTTGATAAGTATGGAGGTGAATACAAACCCATAGATCCAAAGGAGGTAGCACAAGTTGCTATGTCAGGAACATTCTAGAGGCAAACCATAAATACAAAAACCACAACTCAACGGTCATTGCAATCTGGGTTTCACAGAGAGACAACACCTGAACACGGTTATGTAACGGGTGGATACCAAGCCATAACATGGCTACACACCACACCACCCTCACTCTCACAATGGCATAAGGGAGAGAATAGAGTATGGATGGCATATCTGGCAGCCAGAGACATGCCAGAATGAAGAGAGATAGAGTAGAATGAGATCTCTTAGGAGATCTACATTTCCTACGACATCATAGGGAGGACTATGGCTTAGGAGATCCTACAATAGTAGATCCCTTAGCAACCCATAGACTAGAAGATGAAAAAGGGCTTGGAGACCAATTGCTATGCCTAGTAGACCATAAACGGATTAGGACTTTCCAAGTCTGGAAATGGGTAAATATAAAATACACTAGAGATAGAGATTTGAGAGATCATGTGGTATTTTTTAAAAGAGTAATTTGAGCAGAGGAAGTCTTCAACTTTGCGACATAGTGTTGGGGTATAAAGCCCAATGTGGTCGCCCAGGTAAGTGGGCGGGCCGCCAGGTATGTACACATATTCTTTTGTAAAAACCTAATAAGAACTCACTATGCTCTACACATTAGAGTAGAGCGAGTTCACCATATCGTCGTGCTCTTCTTCTTGCACTCTCTCTTGTGTCGCACTTCCGCTCGTACTCCTTCAACTGATATCAGAGCTCAGATCGAGGCTCGGGGCAGCACTGCAGGAGGCTAGAGTCACCAGCTCAGATTGGAGTGAAATTCGACGGGCGAAGACACGACCCCAAATCCTGTGGGTAAGCCCAAAGGGCTTGGTGTTCTCAGAATTTCATTCTGAGGTCATCTCGGCCACCGTTCGGCTTCGACAAAGGTCTGCGCAGGCCATTTTCGACTACGTGGTCTCGACGGGTGCAGATCCGACTCTGCAAATTTGGGGTTTTTCGGCCTATGACTGCAGGTGCTGAGGATATTGACACTCCCAGAGTGTTGATTTGTGGCTGTCTACACATCGAAGGACGGCTCGCAGTTCTTGGAGGCGTGTCACATACGACACGGGCGCATCTACACACAGACTGTAGGCGACATCCACTAGTTCATCAGGTAGCTTGTGTTTGCTGCTTGATATTCCAGATTTCATCCTGACATTGCAGGTACTTCCACATGGGATGTATTGTCAGAGATGATGTATGTTTTTTGAGGGTTTGCTGGCTGTGAGTCACGCAGCAAACAATCGCTGCAGCGGTTATAGCATATAGTGGGAAATTTGTGGATGTATGACTTTGTGGGAAGTCTATGTACTGTCAGATTTACTGCAGCCTTTGTTGAGGGTCGAGTGAGGTTTTATTGAGCTGGGGGATTCTCGAATGTTGAGATCCTTTCGGTGATACAGGTCTTGGAGCGATCCCTCGAGCACCCTTAGATAGGCAGCTAGGATGTATTGACTGTGAGTTAGACAGTTGGGATTGCATCTTTGCTTTACTGCCGTTGAGGCATTGTCACAGTCTATGCTTACAGGACAGTGACAGGACAGTGAGAGACAGTACAGGTGCAGGACAGGTTTACCCGCAGCTTACAGTGTCAGAGAGACAGTGTTTTTTGAGTTGTTTTTTGGTCTGTTTTTTGAGTACACCAGAGCCATTTTACAAAGGAGACTCTGCCAAAATTTATGCAGAATCTGAAGCTTTCTTGGTTCATTTGACAGGTTGATATTGGTTCAGAGGTCAGTTTACAGGGGAAACTCTGCCGAATTTTTCCCAGGAAAGTAAACTACTGTGAAGCGTAGCTATGGCTGGATCACAGGACACTGCTCTTTACAATATCAAGAAGCTGGATGGAACCAATTTCCCATTGTGGAAGAAGCAGATTTGGCACGTGTTGGTACAAAAGAAACAGATAAAACCTATAAAGCTCAAGGGGATAAAACCAGAAGATATGGACGAAGATGAATGGAGCGAAATGGATGAATTGGCACTTTCTACCATTATGCTGACTTTGGCAGAATGGGTTTACTTCAATGTAGTAGACGAGATGTCGGCTTATCAAGCATGGTTAAAGCTGAGTGATCTTTATGAGAAGCAGAGTGCAGCTTCACAGGTATATTGGCTTAAGAAGCTTGTTGACTTGAAGATGAAAGAAGGGACACCTATGTCCAATCATCTGAATGAATTCAACACAATCTACAGTCAGTTGTCAGCTCAAGGTGTCAAGTTTGATGAACCTGTTAGAGCTATGTTCCTGTTGATCACATTGCTGGAAAGTTGGGACACTTCTCGCACAGCTTTGAGTAATTCTGCACCTCTAGATGGTTTGAACATAGCAAGTGTAGAAGGAAGTCTGCTTACTGAAGAAACCAATAGAAAGACAATGGACAAAGGCAAAGGAACAACCTTAGTTGTCAGGGGAAGGACCAAAGAAAAGTACAAAGGTGGAAAGATGAATCAGTCTCGTAGCAAGTCCCGCAGTGCTAAAGGCAAGAGTGACATAGAATGCTACCATTGTGGCAAGAAGGGTCACATGAAAAGAGACTGCAGAGAATGGAAAGCAGAAAAAGGCAAAGAGAAAGCTGAAGACCATGGTGAGAAGAACAAGTCCTCAGTGAAGATTCAAGAAATAAATGTGACAAACACTGTTGCAGAGGATGACAGTCTAGTGTCAGGAGACATCTACTTCTTGAAGAATACAATGGACTCAGCTCTTCTTACAGCATCTGATGGAAATGCACTGAGTGACTAGATTATAGACTCAGGGGCATCACTTCATGTGTCTCCAAACAAGGAGTGGTTTACCTCTTATGTCACCACTAAAGATCATGTTCGGCTAGGCAATGGGCAGACATGTGAGATCTTAGGTGTTGGAGATGTTCAATTGAAGTTTCAGAATGGCTCTTCTTTCACGCTGAAGAATGTGAGACATGTTCCCGCAATTACAAAGAGCTTGATCAACACAGGTTTACTTGATGATGCTGGCTACATCACCACTTTTGGACAGAACATGTGGAAGATATCCAAGGGTTCTATGACAGTAGCACATGGAGTAAAGTCTGGAGGACTTTACATGATTTATGTATCAAATGTCTCTAAAAATGTAATCAATGTAACCGAGCAGCCGAACGTTTCTTTGTGGCATAGCCGGTTAGGACATATGTCCAAGAAGGGAATGGAAATCTTGTCTCGTTCTGGTTATTTGCCTGGCTTTTCATTTAATGATTTTGAATTCTGTGAACATTGTCTGTATGGTAAGCAAACACAACAGCCACATAAGCATAGAAGCAGTAGAAGAGATACACAGTTGGCACTTGTTCATAGTGATTTGTGTGGACCTATGCCTAACCTATCTCTAGGGGGAGCTTCTTACTTTATGACATTTATAGATGATTACTCAAGGAAAGTATGGGTTTACTTTCTGAAGCACAAGGATGAAGCGTTTAGTGTTTTCAAAACGTTTGTGACACTTGTGGAGAATCAGAGTGGCAAGAAGCTTAAATGCTTACGCACTGACAATGGTGGAGAGTATGTTTCAAAGGCCTTTCAGGACTTTTGTGAGTCAAAAGGTATAAAACGTGAACTTACTGCTCCTTACAATCCTCCTCAAAATGGTGTTGCTGAGAGGATGAATAGGACCATACAAGAGAAGGTCAGAAGTATGTTGTCTAATGCACAGCTGCCAAATGGGTTTTGGGCTGAAGCTGTATCAACAGCTGTTCATCTTGTAAATAGATCTCCTAGCAAGGTTTTGCAGAAGGATTCAGTGCCAGAGATGGTATGGTCAGGCAAAATTCCCTCATACAAGCATCTCAGAGTCTTTGGCTGTGAGGCATATACTCACGTTCAAAAGGAATTTAGGAACAAACTTGAGCCAAAGAGTAGAAAGTGCATCTTTCTAGGCTATGGTAATTCTGGTGAGATGGGGTATAGACTTTGGGATCCCAAATCCAGAAAGGTTGTCCGCAGCAATGATGTTCACTTTAATGAATCCAAATATCATTCTAAACCAGAGAGGGTTGAGGAGATTAGAAGAGTTGTCTTCCAAGAAGATGGACCTGCACTTGCAAGACAAAATGTCAGGGCTCAAGAGGAGCAAGGACAGGATAGTGTGGAACCATAGGTTGTGGCTGAGCCTGAGCCACCTATTGTGCGTAGATCTGGACGTGTCATGCGACCTCCTGATAGGTTTGTTCCATCTATGAACTATGTCATGTTGACTGATTGCAATGAGCCTTCATGTTACAAGGAAGCAGTGCAAATGAAGGACTCCGGGAATTGGCAATTGGCCATGCAGTCAGAGATGACAGCTCTGCATAAAAACAAGACGTGGAAGCTAGTTAAATTACCACAGGGCAAAAAGGCTCTACCTTGTAAATGGGTTTACAGGTATAAGATCACCGCTCATGATAGTCAGCCAAAGTACAAAGCAAGGCTTGTTGCCAAGGGCTTTAAGCAAGAACAAGGCATTGACTTTGATGAAGTCTTCTCTTCGGTGGTCAAGATGACTACATTGAGATGCTTTCTTGCATTGGTTGCCATATTAGATTTGGTGTTGCACCAAATGGATGTCAAGACAACGTTCTTGCATGGTGATTTAGATGTGGAAATTTACATGCAGCAGCCAGAAGGGTTTGTTGAGAAAGGCAAGGAAGATTGGGTATGCCAGTTGTTAAAGAGTCTTTATGGCTTAAAACAATCACCGAGGGCATGGTACCATAAATTCCACAAGTTTATGCTTTCTCAAGGCTACAAACGTAGTGAGTTCGATCACTGTCTATATACAAAGAAGGCTAAGGATGGTAGTTGGTTGATCCTTATTTTGTATGTGGATGACATGTTGATTGCTGGCAAGCACTTGGAAGAAATTTCAGCTTTGAAGTCAAAGATGGCAAAATCGTTTGACATGAAAGACATGGGTGAGGCAAGTCATATACTTGGTATGCGCATTGAGAGAGACAGATCAAAGAAGTTGATTTGGTTATCTCAAACAGAGTATATTGACAAGGTTTTGCAACGTTTCAATATGGAGAAGGGAAAGGCATTGAGTGTTCCATTGCCACCATATGTGAAACTTAGCAAACAAGATTGTCCTGTGTCTGAGGAAGAAAAGGCTGAAATGGATAAGATTCCATATGCGTCTGCAGTGGGTAGTTTGATGTATGCAATGATTGCTACTCGCCCAGACATTGCATTGAGATACCTGAAAGCTATAAAGAGTATATTGTATAGCACTTTGACTATCACAATATAACACAGGCATCTCTTCTTTGATTCCCAAATCTGTTACTAGTCGATTAAGCAAAATTGATTCTTTGCATGCCTCTGATGCTGCAACATATTCAGCCTCTGTAGTAGACTGAGTAACACAATCTTGTAATCTAGAACGCCATGATACTGCTCCACCAGCCAATGTAAAGACATACCCTGACGTAGACCTTCGGTTGTCTAAGTCACCTGCATAATCCGAGTCTGTAAAACCCTTTACACTTAGCTCCTGACTCCCATAGCATATACGCATACTCTTTGTAGCTTTCAGGTATCTCAATATTCCTTTCACTGCCTCCCAATGTTTCTTGCCTGGGTGAGTAGCTACAAAGAGTATTGCCTCCCAATGTTTCTTGCCTGGGTGAGTAGCTACAAAGAGTATTGCAGTGAAAGGAATATTGAGATACCTGAAAGCTACAAAGAGTATGCGTATATGCTATGGGAGTCAGGAGCTAAGTGTAAAGGGTTTTACAGACTCGGATTATGCAGGTGACTTAGACAATCGAAGGTCTACGTCAGGGTATGTCTTTACATTGGCTGGTGGAGCAGTATCATGGCGTTCTAGATTACAAGATTGTGTTACTCAGTCTACTACAGAGGCTGAATATGTTGCAGCATCAGAGGCATGCAAAGAATCAATTTTGCTTAATCGACTAGTAACAGATTTGGGAATCAAAGAAGAGATGCCTGTGTTATATTGTGATAGTCAAAGTGCTATACAATTGGCTCGCAATCCAGTTTATCACTCAAAGACAAAGCATGTGGATGTGAAGTATCATTTCATCAGGGAAATGCTCGAGGATAAGCAACTTCAGCTTGTCAAAGTTCACACCACAGAAAATCCTGCTGATCTACTTACAAAAGGACTTCCCTCAGAGAGCTTTGCGCATTTTCGCAAGCAGTTAGGTGTAGGGTAGTACATCACTTCTCTACATCTCTTGTATATTAGCTTCTCTCACACTTAAAGTACCACATTGGACTTTAAGTGGGAGGTTGTTGGGGTATAAAGCCCAATGTGGTCGCCCAGGTAAGTGGGCGGGCCGCCAGGTATGTACACATATTCTTTTGTAAAAACCTAATAAGAACTCACTATGCTCTACACATTACAGTAGAGCGAGTTCACCATATCGTCGTGCTCTTCTTCTCGCACTCTCTCTCGCGTCGCACTTCCGCTCGTACTCCTTCACATAGTTTGCGGGATTTGGATTGACTCTGATAAATGGCACGGCTACATGGTTCAACTCAGTGGAAAGACAAGATTTTGAGACTCTAGACGAATTGTTTGAAGAATTCATTAAATAATTCTTGCAAGAAGGCATTGCTCACAATATGGTCTAGAAAATTCACAGATTCAAGCAGAAAGAGGGTGAATCAGTACGCAAAGCAACATTATGGCTCAAGCGATATGTCAAGTTCTATCCGAGAGCGGAACTACCTATGCAAGCATGTTTGATGATGATCTTTATCCAAGGTTTGATACATGTGGTTCTTCAAAAGGATTTGCATATGATAAGGATCCTGACGCAAAACAAATTGATCAAAGAAGCTCTTTATCAAGTAGATAATTGTGAGGTATATAAAGAAAAGTATTGTAAAAGTCAAGAGGATGACACATCCTCTCAACACAGTGATTCACAAATGATTGAGTCCATTGCAATCAGCGGCACCTATCAATCGATGACATAGTCAAGAGGTTAACTCCTCTTGTGAAGTCCGATTCGGGGGAGCCTAAGTTGTGCGAAATTGAGAGAAAATGGACAAATTATATGAGGGAAGAGTGCTACTATAGCAAGGGATACTTTAGGGAAAGGTATGTACAAGCTGTCCTAGTAGCACCTACTCCACCTAGACACGCTACGGGGAATGCGCTAGGTCTAGTAGGAGTTTTAAGGCCACAGCGTGTCTTAAGACAACAACCTCCACTAGTAGGTGCTAGAATGCCTGTAGAAATGAGATACATGCCAATGATGGAAGAAGCTAATAAACAAGTGCTAGTACCAACTACAATGTATTATAACAACCAGAGTAGGTACTAGCCTTCAGAGAAACAACAAACGAGAGAAACACATGGAGTGGTGAGGCCACTACCACCTCCACCTCTTGTGTTTCAACTTGAAGAAAGAATATATAAGATGGATGAAAGGATGTTGCGGTTCATTGTGAATAGTGGATTAGCTAGGTCACAGCTTGCTTATAGCCAAGAGGAAATGCAAGAAGAAGCTCCTCAATCAGAGACAGATTGTCACAAAAGCTATGACGATCAATTGGTCAAACAATGTCCTCAGACGAAGATAACTCAAGTGAATGCCTACTATCTTGATTGTGGCATCATTCACTTGATCCCCAACTGTCCCAAAAACCCAAACTGAGTTAGAAAGTTCATAAAAAATGTCTCAGGGATCATTCGACTACCCAGTAGCTCAGAAAACAAAAACATTGTACCGGTCCAAGTAGTTATGAGGGCAAGCTCAAAAGGATGTTTTTGAGAATCCAGAGACAGAGAACACAAAAATTGATATAAGTCCAGAAATGGATGAACCAAAGACCAATGCACCTCGTCAAAAAACCAAGAGCAAAAGGAATATGTGGAAAACTAGGATGAAAGCACGTAGGGAACGAGACAAAAAATCCCTAGCTAATGAGCTTACCCAAGCTAAAGAGAAGATAATACAACATGAGGAAAGGGTTGAAACTCCGTTTACGCAGACATCTCAACCTCTAGAAGAAAAAGTCAATGAACCTTTAGATGCCCTCCTAAAAGCCTCTAACAGACGGCTAAAAAACAACCAAACCCAAGAACGGAGATGGATGACTTATCCATATGCTGAATTAGAAAAGGAGAGGTTGGAAATGTGTCAAAAAACGATTCAAACAGAGGCCAATTTTCACTAGAACCACCAATTGGAAAACTTGAGGATGTGATCCTTGTCCCACCTACACGAGTAATCCCACCAAACTAGGAACGAATAGAGCCAGATCCAAGTCATGAGAATAGAACAAAGCTCAAGGACCCAACATTAGAACCAAGGATAGTGTTGAATACCACAGATAACTCTTTCAAGAGATTTCACCTAGCTATATGTGAGGATTGTAGAGAAATAGAAGGTCTTGACAAAACTATGGAAACAATTCAGAGAGACCAATGAAGCGAGTGAGCTAAGCAGATATGGGAACAATTCAGAGAGACCAATGAAGCGAGTGAGCTCAGTAGATATGGGAAAGGAGTGTTTCTTCCACCAACAGAGGAATTTGAAGCTGGATCTCAAATGAATCTAGAAGTGCAATCATATTGGGTAGTCCAAGGATTTGTACAATATACGGATAGTCAACCCCATTTTTTAAGAACACTACCTTCCTGTATGGGAGAGCATGAGGCCAAGTCACATGTTGTTGGAGTTCCATCAAAGAGACTCTCTTTCTAGAAATTCATTGACTCTAAAGGGTTGATAGACATTTTGTCAACACCTGTGACATGCACAATAATGCTAGCTAAGCTGCCATGAATATGACCAAATGGACTACAGTGGAAAAACGTATAGAAAAGTTTGGCATAAAAGACCCAATGACTCATATCAAGGAGGGAATGAAGGAACTTGAGAGACCACAACTGAACACTAGGCCGGTGCCATTAAACAAGGTAGGTGAGTATTGTGAAGGTGAGGATGGCAACACAACCATCCTTGTGGAGTTCCAAAGTGTCACTACCATGGAAATTTTAGATAGTGGAGCTGGAGTTGCCAAAAGAGAATTGGAAAAAATGGGGGAAAATTGCCTTGAGAGCCATGCGAGTGAAATTGCAGCTAGTTGATAGATATATGGAGAAACCCCTAGGGCTCCTAGAGAAAGTAGTCATTACTTCTTGTGGCATTGAGTATGAGCATACCTTTGCTATTGTTGATTTTGGCAAGAAAAACAACTACAAAATAATATTGGAAAGACCATTCATGTGGCAAGTGAAGATGGTCCAGGAGTGGGAATACAACCATATCTACCTTAGACATGGAAACCACTACGAGAATAAATCTTAAGGACCATAGTTACAAGGATGTGAACCGAACCTTTGTAGAGGAGTTTCATTCAACTACATTAGCAGTATCTCAACTTCTAGCATGGTTGGGTAAGTCCAAGAAAATATGGATGTGTGGAGCTTTGCAATGTGGAAGCTTAAAGCTAGAGGAATGTATCCTAGAAAGAGCTTTCAAAGATATGTGTTGGACGGGAAGTCTCACACACCCATGAAGTTCATGCAAACACTACCTAGATCAACATAATGTCAATCGAGGACACAGATGACACGATAGGCACACGAAGGAAATCTCTTTAGCTTGTCAAACTGAGACCATCCTACACATACAACACTCTGGAAGGCCAACTAAACCACAATCAAGAACCTCACTGTTCTCAACTACACCACCTAGCCACATACACACATACGAAAGGTAACTCACCTAATCATGCCAGATTCGTACGAAACTTAAGGAACACCATCCCCTCACTAGGATACACTTGTCCCTAAGCTTCTATACTCAAAACCCTCACTCTAAACCCCTCTGCAGAAAACGCGTAGGATGACAGAGCAAAATTCTGAAAGTGCCCGAAACTGAAATTTATGAATACCTATGCGTAGCTTATGTCGCCATGATTCTATAGACTACTAGCACGCAGAAAACAGACATCGTTTGATAAACTTACGGCCACAAATAGCTCGTAGATGCGTCGACGTGTGCACTTCGTCTCGCGTGGAATGCTTGGCGTTGTCACGTAGCTCTCCTCGAGCCTACAACAATGGTGCAGTCGGATAGTCTATGTCGCCACGATTCTATAGACTACTAGCACGCATAAAACAGACATCGTTTGATACACTTACGGCCACAAATAGCTCGTAGATTCGTCGGCGTGTGCGCTTCGTCTCGCGTGGAATGCTTGGCGTTGTCGCGTAGCTCTCCTCGAGCCTACAACAATGGTGCAGTCGGATCTCCAATGTGTTGAGCGAGCCGGACGTAGCGAGAGGATGAAGCTCACACTCACTCTCTTTCTCTCTCACACACAGTAGACGGCAACGCTAAGTTTGATTATGATAAAAGTCTTCTTTACAAAATGACCTAGGTACCTTATATACTAAGGCTACCTTAGGTTTAACCAAAATTGGGGTTGAAAGGGTCAAATGGCTTTGTATTTACAATCTGGAAGAGCCATTGCACCCCGGCTTCTGAAACTAGAATAACTACTCATTTCAAACGATGTTTATAGCCATAATCCGCAGCCTTTCATAACTCGCAAAAGACTTTGGTACGAAACTTGAGTTATGTTGTGTTGTTGACCCAACGGTCAACATTCCCCCCTTCCGCGTTCATGTCGTCCTCGACATGACCTGATTGTCGATGGCGATGTGGTCTTTGCTGTCATTTTGTTGTTGGAAAGAAAGTATAGACTATAGCCTTTGCAGTAGCTTGTCTTGTTCGTCCAATTCGATGTACATAGTCTTCACATGATTGAGGAAAATCATAATTGATGATGAACTTTATGTCTTTCACATCTGCACTCCGAGCTGCAGCATCTGTTTCTGTCATTATAGGTCTACTGCCATATCTAAATTAAAAAAGAACCCAATGTCGTTTAACTTGACTCTTATCATCATGGATAGAGAAAGCTCCATCCATCACTTGCTCCAGCAAATCTGTCAATTCGGAGTATTTGTGATTCTCAGAAACAACTTCTACAATCTGTAGAATTGAGTGATTGGCTTTCTGCTCTTGTGAGCCAATGACAACTTTGTAAGGATTTTGTAGAAATTGTATGGCTAAACCCTTAACTTCTTTAGGCCAAGTTGCACTCCAACGCAAAGTCTGTCTGTCAGGCTGAAACCATGACTTAATTTTTTTAATTTGAGGTTCAAAACCCTGCCGAGCATTCGATGCGCATTATCAAGGACAAGCTTTTGAGATCCTCTGATTACTTTTATGTCTGGTCTTCTTCATTGGGGACTTCTTTGTTCCTGTGCAATCATGTTGTTAGTGTTGTCTGCAGCTTTGTCAGTGTAGGCCATTCTTTGACTCGCCATTGAGGAGAAGTATGCTATGATCTGAAATTGGTGCTCCAATTCATTTGTCAATTGCCTTATTGTTGATGTAGAAGGAATATGTACAAGAGGATGGTGATAGGTGTCTTTAGATTAGGGTCTAAAACCTGGATGACCAAAGGGAAAAAACCCGGTGGGAAAAAAAATGCCTTTGGTATACGCTCTTATTGGAGTCGAGTAGTTGAACGTGAAGTACATGTTCATGAAAGGTGAGTGCTTGGGTGAAACACGGAAAGAGTGCCTGATGCAAGACCCAATTATGGGACACTCTATATGCATATGAGAAATTTGTCAACAAAAGCATGCAATGTGAAAGAAGGATATGATGGGTATTTCAAGGAATAAATGTAGCACATGTGACATCAAAAGATGTCTCAATAGCTTCCACCTTTCCCAGAAGGGTTTTCGATGTAGAAGTTTCTCCACTCGTATCTCACTGTGCTCAGTACGTGAGTGTCTTTTGGACCTTCTCCTTCACTTCACCAGACTTAAGTACTTAGACTTTGACTCTTTTGCTCACCTATACCAGCATGAGCGACCCAATGTAAATATGCTCAACTCTTCCAGCTTGAGCAGTACATAGAATAGCTAAGACGCTTAGACCACATAGAATATTACTTGAAGCTTTGGGACTAACACTTCACTCATTTTGTGGCGTAGCTACTTGACTCTGACTTGTATGACTTGTCGGTTGCATGTTGACACTGCTTTGTGACAAGTTCTTCGGCTGTTGTAGTGGCTGCTGAGACATACTTCGTGAAGTTTCATCGTTTTCCTGTACCTTCTTTTCTTTGTAGTGCTCAGGCCTCTCGTCAGTCTTTTCTTCATGTGGTTTATGGATTTTTTAAAATTTTTTCTTAATAATAAACAAGGAAAATCTTAAAACAACTCAACAAAAGAAAAATCATTTAAATAGAAATCTAAATGCTATGTACACTATACACATGTCCCTAGGGGCTCATATATGGATTTTGTCCCCATACTCCTCTGTAACACTATTATGAGGGCATATACTCTAAATTTCGTCAAAAAATTATCACAATAAAACGCAAAAATTCAATGCATCTCACAAAACATTGCCCTCTAATAGTCATAATGTTAGGTCCGCATTCAGAATGCCTCCCCCCTTCCTATTTGGACTCATCCTTTACGACAGGGTATCGCAAAGGGTATGTGTTGTGCTTGGGCAAAAAGTTGTGCCTATGCAGGCCTTGTAATGTAGCCCTATTATGCATACACAGTCAATGCATGGAAAAGATTTATGTTGTGCAAGATGTGGGTATAAGCAATTTTCTTATTGGCATTTGTTGGCGAGGCTTCCTATTCTAAGCAACGTAATGGTCCTTGGAGATCCTGTATCGTTGCTTGATTGAAGCGACTTGCTCTCTTCTAACTGTACTATAATCGTAGGAAGAATTGTAAGAATTCAAGCGGCGATGCACTGACAACAGTTTTGTTGATCTTCTTTGGGACCCATTTCTTTGCGATTATTGGCTGTTTTGTTGCTGACGCTCGTTTGGGAACCCATACTTGCCCGTGCTTCGTTTGTGTTTGAAGAGACTTCTTTGGGATCCACCTTTTTGTTGTGTGAGTCAATAGTGGTCTTTGCTTCAGCCCTTGTACGCTTGGTTGGTGACGGGATTTAGGCTTTGAAAGTTGATACTGTGGTTGTTTTGGAATCCAAATGAATTCTTGACTTTTTTGTGCTTGAATCAACTTCTTTGGAACCCAAACCTGAGTTGTGAAAGCTTGCGACTTTGTGATATTCTTACCCGTTCGTGCACGCTTTCCTTGCTTTTGTTTTGGTGTTGGATCTTGTAATTTGTCATTCGAGATCTTTGTCTTCTTGATCCATATCTGTTTTTGGCCGATCTGGCTTTTTGGTATCCAGATTTGTCGAGCTTTTTGGCTTTGACTTGTTGTCCTGTTCTTTTGACTTGTCATGGTTGTTGTTGAAGGGGTTGGTGATAGTGATGGTCTGAGTTGATGATAGGGGATGTCGTAAGATTCATCACTATCGCTACTATTCTCAGCAAGGTTGACTTCTTGTACTTTCCCTTGATTTTTTGGCTGGTAGTGGAAAGTTACTGTCTGTTTTCTCGTGGGTGGTAGTTTCTTGGAGAACTTTTCTAGCCCATTGATTAGAGCATTGTTAGCTCGTTGCTCTGGTCGTATTTCTCCTAGCTGAGTCTTAGCATCCTTATTAGGAGCCATGTATGAGGATGCTTGTGGTGGCTGTGTCTTCACGGAGGACTTTGGAATCCACTTTTGATGCACTTTATTCATGTAGCGATGACATTGATTCCCAGTTCGTTGATCTTCTTGAAGCTCGAAGTGTTCTACAGAGTCATAGAACTCGTCGTCTTCTTCATCTTTTGATTCTCCACATTTCTTTGCTTGCTCCTTATTTCGAGAGCTTGTTGATGTCTGGTTCTCTTCGTTTTCCTGGATTACACTCATTGCAAAATAAGGAACGACATTATAGCCATTTTCATCACAAAACTTTGTTGTGGGAGCATCCTCCACGACGCACACGTCCAGAGTAGCCAAGATGTGTTCCCATCCAAAAGGCTCTAACTCTTCTTCAGGAAATGGTTCTGGGATATAGTCCCTATCCTCCATAGCTCGCTCTAGGATACATTCCTCACATTTCAAGCTACCACATTGTGAAGCTCCACACATCCACAGTTGTTTAGGCTTACCTAACCAAGTTGGAAGTTCTGATCCTGCAACTGTGGCGGAATCAAACTCCTCAACCGGTGTTCTCGTCACATCCCTATAGCTATGGTCCCTCAAGTTTATCTTTGTTATGGTTTCCATATGTCTCAGGTATATATGGTCATAACCCCAATCTTGGACCATTTTCAATTGTCACATGAATGGTCTTCCCAGAATGATGTCATAGTTGTTCTTCTTGCCAAAGTCAACAACAACAAAAGTGTGTTCATATTCAATGCCACAAGAAGTAACAAGTACTTTTTCTAGCAGTCCTATGGGCTTTTCCTTGTGTCCGTCTGCAAGTTGCAGGGTCATTTGTGTGGATATCAAGGCAGGTTTTCCCCATTTTTTCGAAACCTCTGTGGTTGCAATGGCCACACCAACTCCACTGTCAAGGATTTCCATGGTTTTTACACCATTGAATTCCATAGGAAGGGTGGTGTTTCCATCTTCTCCCTCGTAATACTCTCCTACCTTGTTTAATGGCACTGGCCTAGTATTTAGTTGAGGCATTTCAAGCTCTTTGATGCCTTCCTCGATTTGAGTCATTGGGGTTTTTACACCAAATTTCTCTAGACATTTACCCACATTAGCCCACATATTTGGTCTTATTCTGAGCAACTCGGCTAACATTATTGTACTGGTGACTGGAGTAGATAGAATATCTACTAGCCCCTTTGAATCGATGGCCTTGTTGGGAGACAGTTTCTGTGATGGGACTGCAACCACATCTGACTTGTTCTCGTACTCTCCCATGTAGGACGGTAGTGTTCTTAGCGAATGGGGTTGACTATCCATAGATTGTACAGATCCTTTGTCGCCCCAACACGATTGCACGTCTAGATTCATTTGAGATCCAGTCTCAAATTCCTCTATTGGTGGTAGAAACACTCTTCGTTCATCACCAGTATTGTCTACTCGTCTTCTTAGGTCATCGGCTTCATTGGCCTCTCTAACTTGTTTCCACAATTCGTCAATACCATCTATCTCTTTACAATCCGTAGGTATAGCTTGGTGAAATCCCTCGGAAGAGTTATCCGTGGTATTCAATACTATCCTTGGTTCTAATGCTGGGTCTTTGAGTTTTGGTCTGAGCTCATGACTAGAATCTGGCTCTTTTAGTTCCTGGTTTGGTGGGATTACTTGTGTAGGCAGGACACGGATCACATCCTCAGGTTTTGCACCTGGTGGTTCTAGTAAAGCTTGGGCTGTTTGAATCATTTTATGGCACATTTCAAACCTTTGCTTTTCTAGTTCCGTACAGGGATATGTCATCCACCTATGTTCTTGGGTTTGGTTGTTTTTGAGCCTCGCATCATAGGCTTTCAAGAGGGCATCTAATGTCTCATTAACCTTCTCTACCAACACAGATCCTCCTGAACTAGCACTTCTCGGTTTCTCATCCGTGGATGGTTCTTCTAGAGGTTTAACCATCTGTGTAAGAGAAGGTGCCTCCTTTTCCTCATGTTGTTTTATCTTCTCCTCAGCTTCGGTAAGCTTCTCAGCTAGGGATTTTTGCTCTCGTTCCCTGCGTGCTTTCATCCTAGTCCTTCTAGCTTTCCAACTATTTCGTTTGCTCTTGGTTTTTTGACTAGGTGCGTCTGTCTTTGGTCCATCATCTGTCTTTGGACTTGTGTCACTTTCCGTGTTCTTTGTCTCTGGATTCTCATCAGCTTTCTTTTGAGCTTGTGCTCTCGTAACCACTTGAACTGGTACAACATTTTCATTTTCTGAGCTACTAGGTAGCTGAACAATCCCTGATACATTTGTCGTGATTTTCCTGATTTGGTTTGGTTTTTTTCGGGCAATCGGGGATCAAGTGAGTGATGCCACACTCAAGACAATAGGCATTTATTTCAGTGATCTCCGTATGAGGACGTTGTTTGACCAAGTGGTTGTCACGAATTTTGTGACAATCTGTCTCTGGTTGAGGAGATTCTTTCAGCATTTCCTCTTGGATATAAGCAAGCTTTGACCGAGATAAGCCGCTATTTGCAATGAATCGCAATGTCCTTTCGTCCATTTCATACCTTCTTTCTTTCGACTGAAACCCAGGATGTGGAGGTTGTACCGGCCTCACTACTCCATGTGTTTTTCTCACATTTTGTTGCTCCAAAGGGTAGTACTCACTTTGGTTGCTATACCACATTGTAGCTGGTACTAGCGTTGGTTTATTTGATGCTTTCATCATTGGCATGTATCTCATGTCTACCGGCATTCTAGCACCTGGCAGTGGAGGTTGTTGTCCTAAGACAAGCTGTGGCCTTAAAACTCCTACTGGTCCTGGCGCATTCCCCGTAATGTATCTAGGTGGAGTAGGTGCTTCTGGAATAGGTTGTACATACCTCTCCCTAGCATTTTCCATGCTATAATAGCACTCTTCCCCCGTATGGTTCGTCCATTTTCTCTCAATTTCACACCACTTCGGCTCTCTGGAATCAGACCTTACAAGAGGAATCAACATCTCGACCAAGTCGTCGATAAGCTTTTCTTGATCAATAGGTGCCGTTGGCTTGGCAATGG
Source organism: Adiantum capillus-veneris (assembly GCF_014529385.1). NCBI lineage: Eukaryota > Viridiplantae > Streptophyta > Polypodiopsida > Polypodiales > Pteridaceae > Adiantum > Adiantum capillus-veneris. The sequence continues at coordinate 66,216,542 of NC_140948.1, forward strand.
ACTCACTTATCTATGAAACACTGTGCTGAGAGGATGTGTCATCTCCTTGACTCTTTAAGTCCTTTTCTTTGTATGCCTCACAGTTATCCACTAGATAAAGAGCTTCTTTGATCAACTCGTTTAGCGTTATCCTCCTTATCATATGCAGATCCCTCTGAAGGCCCTCATCTCTCATTCCCTGGATAAAGATCAGCATTAGTCGTGCTTGCGTAGGTAGTTCCGCTCTTGGACAGAGCTTAACATATCTCTTGAGTCGTAATGATGCTTTGCGTACTGATTCATCCTCTTTCTGTTTGAATCTATGGATTTGCGGGACCGTGTTGTGAGCAATGCCTTTTGGCGAGAATTCTTCAATAAACTCCTCAAACAGCTCATCTAGGGTCTCAAAATCCCATATTTCCACCGAGTCGAACCAAGTGGCTGCATCATCTTCTAGAGTCAATCCAAATCCTGCAAACTGTGTCGCAAAATCTGAAACTTCCTCTGCTCTAATCACTCTTCTAAAAGCCGCTACATGATCTCTCGGATCTTCATCTCCGGAGTATTTTGTGTTTACCCATTTCTGGACTTGGGATGGTCTAACTCGTCGAGTGTCTACAAGTCTAACCAGAGACTCTCCCAATCCTTCTCTCGTTATCGCTCTTGAAGGGAATCCCGGTGTCTCTCTTCTTGGAACTCCTATAGGAATTCTCGTGTTTGGTGGAGGCATTTGTGGTCCTTCATTGACCAAATATCCACCTCTTTCTAGTACAGTCTTTGGATTTGTGCTTTCTACAACTCTGTATTCTCGTCCATACTTGTCGACAACTATAGATCTCCATTGACAGTCGACTCCATATGTGTAGACATATAAGAGCTTGTAATCCGTTATCTCTTCTAGGTATGGATCTGAGCACCTATAAAGATTGACCTCATTGTCGTCAATGTATCTATATAGTCCTTCACTCTCATGACCAATCATCCAAACTCTCTCAACATGATGGATCTTTATCAATTACAAGTTTGGAAGATCCATTGCGGGAGGATATTCCTGTATCGTCGGGATCTCCAAGCTTGTGTAAGCTGCATTTGAATCTAGGGTAGACATAATTTATGGGCTTAAGAGCTTTTGCTTGGTTCAAGTAGTCTTAGTCCACTGTGTTCAAGTTCTTTGGTTAGGGAAAAGTCGAAACTATGTCCAAAACCGCAAGCGTTTCGTCACAATTCTCGCAAATTGTCGCTTCTAGACACCCCTGACTTCCGGATGAATTTTGAGGCCTCAAACGATGTTTTTTTCAACTTTGAACTAAATGGTTGCCATTGGCATGCATTTAGATCAAGTTTTGCTCTGAAATTTGTAGGGCCGCTCTCAGGCTACGTTTTGATATAAAAACTTTTCCGATCCGATACCGTTTGTGAAAGTTATGGCCAAAACAGTGAAATGCAGTTTAGAATGGAAGAAGACTTGGGATCTCTGTGACACTGTGAACACTTCTGTATGGTCAAAAGTACAGTTGGACCCTAAATATGTCCTAGAGACATCCTACGCGTAGGATGTCTATATGCTCAGAATTTAACAAAATTTGGTCCAGAGACTCCCCTTGAGTCCAGCAACACAATGGTATGCTCAGAATTTCAATTGGACCTAAAAATGGCCTTGAGACATCCTACGCGTAGTATGTCTTTTTGCTCAGAATGACTTGAAATTTTCACCCCAGCTTCTCCTTGATGTGCTGATTACAGTGCTGTGCTCATAAGTTGGTTTGGAGTCCTAAATCAAGCTGGAGACATCCTACGCGTAGGATGTATTTTTGCTTTGTTTCAGCTCAAACTTGCACTGTAGCTTCCCCTTGATGTGCTAAAATCACAGCTATTTTTACTTTTTGATTCTGACACCTATAGGTTGGTCAAATGATCAAGAATCTATTCCAAAAGCCTAATGTCTCTTCTAATGAATTCCCAAGTCAAATCAACTCCAAATTGGACCAAAATTGACTAGGAGGCTTGCCTAAGGCTATATGACAGCATGGTATGGTCACAATAGAATTTTGGTTTCAGAATTATGTAGTAGACATCCTACGCGTAGGATGTCTAACTGCTCAGAATTACCCCAAATTTGAACCACAGACTCTCCTTATGGTGCTGATCACAGTGGTATGCTCAAAATTAAGTTTGGAGTGCAAAATCACACATATGACATCCTACGCGTAGGATGTCTCTTTGGCCTGTTTGACCCCAGACTTGTCCCACAGCTTCCCCTTGATGTCAGTAACCCAGTGGTATGCTTAGATTTGAGTTTGGATCTCAAAAGACCCAAATTTTAGCTGTTCTTGCCTTTTTCAATCAAAAGTGTTAAAGTCCACTTTGAATCCAATTTTCTCACCCAAATGAGGCGAAACCCCTTTCAGTCACTCAATACAACATTTAGAACATGCCTATGGAGTCATCCTATGGTTTGGTCTCAAAATTAGGCCTTGGACACAATTTGGGTAGGATGTATGGCAATTCTCGTCTTTTGGCTTTGATCTGTCAAAATTTGGTCAAATTTCCACTTTCCAGGTGAAAATAGGGTAAAACCTATCTTCTGAACACACTGGTCACCTCAGATTTTCCAAAAAGTGCACAGATCACCCTGTAGACATCCTACGCGTAGGATGTCTACTGCTAATTTTTTCAGACTGAAGTTTCCCTGATGCTTCCTTATGCTCTCAGCAAGTGCAAGTATGCTTCACAATTGCAAAAACATGCAAAAATCACTCAATTTAAGCCTTTTCTGAAATTTTGCGTTTTCTGACTCCGCTTTTGGCTTTTGGTCAACAAAATAGGGAAAAACACCCAAGTCAATATGTTACTAGGGTAAAACCTACCCTCTGAACCCACTGGTGGAGTCAAAATTTTCAAATTTGGTCTCCAGAACCCCCTTGAGACATCCTACTGGTAGGATGTCTATGTTTACAGAATTGCAGGTTTTCTTCACAGAACCCTTGCAAATGCTCTTTTATATGCATAGCATCAGTCAGTCATACAAAAATATCCACAAAAGCTTGTTTAATGCATTTTTACCCTCAAAAGCACACTTTTCCGTGATTTCAAATGCAATCAAGCACTTCAGCAAATAATTCAGTGTTGAATAGCTCTAGATCAGAATCGGATCACTTACCTAAAGCTACTCCTACAAATCATATGGGGTTTTGCATCTATGAGTAGAAAAACGCTTCACTGCCACACACGAACTAGTAAACGCTTTTATCACCTCACAAATCACTCGACCACCAACAACTACTCTAATCCTCAGATCCTAACTAAACCTATCTAGTCGCAGACCCTCGGCAAGACACACGCTTCCTGGCTATCCACTTGATCGCGGAATATCCTCTTCCTGATCCAGTTAAGAAAAATGATTTTTTTTAGCCCAAACTAAATCAAGCAACCATCACACGAGTGTTAGTAGGAAACCTACTTAGGTCCTTGTGTCCCCGGCAGCGGTGCCAATGTTGGACGGGAAGTCTCACACACCCATGAAGTGCATGCAAACACTACCTAGATCAACATAATGTCAATCGAGGACACAGATGACACGATAGGCACACGGAGGAAATCTCTTTAGCTTGTCAAGCTGAGACCATCCTACACATACAACACCCTGGAAGGCTAACTAAACCACAATCAAGAACCTCACTGTTCTCAACTACACCACCTAGCCACATACACACATACGAAAGGTAACTCACCTAATCATGCCAGATTCGTACGAAACTTAAGGAACACCATCCCCTCACTAGGATACACCTGTCCCTAAGCTTCTATACTCAAAACCCTCACTCTAAACCTGTCTGCGGAAAACGCGTAGGATGACAGAGCAGCATTTTGAAAGTGCCCGAAACTGAAATTTATGAATATCTATCCGTAGCTTATGTCGCCACGATTCTATAGACTACTAGCACGCAGAAAACAGACATCGTTTGATACACTTACGGCCACAAATAGCTCGTAGATGCGTCGGCGTGTGCGCTTCGTCTCGCGTGGAATGCTTGGCGTTGTCACGTAGCTCTCCTCGAGCCTACAACAATGGTGCAATCGGATCTCCAATGTGTTGAGCGAGCCGGGCATAGCGGGAGGATGAAGCTCACACTCACTCTCTTTCTCTCTCACACACAGTAGACGGCAACGCTAAGTTTGATTATGATAAAAGTCTTCTTTACAAAATGACCTAGGTACCTTATATACTAAGGCTACCTTAGGTTTAACCAAAATTGGGGTTGAAAGGGTCAAATGGCTTTGTATTTACAATCTGGAAGTGCCATTGCACCCCGGCTTCTGAAACTAGAATAACTACTCATTTCAAATGACGTTTATAGCCATAATCCGCAGCCTTTCATAACTCGCAAAAGATAAGACTTTGGTACGAAACTTGAGTTATGTTGTGTTGTTGACCCAACGGTCAACAATATGGATTATAACCCAAAACCACTTCCTGAGGAAGAGTTAGAGCCTCTAGGATGGGAACACATCTTGGCTACTCTGGATATGTGCGCCGTGGGTTGATGGTCCCACAATGAAGTTTTGTGATAAAGATGGATTTGACGTCATTCCTTACTTTGCAGTGAGTGTGATCTAAGAAAACAAAGAGAACCAGGCATCAACAAGTTCTCGAGATGAAGAGAAAACAAATAAATGTCACGAATCAAAAGACAAAGAAGAAGACAAGTTCTATGACTCCGTAGAACACTTGGAGCTTCAAGAGAATGCAGACAATAAAAATCCATCAAACTAATGCACGGTTTTATCATTGTCTAGAACAAAGACCCAAGAACCAATGTCACCGCTACAAGATTAAAGTGCATCAGAAGTGAATCCCAAAGTCCCTGATGGTGACGCAACCGCAACAAGCATCCTCATATGTGGCTCCTGTACAAGAAGAAAAGGCGCAGCCAGGAAGAAGATGACCATGGCAACAAGCTAACAATTCTTTAATCAATTGGCTAGAAGAATCCCTCCAAAAATAGCAATCTAAGAGCAAACATATAGTAACTTTTCGTAACCATCCAAACCACAACGGGAAAGCATCGGATATCAACCTTGATGATAGCGGCTTGATAGAAAGCGAAAACAGGGAATCTTATGGTTTCCATTATCAAAAAATTGTGCCGTCATCTTTTGAATTCAACCTCAATGAGGATAGTAGCGACAGTGGTGATTCTTATGACATCCCCTATCAGAAACTCAGGTCATCATCATCACTAGCAGCTTTCGTAACAATCGTGGAACGCCAAAATTGGAAAACAACAAATTAGAGCCAAAGAGTTTGACAAATCTGGATACCAAAGAGCCAACTTAGGTCAAAAGCAGGTATGGATCAAGAAGACAAATATCTTTGACATAAAAGCACAAGGTCCAACACCAAAAGGAAAACATTTGAAGTATGCAAGAATGGCTAAGAAAGTCACAAAGTCACAAGATTCCACAACTCACATTTGGGTTCCAAAGAACTTGATTCAAGAACAAAGAGGTCATGAGTTTATTTGGATTCCAAAACGGTTAAAGTATCAACTCCCAAAGTCTGAATCTTGTCTGCAACCAAGTGTACAAGTGTTGAAGCAAAGACCGCTGCCGACTCACATGAAGACAAGGTGGATCCCAAAGAAGTCTCTTCAAACACAGACAAAGCAGGGACAAGTATGGATTCCCAAACAAGAATCATCATTAAAATCCAGTGATAAAAAAGAAGTGGGTCCCAAAGAAAACCAACAAAACTATTGTCACCGTTGCGTAGGTTAATTTCTTTCAACTCTTGCTATGGTTACAATACAATTAGAAGAGAGCAAGTCTCTCACTCCACCACTACATGCTGCATAAGGCTTACGACTCTTTCATAGATACGACAAACTGACCGCTTAGCAACCATCTAAGTCCATGAAGTTTATAAGAAATTCAAGAGATTGAGAAGCTAAAAATCCAACAGTAAGTAAAGATGCAACAAAAAGAAGCTGACAAAGATGCAAATATGAAAGAGGAGAGTCATTCATTCAACCATCAAGAGCAGCAGTGGGCATGTCAACCTCTCCACTAGTGGCAACAACCGCACTTGGTGCCACCCGTCACCAATGAAGATATAAAGGTACCTACATGTTCACCATGATGAGATGAGTCCCCAGGTACCACCCAAAATGAAAATGACCACCCAAAACTCACCCAATCAGGCAAAAAGATCCCACAGGTTCTAAACTAAAAATCTCATATCTACAAAGATCCAAAGCTCCAAATAAGGCATGCATAGGCTTAAAAGAACTAGCAAAGCAAGGGAGATCCAACCATGTAAAAAGTTCCCAAAAATTCTGAGATGGAAACAATTGCAATTAGTGCCACCCCCACCAAACTGAGAAATAATGATATGGTTCGCTTCCCCTAGCCTAGAGCAACCTAGAAGTACCACCCAAAGTCAAAATGGATCAGAAAATAAGTCACATGTGCAAAAATAGTGAAGTGAGAGTACCAGATAAAAACAAGTTGAAACACCTCAAAAATATTGGTTTTTCAAGAATTTTGAGTTCTACAGTTCAATGGCAATGAGATGAAGCTATCCTAAAAAGAAACCATGCAAAAAAGCATCACAGATTTCTAGTTACGTCGAAATATGCAAAACCGCAACATTTTTCACCAAAATAGACGTGAACACCTATAAAGGAGTGCGAAATGCATGAATTTTATCATGGATAGCTCAAGCATGTCGATATGAAGCTACATGGAAGATTTGAAGATGAACAAAAAACCATCATCGGACCATAACTAGCTGAAGGCTTGTTTCACAACAAAAAAAATCATGTGTAATGTTCAAATCCCTGATAAAATAAGTCATGGAAAGCATAATTGGACTCTACTCATCAAGAGAAACCCAACCAGACCACTTTGACCTAGTTTGGCAGCAACCGCAATTGGCACCACACCTACAACCTTTTGTCTTTTCAAGCATAGAGGTAAATACAATGGATAAAAGTACGGCATGTGGGTCCTCTGCATATCAAAAATTCAAAGAGGAGCCCAAATATAGTTTCAAATTTGGTAAAAAGTGGCTAGAATAAAAAAAACCACCTAGCAACCCAACTAATATGACAGGAGCCGACACTTTTTTGCCTAGATTTGAAGATTTTGAGCTTCAAATTTATCAAGCATAGCCTAGATGGGAAGAGCATGGGCTGACCATACAAGATATATGACCAAAACAAAAAACTGACACAGTTGGCAGCAACTGCAACTACTGTCACTCTGAGACAGTCCTTTGTCTTTTCAATCATAAAAGGCAGTACGATAGACAAAAGTATAGCATGTGGGTACTCTACACGTCAAAAATCGAACAAGAAATCCAAATATGATGTTAAAAGTAATGAAAATTGATCGGGGTTAAATTTGGATCAAAAAGTGTTCACATAGGAAAAAATTTTGTCCATTTCAATCTGAAAAACAAAAACTGGCCCGAAAATTGCAAAAAGCAATTCAAAGTTGAGAATTTTCATATCTGAAGCTCAAACACACTTAGTAGGACCTAATGTGATAGAAAGTTGAGCAACAGGTTGGTTGAATTTCAAGATAGGTTAAGATACGTGTTTTTTGCATGTTTTTAATCAAACAAATCACAAACAGATAAATCTTAGGTCTGGGACTCGAAATTTTTCTACAGAAAGCTCAAGATGGACCACATAAACCTACCAAAACAGTTTTGTTTATCAAAATAACCTAGATGACCATAACGTGATCGAATGCGTTTTTGTGGACATAAACAAGTACAAAGGAAAGGCAAGACGGGAATTCAATATTGGTACATAGCCTAGGAGTGATGTACTCATCAAGGGGAAGCTACAAGTACCACTCCTAGATCAAGCTGGTAAAAAAGCCACCAATCGCTTTTGCTGCCACTTGACTACAGGCATTTTACCCAAGAGCTCAAATGACAAAATCACCCTAGCATGTGGATAGTCTATACAAAGCTCTTGCAGAGTAGAGTCCAAAAATGAAGAGACATCAGGCAAAAAGTGTACAGAGTGAGGAGTTGACCATAAGTGACCCATCAAAACACAAAAATGGTCATAACTTGAGATTGAATGATCCAAATTGTACATGCACAACATAGACAAGTTGAGGAAAGCATAAGGAACAAGATGGTATCAATAGATTTGGAAGAAGACAAAAAAGCCACCAACCACTTTTGTTGCCACGACTACAGGCATTTTACCCAACAACCTAGATGGCAAAAACGCCCTAGCAAGTGGGCAGACTACAGAAATCTCTTGGAAAGTAGAAACCAAAAATGGAGTCAAATCAAGAGAAAAGTGTAAAAGGATAGGATTTGACCCCAGACATCCCAACCTCCATGGGATTTTGGCCTTGAAACAGGTAAGTCCAAGTCGCCATTAAAAATACATGGCATAAAAAGTCAGAGTCGGCCAATTGAGCCACTAAATGAGCAAGGCATTAGTCCTGAAGCTTCAAGTAATATTTTCTATGGTCTAGGAGTCTTAGATATCATAGGTACCGCTCAAGCTGGAAGAGTTGAGCATATTATATTGTGTCTCTCATGCTGGTATAGGTGAGCATAAGAGTCAAAGTCTATATCTATTTACGTTGGGAGGAGAAGAGAGGGAAGAAGCCAAAAGACACTCACGCGCTGAGCATAGTGAGGAATGAGTGGAGAAACTTCTACATCGAAAACCCTTCTAGGAAAAGTGGAAGCTATTGAGATGTCATTGGATATCACATGTGCTATGTTCTTTCCTTGAAGTACCCATCAAAATCATTTCTCACACCGCATGTTTTTCTTGAACAAATCTCTCACCTACATATAGAGTGTCCCATAATTGACACATACATTTGGCACTCTTTGTTTTTTTCTCCAAGGCACTCACAATGCATGAACAGGTACTCAATTTCCAACAGCTCAACTCCAATAAGAGGAATATTTCCCACTGTGTTTTTTTCCTTTATTCATTTAGGTTTCAGGCCCTAATCTAGAAACTTACATCAATAACATCTTGTACATACTTCTTCTACAAGCAAAATCAGCAACACAATAAAGAGCGTGCGAACCAATGTTCAAAACAGACAAAGAAGGCTAATCGGATCGTGCAAATGTGTTACCAAGAACAAATTTTCAAAGATATCAACAGGACTCTCATAACAAAACGGCAAAGCAGACAAATTTCAACACAAAGTGTACGAATCAAGATCAAAATAACCAAAAAACAAGCTTCAACAAAAGTATCACAAGAAGTAAAGTATCCAAAGATGCAGCTATCAATAACTGTCAGCATCTTCACCTGCATAAGAGACAAAGCCCAAATAGATCTATGTACATGTTTTGCTAGAAAAAGCTGATTTAAAAATCACACGAGATGGATCAACTCCAAAAAATGACAGTACCTTCCAACAAAGCAAAGCCCTAGCTAATGACAATGAAGTCTTGTCGGGGACGACAAGAACACGAGAGGGAGGAGTGTTAAAGCAGTTGACCAGCATATGTCAAATCCGACAGGGTAACAAAGGCGCATTAATTATTCTTTCGCTTTTTTGCCTAAAGATGGCTAAAAGAGCCTAGAGAGCTTGATGCACCCATTGTTGTAATAATTACCTCTTTTTAACCCAAATACCTAATTTAGAGCCCTAGGTATATAAGCCAAAGGTTGTAATTATTAAAGGGATCAATTATTGTGAACTCAGTAGCGTACAAACGATTTTGGCCTACGATTGCACTCTCACATATCCATGTATGGGTATGGCATTGCAATGATACTTTAGGTGTTGCTTCTACATTATTTTAGCTTCATGTACATGTATTTTCTTGTGTGTTTGGTATGTGCGACACATCGAGTGGTTTTAGCTCGAGGCTTCTTTGTGTACTAATCTTGATTTTCAAAGGTAATTCAAATGTGTTTCTAAGGTTGGATAGAGGTAGCTAGGACTAGAGAGGATCCATAGAACCCCTCATTTGTCACTTTTGATGTAGGTGGGCAATGGAGACAATCATGGTAGCTCATCCCAGCCAAATTTTCTAAATTGAGTTTTGGTCGCATTTGCTAGGATATCAAGTTTCATCAAGTTTGGAGTCCGTTTGAGTCCTATATGGCCTTTAGGAGTCTAGGTTAGCTTGCATGTAGGTTTCTCGATATTTGCTAGATCTACCTTGTATAGAGAGTGTGATACCTTCCTCCTCATTGCTTAGCTTGTTGGAGCTTTGCATTCGATGCTTCTATGCACTAGTCAAGTTAGCTACGCCCTCGGATTGACAAATTATGTTGGTTTGAGTTCTTGCTACGCTATATCATCCGATCACGGCGATCCGTCAATAGTCTCCATGTGGTGCAAGTAGATATAACCATAACCCCAGTTCTGGACCATATTTAATTGGTGCATGAATGGCCCTCCTAGAATAACATCATAGTTATCCTCAATACCAAAATCTATTATAGTGAACATTTATTCATACTCAATTCCAAAAGATGTCATCACCACCTGTTCCAAGATACCAATAGGTTTTGCAACATAGCAATCAACTAGCTACAATTTTATCCGAGTTTTTCTTCGCAGAAGTATTTCCCATCTGTCCCAAATCAATTTTGTAGCAATCGCAACCCCTAATCCACTATCGAGGGTAGCAATGGCCACCCCTTCTCCACTATCCGAATTGCAATGGTTTTTATTTCCTGATGCTCTATGGGAAATGTGGTATTCCCTTCTTCTCATTCACAGTATCAACCACCTTGTTTATGGGAACTACTTTTGTATTCTTTTTGGATTGGTTCCACTTCTCCTTTTCAAGGTCTAAAGGTTCAACTGGGTTTTTTATTTTCATTTCAACATCCTTCCACATATCTGGTCTAATTTTCAGTATTTCAACCACGTTTAGCATGCATCTCACTGGTGTTGACATAAGTTCTTGCAACCCTTGAGAATTTATGATCGGTTTGAAAGTTCCCCACTATGATGGTAGGACCACAACATCCGATTTTCCTTCATAAGGACCAAAGTAGGGAGGCAACTCCTTAAAGTTTTCCTCTCGATTATCCTCCAATTTATTTGTCCCTTGATTGTTGTACATAGACTAAATGTCGATGTCAACCATGCCTTTGTCAAAGTCAACTTTAACAATGGGTGTTGTTCTCTTGTCTTGATTCTCGTCTCTTGTCTTCTTGACCATCTTCCACAATTCTTTTGGCCAACTTTCTCTAACCTCTGGCACATCATGCAATATCTGATAAGCAAAGTTATCTGTAGTGTTCTCTGCCACTTGATTTTCCACATCCTTCTGACAGGTGTCCGCTCATTCCTTTTCTGAGTGGTTTATCACCTGTTTCTCCTTGTCTTATTCATTGACTGTTTCCTTTTGGTTATTATTTATAATTGAAACTTCAGGGTCTCGTTCTTGTTCACTTGCTTCTTTCATTTCATCGGATCTCTCAGGGCCACAAATGGTTGGTGAACTATCCTCTCTTGGACATGCATAGCCAGTGGAGACCATAGAAGTTTGAGTAGTCTGTTAGCTGCTCAACTACTAACAAAAGACAAAGAAAGAGGATCAAAAGGGATGCCACTCATTTTTAAACAACCAATCGAATGTATTAAATCCCTTTGTATCATTGAAAAATCCGGCGAAGTCCAAAGCCATTCTAATATTATTGATTGCCAAGGAGTCTAAAGGGATTAAGGGCCTCCAAGTTTGTAATCATATGCAGTTTCTAAGCTTTGTATTGAGCCCAAATAGCTAGAAATCCATTCTTTGAACCTTGGCTAAGGTATAAAAGCCAACCTTTGTAATTAAAAAGCTAAGTTTTTGGATAATAGAAGAAAGTGTTTGCTGCAAAAGCTCAATGTAAGTCTACTGTTTCTTTGATTCTTTGTGTCTCTCTTGTACGGTGCTGCATTTTGCGAGCATACCAACACGTCCAAAGGTGAAAGCTCTTCCATTCAACATAAGTTTCTCGCGATGAAAGTGTGATTTTAGTCGTGTTGTCTACAAGGTGATTTTTCTCCCTATACACCATACACGCACCAAAATTGTTTTTTGACCTTAGGATTAGGTAGAGCACGTCTAGAATTAGCTGTAGAGTGCTTCGGCCATCAAAACCGACTGACCTAAAATAGGTTGTTTATCTTAGGCGCAATTTTGTTCGAGTGTCAGAAATGACATTTGAGTACACAAGAGCATTAAGGATATTCTACTCATGCTAGGTAGTAAATTTCATTGTATTCGAAGACTCGTAGCTATGCCAAATCATAAGAAAAAGCTTATGATAAGGAAAGTAGCTTTTGATGTTTGACACACATTTGAGATTGAGATAGGTAGGAATGGCTTAGACTTGGGTTTTTTGAGAGATTAGCTATCTCTTGTAGCCTCTATGCACTAGCCGAGTCAGCTACGTCCCACAGATTGACATTTTATTTCTGTGGCTCTCACTTTGCTAGCATCGGTATGGTGAGGCTTGGTAACCGGCTGACATTGTAGATTTCGATGTTTGACACACATTTGATACTATGGTAGGTAGGAACGGCTTAGACTTGGGTTTTCAGAGAGATTAACTATCTCTTCTAGCCTCCATGCACTAGTTGGGTCAGTTGTATCCCATAGATTGACATTTTATGTCTGTGGTTCTTGCATTGCTACCATCGATATGGTGAGGCTTAGCAGTCGGCTGACATTTTGGGTCCTACCGAGGACGAGGCAACCTAGACTAGAGAAAAACCCAAAGTATTTACTTGACTTTCCATTACTTCCTCTAGTTTTGGATAGAGTAACACACTTTCTTACTTTATCACGGCTCAGAGGTGCTTGAGAGTAGAAATACTCGGCAAGGACCTTGGGAGCTTTAGTTAGTAGGACTAATTAGGCAGAGGGTCCTTGAGACGAGTTGGGGGATATTTTTTGGCAAGCATTTTTTGGCGAGCGCTTTTTTGAAATCCGTCGAGCAGATTCCAAAAAGATTCTTTTCTCTCTTCTCAACTTTATTCTCTCTCTTGATCCTCCATCATCTCTCTCTCTCTCTCTCTCTCTCTCTCTTCTCTCTCCCTCTCTCTCTCTCTCTCTCTCTCTCTCTCTCTCTCTTCTTGATCCTTTGTCGACCTTGGCCTCAATGACAAAAATCCATGCATTGTATACAATAATGAGAAACTTGAAGTGGTAGATAGCTTCAAGTACCTTGGCCTTGAGGTTCCATCCAATCATAAATTGAAGGATTGTGCAATGTGTCGCTTGGAAGCCAGAAAGAGGGCTTATTATGCATTTGAGAACATGTGCAATGCTGGAGAGATCAAGTGTTGGGCTCTCAAAAAGTACCTCTTTGACACATTGGTGACACCGGTGCTTCTTTATGGAGTGGAGGTGTGGGGTGGTAGGGAAGTCTACTTGGAAAGAGTTTGAGAATGTCCAAAAGTGTTTTCTCACCAACTTTCTCCAAGTCAAGACACAAACACCCTACATGCTCTTACTTCTTGACTCTGGATCACTTCCCATTGAGGTCTTGGGCATGCAAAGGGTTGTAGAGTACATGCTTAAGACACAACGTAGCCCTTTGTATCGACTCCCTAAAATCGCATATGAAGCAAGTCAAAAGGTCCAAAATGCAAGAACAAAATACTACATTCGGGGTGGATGCTTGACATCAAGAAATGGTTTGGAAGATGGGATGCATGTCACTCGGTCAAGGATGTGTCGATTGACTCCCAAGTTAATGAGGCCTTCTTACAATGCCAATGTTTCACAGCTTGGGAGAAATTCGGAGGTTCTTGCTTCAGCCATTACACCACACACATTGCCCCAAACTACAAATATCTCTTCTTCTCCGAACGAGGTAACCGAACCCATCCCTACATCCTTGAGCCCATCCCTTTGAGTGTGATCCGCAGCTCCCATTCTCTACACTGTGAGACATGACATTGGGGCATTGGGGAGGAGTCTCATCAACTTTGCACCTTATGCCCTTGTCAAGTGCGAGAGTGAGTACCACACATTACTTGAGTGCTCAGCTTTTGACCACATTATGTCCTCTTTCCACAATATATTCAGCCATGAGCTCTCCCTACATACCTTCCTCTCCCAACCATGATGTGGACTCTCTATTGCGACGCTCATTTCAGCCATTTTTGAGCATCGAGAGTCACTTATGACCTCCACTCACACCACGTGACATGTTCATTTGGTCCCATAGGTCATATTTGACCTTTGAGGACGATAATAGAACTATCTCTCTCTCTCTCTCTCTCTCTCTCTCTCTCTCTCTCTCTCATCTCTTAAACTTAGATTTTTTTCCTTGGCAAACATACCTCCATCCCACATCATTGTCACCATCGCTTTTGCTCCTTTTTTCTCTCCCTTGACCTTTTGTTGACCTCGACCTTGTTCTCTCTCTTCTCTCTTGATCCCTTGTTGACCTCGAAATCTCTCTCTCTCTCTCTCTCTCTCTCTACTCCCAAATCCATTCGTCTCTCTCTCTCTCCCTCTCTCTGCCTCTCCCTCTCTCTCTCTCTACCCCCTAACCTACCTCTCTCTCTCTCTCTCTCTCTCTCTCTCTCTCTCTCTCTCTCTCTCTCTCGCTAGTGCAATTGTTTTTTGACGTAGTAAACATGAGTTCACTCTTTTGATCATAACTTCTTCATTGGAACTCCGGTTTGGGTGATCTATAGCTCGGGGGGTTCACTATGTGTAAAACTATCATATCACGTGCGTTCAAGATATGTTTGTAAACCCTTATCTGTGATTTTTTTTGAGGTATATAATATACCCTTTTCTTTTAAACTCTGTAAGTTTTTTTCAAATTTGAAAAAATAACGCCCTTCTGCATATATATTTCTGTAAGTTTCAAGAATTTTAAATACCCTTCTGTTGAACTCACGTGATAGGTTACATTTTTATTAGGTGACCTCTCCAAGATCTATAGTTTCAATCAAGGAGCACAATGCCCTCTACACATTTATGTAAAGATAGAAATTTTCAGAGTTATTGAAGGCATTTTTGTAGTAGCATTTTTGAAGTGAACAGGTTCAAAAAAGTTGACTCTCATCTCTTATTTTATATACAATGTCTTCCGACACTTGCAAGGGTTCTTCTTCTTCAACAAGGTCCATAACCATTGTAGAAAATGATCCAAAATCTCCTAAGTATGGAGATAGCAACACAACCACTCAACCAACGACATAAAAAACCATGATCATGGCATACTTGGTATTGTTGCAAGAGACTGTAAACAAATAAGGTGAAGACTTACGATCACTTGCAATGGAGAATGGCACGTTAAGGGTTCTTGTGGTTGAGAATGAGAATCTCAGGAGGACACTTCAGATGCAAACAACACGTATGATGCAACTTGAAGAGGAAGTCAAGGAATGTAAACGCTCTCTTGTGAACTAAAATGCTTTGAAGGAGCGCATGAGCAAAGTAGAGCATGACCATGTATTGAAAGATGAGAAATTTGACACCATGAGTCAAGATGTACGCGACATGAAAAATGTATGCACAAACAAGTCTTGGGCTGATATATGTGGTAGCAATGTGGTTCCTAATTCCTCCCTCATGCAAGCTATGGCTCAAACAAACAATGTTGAGAATGTGGATGTGGAGGAGTTGAAGAAACGGGAGCGACGTTCCAAGAACATTGTTATTCACGGTATTCCTGAAGAGAAGTTAGAGATGCCTCGTTCTCTTGCCATTGTTATTAAAGATTTCTTCAAAACCCACTTTGGCATGTCCAGAGTTATGGTCTATGGAGCACATAGATTGGGTTAGCAAGGAGCTTCTTGCTTGGGAGAACGGCCAATTATATGCACCTTGCCGGATGAGACCAATGAAAGATTATCCTTGATGATAGTTGGATTTATTTGAGGGATACAAATTTTTTTGTATGTGAAGATCGCACTATTAAGCAACCAAAAAATGCGTCGCAAGACATATGAGGAAAAGAATAAGAAAAAAAAGGAGATCTCTCACGAAGAAAGTGTGCCCAAGGAGGAGGTAAGTCCCTCAAGCAAATAGGGATGCGCGACCTATGAGGCCGAGTTACAATTGAAAATATGCTTTTGGAATTGCAATGGATACCCATGGAATGCACGGGTTGGCATTGATGAACTAACAAGCAAAGCCGATGTTGTACTTCTTGTTGAAACTTACGAGCATGATACACAAAGGATTAAGGGCTTGGGGGATTACAATGTACATTCATTGATGTGGTCAAAGAATCTCAAGCAACAAAGAGGGCAAGGAGGGGTAGCATGTATGGTTAAGAAAGGATTGGAAGATTTTCTATCAATTGTGAAAGATGACAAGTACAAACGTTATGTATGGCTGAAAATTATGACACCAAAAAGAGCACCCATTTTTGTAGCCGGCTTCTACATTCCTCATCATGATACCCCCTTTTATTCTTGCATGGATAGAGATTAGCCATTTTTGATTTAGAAGAGAACATTGCTTACTTCAAAGGAAAAGGTGATGTTATTGTATTTGGGGATATAAATGCTCACACAAAAACATTGCAACATGATACTCAAAAATTTGATATGCCATACATTCCAAGGGAGTTGGAAGAAGTTCAATTGTATGATCGTACTTCAATGGATAAGAAAGATCCGGATCACTATGGAAAGTTACTTTTACACATGTGTAATAGCACAAGTATGCTCATTGCCAATGGTGTATCTTTGTGGAGTGGAACCAATGATTTACATGTAGAAAACATAATGGGGATGGTGTGATTGACTAGATGATACTCTCCGAAGCCATCATGTATTGCATAAAGAGTTATATGTTTGGCCAATGGACCCCAAAATCAGACCATCGGACCTTATGTATTGACCTTGCATGTGGAGAATCAACTAAGCATGATAATCTTAGCCAAAGAGAAGAGAAGTTATCACTATGTATGGATTTCAAACGGACACCAATGTACATTGACATGGTTGAACAAAAATTATGGATGAAAAAGCTTCAATATAATGCCCCATTGGAAACTAAATATGAGGATTTCAAGAAAGTTATTTTTTTTGTGCCGAAGAATGCTTCTCCATAAAGCATCTCCATGGTATCAACGAAGATAAATTACACAAAAGGTGGTTTGATAAAGAATTTCAAGACCTTGATAAAGCTTGATGCAACTATGGATAAAGACAACTATCAAAGTCATTTGCATACAAACAAGGCATTGATTCAAAAGAAGAGAAGAAGATGGGAAGTAAAGCAACAACTTTTTCAAGTCCAAGAAAAGGCACGTGCATGTGGAAGATTTTGGAGAAACTTAGAGGGACAAGCGGGTTGAGAATTTTGGTAACGTGAGACTTGTGGATATGTACACACATTGTAGGAAATTATATGAGCAACCAAATGGTAAAAAAATGTCATTTTATGGTTCACTCCCATGTATGTCCGCTTTTTTTATTATTGAGGATGTATGTGGTGGGCTTGCAAAGTTTGCCACTTGCAAAGCGGGAGATCTTCAAAGTATATAGCCGGAGATGATCAAATGGACGAGAGATTTTACCCATGAGTGGATGTCTGATATGTTCAACCTTGCACTTCAACATGGTATGCCTTATGATTGGAGTACTAATTGGGTCAAGCCTTTGCATAAAGGAGGGGATATAAAGAATGTAAACAACTACCGGACTATAATGATTGGGTCTCTTATGGAAAAGTTGTTGGGGTGCATAATGGAGATAAAATTGAGTGATTGGATTGAAGAGAATGACAAGCATGCAAAAGGACAAACGGTTTTTATCGATGTCATAGCACCATTGATAATCTTGTCACTCTTTGTGTTCTCATGGAGGAAAGTTGGTTGAAAGGCAAGCGATTGTATTGTTGTTTTGTGGACTTTAAGAAAGCCTTTGATATGATTCCACGTAACAATCTGTGGAGAAGGATAGAAGAACTCCAAGTGACAAGTGAGTTTATGCTTGCGGTTTCTTGAATCTATGGGAATGTGATGTGTCAATTGCGCATGAAAAGAGGATTTTCAAAAAAAATTGTAAGCACTATTGGGGTTAAACAAGGATGCCCGTTGTCACCAACTCTTTTTGGTCTATGCATCAATCAATGGTAATAAATGGTACTTGACTTCATGTAAGAAGAAGGCATTGAAGAGGTCACTATTTGCAATGTAATAATCATGCTTTTGTTGTATGCCGATGATGTAGTGATTATAGCACACAGTTTAGAAGATGCACAAAAGCTTATGGTTGTCCTAGAGAACTTTTGCTTGCATAGTGAGCTAATTGTGAATGAATCCAAAACAAAGGCTATGCTTGTGCAAACCAACCATAAGGAGAAGCCATGCATTGTGTACAACAATGAGACACTTGAAGTTGTTGAGAGCTTCAATTACCTTGGCCTTGAGGTTCCATCCAATCACAAGTGGCATGAATGTGCTATGTTTGAGCTTTAACCGCATGTATTAGAGGCTAGGGACTTGCTGAACACTATGTGCAAGCCACGAATGGCCGCAAACACACAACTAGACTATCCTAGTAAGCTCAAAGGGGTAATGGTGTGTCACTCACTAGTCAATGCTTGCCATCGTGAAGGATCCCGTGCCACAAAGAAGAGGGAGCCGCCGTCGCTGCGCTCAACCACCTCACCACCATTGATGCCTCCGTAATGCTCGATCACACACACACACACACACACACACACACACACACTCTCTCTCTCTCTCTCTCTCTCTCTCTCTCTCTCTCTCTCAAGCGCGCGTGCACGCACACACACACACACACATGAGCACACGAAGGAGAAGAAGGTAGAGGTAGAGCAAGAGCACTTCTTTAGCATGAGGATTTTAGGTCAAAGTGGACCTTTTATATGAATCTAACCCATTCACACATGGATGCCCACAGTGATTGGTCATAGCAAAAATAGTATAAAAATGAGATAAGTGGTGTGCCTCTCATTGGTGATCATCTACGCGCCTATAGGACTGACAAGCCCAATCCATGACTCAAATAAACTGATAAGGCGTCCATCAAAGGTGATAGGGTGTCCGTAAGTGGTTAACATGTCCCCCTTCTTGATGTAGATTGAAGATTCCATCCTCGGAAGTAGTGAGGTGAAGCCCGCTTGTCGAGGTGGAAGAGCATCTGAGATTGAATGTCTTTAGCTTTCTTCAAATACTACAAAATGAACCAAAAACGGCACAATAATTGCATTCTTATAGAGCATATATAATTAAAAAAGCATATGCAATGAATAGGTACACAGGTTGATTGGTAATAGAATATTAAATAATTTTTAAATAATTTTTTTGCAGTAAACATTAAATTTAATATAATCAAATGCATAAGCACTTGTAAAGGTTAAAAAATAAACAAGTATAGGGTCTCTAATTTAAGGATAAAGAGGCACTAGAGTTCAACTATTAATACCATGGTCAAGCTTCTCAGTTCTCTCTAGTCAATTAAGCTGTTTAACCATGAGAGCAAAGTATTTCATGTCCGAGGGATGACTAGAGGCTATACCTAGAAGACCTTCTAGTTAAGTTACGATAAAAGAAATTGCATATGAAATCATCACCTGAATTATTCCCTTTCTTTGACCCTCCAAAATGTTTTCCACATTGATTTAATTTTTGACGTGTGTACTTATTTTGTATGCCTTGGGATTTTTGCTTTTCAAGAAAAAGCACCCACACTGGGAGCCTCTAGGGCTCTAGTACCATAGGCAATACATGTGAGTGAAGCACCAAATCAAGCTGGGATTTCTCTTCCAGCTTAAGATTTTATACTTTTGACACATTTATTCTTTTGTTTGTTTTTTTTTCAATGCATTTCAATTTTGTAACTTTGGGGAGTCATACTGACACTATTACCCTCCCCAAGCTCATCACAATAGTAAACTCCCTTTATAATACTTAAGCTAAAGGTCAAGAGGGATTAAGCCCACTAGAAAGAACTAGTACATTGCACACAATGCTTCATAATGTTGGATTAAGAACCTAAAGTAACCATTGACAATTAGGAAGGCATTTCCCATGGTATTAAGAGAAGATCTCTAGTGCCTATCTTGGTCAAACTAGTTAGTCAGACATCTTGAATTCATAAACCTAGAGAAGGAACTATGGCATAAAATTATATTGAATCTAATGTTTAATACTAAGCAAATGTCTTGAATATTATGCTACCAATCACAGTTAAAGCAGACAAACATGGATGCTAAAAAAGACAAGAGGCAATGATAATGGACAAGAAACGCTTGTTCATGTTGATGATCGCTCTTGATTCAAAGAGTGAACTAGACAAAGATTGCATGAATTCCTACTGCAATGCATTCCTGTACACACTAGAAAACACAAGGTATACCTCTAGGAGGCACATAAATGGAAAGAGGCACCAAATTTTATTGAACACAATTAATACAACATAAATAACCCTGACCTAATTATTTGCACCCACGTAGAGGGTCAAGGAGACATGATATTGTATAGATGGATGGGTAGCCCTATCTTCCTCATCATTAGATGCACATATGTTCACTAAGAATGTCACTAGGCATGTATAGTCATCTTGCTCAAAAGGGTAACCTTGTGCAATTGGAGAGATGTTCTCCTACTAAGTAGGGATCAATCGTGGTCAAGAGACATATCAGCCATTCTAATTTTTCAAAATTTTTCTTGCACGCTACCGAATTTCATTCACAGACAAGCATCGGGTAGACTATGTGAAACACTTGTGAAAAGCAAAGAGGGTACCTCTCACCAAAGGTAGGAGTGGATGACTCAAGCATACTAGCCATAATTGTACACACAGTTAGATTTTGGGTAGTGAAAATATTATAAGGGTCATATCAAAAGGTTGTGTCCTTGTGCATAATGTGTTATTATGATTTTTGGGTCATGTTCTAGAATTTGTAGGTTTCAAGCTTTTTGTTTGGTGGCTCTTTCTCTTTCTTTTTTATTTTTATTTTCTTGAGTATAGAGCTATATATATACATTCCCTAAGATTGGGAGATTGAGAGGTCAGGGAGGAAGGTTAAGAGGGGAGAAAGTGAATGATCGATGTCAGCAAACACTCCCCCATTCCTTGGGCAGATCATACCTTTTGGAACAATGTTGTCACCTTTTGAAACCAATTGTTCCAAGTTGTAATGGGTGAAGAATTTCACCAATAGTTTTTCACCACCCTAGGTGTTTCATCTAGTTGCAAGGGTGGTAAGATACTCTCCCATGATTTTACTTGAAACATTGTTTTAGGTGATGGATTTACAATGGGAGGTGCTATTCTTTCCTTGTTTCTTAGTTAAATTTTGGTGGTAGGTGGAAGTTGTGAAGGCATTTGTGTTTCTGTAGAATAACTACATGAAGAGCAAGAAGCTTCATTTGTTTTTTCTATGTTTTTGTTTGGTGGATACAGGCGTATGCACACCAAACCCTATAAACACTCAATTTTTTGAAGAAAGCCATGTAATTCAACCTATGATGAGTTATAATTGTGATGTAATTAGACAATACCCTCTCTACTTCTCTGAGTGTACACTCTTGTAAGAGCCCGGATGGCCGTGGGAAATCTCCCTTAACTTCTAAAGTCAAAACCCTTAGTTTGGAGAGGAGATTGATCATTAGCTTGAAGGTTTTGAAACGTGCACTGTGGGAGCTTTTTATTGCTACAAATTGTAATCTTCTTTTCTCTTGGACTGGTAATCAAAATTTGTTTTCCAATAGCACATTGCGTTCCTTGTCTCTTGCTCCACAATCTAAGTGTAATCATTTTCAATTCTGTTGTGGTTTGTGACGCATTGTTTGTGAGCTAAATGCATTGATTTGGAGGTTAAAATGGTTGTTTTTTGATGTTTTGACCATGGACAAGTGTTTCTACGCTTAAGGAGGACCTTTTCGAGTACTTTTGTTTCAGTTTTTTGCACATTTTTTGTGATGGATCGTGATTTATGTACCTTCCTAGATGGTGACAAAACTTGGTAGGATTAAGCCCTTAAATGTTGTGATACCTCTCCTTAAGTTCTATTGCATTCCGGATTTGTTTGGATGCCGAAAAGGCGTGATGACCTAGAGCGGTGAGATTGAACGCATATTGATTGCTTGACTAGGAAGTGGTTGATTTTCTTTTGTCGTAAAATGAGTAGCCCTGTGAGTTCACTTTGATGAGATTGACACTCTCATTAAGTCTCCGTGCCCCATCCTTTGTCGCTTCCTTGTATATTGACATTATGTTAGTATAAAAGAGCTATGTTGCAGCCGTCCGTCGCGACGGCCCGCTAACATTGACGCCGTTGCCGGGGAAACCGATCCTTAGATGGTGAGTGACTCAATGTACAAAAAAATCTCCCTGCAAAGCTTTTGACACCCATTCCACGTACACATAGACAGTGAAGCAGCTAGACGTAGGTTTAGTGCTTGGTAGAGACTGGATTCCGAGACTAGCCAGTGATACTTCTTAAGAGCGAAGAAAGCTGTGAGTGAAGTGTTTCGTTCTTTGATTTTTACATGCTTGGAAAGGGGCTATTCCACCACACACTTTGTTGTTATCTTTGTACTGTTAAGTTCATTTATGTTTGCAAATTCATTTTAGTTTATAGGAGTAGGTTAGGAAACAAATTACACCATCATTTGGGGCCCAAAGGATCGAGGAAAAAACTGTCAAAAACCTTATTTTGGTGTCGAAGACCATAACTCTGACAAGTTGAAGAAGTGATGGTCAGAGCTTCAAAACTGGACCAAACCCAGCAAAAACTTCAAAAAGGGGATAAAAACACTTGTTGAACAAGACTGTGCAGAAAATTTCTAAATTGCTTGCCCAACATGGATCGCAATCTATGTACCTTTTTGGCAAAATGTGCTAAAATTATTTCCTTCGCTTAGAACAGGCTCTCAGGCATCAGAACCTTGAGTTTGGTCAGAAATAGAGTGCTAGAAGATCATAAAAATCAAAAGATTGGGGTGATCAGAGCAAAACCTAGGAAAACGGGGAAAAACTAAACTTCTACTTGTCCAAATTAAAAAAGGGATGAGAATTGGGATTAACTAGAAGCAGGAATCAACAGAACCAAATTTCACGTCCAGATGCTTCCCAACATGGATCGCGATCCATGTTCTAGGTAGACATTTGACATTAAGATTTGACCAGTATACTTGTGATTACTAGTTGAAAAACTTTTCCAAAAGGGCCATAGACAAAAAGTGAAAAAATCTGATCAAAATACAAAAAAAAGAGTTTTTTGCAAAAAATCACAAAACAGACACAAAATCTTGCTTTTCACTTGGAAAAAACTGATCAAATCCAAAAAGATTTGGGGAATAGCATCACCATACCTTGTGTGATCAGCTCACAAAGTATCAATCCAAAATCTTACCAAACATGGATCGCGATCCATGTACCTTTTTGGAATTTTTAGCTGATAATAGGCAAGCAGAAAAGTGATAACAATTGAAACACTTTCTCCCAAAGGACCCTTATTAGAAAAATTCAAAAAGAGGGCAAAAGGGGACAAAAATCAGATCAAAGGGGAAACCATTGAAACAAACCCTAAAACTGACTTTTGACTGACCTAAAAAAACTCCAAAAACATTAAAAAACCATATAGCCAGCATCACTAGGCCAAAGACTAGATGTGGGCCAAGTTTCAGTGCATACTGACACTAAGGAAAATGGATCACGATCCATGTTTCCTTGACACATTTTGACACCAAATTGGCACCATAGCTAGAGGGCATCACAAAGAGTCTAGTGGTCCTTCGAGAGTTGAATTTGGATGCAAAAAACCATCCCAAAATCCCAAAACTGGCAGAAGCTCAGGCAAAGTGACAGAATCAACCTAGCTTCCAATCTAGAGGTTCATTTCTAGAAATTTTGATACCATAAGAACTCTTAATCATGCTCAACCTAATGGTATCAACAAAAGTTAATTTGGCTTTCTAACATGGATCGTGATGTACCTCTTAATCATGCTCAACCTAATGGTATCAACAAAAGTTCATTTGGCTTTCTAACATGTACCTCTGAGTCAGAACAGAAACATAATTTTACCACATAAAGAGCTAGTCCACAGTATCCTGGTGGTTCTTTCAAAATTGAAATTAGACCTAAATTGTTGAGGTTGTGTGAGGAGTTGTGTGCTACTGAAAGACCTAGCTAAATTTTGTCAATTAAAAGCAAGAACTAACAAGAAGGCTGTCAGCTCACAGCTATGAAGCAAATTTTTGACAGGGTGCAGGTACTAGAGGATACTACCCAACAAGCAAGATCAAACGGGAGATTCAAATTAGTTAATGAGGTAACTCGGTTTGGATTTCGTATTACCAATTCTTCATGAATTTGCGATTAGGAAGATTGCACCAGAATAGGAATCCCAACATCTTTGATCAAGGGAGTAATCACTCAACGGAAGAAAGTGTGAATCAGAGACCACTACCGCCTTTGGAACCCATTTTAGAGGAGAGTTTCTCTGACACTTTGTCAGAGAAATCATAAAGCCTCATGACTTAAGAGTCTAACAAGTCAAACCCTAAGCGAATAGCTTCGATGGGTGCAGGTCTTTCTCAACCTGCATTTGATGTAAAATTGTTATATTTGAAGTTTCAATTTGAAAATGTGCTTAAGGACAAAATATATAAGGATGGAATGGACCGCTACTGTGTTAAATTGGAAAATAAGCCGAGCACGTTCAGAGACCTTCTAGATGTTGATTTATGACGGGATAGATATTTTGACCTAGAGGGAATGATGTACCTAGTGGTTCATAACCCTTTTATTGTGGATAAATGGGGAATGATTGGCACCAAGGACAAGGTAGAGAATGAGCTGGCTGATGAACCACCCAAAAGGGAGAAACAAAATGTGGTACTCAGACGCACCAATGAGACAGAGCGCCTTAATACAGACAACACGTATGTGGGGCTTTATAAGTTCAATAATGGAGAACAAACACTCTATTATAGATGTGACAAGCCCCGCATCAATGAATTGACTGACCAAAAAACTTGTATGTTTACACGTACATGGAGGGGAGAAGTATTTAGGTGATCATAATAGACAAGTATGGCCGAAAGTACTCTCGAATGGATTATAAGGAGTTAGAGAGATATAAATATTTTGGAGGACCACTCCACCAATACTATGTTAATCCGAAGAGGTAAAAACCACGACTACTCACACCAGACCTGAGACTGTACATGTGAGCCCCTTAAGAACCAGGGAGGAGGATTCTTATGGACATGAACGAGTCCCAAAAGCACGACCTTTAGGATCGATGACATCTAGGACTTCCATGAACACGCATAGGGGTAGTACTATTCCTGACATCACTTACACCACTAGAATCCCTTCGACTATTATACGGGATCGACTTGATGAACGTATAGTGGATAGGATGCCACTAGTAGTACCAAGAGGAGATTACAAACCTAGAGAAGCCACACCAGGTGGACCAAGTGTTGTTAGAATGGTTGCAGAGGCCAAATGTATGCGACCATTATAGGTGGCAAAATGCGCACCCAAAAAGTATAATGGATCCGGAGATCCGTATGCCCATGTTTCAATCTTCAAACAAGTGTTGAGAGTGGAACAGGTAACTGATTTCCACACTCAATATGAAGGTTTTGGGTTGAAATTAGAAGGTACTACTTTGACTTGGTTCCAACCACTTAACAACTTGGAATTCCCAAGTATTGAGCAACTTCTCCGAGAATTCTCTGAGGAATTCTCAAAGAGGGGGATCAAGCATAACAATGTCTCCTAGATCTATGCATTTAGGCAAAAGGAGAAAGAGAAGGTGAAGAAAGCATCACTTTGTTTCAAGCAGTACATAGAGAGATGCCCTGCTCAAGAACTACCTTAGGATGAAAGACTATCAGTCCTTTTCATAGAAGGATTGTGAAATGACATGCTCAAAAAGGACTTGCACTTGAAGGCATGTGTGACTTTTGAGCAAGTCACGAAATAGGCGTTGTATCTGGTAGATAATTGCAAGGCATATGGGGAGGTGACTGAAGACACAGAACAATGGATGAGTAGCACCTCTTCAATCACTACTGAGTCCACGTCGAAATTGGGAGGGCAAAACCCAACTGTGCCGGACGTTGATCAAATGATCAAGGAAGTGATAAGGAGGATAAACCAAGGAAACAGGGTGAACCCAAACACACGAAAACCGCCCACCCGAAAATGCGACACTTGTGGAGGAGACCATCCAACCCAATGGTACAACCTTCAATAAAGGCCAGGAGTAAATGCACAGCGAATATTGAAATGGTGTGCTACCGAACAAAAATGGAAAAACCATGAAACTCACAAATGTTTCTATAATTGAAACTATTTTAGAGAGAGACAATACGGACCACATGATGGAGGACAACAATTTCCACCCCCTCCAAGATACCAATTAGGGTCAAATAACGCAATCTTGGGGCAGGAAAAATCTCAACATGTGTTGGGACATCAACCTCCCTTACCCCAGGAAAATAGGGCTATCGTAAGGATTTCTTAACCCATAGAACCACCTTTCGATCAGAGTATGGTCCAAGTAGTCTCGTATGGGGAAGATTCAGACAATACTCATGAAAGGGGATTTGATGGGAATGTATATGCTCTAGAGGACACAATCCATGGATAATTCCTGAAGAGATGTCCGAGCCCTCATACATAGCACAACCAACTAAAAACCATTACTTGGTCGATGAGAATATGCTCATGTTCATGGAAAATTAGAGCTACAAACCTAGGGGCTATCATCCTAGAGCAAGACAAGAAATGGGGGCTCCACAAGCTTCTCCACCACCTGTAGGACCATGCTATGAATGTGGTGGTGATCATTGGACAAGAGTTTGTCCAAACAAAAGACAACGGGTAAAACTTTTTGGATTCTGTGATAGATGCACGACCGACCATCTCATTCCACACTGTTCAAAAAACCCTGACAACAAAGGAAAAGCAACCATGAACAAAATGGGGATTGTGCCAAGCTCAAGTTGATAAGAAACAAATCCAAACATTACAATAAACGTGGTTACTCAAGCTCAAGCACATGAGGTAGCACGGGACGCACCTGCCAACCAAACAGAGATAGAAAATTTGTCTGTCCGAACCCCTAGGAAATTTTGGAAGGCAAAACGAGACAAGATGAAAGCCAAAAGAGAAAAGGAAAAAACGACATTGGAAACCAAATTACTAAAAATAGAGGAAGAACTTCAAAGGGAAAGAGACATTAAGGGAAACAACGAGATAAAAAACCATCGGATCTACCATCGGGAGGGTCTGTCTTGGTAGACAAGGTGTTCAAACCTTTGAATGCAATTTTGAAAGCTTACTAGGCAAGGCTAAAGTCTAACCAAACCCAGAAGGATAGGTGGTTCACCTACCCTCATCCAGGCTATGAGAAAGAGAGGCTAAAGATGTACAAGGAGCTCATCCAAGCCACTCAAGTGCTTATGGAACCATCAGTTCCTACGGCTCAAAAAATTGAGGTACTAATCCAAGAAAAGGTTCAGGAGTTAGAGGGGCGGGGAATTGAAAAGAATAACCGACCAGTTCCTGTAGACGGAACACCATTAAATACGAGGGTGGTAGCCAATACAACAGATGGAATGTATTCTCAAGCACCACTGCAGATTCCAAAAGTAGAAGAACAATGGCCTCAAGAGCTATGGGAACAGATCAAGAATAGAAAATATGGAAGTGCCACACTCGTGTGAGCTCCCATCCCAAAAATCCACTTGGAGCATGAGCTCTACCCAAATGACATCAGATCACTGTATGGCGATGCAGGGACAACGATGTCAAAAGACAGTAAACCACAGTCGTTGAAGACTTTACCTTCATTTATTGGTAATAACCAAAATCCTCGAAGACAACATAGATATCGAGATAAATGCAGAAACAACCAAGACAAGCACAACGAGGACTCAGTACCTTTGTTACCTGACAAAACGTAGTACTTAAGGTTAGTACAAGTGACTGCCTGCCTCAAGAACAGGATATCAAAGAGATACATGAAACCTAACTCAATCAAAATAAAATCGAAGAAGGCAAACACACAAAAACCAAAAAAAGAGAGCAATACTAAAAAATCGATTAAGTTGTCCAAAATGGAGCTCAAAATCAAATACAATGAACTGAAACGAGCCTTGAAGGAAGTTTGGACAACAGAAATGGAAACTGATGAGGAGTCAAATGATGATAAATTTGATGCACCTTCCCACTATAAGAAGTATACCATTCACGATAATTGTGGTGCAAAAACCCAAACGAGATCCCAAGGAACCAAGAACTTCATATGATGGGCCTGAAAATGCAAAATGCATCAACTTAGCAGAATGAAGCAAGGAACCTAAAGTGGCATACATTGCCACGGACCTTACTGACAAAAAATAGCAACTTCTAGTCGATACGCTCAGACGATACAAAGATATCTTTGCATGGTCATACAAAGATCTAAAGGGGATAGATCCTAGAGTCTATTAGCACACAACCCCCCTTAAGAGTGATGCCAGACCATGCAGACAACGTCCTTATATGTACAATGAAAGTTTTGCCAAGAAAATTAAGGAGGAGATAGACAAACTGAAGGACGCTGAGTTTATCTACGAGATTGAACACACCGATTGGGTGTCCTTGATTGTGGTGGTACCCAAAAAGAATGGCAAACTGCGTGTCTGTGTAAACCTCAAACAGGTAAATGCAGCCACCATCAAGGATAACTATCCACTGCCAATAACGGATCATGTTATTGAGAGGGTAGCCGGGAAAGAGGCCTATAGTTTCTTGGATGGGTTCTCAGGCTACAACCAATTGACAATTAAAGTGGAAGATCACCATAAGACAGTTTTTGTGATAGAGTGGGGTATATTTGCCTACAGGGTAATGCCTTTCGGCTTGACCAATGGCCCTACCACGTTTTAAAGACTAATGAGCCACGCATTCAAAAAAGATCTAAGACAATTTCTTGAGTACATTGCCAAACACTATCTCCTCATTGCCAGCCAAATGTATAGGCGGAGAAGGGACTAACAACTACGGCTGTGTGCTATAGAAAGAGAATATTACGCTATCTTAGATCAAGCACACTCAGGATATCCAGGGGACATTTCTCTGCTAAAATAGCAAGGCTCGTGCTACACTCAGGCATATGGTGTCCAACCCAGTTTATGGATGTAGAGACATGTGTCAAACGATGTGATGAATGCCAATGCACAAAACCACCCCAAAGGAGAGATGAAATGCACTGAGGCCAATGATGGGAGTACGTGCTTTTGCCAAATGGGGCATTGACTTCATTGCTCTCATCATACCTCCAGGATACAAAACGTACACACAATACATCATAGTAGCAATAGACTACATCATGAAATGGGCGGAAGCAAAAGCGACCCCAAAAAATGATGCAAGAACTACAACTCAGTTCCTTTTCGAAAATGTCTTAACGAGATATGGACTACCTATCGAAATAGTGAGCAATAGGGGAACACACTTTTTAAACGACGTCATTGAAAGCCTCCTTGACAAATTCATGGTAGTGCATCGCAAATTGGCACCCTATCATCCTCAAGCTAATGGGCAGACAGAGAGTACCAATAAAATCTTATGCACCGTACTCACCAAAATAGTCAGTGACTCAAGAAATGATTGGGATCAAAAGCTACACATAGCCTTATGGGCTTACAGAGTAGCTTTTAAAACTTCCATCGAAGCGACTCCCTTTAACCTGGTATTCGGGATTAATGCAATCCTACCACTGGAATTCCTAATCAAAACCCTAAGAGTGACAACACAATTAGGATGGACGGGCCATGAGCTATCAGAGAGACTAGACACCCTGGAACAATTAGATGAAACCAAACTTAGAGCGATAGCTGGGATACATGCTTAGAAAAAACAAATGAAGGCTTTCCATGATCAACACGGGATTGGCAAAGAGTCCAAAAAGGGGATTATGTTCTAATGTATACCCTCAAACAACACTCCAAAAAACTCAAAAAGCGGGGGATGGGGCCTTTTGTAATACATGATATATCTTAAAGTGGCACCATCAAGCTTGCAACATTAGCAGGAGAGGAGATGCCTAATTGGACAAGTGACTACAGATTAAAGAAATATCTTCTTTCGATGACACCAGAAGAAATCGCAACACTACATGCAACAGCTCACCGCAGACGTCAAGCACAGGACATACGGGAACAAGCATAGCACGAAGCCACAAACTTCTAGAAAAAATCACAACAGAATGATGCTATTGAGACTGCTCCGATAGCATCCATACAAATGGCAGCTACATGGTTAGGAGGAATGGATCTACGCATTCATTTACAACTTGCCAACGACACCACTGAGCAAGCTTTAGTGGACACAAGGGCCAGAGCTAATGTGGTTAACTACTCCACTTTCAGAAAAATCACGCGGAAACCTCTAATGCCAAACACTATGGGATTCAAAGTTGCAAACAAAGGCACTATGGACAGTCCAGGCCACATAAATTTACCAATCACCATTGCTGGAACAATTTATCCGCATCAATTTTATGTGGTCGACAATCAACATCTTAACAAAGCAGTTATTCTAGGAGTGCCGTGGATGTGCACTTATCAAGCCACGCCAAACTGGCAAGACAATACCTTACTCCTTGAACACGAGGGCCAATCTTTCGCCATGCCGTTCATACAAACAGACAATGTATGGGAACCTCTACCATCGCCACATGCACCAGCTTAGCTGTATTCCACAACAGTGGTCAAGAAAATATGGGTTAAAAAATCCATCATGCAAACCAATCCTAAGCAATTGTGGACACCAAAATGACAAACCAATACAAGTTAGCCTACATTGCCTACACAGAAATCAAACCTCAACAAATTGCCTACCACTTTTGTCACATGACCTAAGCCAATGGAGCACTACTTTCAACAACAAAACACTGTCAAGTGGGAATGGCAACCAAAACAAACTCGATCACACAATGCCTCTTCTAGCGAATCCAAACCCAAGCAATTTCAACGGTGACCAAAACAAAGCCAAAAAGCAACACAACCATCAGTATCAAAACTTTTGCAGGTCACAATCAAACACAGAGCGCGTCTTCTCCAATTACTATTGTTCGGACCACATAGCTTCAAGGCAACCTCACCACCAATAGCACTGAACATATTGTTCAACACCCCTCTCTTGCACATCATTATGTTTCCCCATGCATATCCTCCATCAGCATCATAGAGCCACACTATACGACTATGCATAGATACGCGCTTTGTTCCCATGCACTCTGACACATGTTCGTCAGGGACGACTCACTCTAAGATGGGGGAACAGTGCGGCAGGATTATCATTTGTATATATTATTATTATCATCGTACTTCTTTTCTTTTCCTTTCCTTTCTTGTTCTTTATAAAACAAGTTTTTCAGAGCCTTACAAACTCTTAGTTGGCCATCATGAGCCATATCGTCACCATCTAATACGAGAATAAGAGTATGTATATAAGGGAGCTACACTAATTTTGGCTAATTTTTGGCCGACTAATAGTCATTGTAAATAATTTTCTTTTACAAAAGAAGCAAAAAACAACAAATAATCAACACAAAATTGATAAGACGAGCCAGAAAAGTTGGAATTGACTTTTGAAGGCAAACGCAAAAACTTCAAAGCAAGGACTTTGAACATGGCAAACATGGAAAGATTTGACACAAGATGAATTTTGAGCCAGCTTCTGAAGGATCAAAATTGCAGATCGAACGCCATTTGTCAACCGAGTGTCAGAATGACGAACAGTTCAAATTGCAGGTGATATGAACAACAAGATATGATCAATGGAGGTAAGTATAAATGGGGCATTCTGGGTAGATTAGGAACATATAGTCAAATGGGGCAACATAGCTCATTTGCATTCAACGAGAGATAGAGAGAGCCATAGGAGTATAGAGTTTCCGGAGTTGTTTTTGCCCGCTGCAACCACCTTGGTGGATCTTACTACACCAGATTTGATAGGTACGATCATTAACCTTGCAAGAGCATGTCTGTCTGTCATATACTACATCAACAATGCCAAAATAACAGATCAAAGCAGTACAAAGTCACAAAATTGACAAACTAACAGGGCCAATGGGGAAGTCCAAAACCCATCGAAAACCAAAAATATTTCACCAAAAGACCCCAAAAAGCTCAGGCAGGATCAAAAGTGTAGATCGAACGCCATTTGTCAACCGAGTGTCAGAATGACGAACGGTTCGAACCGCAGGTGATATGAACAACAAGATATGATCAATGGAGGTAAGTATAAATGGGGAATTTCGGGTAGACTAGGAACATATAGTCAAATGGGGCAACATAAGCTCATTTGCATTCAACGAGAGATAGAGAGAGCCACAGGAGCATAGAGTTTCTAGAGTTGTTTTTTCCCGTTGCGACCACCTCGGTGGATCTTACTACACCAGATTTGATAGGTATGATCATTAACCTTGCAAGAGCATGTGTGTATGTTCCATACTGCATCAACAATGCCAAAATAACATCAAAGCAGTACAAAGTCACAAAATCGACAAACTAACAGGGCCAATGGGGAAGTCTAAAACCCATCAAAATATTTCACCAGAAGACCCTAAATAGCTGACAAAATCAGGTAGGACAAAAACAACAGTAAAAGGTGGTGGAACATGGATCACGATCCATGTTCTCCAAACCCTAAGATCAGAGATAATTGTACTCAAGCACCCACAGATGGCCAAGAACAAACTCCTATAGCTGGATTTCCAAAATGCATCCCAACATGGATCGTAATCCATGTTCCTTTTTGCCAAAATTAGGGCAGGGGTGGCTCACTAGCTGGGGAATGCAAAAATAGTACTGGTGCTACAAAGATAATCACAAAAATTGCTCTTAAGATCATCAAATCCTCCTGGGTTGCTACCTTCAGTCTGCAAATTCTCTTTTAGCCAATTTCAAAAAGGAAAAGGGTAGGATCCCAAAAGAAACTCAAGGAAAGGTCAAATGCTGGGATGCCAACAAAACTTATGAAAAGGGGCTAAGGATAGAGTTCTTGACAAGTTTGCAAATTGCTGCTAAAGCCAATTGGGAGATTTCTCTAAGCCCATCAACAAGCAAATGTAACTTAAGGATAGTGGTAGGATCAAAACAAAGCAAAGGATTACTTGCAAAATGGTGAAAATTGCAGGATTCAATTTGTCTTCTCAAATGGATTCAATGTTTGGTAGAATTTGCCAGGGAGCTAGGCAAAGCTATGAACTACAGACCTAAATCGTCAAAAATCAAGACAATGATAGATCTCAGGCAAAACATGAGTCCAAAAATGGTTGCCAGAAACAGATATGGTCAAAAAGGAAAAAACATGGCCATAAAGTAGAAAATGGGGCAAACTAAGGAAAAACATGTCCAAAATGGAAAAATTTTACCAGTGTACTAGGAAAACCTGTAGGAGCATATGTGCACAAGAACTGTATCAAAACTCTGTGCAACATGGATTGCGATCCATGTACCTTTTTACCTAATAAAAGGAAAAACCATGCCATCTGATTCAGTATGTTCAAGAAAGCCAAGCCATGGAGTTTCAAGCCATTTGAATCCCAAAATCCACTTCAAAATGCCAAAAATCTCTAAGTCTGCAAAAGGTTTCCAAAATTTAGCCCAAGTGTCAAACCATTGATCCAAATCCCAAAATTTTTCGACGAAGGCATCATCTAGATGAACCCTACTAGATGGTATCATCCAATTTTCAAAATTCTTCCCAACATGGATCGCGATCCATGTACCTCCAACCCTAAATCTAGAGAAAATTCCTCAGTAGCATCCCCATATGCCCAGGAACAACTTCCCTAAGTTAGAATTTCCAAATTCTTCCCAACATGGATCGTGATCCATGTTCCTTTTTGCCAAAATTCATCTGTTATATTACATCCTTGTGCCTATAGTAATCCTGGATGCACTGGTGAAATTTGGTCAAATTTGGGGTAGTTTTGACAAAGTTATGCTCAATTTTATTTTTATGGTCAAGTTTACGCTTTTTGACAGTATTGATCAATGGCTAAAACCTATTTTCAATGCTAAAATTGCCAACAAGATGCCTCGAAGGAAAGCACAAAGGGAATGGAATGCTGCACCCTATGAGATAATCGATATCTCTTCGAATGAGAAATCTCACATCACTAAACAGGTACTTGAAGCCATTCCGGCTAACATCTTCATCGGAAGGTTTCAGGCAGCAGATGGGGAAATAGTCAAGGCCACAATTTCCACGAGAAATGTGGACATTGCATCAAAAGCCAGAGGTGCAAGCAGGGGGTAGGTGCCTACAATTAGATAGCTTCTTAAGATTGCCTCCTTGGGGAACGGACTTCAGACCAGCTCATGAGCTCATAAGTTCCATTCAATACAATGGTGAAGCAACTCTAATCGAAGAAGATGGGGCAGTCATCAAGGTAAAGATCATAGCGGAAATTATTAATGAAGCCCTCCACCTGCCACAAGAAGGGACGCACAATCTCCTGCAAAAGACAAAGGCAATAGATAATGATAAATCCTTCTTGAAGCAACGAGGCCACAAGATGACGTATCAAGACCTGATATACTCAAAAACTGAATTGCCATTGCGCCTTATAACACAAAACTTCAAGGTGCAAAAGCCACCCAGATATATAGAACCTTTGTTGCACATGGCCGTGGTAATGGCAATGGGCTTGGCTGAAGGCACGGTGGTCAGTTGCAATTTTGGAAAATATCTTCTTGACACTATTGTGGAAGCAAACCTGAAAGGGAGTCAAAGAAGAAAAGATTACAGGAACGGGGGACTGATGCTGACACGTATTGCCTATCAGGCCACTTGGGATGATCGAGGATCTACCACCTACAGAAGCACAAATAGATCTGATCCACAAATCTAAAAGAGCTATAAAACCAGTGGCAGGACCCTCCACAAGGCCAAGACCAGAAGTTAAGCAGACAAGGCAGAGCGCACCTTGAAAAGATTTTGACATCAAAAAGACAGGGTTAGATCCTTAGAGCAGCTAGGAAGTGGGGTCCCAGAAGAGAGACATTCCTTTTTGAGTACCAATCTTTGGAGGAGGAAGATGATAGCCAATACACGCTTGGATATACACAATTGTGAAAGAAAGCTGTGCATGTGGTAGAGGCTGTTCCCATTACACATGCCAGGAGAACAATGGAAGAAGCTCAGGCATTGAGGAAAAGGCTCTGCCAACAAAAACATGATGAAAAACAAACCCAAGGAACAAAATACGATGACAAGAAAGAGGAGGAAGATGCAAAAAATACAATGAACTCAAGCGAAAGATGGAGCAGAGAGAAAAAGAAGAATCCAAGAATCCACGCATTGATGACCTAGAATCCTCTGATGAAACTAACCAAAGCAAAAGAGAGGAAATTAAATCGCAAGGGGAGGAACAACAAGATACAAAGGACCAGTAGGGTCAAGACTTTGGTTTGCCCAAGGACACTGGGACACTTCCAGAGATTGCGAAAACAGGGCAAGCTAAAATTGAGAACTTGCCAGAGTAAGGAGTGGAGGAAAAGCAGACAAGACTAAATGCAGATCAAGAAACGGAGCCCACTACAACCTCCACTGCTCTAGAAGATCAGAGACAAAGAGAAAAGAAAACTGGGGAGGTTAAACAATTGAATCGGGGCCAAAAAAGCCAGCACAGGCCACGATCGCCTCGATCACAAGCAGCAATGGAGGAAGGCGTAAAGATAGTCAAGTTCTTTGACATTGATGCTCACTTAGAGAAGATCAAGCTGCAATTTCAATGTCAAAGGGCTCTTTACAATCTACAAGATCTGGAGCTAGAAGATACCAAGAAAGAAGCGCCTAAGACGGCACAAGAGTCCTTGTAGCTCAAGCAAAAAATAGAGGCACTAGAGAAGACATAACTCCAGGTACAATCGGAGTTGCAGAGAGAAAAAGAAAATGCAGCCTACTATTACAAGGAGGTGCAACAGTTTAATGAGGCAAACTCCGCAATGCAAGTCGAGCAGCAATGTCTTGAGGAGGAACTCACCAAAGAAAGAGAACAAAGTGAGAAGCTGCAAAGCTCGTATACTGTGGTGAGTAGATCTCTAACTCAGCTTCTGGCCACACAAGAGACCCCCTCCTCCTCAACGACGACTGCAAGATCTACGTCCTTAAGTCAAGAAATTAAAGAGTTGAAAGAAGCCCCAACTCAAGAAAAATATGATAGATAGATCATGACAGCAGGACATAGGGCCATACAACAAGCCTAGGACGAGAAAATCAAAGAATTAACAAAGCAGTTGGCTCAGGCAAGAGGAGACTTAGCAACTTTGAGAGAAAATCAGACAAAGTATCAGCAGGACCCAGGGGAATTTGAGCAAGAAGGAGGATTCGAACAATCCACATTTGAAGCTCATCAAACGGAGGTGCCCACTATCAACATGGGAAAAGGAACGCAGGAATCTGCAGATCCAGCCACGACATCCACTTTGGAGTCGGCTAAAGATGAAATTCAGTGCTGGATCTCAAAAGTAAAATCCCTCACACAAAGCTTATATGCAGTATGAAATGAAAGTGCTGGAGTCGTCTGCCCTCCTCATGATTACTCTAGATGAGGTAGTGAAGAATCTTGGGCATGAGATGATCGCCCTACCACTGATGCGGCAGGAGGTTAAATTATGGCATCAAAAAATACTCCCCAAACTTGAACCAAATAGCAGAGGGGACTACAGGGAGGTTCCTGTTGCGGCACTTTAGATTTAGACAAACATAGATAATCAACCCCTCTGGCGAAAGAAATGGTTTGATCAGAGGCCAATAGATGAAACCTAATACAAGAACGCTCCTCAACATCTCAGGATCGACCCCACCTACTGTCCCATCAATATGCAGCAGTCCTGGGACAGTTTTTATATTTGGCAAAGCAAAAGACCGGCAGTGCTAAACTACTCGGTAATCACAAAGCCTCTCGATAACAACCCACCATCCAAGCAGTACATGGTTCAAACTCTAAAAGGGGCGGTCAACATGATGAAGGAGATCCCATATCTTGCCTGTCAGATGCTTGTAAAGATTGCCACGATGCTCATCACCTGCATTACAGCTTTTAGTGATATCAAAGCAGCAGAGCATCCCTGGCAAATCTTTGTCGAAGGCATGCGAGGCATTTGCTGGAACATGGCGACATAAATTCCAAGCAGGAATGTCATCATGGGATTATATGCAACAGTCATGTTTCTGCCCTCTCATTACATACAGACCTTCGAAGAGGCTTTCATGAGAGGCCTCTTTGAAGTTGACTCTTCCATATTCAATCCCATGACAAAAGATATGCCAGCTTGCCACATCGCCTACCAAAGTACCTTCAGTAATAATCCCTTCAGAGAGCTGGCCACCAAAGTCAAGATTGAAGCAAGAGCTCAGAAGTTTGGAAATCTCACTGGAACGCTTGAGAGAAGACAATAACATACACTCAGAGATGGCTTGCACGAGGACGTGCAATGAAGAGGAAGGGGGGAATGTTTGGTGGATACAGGCATATGCACACTAAACCCTGTAAACACTCAATTTTCCGAAGAAAGCCATGTAATTCAGCGTATGATGAGTTGTAATTGTGTTGTAATTAGACAATACCCTCTCTACTTCTCTGAGTCTACACCCTTGTAAGAGGCCGGATGGCCGTGGGAAAGCTCCCTTAACTTTTAAAGTCAAAACCCTTAGTTTGGAGAGGAGATTGATCCTTAGCTTGAAGGTTTTGAAATGTGCACTATGGGAGCCTCTTACTGCTACAAATTGTAATCTTCTTTTCTCCTGGACTGGTAATCAGAATTCATTTTCAAATAGCACATTGCGTTCCTCCAAAAATTTGTGATGGATCGCGATCCATGTACCTCCAACCCTAAATCTAGAGAAAGCTTCCTCCAAAAATTCTTTTTTCCTCAAAGAGGTAGCTTCAAAGTGAAGAAAAACCTTCACAAAAACGAAGAGTTTTTGTGAAGAATCATCAACAATGTTCTTACAAGGAATGACAAGTGAAGCGCTCAACTTCTTGCAAGGCGAGGTTCGCATGCAACGCAAATCGTGGAGCATACAAAACACAAAGACTTCAATTTCTCAAGGTACAAGTTGTCATTTCTTTTTCTCTCTTTGCATTAGTGTGTGTTTACCATTGCCAGTGAGGATATCCCACCTACACACACGTTTGATTTTGAGCACGTAGATCAAAATCAGGGCACCATGGGTGCTGCTGACACTAATATGCATGATGATGATGATCTAGGAGATCATGGGCTTGTAGATATGGCTTATTTCAAGACTTTGGAACATCGCCAAAGCGTACTTGAAAGAAACCTCTCTGCACTCAATGCAAATGTTACCAATCTTACAGAGTTACTTGTGAAATTTATGAATTCACAGACAACTCAAGGAGCCACAAGTGGCACGGTTCAAGGGAACCAAGATTGCACGACTCAAGGAGTCCAACAGACAAGTGCTGCAGAAGATGCAGAACGTAGCAATGCATTACTTAAGAATATCACCATTCCTGAGTTTCACGGGGAAGAGCGTGATCGCAACAAGGATGCGGTCAATACGTTCTTACACAAATGTAGTGATATTCATAGATTGAGGCACACCCCGGATATAAAGACGGCTGTGGAAACAAGTCTATCTCTTAAAGGCAAGGCCTATAAGTGGTGGATGAAATTTCCAATAGATGCTCGTCCTCCGTCTTCGGCTACGTTTCAAGCTTCTTTCTCCAAAGAGTTTTTGGACTCCAATGAAGAAGATAAGAATTGGTTAGCATGGGATGCATGCCGCATGTCTGGCCTCTCTCTCACACAATACCTTTCAAAGTATCGGGAAATCATATTAAAACTAGAAGGTCTAGATGAATTCCAAAAGATACGGGGTTTTAATAGGGGTCTTGACAAAGACTATAGTCTTCATGTCAAGACACAACATCCAAAAACTTTGGAAGAAGCCATTAGTCATGCACAAAGATATGATGATGACCAAGAGAGTAAAGGAAATGTTCCCTACTCTAAGAATACTTTTGCTAAGAGCAATGTGGCTAAGAGCCAATGGCAAGGTAGATCTCCCACACGTTACAAGAGGAACAAGAGACAATCTACCTCTCCACGCCCACAAGAGGCTAAGAATACTAAGCAATCACGAGATACTCCGTGTGGGTCTCTTAGCACTGCTGATTTTGAGCGTGCAAAGAAACACAATTTGTGTTTTAGATGTCTTTCGGACCAACATAACAAGAAAGATTGTCCTCTTTTGCAAGGCAAAGAAAAGGCCATGCACACGGTGCAATGCCTCACATTAGATTCATCTCCTAAATATTGTGCTGTAGAGGTTCTTCATATGGAAGAAGAGAACAAGTGTTGTGTGCCTGCTTCAATGTGGCAGCCCACCTTTGGCCCCCATGATTTGATTCGCATGCATGGAACTATTAACGGACGACGTGTTCCTATTTTAGTGGATGATGGTGCAACTCATAACTTCTTGAACTATAAGCTAGTCAAGAAATTGAAGCTTACACAGACTCCCTACTCTCACAAGTATGTGGTGGAGCAGATGTCTGGGAATGATAAAGAAGTATGGGACACGGTAGTTCAAGAGGTTGAGATTATTGTTCAAGATCATACGATGACCCTTGACTTCCAAGTTATGAACATGGACCGGGCTGATGTAGTTTTAGGACAGGAGTGGCTGCATGGTTTAGGAAACACATTGCACACTAGTTATGAACACAACTCCTTATCCTTTATGGCCAATCGTAAACATGTGCTTTTGCTTGGTGAGAAACATAAACCATCTGCACCTCTTATATGTACAACCAAGCTTTCTATTTTGCAGAAAGCAAATTTAATAGATGAAGTCTTTTTGTGTTACTGCTTGTCTCCAAGCCTTGTGAATTCTCAAGAGCAAAGTGCGGTGAATTCTAGTAAGGGTATGCAAAGTGCAATGAATTCTAGTAATGGTATGCAAAGTGCAATGAATTCTAGTAATGGTATGAAAAGTGCAATGAATTTTACTGATAAACAAAGTGTTAACAAATCTGACGAGCAAAGTGCTCTCAATTTTAATACTATAGAGCAACATGAAGCTGTTGTAAAACAAACATTACAGGAATTACAAGATTATCCATCCCAGCATAACTCTAGTTTACTTTCTCCTTTTGCACGGCAAAAACTGACTCACTTACTCACGGAGTATAGTGATGTGTTCTCAAGTGATTTACCACCGGGTCCCCCTACACGTGATGTGCAGCATGGCATAGATGTCTCGCCAGGCACTAAACCGGTGAGTAAACCACCTTATCGTATGAGTGCTAAAGAAGCCAAGGAGGTTGAGAGTCAGTTGGATGACTACCTCGCTCGTGGTTTCATCAGACCTAGCACTTCGCCTTGGGCATCACCAATTCTATTGGTAAAAAAGAAAGATGGTACTATGCGCATGTGTGTAGATTATCGCGGATTAAATGCGATAACCATCAAGAACAAGTATCCTCTGCCTCGAGTGGATGAGTTGTTTGATCAACTCCACGGGGAAAGATACTATACAAAGATAGATCTTCGTTCAGGATACCACCAGGTACGTATCCTACTGTAAGATAGCTCCAAAACTGCCTTTAGACCACGGTTCGGGCATTTTGAATTTTTGGTTATGCCTTTTGGTCTAACCAATGCTCCAACTACATTTATGACACTCATGGATAGTGTCTTACGTCCCTAACTTGGAAAATTTGTTGTTTTTTTCCTTGATGATATTCTCATTTACAGTAAGACTGAAGATGAACACATAGAACACTTATGATTAGTGTTTGAACAGCTACGAGCTCACGCGCTGTATGCTAAGCAAAACAAGTGCGATTTCTTTAAAACAGAGATACATTACCTCGGTCATGTGATCTCTTATTCTGGCATCAAGGTGGACACTGACAAGGTCGCTGCCATTCTTCGATGGCCACATCCCAACACGGTTGAGGAGCTTCAAATATTTTTAGGCATGGCTGGATTTTATCGATAGTATATCCGTGACTATGCCAAAATCACTGTTCCTATGACGGATCAACTTAAAGCAAAAGGTAAGACCTTTTCTTGGGAAGAAGCCCAAAAACGCAATTTCGAACAACTCAAGGTAGCTATAGTCACTGCTCCCAT
Organism: Adiantum capillus-veneris; assembly: GCF_014529385.1. NCBI lineage: Eukaryota > Viridiplantae > Streptophyta > Polypodiopsida > Polypodiales > Pteridaceae > Adiantum > Adiantum capillus-veneris. The sequence goes on from NC_140948.1 coordinate 66,257,626, forward strand.
CCTAGCAATCGTGGACCCACTTAAGCCGTTTGTGGTAGAGGCTGATGCTAGTGATAAAGCCATTGGTGCGGTACTTCTCCAGGAGGGAAGACCTATAGCCTTTGAAAGTAAAAAGTTAGATAGAGCTCAACAAAATTATTATGTCTATGAGAGAGAGCTCTATGCCATAATTCACGCTTTACGAAAGTGGCGACACTATTTATATGGTGCCGAGTTTGAAGTATTTTTTGACCATGAGAGTATCAAATGGTTTACTACTCAAACAGACTTGAAGGGCCGTAAAGCTAGATGGGCAGAAATCCTTCAAGATTATGCTTGTAAGCTATGATATCGCAAGGGGCGATATAATGTAGTAGCGGATGCACTAAGTCGGATGTCTCATATTAATTCACTTGCTTTCACGGAACTAAAGAGTGGATTTTTGGAGTCATTACGTGGAAAGTGTGCACAAGATCACTCATATGCTAAAGTGTGGAGTGCAGTTTTAAAAAAGGGATCCCTCACACTCACATGTCTCTGAACAGCCATATCAACATGTCTCTGCACGCGCAGATAGAAACTCCAACACACAGAGCTCCACCCCTACTCAGGAAGAGCTTAAGCGATGGAAGAATTTTTCCGTTGATGATGGCTACTTACTCCACAAAGGTAGAGTATGTGTGCCAAAGGACTCAAACACTAGGCGCAAAATCTTATTTGAGGGTCACGATAGTCCAAGTGCTGGTTATCCAGGTATCCGTAAGACGTATGCCTTAGTTCGATGGAAATTTTATTAACCGGGCTTACATCATGATGTTCAAGAGTACGTACTAAACTGCAAACAATGCCAAGTTAATAAGGCAGAGCACCTCAAGGTAGGTGGCCTTTTACATCCTTTAGAGATTCCACAAGGTAAGTGGGAGAGTATCTCTATGGATTTTGTAGTACTACTACAAATCGTGGCCATGATGCCATTTGGGTAGTTGTAGACTGCCTGGCTCACAAAGATGGGTCGATTCATTCCCACTAAGACTATGGTTAAAACACCAGAATTAGAACGGCTATTTGTAGAGCATATATATAAACTCTATGGTCTTCCAGCTAGTATCATTAGTGACAAAGATCGAAAGTTCGATAATCACTTCTAGAGAGCTGTGTTCCAAAAGTTGGAAATTAAACTTAATCTAAGTACGACTGATCATCCAAAAAAAGGGATGGTCAAACAGAAAGAGTTAATCAAGTGCTAGAGGATATGCTATGAGCATACATTCGCAAGAAGCAAACCAATTGGGAAGACTACTTACCTATATTGGAATTTGCTTATAATAGTTCAAAGCATGTGAGTACAGGGTTTAGTCCATTTATGCTTTTGTATGGATTTCAACCTAGATCACCCGTTATGGTAGGGTTGGCTAAGGAGAAGATACAACAAGCGAAGGATTTTCTCCAAGACCATTTTGACATGGTTCGAGTTGCTCGATAGAATGTTAAGCAAGCTCAAGAATGATATAAAAAGGACGCAGATGAGCATCAACGTCTTGCTACTTTCGAAGAAGGAGACAAGGTTTTCCTCAAAGTTTCGGAGCATTCAGAAAGTTTGAAGACGGAAAAAGTTGCTAAACTTTCACCACGCTATTGTGGACCGTTTACCATTCTCAAACGTATAGGTCAAGTGGCCTATAAGTTAGCTCTTCTAGAGCACTCACGAGTTCATCTTGTTTTCCATGTTAGCCGTTTACGAAACAGCTAGGACAGAATGATAATGTCATTGACACAAGTGTACTGGTTGACCTTATCGAATCGCCAAGCATTCCTCATGAGCCTGAAAAGATTTTGGATTCTCATGAGCTTCGCACCAGACATCATCTCAGATGACAGGTGTTGGTAAAATGGCTAGATAGACCTGAAGAAGGTTCTACATGGGAGAATGTCTCCGCACTTAAGAAACGTTTTCCTATGTTCATTTTTGAGGACGAAAATGAGTCTCCAAGGGGGGGGGGGGTAATGTAAGGACATGGGTCCTATGGGCAAGGCCACCGGCACGGTCGGACATTGTGTACGCTAGGGGGAGGCTATAAGATAGCACGGTTGGGTGGAGACTAGCACACGCATTACCACCACCCTTTCAGACGCATACCGATTGTCTTACTAGGAAGTGGTTGATTTGCTTTTGTCATAAAATGAGTAGCCCTCTGAGTTCACTTTGGTGATATTGACACTCTCATTAAGTCTCTGTGCCCCATCCCGAGTCTCTTCCTTGCATATTGACGTTATGTTAGTACAAAAGAGCTATGCTGCAATCGTCCGTCTCGCCGGCGACCCGCTAAAAATGTTTGAGCCAAGCAATACAAGTCGTTCTCACTTAAGTACCCAAACTAGGTGCGGATCAGGTGTATAGTATTCTATGATATTTCCCTTTGCACGGTCTTCAATTAGATTTATCGTTACAGGATTTGATTCACATGGGTCTATAGGTGATAGGTAAGAACACAAGTTACGTTTAGGCACCCAAATTTTATCATTCTCTTTATAGTAGCCTTAGGCTTCCAATAGTCGTGTGGGAATCCAGCGCAACATTTTCATTTCTTGGAGCAAGTGGGGCGTCTCTTACAAGGCTTCTATTTTTTAGCGTAAAAAATGGTCGCTAAAGAAGCTGTAGGGACCAATTTGTATTTTTTCTTTGTTATATTACGATGAGTCTTGTGTGTCTCATGCTTTGTTTCAACTACAGAAGTTGAAGCTCTAGAGGGTTGGTCTATAGGTATAGATTGTTCAACCTCTTGGACATATAATGTTTTGGGTTGTATTCCCTCAAGAGGTGATATCTAAGGGACTATCGCTTGAGTGGTAGTGTTAAGAGTTGGTTTCTATGTTGTGACACTCCCAGTCTCCCAATCAATAGTACATTTGGTTGCTAACATCAACTTGCATCCTAGGTTTATATTGCCTTCCATAGTTCCAGCAAGCAATGACCAAAAAGTCTTAGCTACAACCCTGTTCTCATAAATGACATAAGTGTGTCACGTTCCAAAAACAATAGTTTTTTTCTTGTTGATAGCCTTGACTTGGATGGTACTCTCAGATAGAGATGGATTTCCTAATTGACACCACACTCCATATGATAGCAAATTATATTTAGCACTCGTGTCCAATAAGGCATGATATAGCACTTTCCCATAGACTCTATTTAACTCAAAAGGGTATCGTAGAGGTGTGCCAGAGTCCAACCAATCATCCTCTGTTTCAACTTGAAATGCATGTATAGCTCTAAGATTGGCCTCTTGTTAGCATCTAATCTGTTGTTGTTGCTCCTTAGCCTCAACTTGAGCTTGTATATTTTTCAATTCTGATTTGCTTTGGATGCCTTTTTTTGATGGATGGCATGTAGCTCCTCTTGGCTTAAAGGATCATAGTATCTTTAAAATTTACTCCCATTGAGTAATCTAATGGTTTCAACTGCATCAAGAGTTTCTACATGAATGGTACCTTGTGGGGTGATTTTGCATACTCTATATGGTCCTTTTCTCGCATATTTTAACTTTTTCTTCTTGTTACGCACTCCATACATAAGGACTTTAACCCCAACCTTGATATCCTTGCTCTTTAAATGACGGTCCAACCATTTCTTTCTCCTATCTTTCTCCACAAGTGCATTTTGCATAGCCAATTTTCTTTCTTCATCTAATCTCTTAAGGATATATAAATGCTCAACTAAAGGGTTACCATCCCAACCTTCTTGTGAAGCTACGGTCAGACTAGGAATTACAAACTCCCATGGCATGACTGATTCTTGGCAATATACCATCTTGAATGGGGTACAATTAATAGCCACTTTGTAAGAAGTACAATAAGTCCCTAGAGCTGATGTCAGCTTCAAATCCCAATTTGTGCGATGAGCTTCCATTGTTTTGATCACGATAGAAATTAAAGTCTTGTTAGTGCTCACAACTTGGCCATTGGCTTGTGGATAATAAGGTGTAGACTTATGGTGGGCTATCATGAAGTTTGTCGTGAGTTCCTTTATCATTCCATTTATTAAATGAGTAGCATTGTCACTCACAATCTGTTAGTGCTTGACACACCCCACAGAGAATGATTTCTCGGCGGAATATTATTATTTTTAATTATTCTTTAATTATTCTTTAATTATTCTTTAATTGAGAAAAACCGTCATTTCACCTTTGTAAATAGTGGGGCTTGCAGAAGCTTCCAGATTTGTATCCCATTTTTGACATTTAGATTGAGTGGATGGTTAAATTGGAACCTTAGGGTTTGAGATTGTAAGGTATTTATACCACTTTCGACCTTAATGAAAAAAACCTTTGTCATTTTTAAAAGTTTTGTCTGTGTGAGTGAGCGTACTGTGTACGAGAGAGAGTGAGAGTTTCATCTTGACGCTACGCGCGCACCTTTGGTCGGAATCGAGTGCAGAGAAGTGCAGCGTGTTGCCCCCAACGAGAGCTACGTGCCAATACCTACATTGCGGATGTACGGTCTGGCTTTGCAAACTCGATCCACGAGCTACATCTGGTGATTCGGTGAGCATACGTTATTTTTTTTCACATTTCAACATATCCACACGTTCGCATCGAGTAGAGATACACATTAGGCACTTCAGTTTTTGGAAACGACGACATGCAAATTTCGACCAGACATCCTACATGATTTTGCACCAGGTGTTTAGGGTTGGAATTTTGGTTCATGGACCTTGGAGAGAGCAACCTATTGGTGTTAATAGAGTCTCCTTCAAGTTCTGTGGTGTTTTGAGAATGTTTGATGGGTATTTGACTCTTGAAAGCGTTGTAGGAAATCTCCTCTTATGCACTCTTGAAGGCTGTAGCTTAGACATTGGATAGAGACCTCTGTAGGAAGTAGTCTAGAGTCGGTCGAGTGTAGGTTGACACCCTATGCTTGCTTCCACGCGTCTGCGGGTCGAGCTTTGTCCTTAGCTGACAAATCTTGTCAGGTGAGTTGTCACTGTGCTGACGTCCGTCACGGCGTATCCGCCAACATTGGTGCCGCTGTTGGGGACAAAAACCCTAGGTAGGTGACCGGGACTAGTCCTTGAGGATAGGGATTCTCTGGCTTGCCAGACTCTCGTTTTACATTTAGATAGGATCAGAGGGTGGAGGACTCTTTAGGTCTTAGGAGGAGTCTAGGGAGCGAGTGTCTGGCTTAGATCCTTCGACTTAGGTAGACTTAGATAGTTTTAGGTATCAGTAAGAGTTGGAGTGGTAGAGGCGGTGGAAGGAGAGTTTGAGAGTCCGGAGAGGCCAGGAAGCAACCGAGACACCAATATCACCATTTCACATGATGAGTAGGAGTAGGGTAAGTAGGACATCATGATTTATGATCTGGAGCACTTCATGCATGTTATATTTGCTGTTAGGCTCATCACAAGGTTGTAAAAGACGGAAAAGAGTGTTTGAAAGCTGAAGTGAAGTTCAAAAGTTTTTGTGAGTGTTTCTGAGAGAGCTCAGAGCATAAGGAGTACTTCTATCAGGAAAAAATTAAATTTCAAGCCAGAAGACATCCTACGCGTAGGATGTCTATAGGGTGTTATGGTGGAAATTTTGAAAATCTGAGTTGACCAGTGTGTTTAGAAGGTAGGTTTTACCCTATTTTCACCTGGAAAGTGGAAATTTGACCATATCTTGACAGGATAAGGCCAAATAGAAAGAAAATTGCCAGACATCCTACCCAAATTGTGCCAAGGAATTATTTTAAGACCAAAACCATAGGATGGCTACATGAGCATGATCTGCATGAATTATTGAGTGCCTGAGGAAGGTTTCATCTCAATTGGGTGAGAAAATTGGGTTTTAAGCAGACTTTAACATTTTTACTGAAAAGGGATAGGATAGCTAAAATTGGGGTCTTTTGAAATCCAAACTAAAATCTAAGCATAGCACTAGGTTGCTAACATCAAGGGGAAGCTCTGGCTCAAGTTTGGGGTCAAACAGACCATATAGACATCCTACGCGTAGGATGTGTTCTGTATGATTTAGCACTCCAAACCCAGCTTTGAGCATACCAAAGTGATCAGCACCTTAAGAGGAGTCTGTGCTTTGCGTTTGAAGCTATTTTGAGCAGTTAGACATGCTATGTGTAGAATGTCTAATGCACGATGTTGAAGCCAAAAACTGACTGTAGGCATAACAGGATGTTGTATAGCCTGAGGCAAGCCTCCTAGTCAATTTTGGTCAAAATTGGAGTTGATTTGACTGGTCAGACCAACATCAAGCTGCTGGAACAGATATCTGATGAATTGACCAGCTTATAGGTGTCCAAATCAAAAAGTAAAAACAACTGTGGACTCAACACATCAAGGGGAATCTATAGTGAAAACTCCAGGCAAAATAGAGCAGATAGACATCCTATGCATAGGATGTCTACAGGGGCTTAGTGAAGAGAAAAGCTGACTGAGGACATAGAGAGATGTTCCAATTGACTTAAGAGTTCCAGAACTTCTTTAAGAAGTGAAATTGGACCTTGTTTGACAGAGCAAAGACGGAATTAAGACTTTTCATGTAAATTGACCAACATCCAAGGGAAGTACAATTTCAGATTAGCAAACCTAATCAAGAACATCCGAAGTGTATAAAATACAGTAGTGGTCGAGGTTAACCCTCCAGTTATACCAATCATTACTAAGACCACCTCTAGCGGTTAAATGCTTTGATTCGATTACCGAAATTAAACGCTTGTGTACATGTATATTCAGCGGGGCGGATAAGCAAGAAGTTGTGCAAAAACTGATCCTTTACCAGATGAGTGGTTGGATTTGTGATAAATTGCATTGCTAAGTTTGATGAATTTGAGATCAAGAAGACACATTCTTAGAGATCAAAAGGTGGCAGGTGATCAAGGTAGCTTAGTGTCCACCGAGGAGAGCGTAACTCAGGCAAAGCTAGATCCACTAGCACCGATCATTGAGGAGGGTAGTGATACTGAAACTTCATCCGATAAGTCCTTCTTCATGATGGGTAGTCAACAGCCATGAGGTTTCTTCGATGAAGGACCAATGCTAGGAGGAAGCACCTCCCAAAATAATTTGAACGATTCCAAGTTCACTATAATCTTCTTAGAAGGAACAAACTCTAGGGGAGCCCTAGTTTATTCTGACTATCGAGGACGCAAGTGTATTTGTATTGAAGAAAGACCCGCTAAGAGACTGGAGATAATTCGAGTCTATGATGATGGAGATAGATTCCGAGACAAAAAGGGGAACCACTATCTGATAGTTAGTAACCCTGAGGATTACAACAGATATGGAGATAACGTGGCAAAAGGAAAAATGGTTTCAGAAACTCAAGAACCGCCTCCAAACATTGATCGACCCGGAGCTCTTTTTATGTATGATAAGAAAACAACCAAGGTCTCTATCTATAATGAGAATGTGGGAATTTACAAGCATGAGAGCGAGGGAGTAGTTTCTTATTTTCGATGCAAAGAACCCTACCCAAACGAATTAAGCAAAGACAAGGTTCTTTACTTATTCTCTTATGAAATTGCTATGGGGAAGGACATCATTTTTGTTGATAGGTATGGGCGAGAATACAAACGTATTCTCCCAGAGGAGGTAGAAAAGGCAAAAGTTCCAGAAACATCAACATATGTCCCCGAAGAAGTGCCAAGGGTCACCTACATCCCTAACAAGTCGACAAATCCATTTTTAGAAGAGTACGACGCGACCTCACATTCTAACCGACAACAGACGTTCAACTACCAAAACCAACCAGCAACCCAACCATCATTGCGGGCATGGCTCTGACAAAGTGCAAAATTAGAACAAGGCCGAAACCGAGATGGTTATCCAGCCGCACGAGGGCTAAGGGATTTACAAGAACCACCACTCTATTCACGATATCAAGGCGAGAGTAAGCCAAAAACTCAAGGGTCAACAGAGCCTGGAAGACAACCGATAGAACGAGTTCAAAGAGATGAACCATCTCTTGCAAAAACCGTCAGAAATTATGGCTTAGGAGCACCTCTGGGAGAGGAACCAGCCCACTACCGAAGGCCAGAGGAGGTATATCGATTGGGACGAGGAGAACCAATGATGAGATTTGTAGACCATCGTAGAATTAGACCTTCTTAGGTGCAAAAATGGGTAAACAAGAAATACACGGGAAACAGAGATCCTAGGGATCATTGAGCAACCTTTGTGCATGTAATTAGAGCTGAAGAAGTTTTAGACACCCCTACCCAATTTGCAGGGTTTTGACTGACCCTAGAGGAGGATGCTGCTACTTGGTTTGACTCTGTGGAGCGTAGAGACTTTGAGTCTATGGAGGAGGTGTTTGACGAGTTTATTGAGGAATTCTCACAAAGGGGGATAGCTCATAATACAGTCTCACAAATCCATAAATTCAAACAGAAAGAAGGGGAGTCAGTGCGAAAGGCAGCCCTATGACTAAAAAGATATGTTAAGTTCTGCCCTGTGGAAGAACTGCCAACTCAGTCCAGACTTATGCGTATATTTATTCAAGGACTAAGGAATGCAGATCTCCAGAAGGACTTACATATGAAGAGGAGCATGACGTTAAATGAGTTAACTAAGGAAGCTTTTTACCTTGTAGACAATTGTGCGGTCTATAAGGAGGGTGAATTCAAGGATCTTGACGATGATTCATCCTCACAACAAAGTGGAAGTAAATCCGCTAAGACATCACCGAAAGGAGAAATAGCTGTAAGCCAGGAGCAGCTTGTAGAGGAAGTGCTAAAAAAGATTAACTTGTATACCAAACCTCAGGCTAAAAAGCCAAAGTGGTGTGCTATTGAACAAAAATGGACAAACCATGTGACGGAGGACTGTTATTACAACAAGGGATATGTGAGAGAACGACCTTATGCTCCCCAGGCTCAGGTAGCATCTCCTCAACTTCCACCGATGTCTAGGTAGTAAGCAGGCAACCTACCAGGAACCGTAGGTGTAGAAAGACCACAACCAGTGTTGGGGCAGCAACCACCCCTACCAAGATTATGACCAGTCGGCATAAGATACACACCAACCATAACCGAACCAGAAGAGAAGGCTTTGGTGTCTATGCATGCATATTACAAAGATCCCAATGGATATGCTGCAAATCCTGTCTATTATCCATCGGAAGAACCCCGAACGCCAGAACCTTGGAGCATGATGGGAAGTGCAGGACCACCAACAGCTACACAGGTAGCAGGAGAAGGAAGATATAGCTTGGATGAACGAACATTGTTGTTCATAGCCAACGGAGGCATGGGCGGGCAGAGATAAGCATACCAACAAAGAGGAGCTCAAGAGGCACCTCAACAGCCTAAGGAACCCTGCTACAAGTGTGGTGGAGAACATTGGCTAAGAGATTGTCCTCATGATGAAATCATTAGAGTCAACGCATATTGCACTGAGTGTGGAATTACTCATTTGATTCCTGATTGCCCTAAGAACCTGAGCAAAGGAGCAAAAACTACCTTGAACATGCTGGAAGCAGTGCCTTCCAGTGGAGGGTCAGAAAATGACACAGTAATATCTATTCAGGCGATGACACGAGCCCAAACTCAAAGAATGACGAATGAACCCATAATTGAAGAGCCAAAAACGGATGCCCCAAGTTTAGAAATGAAAAATCAAAGAAGTACTTGGAAAGCTAGAAAGGCTCGTATGAAAGCCAGGAGAGAACGAGAGCAAACGGCTCTAGCCAAGGAGTTAAAACACACAAAGGATACATTAGAGCGGTTAGAGGATCTGACTAGTCTAAGCTCACACACTGCAGCAACCATAGGGCCCAAGGAAATAGTAGAACCAAAAAGTGCAGGATCAGGAGGATCAATGTTGGCAGAAAAGATAAATGAGTAGTCAGACGCACTTTTAAAAGCATATGAAGCCAGACTCAAAAACAACCAAACCCAAGAGCAATGATGGATGACTTATCCATATGCAGAAATAGAAAAACAAAGGTTGGAAATGCTCTCATCATGCTTAATCTTGTTGTAATTCATAAGTTCTCATTCAACCCCTTTCTATTATTACTAGATATGCATTGATTTTATGTAGATTCTTTACATTTTAAAATAAGGAAGCTCTTGGACTCAAGCTATGGAGGAAGGAGTGAAGACAACACAAGTGATGATGGAGCCAATTAGTTGCAAATTGGTCAACAAATCACTTGGAAGGAGCTTCTTCATTGGTTGAATGTCCCTAATCGAGCTTCATTTGTACAAATTGCACTTGGATCTTAACCTCACTCCTAATCACTCTCTTTCCTATATAAAGAGGCCCCCCCCTTTGTAATTTCAAGTATCCCTCAGCCCCATTGAGTCTTTGTATCACTCATCATGAGCCCATAAAGCTCATTCATTCACTCTATTCTTGCACATTCTAGAGTGCAAATTGTTTTATGCTAGTAACCTCCCCTCCTCTTACTTATGTTAATTAAGAGAGATCTTTTATGTGTGTGTGAGAGTGCTTGATATGATTTTGGCTAATTCTTGAGTTGTTGTTTAGTAATCTACATGCTATTTGTGCTGGGAGTTCTTGAAGTTATCCATTCCTTGTACACACACTAAGGTTAATGCTTCATTCATAGTGATAGTTCTCTCTGTGTGTGTGTGTGTGTGTGTGTGTGTGTGTGTGTGTGTGTGTGTGTGTGTGTGTAGCGGTCCTAGTCCACGCTTCCAAGACTAGGTGGTGCCCTCATCTCATTTCCCTTGTGGCACAATGGAGTTTGTTTTGGTGTAGAGGCCGCCATTCCAAATTTCCTTCGTCAGCATGTTGCTATATATTGGTGCACATGTAATTCACTTGATCTAGTGAGGTACTGCACAATACTTTGGGATATCAATGTAAGTTTTTTGGGAATTATTGGGCGGTGTCTAGTTGTTTTGTATGGTGTATGTTGTGTATCTTGGATTAAGTTCCAGGCACTACACTTTGCATCATATAGGGCTATTAGCACTGATATTTTGGGATAAGGCATTTGACTCTGATCAAGGGATGTGTGGATCCGAGTCATATTTCTGAGAAATCCACCACCGGGACGTGCCATGTGTTGACAGGCACATCAGTATGACAATTTAGTGGTCAGTCAGATCTATTTTTCTAGTCAGTCAGATTCTGGTCAGTTAGATGTCTGTTAGCCGGATTCTGGTCAGTCGGATTCTGCTGCATCAGATTCAAGATTACTGCTGAATGAGATACTGTTGAGTCTGATATTATCTGAAGTCGGATTTCTTCTGAGTCGGATTTCTGCTTAGTCAGATATTTGGCCAAGAGCTTCTTTTGGGCAGTTACAATTGTTTCGTGTTGGATAATTCATGGGCTTAGAGGACGACTTGGGGAGATGATCTCTCGAGCTGTAAGCCTTTCTTGAAGATGAATACGAGTTCTGATTTTACCCTAATCTCTCCTCCTTGCTCTGTCTGATCTTGTCTCTGTGTTATTCTGTTGAGTTGGATTCTTGTATTAAGCCTTATGAGGACTGTTTACCTTGTTTTTCTTCATGTGTTGTTGAACCCCAACATCATGTATGCCCATAATGTTGAGTGTAAATGCTGATCCCAGTCTGTCTTTGATACTGATACAATTTTAGTCAAAACAGTGCATAGTGTTTTATTTGTGGCCTCAGCTTGTCCATTTGCCTGTGGATGATATGGAGCAGATTTTCTATGTATCACCATGAATTCCTCTAGTAGATATTCGATGACTTCATTAAGAAAATGTGTTCCTCGATCACTAACAATTGTGCAGTGGTTCTTGCGTCTGCTTTTTGTGTTGCCTTGGCTTCCGCCCATTTTGTGAGATAGTCCGTAGCCACAATGATATATTGGGTATGGGTGCGATATGCAGGGGGTGAAATAGGCCCCACAAAATCAATGCCCCATTTTGCAAATGCCCTTGCTCCCATCATTGGCCATAGTGGCATCTCATCTCTCGTTATCGGTACGGTGGTGCGCTGACATGCCTCACATCGCTTTACAAACTCCTCAGCATCACTTTCACTTGCACAGATTCTAAGTTGATTATCCTTTCCTTGCTTATAGAGTTGATTCCCAATTAAATTAAAGTCGCGAGCCTCCAGCTCTATAGCCCTTTTTCGCACTTTTGTTATGTTTTCAGGACAGAAATGTCCTTGTTGTTAAGAAATCAATGATATATTGACTCCATGCACGTGCAAGGTTTACCTAAAACAATGTCGTGTGATCCACCGGTCGTTTGTCACTACATATAATACAATTGTTAACATACACATGTGTGTCAGTATACATAGTTGGCCAATAAACTCCTAATTGTTTCAGTCATTGATCCTCTATTGCAATTGCAAGTTGGTTATACCCTGAAAACCCATCTAGAAAGGAATAAGCCCGTTTTCCAGCAACCCTCTCAAGTACATGTTCTGTGATCGGCAAGGGATAATTATCCCTTATTGTGGCTGCATTTACCTTTTTGAGGTTCACACACACACACAGCTTTCTGTTCTTTTTGGGGACAACCACAATGGGTGACACCCAATGTGTATGCTCAATTTCATAGATGAATTCTGCATCCATCAGCTTGTCAATCTATGCGGCTCGCATTTGGATCACGAAACCAAAGCAACGGGAACTCCCTTCAGTACAAGCAACATCGGCATGCAGACACACACTACATATGAAACCGGCAAACCGATCTAGGTGGGTGCCAATCAGCAGCACAACAATGACAACCGCGGAAGTAGCAATAAACCTACAAAAACCTCCAAAACAAAGCTATCAATGGAAAACAAAAGAGACAAAGACTATGGCCAATTCCGCCACGACAATTCTCTCCAAGGAGACAACCATGGCCAACAACCATGGCCATATCGACAGTAGTGGCAAACCAAGCGACTTTTGCAAGAAAGACGATCAAACAGAGAGCTGTAGAGTTAAAACTTTTACTTGCAAAGAAAATCCGCCAGCCAAATCAACAACAAACAAGAAACCTCGACGTCAAATCCCATAAGCATCTTGTTATACCCTCCTCTTGCACATCATTGATTTTTCCATGCATTGACCGTGTATGCATCATATAGGGCCACATTACATGGCCGAGCATTAGCACAATTTTTAACCCCTGTACGATACATACACCGAGGCGATACCTTGTCGTCCGGGAGGACTCCTGCTAGGAGCGGGGGAGGCATTCTCAAATGCGGACCCAATGGTAAAAAGAGCAAAAAAGGGCATGTTTTCCACTATTTTAGAGGGTTGTCATTTGATTGCAAATTTTTTTGGACTAATCTCAGTACATATGCCCTTATACAGCATGAATCTACAAGTATATGGGGCCAAACGCCAAATGAAGCCCCTAGGTGTGTGCATATAGGTAAAAATAGATATTTTTTGGGTAAATTATTGATAAAACAGAGAAATCCGGCCATAAAAATTACATGTGAGTGTATATAGTGTTTTGTGGTGATGTTTTTGAGTTATGATGATTTTTGGGGATTTTTTGGGTTTAATTTGCTATTTTCTTTTTAATTTTACTAATTATCGGCAGCAAAACTTCAAAAATACAAAAAGCAGGTGAAATACGGTCGTAATGAAAATAAAAAAATATGGGGATAATTAGTGACTATAGGACAACCTATGGTACAATGGGGGTGCAATTATGTGAATGAAGCGGAAAGTGTGTTTTGGCCATATTTTGACCAAAACGTCAAATTTTTCAAAAACTGGGCAAATGGAGTCCAAATCAAGAAATTTTCGAGCCTAAACCGCATCTCGCAAGAAGTTGGGAGCACATGTCAAATTTCATGGAAAGTGGTTCGGGGACCCCCATTATAAGATTTTTTCACTTCATTTAAAGCTCATTTCTACTATTGCCTGCCTTTTGAGAAAGAGCTCTTTCCACCTAGAGCGAACTGGACTTCCAGCGGCTTCTACGACGCGCACGACCACTTGACAGGCTCCAGACATGAGAGGTAGGCTCACCACCTTGAGATTTTCGCGTATGTTTGATGTTTTGTCGTGAAAACTAGCGTAGGGTTCACACGGAAAGCGAGCAGTAGAGACCTACAGGTAGAAGTGGCCACCTAATGGCTAACCCAAAAGCAATGAGACTTCATCGGCGGCTTACCCTAGCATAGGAGACCACTCTTGGATGCCCAAAGGCGGTAGAAAACCATCGAAAAAAACCTAACTTCTAGAGCCCTGCAAGAGGCCACCAAATGGTAAATAAGTGGAAAGGCGCCCAAATGCTACCAAAACTCATGGGTAGGAGCATCTCGACATGCTCGACAAGTCTATATAGCCCACATGGCCATAAGGTGACCCGAAGCGGCACTAAGCTTCAGAAACGGCATCAGACACAAAGCGTCAACTAGATCTCACGGCCAAACCGAATGTCCGTTTGCCACCAAACTTCACGAGCGGCTTTCCTAGACCATCAACAACCAAGTCCTATGGTGGTAGACCACCACAAGTCATCGACGACATGTAAACGCAACCACGGGCGCTTCCAGAGCAGAAAATTTCCAAACGGAGCTCCGGTGAAGCCACAGTCAACAAAAACCATATGGCAAGGATCCCCAAGGAGCCCGGAAGCTATGGAGACTAACGTCAAGAAATTTCATCGCCGAAAAGCACTCCAAGAATCATAAAATGGCTCAGAGGCTCTGAAAGCCACACAGGGAGTTTCTATCTATCTATCTGACTTTTTTGTTGAAAAAGGGCTTAAAAGGGACTTAGGGGGGCTTAGGGCATGTACCAGTAGCACTTCCCATATAAATTTCATCAGGAGACATCCTACGCATAGGATGTCCCAAGGCCATATATGGGAACCAAACTCAACATCTCATCTCACACACAGCTTCTACATAGCCTGTACATGCTAGCCACAAAGTTTCATCACATTTGGACAAAAGTTGACCTCATAAGCATCAAAAAACGCAAATTCAGAGCATAGAGACAATAATGGGTCATAGACCTACCAAAACTAGTCGAGATCTTATGAAACTTGCACATTATACTCATGAGCACATTGCCAAGCTAACTGTGGGGTCAGATGCGAAAATTGATGAAATAGACATCCTACACGTAGGATGTCTAAATGACCAATTTGAACCCTAGCTGGTATTTTTGAGTTCCAGATCTCTTTATAACACCTTCACAAGCTCATGTATCAAATTTCAAGCCATTCCCATCACATTTGGCCCCCAAAACCTTCAAGATGCACTTTTTGAGCCTGAAAACACTACACATGCTCTTAACAACACCAATGCTTATCCAAATCAAAATCTAAGAGCAGGGCCATGTTCCACATGCTAAAGGCTAACCCCAGAACCAACTTCAAGTCATTCTGATAAAATAGACATCCTACGCGTAGGATGTCTCCAGTGTCATTTTCACCTACTGTGCAAGAACTGACTTCATGGGAACCATTTACATGGTGTAAGAAGCCTGTATATCAACTTTCAACCCATTTGAATATCATTTTCCACCTGTTGAGGACATCCTACCCAATTTGTGAGCCTAAAGCCTAAATCTGCCCAAAATTGCACTTTTTGATGCCCAAACCCAATTCCAATTACATAGCCATGTTGCACAGGTCAAGGGCCACAAGCCTGCCAAGTTTCACCAAAAACAGACAAGGTAGACATCCTACGCGTAGGATGTCTACCTGATAATTTTTTAGCCAGAAAGCTACTATGAGCACATGCAGAGTTTCCCTAGTTCCTTTTGAGCTTTATTTTCAATTTTCAAGTCATTTGGGTAGTTAGAACTCAGTTATTATCAGCTAATATGTAAAAAATCTAACTTTGGACTACTGAGTGCAACAGGATCCATGGCAGTTGCAAAATCACCTGCAAAGAAGAAGAGGATGACTATAAAGGACTATTTAGAAGAAGTGGAGCCTTTTGTGATCCCAGAAGGAACCCTGAAGCCCACAAGCACATGGATTCAAGACGATCTGCTAGAGTCCAATGATCTGAGAATCTACCAAGGAGTATTCAAAGATCCTGAAGGAAATGCAGTGGAGCTACCCATGATACCACGAGAGCTCAATGAATTTGTCAGGAGCAAGATGGGGGATTACTTGGAGAAGCTGGATCTCCACAACTACTTTGAAGCTTTGCCAGCGGGGATTGATATAAAAAGAGTGTGGGAATTTGTAACCACAATCAAAGAAGATGGAGTGGCCCAAGTCACCGATCTGCAAGGCAAGCCTGATACAATGATTGTCATCACAGAGAGGGTGGTGGCAGCCGCACTTGACATCTCAAACAAAGGAGACAGTGTGACAAAGAGGCGAGATGAAGTCAAGGTCTACTCGAAAAAGAAGAATAACTACACATTTGAAGATATTGCAAACCAGAAGGTGGCTATCATGAGCCAACTCTATAATCAATACTTCCACATGTGTACAAAGCGGCCACAGAAATACAGGATGCCACCGGGAGCCATAGCCACCACTTTCACCTGGGCAATGCACAAAGGAAAACCAAAAGAGATAAATTATGCCGCTTACATCCACGACAATCTGGTGAAGATGAGGAACAGAAACCCCACCTATATTGTACCTGGTGAGCTGATAACAAAGGTTGTCTATGGAGCATTGCATGCCAAAGGAAACTGGCCTGAACCTCCCTCACAAAATGATTGGCTAAAGCTAAAGGAAGACAAGGAAGAAGAACCTCCCAAGGCACCCAAGGTAGCCACACGGTTGAAGCGCCGGTTAGAGACCATGGTAGAAGAGCCGCTAGAGTCAAAGACGGGAAAGAAAGAAAATGTACAGGTGCCAATCAAGGAAACCAAGTCGCAGAAAGCGGCACGGCTCGAAAGATTGATGGAAAGTTTCAGAGCTGAGAGAGCACTAAAAGGAGATCTAAGCGAGTTGTGGAAGCCATCCCTTGAAGCCATGTCGGGATCATCTCGAAGGGTTCACCAAGATCGGTTCGAAGACTATATCAAAAACTTTGAGATCTTAGATGCTACGGCGGAGAATATCCCGAATATCCCATTTAGTGAAGAAGAAGTGGACGAAGTGAGATGGCATTTGCTAGAAGAGTAGGAAGGCCAAGAAAGAGAGAGAAAGACCAAGGCAGACCGAGATTTCAAGAAGAAGCCACCAACTCCACCGTTAAGCTGAGAATCCAGCCCACCACCATCACCACCTTCTGTTAGCCCTCCACAAACCGAACACAAAGAGGAGCTGGATAGACCTGATGAACAAGAAGAGTCCAAGCAAGAGAAGAACAAAGAGGAAGAGTAGAAGGCAGAGGTTGAGCCAAAAGATGAGCAGCTAGATCCAGAAGAAAAAAATTTTAGAATATTTCTTGATCTACTAGCTGCGGGGTACTCTCGAGAAGAGGCAGCTACGGTGGATTTTGAGTTGGCAATCACAAAACCCAAAGAATCTCTGCAGAGCCTTTGGTTAGTAGAGTTGAAGGAAATGGCCACCGATACAGTGGACCTACAGCCACCGACCAATGATTGGGATGTGGTAATGAAAAAGCTAACCGAGCTCAGAGCAAGATCAATATCCACTAAGAGTGAGATTGATGATCTCAAAACAAATGAAGTTCATATCAAAGCTGAAGTGGACTCACTGCAAAGACAGAGCCAAGAGAACATAGAGAAACAAACAAAGCTTCAAGCCAGTCTGGACACGGCATTACAAAGATGCCAGGAGATGGAACGACAGAATCAGGCTAGCAGAACACAAACTTTAAAGAGCAGAGGAAGAATACAAGAAAATCAACAAGTCACTGAGAGATGCGGAAAAAGAGAGGGACAATATGACTCTACAACTTGCTGATGAGTCCAAAGAGGTGGAAACCTTGGCTGCTAGCTCGACTGGCACAACTTCAAAAAATGATTCGTATGAAGAACAAATGATGGAACTCCAAAGGGAGTTGACACTAGAGAAAAGGCAAAGGCTGATGCTGGCCAAGGGATCTCTTGTGATGCAAAACCTCTTGGAAGAAGAGAATGAGGCCATGAAAAATGAGCTAGAAGCCGTGAAAAGAAAGATGGACGAGGAATTTTAGAGATGGCAAACAGAAAATGAAGACATCAAGAGGAAGCTGAAAAAATCAATGCAGATCTGAACGACCTCCTAGTAAACATGGGAGATCAAGCGGAAGAGGCAAAGAATACATTTTAGAAGCAGATAGAAGAGCCGAAAGGCCAACAACAAACTGAAGAGCAACAGTTTAGCACCGGGCCAGCAACAATGGAGGGTATTGACATAGAAAATGTGTTTGATCCAGTGGACACCACCATGCAAGAGGACATCCTTGTGGGACCCTCACAAGAACCCCAGGATCTGACTCAACAAGAAGAAGAAAAGCTGTAGAAGGCCATAGAAGCGGCAGTAAGAGACACAGACAAAGAAGCATTGGAGTGGGAGCAGAGAGTGTTTAAATCGATGACCATTCAGAAGATAGATGCCAATGTCATTCGGCGTGAATGGCTACAACCTTATCTCCCATATCCACTTCTAAAGCATGAAGCTGCTACAATCAACAAACAGATAAAAGAGGAGCCAACAGTGCCATTATACAAAGCAGATATCTCCAATCCTGAAGGAGTTAAGCTGATAGTGGATTCTCAACCCAGGTGGAGAAAGGCACGGCTCACCAAATATCCGCAATATTGAATCCATCTGGTAGAGGCACCTAAAAGAATCAGAGACAACCTCAATTTTTGCCCTCTACCAAGGATGCGGACATGGAAAGCATACGAGCTGTTGTAGAGAAGCCAACCCACTTGGCTCAATTACCCGAAGCTGCCAGGCTTGAAGGCAGGTGAGAGAATGAGTGAGCAATACATGGTGAAAACCCTAACGGGAACCATCAAATTGTTCACTGGCTCGCCTGACCTATCTTGCACCATGCTTAGAAAAATATGTAAAACCCTTCTGGCGGTCTTCAAAACCTTTAAACCTGGACAGGCAACAGACAGTATCTTTTTCTTCCAAGATACATACAGATGTGCCTATGATCTGTCTACTCTGCCTTCTTAGAAGGTGATATATGCACTTTATCAGAGAATCATGTTTTTGACTTCGTATCACCTCCAGGCCTTTGAAGAAGCCTTCTACACCGGCTTCTTCACCATCAACATGGAGATATTCGGCTCGACATTACTGGCTCAACATGCACGATATGAGTCCCTTCTAAAGATGCGAGAAAGCCTCCACTAAAGAAGCAGCTCAACTGCCATGTCGAGGACGACATGAACAAGGAGGGGGGGAGTGTTAGTGGCTGGACACACCCAACAGAGAATGATTGCTCGACGGAATATTATTTTTTGTAATTTTTCTTTAATTGAGAAAAACCGTTATTTCACCTTTGTAAATAGTGGGGCTTGCAGAAGCTTCCAGATTTGTATCCCATTTTTGACATTTAGATTGAGAGGATGGTTAAATTGGAACCTTAGGGTTTGAGATTGTAAGGTATTTATACCACTTTTGACCTTAATGAAAAAAACCTTTGTCATTTTTAAAAGTTTTGTCTGTGTGAGTGAGCGTACTGTGTACGAGAGAGAGTGAGAGTTTCATCTTGACGCTACGCGCGCACCGGTGGTCGGAATCGAGTGTGGAGAAGTGCAGCGTGTTGCCCCCAACGAGAGCTACGTGCCAATACCTACATTGCGGATGTACGGTCTGGCTTTGCGAACTTGATCCACGAGCTACATCTGGTGATTCGGTGAGCATACGTTGTCTGTTTTCACATTTCATCATATCCACGTGTTCACATCGAGTAGAGATACATATTAGGCACTTTAGTTTTCAAAAACGACAACCTACAAATTTCGACCAGACATCCTACGTGATTTTGCACCAGGTGTTTAGGGTTGGGATTTTGGTTCATGGACCTTGGAGAGAGCGACCTATTGGTGTTAATAGAGTCTCCTTCAAGTTCTGTGGCGTTTCGAGAACGTTTGATGGGTATTTGGCTCGTGAAAGCGTTGTAGGAAATCTCGTCTTATGCACTCCTGAAGGCTGTAGCTTAGACATTGGATAGAGACCTCTGTAGGAAGTAGTCTAGAGTCGGTCGAGTGTAGGTTGACACCCTATGCTTGCTTTCACGTGCCTGTGGGTCGAGCTTTTTCCTTAGCTGACAAATCTTGTTAGGTGAGTTCTTGCTGTGCGGACGTCCGTCGCGGTGTATCCGCCAACACAATCTCAAAAGGACAACCAAAACGTGTGATAATGTTCTCAAAGAGAAACTTAGCAGTTGACCTTGCATCAACCTTGCGTGTCACCTTGGCTTCCGTCCACTTTGTCACATCGTCAGTGGCAACAATAATATATCAAGATTGAGTGTTATGAGATGTCAGACTAATTGGGCCTACAAAGTCTAAACCTCATTTTTTAAATGGTTGAGTCACTTTAATAGGATGTAAGGGCATCTTATCCCTTTGTTGTGTGATCTTGTAACATTGACATTCATCACACCCTTTTGCAAAAAGTGTTGCAAAAGTCTAAACCTCATTTTTCAAATGGTTGAGTCACTTTAATAGGATGTAAGGGCATCTTATCCCTTTGTTGTGTGATCTTGTAACATTGACATTCATCACACCCTTGAATAAGGTAGGCCACCAACAGCTTGATTGCAACACCTTTCTAACAGTTAGTTCCCCTGAAAAATATCCTCCAGCTATACCCATGTGGGCTTCTTGCAGTATGTATAAATACTCATCCTCACAAGCACAACGTCTAAGAATTTCATCCTTTCCTAACTTGTAGAGAGTTCTTGCAACTAGAGAATGAGGTTTACATTCCTTTAATAGTTTTCAAGTTGTATCCTTACGAAGCTCTTTTGGTGAAAAACCATTAACTAAAAAGTTCATAATTTTCTCAATTCAAGCATGGACTTGACTAGGAACAAGGAAGTATATGGCAGTTCATCATCGATTCCAGTAGGGGCTTCACCATTGGGTATTTGAGAGAAATGATCCACCATGACATGTCTTTTACCAAGTCTCACCACAACGTAAAATGAAACTCAAGAAGAATTAATAACCATCATGTAATTCTTCCCATGGAACAAGGTTTATTTACTAGATACAACAATGCTTGATGATCCATATAGAAAACAAACTTGTTGGCAAGAAGGTAGTAGTGAAATTTCTTCACTGCCTAAATCATAGCCAAACCTTTCCGCTGTGTAGTGGTGTAGTTCCTCTCAGCATCATTTAATTGACAACTTGTAAAGCTAATGGGGTAGTCCAATTTATGTTCTCTTGGTTGAGCTAGAACACACCCAATAGCAAAATTTGATGCATCAATATGCACATGGAAAATTACATTCCAATCGGGCACTTGTAGGATGGGAGAACTTGTCAAGGCCTTTTCTAACAACTCATAAGCATGGTCACACTCTGCGGTCGAGCGGAAATCAATAAGGAGCTTGTACAATGGGTGAGCTATCTCATTTGTGGAAATCGCATTTTTGGACACTATATGCCCTAAAATGACTCCATGTTTAACCCAAAATTGGCATTTGAAAGGGTTTAATGAGATGTGATACAATCTGCATTTTTCAAACACGTTTTGTAAACATGATTGATGTTCTTTCCAAGAAGAATAAACACAAAGGTCGTCTAAGAAAGCTTCACAAAACTCCCTCAAATATTCCCTAAAAGTAGTGTTTATTAATCTTTGGGGAGTAGCAGGGGCATTGGTTAAGCCAAAAGCCATAACACAAAATGAGAACACTCCCAATTCAATTATAGAAGAAATTTTAGCCTGGTCCTCTAGTGCAATTGTGATTTGATTGTAGCAAGAGTACCCATCTAAAAAGCTATACGCTTCCTTCCTTGCAACTCTTTCAAGCACATGTTCTGAATATGGCAAGGGGTAGTGGTCTCTCCTAGTGGTGGCATTGATCTTCTTGAGATCCACACACACTCCGAGTTTCCCATTATTTTTTGGCACAATAACTATTGGAGACACACATTTTAAGTGCTCAATAGGGTATATGAATCCGCATTTGATAAGATTTTCAATCTCTTCTTTGCATACTTAGGATTCATTGGGTAGGGTTGTTGCTGGATTGGTTTAGCCATGCTATTCATGGGAATTGTGTGTTGCACCACGGAAGGTGGAACACCTTTCATATCATGATATGTCCAAGCAAATATATCCTTGAATTCCTTGATAAGATCCTTAAGTACATATTGTTCAGTCTCTGTCAGTTCTTGGGCAATGAAAGCAGGTTTGGACTCCTCACCTGGGTCTGCTTTCTCGATTTTCTTAACTATTGATGGACCATCATAGACTCCATTACTTCCATTTATAGGTGTTCTTTGGGCCTTTCTATACACAACCTTACGCTCCTCCATGGTGTATGATTTGAAATGCTCACGTGTAAGATGTAAATATGTGGGGCCTTGTTGTTACGTGGACTGTGATTTCTCTTCCGCTTCCTTTTGTTGTTGAGATAGATCTTGATTTTGTTGTCTCCTTACAGTACGGCTCAACATTGGCTTCTCTGTATAGCTTCTAGCTATGTAATGTCAGTGGGTTGTGGATTGCACCACATGACGCTTTGAAGGTATTCACCCCAATTATCTACCAACTTTCGATGAGCATCACATGTCCCCATATAATTAATCCATTATGCGGTAGATTTCTTTTCATTTATTGTAGCACGTACATTTTCCCGATATTGTCGCCTCTTATATCTCTTACTTCTCTTGTCATTATGGCAGATCTCTAGTGCAGAGTTGCTAGATGAATTGCTACTTGTGTCTTCTCCTCTCTAGGATAGATTGTCATCTAGGGTACCACTGGGCTTTGAATCGATGGTCCGTGCAATTGCACCAAGATTTAACTCAGATTCTTTGTTGTCAGAATCAATTTCATTGATGATTCCAACTCCAAATCCTATGGGCTATAGTATTTTGAGACGCTACTGGTTCCAATGTTAGTCAAGCCTTCATTTAGTAGGTCATTAGAAGCTATATGCATTGCTCCTATCATATTCAAAGGTATGAGTTGTGGCATTTCATCCCCCTTAGGTGTTACCCAAGCTGTCTCCCTATTTCCCCAAGTGTCTATGGTTGTTGCTAGGTGGACCCAATCCACATTGTCAGACTCAGTCATCCCAGACAGAACATCCATATAAGGGGAATCTTCCCCAACATCAATGTCCTTTTTACACATGAAACAATATTGTTGAATGGTGGGGCCAACTGAATTGTGGTGTCAGATCTATGAACAATTATAAATTTTCTTCCTAGAGGATGTGCTTGACCAGTTACAAGATCAACTCGAATGAGAGAGTCTTGGAACTGTTAGTAGACATGGTTTTTAGTCTAGTCATGCATCATTTTTGCTTCCTTCATGAAAGGACGTCCTAATATCATCTCAAATGACATAGTGTCCTTGGAAAAATTGATAACAATGAAGGTATGCCTTATTTTGTGTCCAAAGACCTTGACCTTGCGATCTTCTAGCATCCCAATAGGTTTCAAGGACTAGCAAACGCTTTTATCACCTCACAAATCACTTGACCACCAACAAATAATCTAATCTACAAATCCTAACTAAATCTACCTAGTCGCAGACCCTCAACAAGACACACACTTCGTGGCTATCCACAAACACTACTCTAATCTACAAATCCTAACTAAATCTACCTAGTCGCAGACCCTCGGCAAGACACATGCTTCCTAGCTATCCACTTAAGAAAAATGCTTTCTTTAACCGAAACTAAAGCAAGTAACCATCCCACGAGTGTTAGTAGGATTATCTACTCAAGTCCTTCTATCCTCGGCAACGGCACCAATATTGCTAGAGCGAATCACACCACACATAAAGTGCATGTAACACAACCTAGATCAACATAATGTCAATCGAGGACATAGATGACATGATAGGCGCACAGAGGAAATCTCTTTAGCTTGTCAAGCTGAGACCATCCCATGCATACAACACTCTGGAAGACTAATTAAACCACAATCTAGAATCTTTCTACTCTCAACTATACCACCCAACCCACATACACATAACAAAAGGAAACTCATTTAACCACCAAAATCGTACGAAACTTAAGGAACACCATCCCCTCACTAGGATACCCCTGTCCCTAAGCCTCTACACTCAAAATCCTCACTCTAGACCCATCTACGGAAAACGCTTATGAAGACAGAGTAGTATTTTGGAAGTGCCCAAAACTAAAATCTATGAGTATCTATGCGCAGCTTCTATCGCCACGATTCTAATGACTACTTGCAAGAAAAAAATAGACATTGTTTGATACACTTAAGACCACAAATGACTTGTAGATGTATGAGTGTGCATGCTCCGTCTCACGTATGCTTGGCGTTGTCGCTTAGCTCTTGCTGAGCCTAGCATGATGGTGTTGTCGCTTAGCTCTTGCCGAGCCTAGCATGATGGTGTTGTCGTATCTCCAATGTGATGAGAGATTAGGGAGTAGTTCCAGGATGAAGCTCACACTCTCTCTCTTCCTCTCTCTCACACACAATCAACGGCAGCTTAAAACTAGATTATGATAAAAGTTTCCCTTACAAAATGACCTAGGTACCTTATATACTAAGGATACTAGGTTAACCCTAAAATAGAGTTCAAGGGGTCAAATGGATTTGTATTTACAGAAGTTCCATTGCACCCTGGCTTATGCAACTAGACTAGCTACTTATTACAAATGATGTTTCTAACCATAATCCACAACATTTTATAACTCTCAGAGAAAGAAGGTTTTGTTGAGTTATGTCACATTTTTGACCCAGTGGTCAACATCATATGATGCAAATAAGAAAGAGTTGTGCCAGTCACAACCGGTCTCAAAAATATATTGAATCTCCCAAGAGGACCATGCCCTCTATAGGTTCTCTATCTACTGTTGCTAATTTTACAAGAGCTAAGAGAGAAAATTTCTGCTTCCACTACTTGTCAGATTCACATACCAAAAGAATTTGTCCTTTACTCCACTGAGAAACAAACCATGATGATGATTTGAGCCCAGTTCATCAACTAGAATCTCCATATTCATGAGTTATATTTCAAGTTTGGATAGTTTTCCAATTTAGTTATGGATATCAAGTGTACATATTTGTAGAGTTCAAACTAATAACCTTTTATTAGATCTATCTTTTTGGAACAACATAGGATCATTGTTTTGTTAAGTAAGGAGCATGATTTACCCCTTGTAACTCTTAGTCTTAAAAACGCACATTTGTAAGGCCCCCGCTATGAGGAGAATCCATAGTGCGTAAGAAAAATCACTCACCGGAAAACCAAAAATTCATGTCCAATCTTGAGCTTTGCTTGAAACTGGGGCTAGAATATTCCGTTTTTTGCAAAAATATTATGGTTAGAAGGTGGCCGAAAAATGGTAAAAAAATGGCCATTCAGTTGGCCGGTGGCCAAAAGTCAATGGCCAGTGTGGCTAGTGGGTGAAAGACTTTGGCTAGTGGCCAAATTCAAGAGCTAGTGGCCGATTTCTAGGCAGACTTGTCTTCTCAAGGGCGGCCACACATGGGTGCATTGGAGAGTCCAACTTGGACTTGTCTACACAAGGGGCTACATACGGCTGCCTCATGAGAGTGGGTGGTCCTTTTGGCCTATAAAAGGAGGCCTCTTCTACACACAAAACAGATTGTGGTGCATTGCGAAGTTGATGAAACAAGGTGTATGTGAGGTGGTGAGAGTGAAGCAATGTGGAAGCTCTATTAAGGCTCAATGGCGTAATGGCGGAGGAAGGTAAGATCAAGATTGAGAAGTCCAATGGAAAAAACTACCAACATTGGAAGATGCAGATTGAAGACTATCTCTACCAAAAGGACCTTTATTTTCCACTAGGCAATCTTACAAGCACTTGTTCAATCTAAAAATGGCAGAGAGTGGTTTAGTTTCAAAACACCTAAATGACTTTAACACCAACATAAGTCAACTTTGATCGGTGAAGGTCAATTTTGATGACAAAGTGTGAGCCCTTCTTATACTATTATCTCTATCGGATAGTTGGGATAGCATTGTGATGGCTATAAGCAGGTGAATCATCAAGTGTTCCACTATCAGCAAAAACAAGGAGAAGATTAAAGGAATGGTTCAAAAACCATTTAAGGGTCGTGATTGCTCAAGGTGAAGCAAGTCGCACACAAAGTTAGTTCTTGAATGTTGGAATTGCGGCAAGAAGGGCCACATCAATAAGGATTGCTCGTCTAAGAAGAAGAAGAAGGAGTCGGAGTCTCAAGACAACAAGCCAACATCGGAGGTCAATGTGGTAGGTGAAGTAGAGCAACATGCACTAATTCTCTCATTAAACAATGTGTCTAAGTCCTTGATAGTAGACTCCGGGGCTTCATTCCATGCAACACTGCACAAGAAGCATTTTCAAGATTACACCAAAGGTAATTTTGGGTATGTATACTTGGGATATGATGAAGCTTGTGAAATTGTCGGCAAAGGTACAGTTTGTGTCAAAACTGTTAATGGAAATGAATGGAATCTTAAAGATGTTAAGCATGTTTCTTCTCTTCGCAAAAACTTAATCTCTATAGAACAATTGGACGATGAAGGTCACAACCTTGCATTCGGAAACAAATGGTGGAAGATCTCAAAGGGATCTTTGGTGGTTGCCAAAGGAGAAAAGGTTGGTAAACTTTACTTGTGTACTGTCAGCATGCAGTCTTTAACTTGTGCAACAGCTACAGAAGACGACAGTGCGGTATGGAACTATCGACTTGGGCATGCAGAGAAAATTCCAAAACTTGTGCTAGTCTCCTATAAGAAGAAGGTCCTAATGTGGACTGTTGAGCTATGAAATTGAATAGGATATTTATAACCTCTTATCTCCACAATCTGAGGAATGTTACAATGTGTCATGGATGCATAGTAATTGTACCCATACTAATGCACAATGCTTCTAGTTTGAGTAGCCAAAGATGACCCTAGATGTGACCAAAGCTAACATCAATCTACACATACTGTTTGAAATAGTAATGCCAATAAGAAAAATCAAATTTAGTAACACAATGTATACTAGCTTGTAGCTATATAGACATCATAATATTTTGAAAGAAAAGTGTTGATGTGAAAAAAATGAATTGGAAATACTTTTAATGCACACTCTTAGTGTAAAACATGTTAGTAAAT
Source organism: Adiantum capillus-veneris (assembly GCF_014529385.1). Taxonomy (NCBI): domain Eukaryota; kingdom Viridiplantae; phylum Streptophyta; class Polypodiopsida; order Polypodiales; family Pteridaceae; genus Adiantum; species Adiantum capillus-veneris. Next base: position 66,284,675 of record NC_140948.1, read on the forward strand.
AGGGCGTAGCTAAGTAGACATTAGAGTAGTTTACTTAATGGAGAGAAATAATTTTCACACACAAGAGATTAGAGAAAGAGAGAGAGAGCACAAGAGATATGTGGTTCACTCAATGTGGCTACATCCATGGGAAAGAAACCACTCAATGGCTTTAGTACTTCAAACTAGAAGTAGGTTAGAAAGGGATCATACCCTTAATGGAGCTCCCGCCTTGCTTCACCCTCACCACCTCACATAAACCTTGTTTCATCAACTTCACAATGCACCACAATCCATTTTGTGTGTAGAAGAGGCCTCCTTTTATAGGCCAAAAGAACTTCCCTCTCTCATGAGAGGCATCCGTATGTAGCCGCCCTTGGGTAGACATGGACTCTCCAATCTGCCCATGTGTGGCCGCCCTTGAGAAGAAAAGTTTGCCTAGAAACCAGCCACCGGCCATTGAATGTGGCCACTGACCAAAGACTTCCGCTCACAGACCACCACTAGCCATTGACTCTCGGCCACCGGACAACCGAACGACCATTTTGCAACCACTTTATGGCCATCATCTGGCCATAATATTCAGGAAAAAAGGTGATATTCCGGCCTAGCTTTAGTTGTCCCTCTTCCAAAAGAGTACGTATGAATTGATATCTCACCTCGATGTGATTTGTCCTTGAGTGAGAGGTTGAACTCTTTGCAAGATGAATGGAACTTTGAGTGTCACTGGACAAGACACAATGTCTTCCTTGTATCCAAGCTCTTCCAAGAATCTGTGAAGCCACATAAATCTCTTTGCTTGCTTCCGTCATTGCTAGATATTTTGCTTTCAAGGTAGAAAGTGAGACCACTTTTTGTAGATTTGAAGTCCAACTTACTGATGTGCCTCCAATTGTGAAGACATAGCCAGTAGTGCTCCTTTGAGTATCTTTGTCACCTGCCATATCTGCATCAGCATACCCTTGCAAGAAAATATCAGTGCCTCCAAAATAAAAAGCATTTGTTGGTGTTCCCTTTAGATACCTAAGTATCCACTTCACAGCTTGCCAATTATCTTCACCTGGATTATCCATGAACCTATTCACAACTCCCATTGCATGTGCAATATCTGGCCTTGTCAAGACCATAGCATACATTAGAGAACCTACCACTGCATCATATGGAACTTTAGACATATAGGCTATCTCCTCTTGTGTCTTTGGACACATATCCTCGGTTAGTTTAAAGTGACTAGCCAAAGGTGTAGAAATCAATTTTGCATCTTGCATTGTAAAACTTTCTAGTACCTTCTTGATGTAATCCTCTTGAGATAGCTTTACTGTCTTCTTTGTTGTATCCCTTGATATCTTCATACCAAGTATCTGCTTTGCAGCACTTAAATCTTTCATTTAGAAAGATTTAGGTAGCTTCTAATTTAGGTCTTTAATATCCTGCATCTAAGCACTTGCAATCAACATGTCATCAACATACAACATTAGGATGATGAATTTCCCATCTCCCAAATTCTTTTTATAGATGTAGTAATCTGAGTTGCATCTTTTGAATCGTGATCCAGCATCCATCGATCGAACTTCACCTACCACTATTTTGATGCTTGCTTTAGACCATCCAAGCTCTTCTTTAATCTGCAAACCATTTTCTCCTTAACCTTATTCCATACCCCTTTGGTTGAAGCATGTAAATTTTCTCCTCTAAGTCACCGTGAGGGAATGCCGCATTTATGTCCATTTGCTTAAGATTTAAATCATGAGCAACCACAAGGCTTAAGACGAGCCTAATTGAGTTCATTTTTACAAGAGGAGAAATTATTTCATTGAAATCAATACCTTTCTTTTGAGAAACCCCTTTTACCATAAGCCTAGACTTGTACCTTTTCTTCCCACCTTCTTCTTTCTTCAGCTTGTACACCCATTTGTTTTGCAGTACCCGCTTACCTTTAGGCAACTCAACAAACTCCCATGTTTGGTTGTGATGTAATGAGTCCATCTCCACTTGCATTCTCTTCATCCATTCTTCTTTGTATTCGTGTTGCATAGCTTCTTCGTATGATTTCGGCTCTCCAAAATCTAAGACCAAGAGATGGTTGAAGGAAGGAACGAACCTTTCTGGAGGTCTACTTGCTCTCATAGATCTTTGTGGCATAGGTTGAGACTCCTCATTTGGTTGACATTGTTGTATGTTGTCACTGCTTGCACTCCTTGAGTCTTCACCGTCCTCAAGGTCCATGTACTCATCACCTATATCTTTTGTTTGTTTTTTTTTCAAGTAATCTTTGTATATATTTTGTTCATTGAAAATTACATCCCTACTTCAAAATATTTTACCATCTTCACGATTCCAAAGGCGATACCCAACGTCAGCTTCTCCATAGCCAATGAAGAAACTTTTTGGACTTTGCATTTAGTATGTTGTCACTGCTTGCACTCCTTGAGTCTTCACCGTCCTCACGGTCCATGTACTCATCACCTGTATCTTTTGTTTGTTTTTTTTTCAAGTAATCTTTGTACATATTTTGTTCATTGAGAATTAGATCCCTACTTCAAAAGATTTTACCATCTTCACGATTCCAAAGGCGATACCCAACGTCAGCTTCTCCATAGTCAATGAAGAAACTTTTTGGACTTTGCATTTAGCTTTGACCTTAGGCTTCTATCTAGCCTCGCACCCAAACACTTTGAGAAATGCATAAGTCACTGGTTCACCTATCCATGCCTCTTTTGGATCTCCCTCATCCAATGTCGTCGAGGGTGACCGGTTGATAAAGTACATAGACATACTTACTGCTTTTGCCCAAAGCTCAAGCAATAGGCCTCGATGTAGCCGCATGCTTTGTGCTCACTCCATGATTGTTATGTTCATCCTTTCTAAAATGCCATTTTGTTGAGGTGTCCTTGGGGCTATCCTTTGCCTCAAATGCCATTTCTAGCACAAAAGTTCTCAAAAGCTTGGCTGAAATATTTGCCTTGATTGTCGGATCTGAGGCATTTGAGCTTGGTACCTGCTTCATTCTCCACAAAGGCTTTCCACCTTTGAAATATGGAAAACACGTCGGATTTATTTTTCATTACATAAACCCATGTTTTCTTAGTTGCATCATCTATGAATTGTTACATAGTAAATGAGCCACCAAGGGATGGTGTACTTGCAGGACCCCAAACATCAAAATGAATCAATTTAAGTTTTTTATTTTTTCTTTCATTCTTGATTTTAAAAATTTTACCCTCTTTTGTTTATCGTAAACACAATCTTTACATGACTCTAAGTCCACTTCTTTCAAACGTGGTAGAAGATTCTTTGATTGAAGGATTTGCAATCCTTTGGCACTCATATGCAACCTGGCTCGTGCAGGCAACTGAAGCCTCATTTGGTATTTTCTTTTGCATTGCACCCAAGTGGAACTTCTAATTAAGCACATATTGCATGCTCCAGACACTTGGCCAATTTTCCACTTTCTCTCTCTTTCACTGCATGAACCAACCCTTGTTGATGGCCTTGGGATCTCCCCTTCCACATGACTACCCATAGGGGCAAGGATGGCACAAAGTAATTGTGTGTTAACATACGACCTTTCTTGAATAAATTAGCCCATTGCCCTCATAACACGATGATTGGGGAATGCAATAAGTTAATCCCTCGATATGTATATGTATTGTACATAACTACCAAAAGCCAGAAATAGTGCATTTTTTACTTATGAAAATGTAGTAGTCCACAAAAATATGGCCAAATACTAAATTTAGGAGTGTTTGAGTATTTTTTGTGTATATGATAGAGTTTTTTGAGCAGTCAGGTTAATTTTCCTTTAATTTTGCTAATAAAAGCTAATTAAATCCAAATAAATAAAATAATAATAAGCAAGAATGTCAAAATTGGATTCTGAATTAAACCGCCAAATCTCAAAGCTCAATGGAAAATCCAGAAGGTTTTTGGAGCAGTTCCAATCAAAAAACTCGGCGGCCAGTCCGACTCACTAATCATCTGGAACAGATTGCAACAAAAAGTTCCATGGATGTCGGTTTTCAGAGATTTTTGATCCAAAAGTACATTGTAAGGCCTATTAAGCTCATTGGGTAGGCATTGGACAGGGGGTGTCAAAAAAGTCTAGTCCCTTGGGCCATTTTTCCTCTCATATGCATTCTAGCCTTTAGAGAGAGAGCTCCGGGTTGTGAATTTTGGTGACCTTCCACGCTCTCCTACGCCCTGTTTGTCAGCTCTTACTCACTGCAACCATGAGGGGTAAGTTCCTAACTATGTCTAGAAGCATTTTGAATATCACATTGTCAACCACATGAGCAGTAAAAGGCACACAAACATAGACCAATCTAGGAACTTTCGAGATCAGAACCACTAACATCGGCCACACCAGAACTCCATATTACACCAAAACTCAACCAAAGGCTCTTCACTAGTAGGGAAACACATTGCCAATGTCAAAGATGCAAGATGTGTCATAAAAATTGACCTAGTATCTTTGGCACGCCAAAGATGGAGGACCTAGATATGGACCAAATTTCACATATCTATTGGGACTATCATGTAGGGAATTCTGGAGAATTAGGGGTGCATTGGAAGCCCAATCATCAGTGAATGGCATAATGATTATATCCTTACCACAAAGTGACATTTTGCACCACAATGCAAAATATTCATCCGTTTAACCTCAAATTCAAAGAGGAGCACTCTATACCTTACATTGGAGCTTTAGTAACCTTCAATGGGCATACAACTAGTGACTAAGACTCTAAGTCAAGCTCGGCTCAAAATGGAACTGTCAACCTAATCGAGCACACCAACAAGTGCAAGAAACTCCTATGCTAGAGGGGGTGATGTTGATTCAGTACCGATTATGCCGGAGATTGAGGTGCCTATCAGATCTCCTCCTATTAAGCATAAAGTTGAAAAAAACCAAAGGAGCATATCATTGGTCTATAAAGCTACTCTCAATAGGGGCCCACCTATTCAAAGACCCCCTCTTCAGAAGCTTGGCCCTCAAAGATCTGAGCAAGCTCCGAAAAGATGTGAACTTTAAAAGCCCTAGGGCCAGGGATATTTTTGCCAAGAGTATGGAAAAGGCCATCAAAATTGCAGGTTTTAAAAGAAATAAAAACTAAGAGGAACGGCTCTATCAGCTCACTAACAAAGTTGAGATCTTAACCACCAAAAAACAGGTAGGCGTTGCTTCAGAAGTGGAGGATAGAAGATGGCTAGAGGCTAAAGGAGAATTACCCCCTTCCCATTTTGAGTTGTCCTGCACAAAAGTCCGTGCAATGTGCATGGGCGATAACACAGTGTCTATGCAAGGTCGTGTAATTGCCAATGGAAGAAATGCATGGGAAAAACACTATGATGTGCAATATGTGGGTATTGAATTGTTTGTTCAATGGTGTTTGCTATCAAGGCTTCATCTATACTACGCTTTTTGAACAAAAGTATTTGAAGATGTTGCGCTCGTTCTTTGATTGTGGGTTTTGAAAGTACCTGTGGCATGATTTCATTTTTTTTGGTGGCTTAGGTACCCACTTGTACTTAGTTGTTGTGGTTGGTGGAGACGGCTGAGTTGGGTGTCAAGTTAGTTATTTTGGTCTCCACTTTTCCAAGTTGTTTGTATTGGTTGGGGTTTGGGAGTCCATTGGTACTTGGGTAGGCTTGCAGTGTTTTTTGGGTTGCAACTGCCAAGTATAACTGCTTTAAGGTTGTTGAGATTTTGTAGGAGTACTCTACTATTTCATTTTGGTTGCCACCTTGTGAAATATTGCCTTGGGTATCCATATTTGCTTGGGTTTATTGATCATGATTGATTTTTTCACTCATACATGCCTTGTGGATTGTTTGATGAAATGTCGTACATGCATAGGTTATCATCACTTGTCATGGATATGCTACTTTCCATGTATGATTACTCTTAGCTAGTGAAGTGATATAAGAGGTGTCTTTAATGATGAACTTTAATGCATCTTCTTGTCAATCTAGAGTTGCTTTGTATGTTCGCATCCAAGGAACACCTAGGATCATTGCTTCATTGAGATCTATATGTGACATGATATGAAATTGATGTGGGCATCAATGGCTATTGATATTGATTGATAGATTGGCTTGACCTAAGCTCACAATCTTCCCTCAATTTGTAGCCTTTAGCTCTATCTAATTTGTTAATAGTGGTGCATCTGTTGTCTTCTTGTAGGTAGACTAATTGATGACATTGGCTCTTGCTCTTGTGTCCACAAGTGCTCGTTCTGTCGATCCATCTGAAAGTTGTATTTTGATGCATACATCCATGCCTCCAAGCCAATTATGATCCATCTAAATTGCTTTGATTTGAGAGGTGCCATTGTTAGTTCTGGTAGAGTTTGCACGTTGTTTCATTGTTCTTGAGTTTGCATGTTGTTTTATTGTTCTTTGTGCTTTAAAATCCTTAGCTTTGATTTCTCCTGAGCCTGTGCTTTATTAGGGTGGGCTTGTTCTTCCTTTAGCAGCTTTGTGGATCTTGTCTAGCATTTCACCGGTTACAGGCAATTGATATTTCTTTAACCTACATCCATTGATCCAATTGGGCATCTCTTCTCCCTCAAATGTATCAAGCTTTATGGATCCATTGGACGATATGTCGTGAATAAAAAATGGGCCATTAATTCACTTCTTTAATTTGTTGGACTGTTGTTTCAAGGTGTAGACTAACAATAGTCTCCCCGATTGAACTCCCTGTTAATCACATGTTCATCGTGAAATTCTTTCATGCATCTTTTTTGAACATAAATACCCACGACAGCTTGTAAGCGTGTCTCATCTAGCTTCTCAAGAATATCTAACTTCTTTGATAGCTCATGACCTATCCAATGTAAGTATTTGACTACTCTAAGCATTGGAATCAAGAAATCTATGAACAATATGGTATAAAGACCAAACATCATGTTAAAAGGTGTTGTTCCAATTGATGTTTTCTACGCTACCTTCTTGTATGCCCATAAAACTAATGTAGCTTTTGGCCCCAATCTACTCTTCATTCACTTATAATCTTTGTAAGCATAGTGCATAAGACTTTGTTTGTGTGCTAAGATTTTCCATTAGCTTGAGGTGATAGGGTGTTGATTTGCGATGAACTACCATGAATTCATCAAAAAAGAATTCTATCACTTCATTTATAAAATGAGTCCCTTTGTTGCTAACTATTTCAATTGGTATTCCATATCTTATAAAAAAGTTCTTGGACAAGAATTGTACTATTGTCCTTGCCTCATTACTTTATGCTAATTTTTCTTCTACCGATTTGGTAAAAAAAATCTATGGCCACTATGATGTACGTACTAGCATGTGTATGATATGCCGGTATAGGTCCTACAAAATCTATTTCCCATTTGGAACATTTTCTTGCCCCCATCATTGGTTGTAGAGGCATCTCATCTCTTTGCATAGATACCTTTGTTTGCTAGCACTCATCACATCTTTTCACGTAAGATTCAACATCCATGAACAAGTTAGGCCACCAGACTCCTACGACAAGAATTGCTTTTGTAGTTTTGTCGATAGAAAAATGTTCACCTGCTTGTCCAACATGAGCTTTCTCTACAATAGGAATGTATTCGCTGACACACATCCATAGTTGATCATCCTTTCCTCTCTTGTAGAGATGATCTTCAAACAACACATAATTTTATGCTTTAATCCTTGCTTTGATCAATCCTTTTGAAAAAGTTCTTGTCTCAATAATCCACAATGTATGAGCTATATTTAGGTTCTATAGTGATTTTGAACAATTTCACATGTTCTGTAGATGCTTTGGCTGCACAAACGTTACATGAACTAATGTAGTCATGAACACTTTCTGCATTTTAGGCTAGTATACACCTAGCGTCCTCAATCTCTGATATGTTTGTGCTTTCCCATTGTGAGTCCTTGTGTTTTGTACATGAGCCTAGCGCAAAGATATGTTGGTGCAACTAAAGTTGGTCGATGCTACGAAGAGGTCAAAGCAGAGCTATGTGTGTCTCCTTGTGCATGCCAAAGAGGTAAAGCATGTATGAAGATTATGGGCAAGTAGGTGATTACAATTGTGTATGCTTTATGTGGTTTTTTGGGCCAAGGTGCTCTACCATAAGGCCTATCAAAGATGACTGGATGAAGGGTTCAAAGTGCAAAAATAGAGGTGCCAAAGGTGGTCCTTGAAATGTTATCCAAGCTGGCCCAGACGGCTCCTTAACCGGAGCTACAAGGTGCAAGGTATGGCAGGTTGAAGTTAGAGGTGGTTTGTAGATTATTGCCGGATTGGATAGGTGCAGGTGAATGGTGAGAGCTTGCCGATGCTAGTTAGTACTTGAATTATGGACTGTGTCGATCTTTCCGGATCAGCAATCACAATCCAAATGCCAAGGTATGAGCAATCAAATTTTTGTCGTGGGTCAATTATATGCCAGTTTGTTCGCCCCAATAAGTGTGCCACCATGAGCTTGCTAGGTTGCAAAGGTGGTATCTAGCATATGAATTTCACATGAAGTTACAAGAGGTTGATTGGAGTTGTGACCGCCGAGTTAGGACGAGTTGAAGCTGGAAGTTGTCGGGGGTCAATTATATGACAATTTGCTCGCCCCGATAAGTGTGCCATCATGAGCTTGCTAGTTGCAAAGGTGGTATCCAGCATATGAAGTTCACATGAAGTTACAAGAGGTTGATTGGAGTTGTGAGCGCCGAGTTAAGACCAATTGAAGTTGGTGGGAAGTAGCGATGGTGAAGAGTCGGATGCTTTTTTGCCATTTTTGGGCTCAACGTTTGATGTCATGATGAAGTCAAAATGTAGAGTGTAGGTGTTGAGTCAAAGCCGAGAACCCAATATTCCGATTGGTTTTTACAATGGATCCATCTGGTGGGTGAGCAGGGAACTGGAGCTCTTAAAGTTTGGTACCATGAAATTTTTTTTTGAAGTTTTTTAAGAGGTGGACCTGAGAAGTTAAGGCAATATATATTACATGAGGGAATGTCATTGTATCATCAAAGGGAAAGAGATGAGCTTCAATAGCTCCCCTCCCCCCTCCTCACGGGCACGTGCTGCTGGGGCGGTTTGTGGCGTTGTTGTGGAATTTAGTGGTGCCCTTGGCATTTGCAACCAGCCTATGGGTGATTTGGTGGCACTCTTTGGTGGACTATTAGCACCGAGATTGGGGCAGATTCATCTTTTCAAACATGATGGCCCTCACAGATGGTCAACAATTACCCTCATTCAAGCGGTTAATTTGTATTGCTTTTCCTGAGACAAGCAAGTGATTTGAAGTCAGACAAGATGGCTGTGAATAAAGAAAAAGCATTGGCAGTTCCTTCTTCTTAACTAACGGTCATCCTGTAGAGGATATCATGACCAGGAGGAGGAACCCCACCCTAGGCTAGTACAACACCACCTAACACCTACCTACCTTTTCAGGGTTTACAGCAGTGGGTGTTAACTAGTTTTTAGGCTTAGTGCACCTAGGAATCAGAGCCCTGATTATCGCAAAAATTACGATAATCTTGTGTTTAAAAGTGTGTGTGTTTCATTGATTCTAGGGCTACAATAACCACAACTGAGTATTTACATATTCAACAAACTCTAGACTCCTGATTCTCACAAAAAATAATACAAAACATCCTTTGTTATTACAGACATTTTGCATTTTTACAATATACAAAGTCCATCAAGCTTGGAAAATCGTAAATGGGGGGATGATACAATCGCCCATCTGAGCCAGATATTAGTAAATAAAGAAACAACAAACAAGATAGAACCTTACCTGCATCCATACAAACAAGATAGACCCTTACCTACATCCATACAAACAGAGCAACATTACGTTAGATCTGCATGAGTATAGACAGGTATTAGCAGGTCTAGTCAGTTGTTATCCATGTCAATCTACTGAAAACTTAAACTACTGCTACACCTAATAGTGCAGACCATAAGGGTCTAAGTATATGGGCCATAGTTTTCCCCATGGGTCATGACATCCTAGGGGAGTCCAGTGAAGTGCCTAATCCAGATATTTATAAAACATCCCCAAGTCAGAGTCCCATTAAGAAGAAAGGTTAGCTAAAAACATTGCATGCTTTTCAAACATGCAGAGAGTGCAGGTGGCCAAGTGGTGGTGTATTACAACCACCCAATTTGTGCAAACACCCAATGTCTTTATCCAGCTGTGTCTAACAAAAAACCGAGTGTAATTTAGTATACAAGATAATATACATATCTTATCCTCATAGTTCCTAACCATAAAGTCGAGTATGTAAAAAAAAATTTGCCAGAGTTTTGTTTGAAAAATGGATTATTTTTAAAAAAAACACCATCTCCCAAGGACACCCTCAACAGGAGGTTTTTTTTACACAAGATTAACTTTGAAATTAAATCAGACTCCTTCCTCAAAAATTCCTCCTGAATCCCATATATCTATTTCTAAGAAGAAGCAAAAAGTGATACAAGATCTTTAGCACGAGTTGACACAGCCGCATTATGAGGGACTACAACTCTTACCACACAAAATGTTAGAACCAACTCTACAGATGCATAAGCATAGTCAAAAAATATCATATGGTCATAGGCCAAAACATAGTGTGCACAAACAAGGGGTACACAAACCAGTGGTTCATTTTCAGTGAGCTCAAAGTAGATCAATCATTGACCAGCATAGTGGTATCAGCTGATGGTGATTCATAAATATACTAAACATCTATATCCAGCAAAACAATGTTTGTGAATATTATGCAGAATGGAGAAGCCCATCCTAGGGCCATAGGTCATTTTAAAATTGTTAAATTTAGGCCGGATTTCCCAACAGCAAAAACCTTCTCAGCCAGAGTTATTCTAGACATGTCATTCCTTCTAGCACTTAGCCTATGTTCATATGCCAGACCAATCTTAGTACACCCATAGGGCAGGTAGACCTAAACACCCTTTTAGTAAGCTCAGAAGCTGATCACTATACAAAACCTTAGTGCTACCTACTAATGAAGATTCACAACCATACAAAGTATGCATAACTAGCCAAAAAGATTTGTGACCCATATGCAGATAGGATACACCATACCAATTACAGTACAATACATGTCCCAATGATCCAAGTTACACCAACTAGTCAGTCATAATTTCAAGATTCCCTCAGTTTGGCAATGTAACAAAAACCATGAAGAAGTACCTATGTCAGTATAGTAATGCAGCTCAGCCAGCAAGTTATTTATACCATGCTAACATCCTGATGGAGTTTCACCCAGATGTAGTTTAGACTAGTCAAGCTATTCCATAGCTCACAACATAAGAGATATCACCAAGTCAAACCGCAGCCCAACCAGATGGACTAAGAACCAGGATACACTAAGCAGAGGAACAAAACGTTTGTAGAAGCCAAGTTATTGAATCCAAGTAAAAGAACAGGCAAGAAGCATGAAGTCATGCTTTTGTCAACAACAATCTAAGATTTCAATTTTAGCCACCAGGATAGATCCTATTTAGCGCAATACTTCAAAAGGTCAGACACACTAGCAGGTAGCATTTTAGCGTAAGCCATAGTTTTATACAATGCTATTTTACAGATGGAATTCCAACTAGGTCAATCTTTCTTAGCCTCAGAGATACTCTAGACAAGTCATGCCATGCCAAAGCCAGTAGCATGTATATCAGCATGGAATCAACAGAGAGCCCAATTTACAGGACTAAAATAGAGATTGTGCCTTTACTATATAGTCAGAGGAAGGTGAAACAATAATGCAACGCATAGGTGCCCTATATTCACAGCCAACAAACAACACATCTACTGGCCCACATATACTGAACCCTATACATAGCTTAGCAGGGTAAACTAATAAGTGACCTTATCTTATGACAGTTTTCAGAATAATCACAGTACCATCACGGCTTTACTAAAATGCAATAGACTAATCCCAACATCAATCCAACCTACTGTAGACCAAGTAAGGTGAACCAAAGCAGAGTAAGGTGAACCAATAACAGAACCACTGTTTACACCTTTCAGATATAATGCCATATTGAACGGGCTAGCAAGCCTGAGTCATAAGGACCATGATGTATAGTAAGCAGCACAATAATTATGGCTAAAAAAATAAAACTAACCAGAGTATCCTAGCTACTGCCGAGCCAGAATTAAGAGGAGTCTAATGCATAATACACAAGACAACAACCATTTCTTTATGGTGCTTCAGAAAATAGAAAAGTGATACAAGTATTCAAGCTACAACCCTCAAGAAGCATGCTAACCTCTGTAACCTCAAGTTCATTCCCAGCAATCGGTGCCGTTTTCTTAGGCATGTTTGATAGTGAAAAAAGCTCCCTCCACTCTACTCAAACAGTCAATGCAAAAAAGCAGAAAATAGCGCAAGAGATCTAAGTGAGAAGCACAAAGGGGCTCTCACCTTTATATAGAGAAGGACTTGTAGGAGTATTGAGAAGCATTCATGGCGCTACTTCCCCATTGTGTGGGCACGTCTAACCATGCTGAGCGCTGAAACCAGTTGTACGACAGTGTATCACATCCTGTAGAATCCCCAGACTCAAATACAAGGTGTGGAAGAGGCAAGCAGAGATCACCCTTAAATAGTCATGGAGGCGTCGCCTCGTATGGCACCTTTTCTTCACGCGCAGAAACGCAGGGCACGGTGAAGAACGACCAATGCCATAATGTACATAACTTGGAAGTTTCCAAGTATTTTAACTTATTATTTTCATACACACTAAACCAAGGAAGTCCTTTTGAAGTTGTAAAATAATTATGCATTTTTCCATACCAAAAAGTGAGAGCCAAGCCTTGAATGCCCTTGTCCTTTTTACTTCTATTGGTCCATGTGCTAAGAAAGTATCCTGAATTAAGAGGTTTGACCAAGGAAACTACCAGTTAAGCCCTAATCCACACCGCATTCCCAATCCAATATAGTCATAGTGCAATTAGTTGGAGGTAGCTTGCAGACACTAGGTATAGTATTTTATGCGGAGTAGAGAGAAAACCACATGTGTGTATGTGTGTGTGTGTGTGTAATGTAGATGCAGTGCCATCGGGCTTAGTATAGTATCATGTAGAATAAAGATCCACTACTCGGGTGTGTGTGTGTGATTACTGGTAATGTGACCGATGTAAGCATGCCCGGCCACGCAGGATAACGAGACCCATATGTGTGTGTGTATGTGTGTGTGTGTGTGTGTGTGTAGAGTAGATGCAGTTGCTTCTAGCTTAGTATTGTATCCATGTAGCGTAAAGAGTCACCACTTGTATGTGTGTGTGTGTGTGTGTGTGTGATCCCCAACCACTTGTGGTGTGCATAGTATACAAGAGCAAGGTTTTCTGTGTTGTGTGGTGTAAAGTTGAAACATTGGAGGGTTATGTGTGAGTTTTGATTGTCACGAGGTTATGTGCATTGGTCTGAGTATAGTCGATGGTGTGTTTCTTGAGAATTGTGTTGTTTGTGGTGAAATTTTGAGTGGATTGTGGTGCTGTGAATGCCTTGAGCTATTGGGAGTCATTCTGTATGTTTGTTGGGTGCATTTCCACTTCCCCCTTTCCATCTTGTCATGCCCCATTGAAGACCATCTGATTGCTCATCAAATGGTGAAAAGAAGCCAATTTTTCAGTAAGGAGAGATGGTAGCATGAAGCTACAGGTTGATCTTCATTGGCGAGGAAAATCCAAAAGAGTGGATGACCAATTTTGAGCTGTATATTCTATCATTGCATATGCCAAACAAAGACAATAAGATGCATACCATTCCATGGCTAGTGCACCACAAAGCAAAGGTATGGTTTGATGCATCAGAAGGTGAATTGAGGCAGATATGGCAGACTTTGCGGGGCTTTAACTGAGAATTTGCTAGTCGACATGGACATGAAACTGAAGTCTTTAAAGAAGATGTGAAATCAAGGTAGATATGGTAGACTTTGTGGGCCCACTTCTTGCAAGATTTCCGTAAGGAGACTTTGCCAGTCGACATGACGTGAAATTGAAGGCTTTAAAGCAAGATGTAAAATAAAAAAAGTGGCATTTTCCTTAATCATTTTGAAGAATTTTGGACAAAACTAGCAACCGCTATGCAATTAACCAATGGAGGATAATTCAAATCAGTCAAATTGTTGGTGTATTTGCATCCTAAAGTGCAAGAAAAAGTGGATCTCAAGAGCCCAAAGAATTACAATGGTGCATTCGTCGTAATTGCATAGGTAAAGAGAAGAAAGATCAAGAAAAAGATAGGCCAAGGTGCATTTGGGTATGAAGAAATATCTTTGAGTCCACTCTAGAGTCCAAGAGATGAACTCCAAGCAAAGAACTAAGCAAATCGAGAGGTGGCAACAGCTCCTCAACATTGGGTACGGTGGTGCACCCAAAGTGTGTTGACCATAAAAAGTGGTACAAGAAAATATAGTGACAGGCTAGCAGGTGCATGGTAAAGGGTAGGAGCAGCTACAAAGATCCTGGGAAGACAGGTAGTAGCAGATGTGTATGACTGATGTGGTTTATAAGAAACATTGCCCTTATCTTTTCCAAATTCATATGTCTTGTCCATTTTCAGATTGTCTCCCCCTCCTTGCTTCAATCCGTCAAAACAACACAGTATTCAGTTGTGCAGTGCGTAGGTTATAAAGTCACGTCTATACATGGCCCTAATTGGCCCTATAATGCTAGAGATGTCAACGCAATTAAACACGCTATGTTGTGCAAGAGGTGGGTCTTGAGTATTGTACTCAATGGTTTTCGTTGGCGAGGTATGTTGTGATTGAACTCTCTTGAAGGGTAAATCCTGTAGCAATTGAGAACGTTCTTTTATGGTGTGATATGCACTGTCTGCTATGTGATGACCGAAATCGGTGGGTCCAATTGTGGTTGGTGGTTGAACTTTAGGTATCCTTTTTTACCCAATTGAGGTTGGCTTGAGTCGCAGTGGGGTATTTGGTACCCATAGTTTGTCTTGTCTACTTTGGACAATTGGTCTTATGCTCTAAGTTGTACATTTTTCTTTGGTTTCTGTATCCATTTCATCTTTAGTAGCAGTGGTTCTTGTTGAAAAGATGGATACAATTTTTTTCCTCGTAGGGTAGTTGGAGGTGTAAAGAAATATTTTAGGCCCCCAGATTTGTTGAGATCGATTAAACAAGTTGACTTTTGGGTATCCAAAGTTGCCTAGTTCCTTGCATTGGTTGAGTAGAATAAGTCTTAATTGGAGTTGTAGTTGTAATGGTGGCTGAGGACTCCTGCTGCTTATTTGATTGGAAATCACCAAGAGCTTCTTTCCATTCCTCCTTACTATATGAAAATTTATTTTTTAGTTGTCCTCCTTTGAGTGTGAGTTCCAGAATTTTGGCATCCCAATCTTGAATTGCTCTATAAGCTCTCATCCACGGAACACCTAATATTAGATCCTCATTCATGTGTTCATCCGCTAAACGTATGAAAGTATGTGGGCAAGAGAATCCATGAACCATAATATTCAAGTTGATCTTCCCTAAAGTTTGAGTGACGCTCTTGTTGCATCCCTTGACCGTGGCTTGACAATACTCAAGTGGTTGAGTAGTTGCTTTACGATAAGTGGAATAGTTGACCAAATTGACTCGGGCTCTTATATCTGCTAAAGCTTTGACTTTGTAATCCTCATTTAGATTCACATTGATTCGCATATCAAGACCATCAAGCCACTCATCGTCGGTCTCAACCTCATCCTTTGTTAAGGGTTGAATGTGGAGAGTATTAAGTGGTACAGCTTGGAGAACATGTTGTCTTGCAGCTTTTTGTTTTAGAACTCAAATGCAGGCTTCTTCTTGAGCCTCCTCAATAACCTATTGTTGTTTAAGCTTCCTTTCCTTGGATGCATGCATTCTCTGCAAAAGTTCATCAGCCAAGGGATTGTTGTATTTGCGGAGTTGACATCCACTAATCCAATTTTCCATGATTTCTCCATCTACAGTGGCTAACTTGATAGCCCCACTTGGTGAAACATCTTCAATGACAAAAGGACCATGTCCTTTTTTCTTGAACTTGGGTATATGTTGTTTCAACGAGTAAACTAGGACTAAATCCCATGGTTTCAAAACTTTAGTTAGCAAATGTGAGTCAAAGAACTATTTTTTTTTTCCGTTTTTGCACGTATATGTGGGAAATGGCTGCTAAACATTGTTCATCTAGGAATTCCAAGACCTCGAATCAATCTGACAACTCATTCCCTTTCCATTCCAACTCAGCTACAACTTTGACTCTGGGTAATAAAAAGTCTATCGGAAATATTGCATCCACGCCATAGACCAAATTAAAACAAGTCGTGCTCAAAGAAATTTTAAAGGAAACTTGATAAGTCCATAAGGTAGAGCGAAGATGCATTTCCCAGTTCTTTCTATCTGAACTAAAAAATTTGGTTAGTACAGAGCTCATAATTTTTTCTGTATGTTTTGCTTGACCATTTGCTTGAGGGTGGTAGGGTGCAAATTTTTTATGGATTACCATGAACTCATCTAGTAGATATTATATTACCTCATTGAGAAAATGCGATCCGAGATCACTTACAAGCTCAATAGGAAGTTCGTATCTAGTAAAGATGCATTTTTACAGAAATGCAGCAATGGTTCTAGCATCGTTCTTCTTGATGGCTCGTGTCTTAGCCCACTTGGTTAAGTAATTTGTTGCCATAATAATATATTGTGCTTGAGTTTTGTAAGCTGGTGGTTATATTAGACCTACAAAATCTATACCCCATTTAACAAATGCTCGTGATCCCATCATAGGTCATAGTGCAAGTTATCCATTCTTCGTTGGAATCTTTGCTCGTTGACATGCATCATATCATTGAATAAATTCTTTCGTTTTAGAAAATAAAGTTGGCCACCAAATGCCTACCATCAATATGGCCTTGGCTGTGGTCTCATGAGAGAAGTGACCCATGCTAGACCTACGTGCTTGTTCCATAATAGGAAGATACTCCTCTTCATTGGCGCACAGTCTGAGATGTTGATCTTTTCCTCGTCGATAGAGCTCGTTTCCAATCATTGTATAGTTGACTGCCTCAATTTCTATTGCTCTTTTTTGTCTTTTACTCATGTCTTATGGGAATAATCTGTTAGTCAGATACTCACCCAGGTATCTGATCCACTGGGTGTGATTGAAATGTGGAATAACTTGGCATGGGATATGGCTGCTTGTGCGCTCCTTGCCGCACTGTCGAAGCAAGGGACTTGCCGTTACACCATGTGCGAGCCATAGACGGCTCCAAGCACACAACTAGCTTAACTAGTAAGCTCAAAAGAGGGCAATGGTGTGTCACTCACCGCTCTATGCTCCTGCCGTGGAGGATTCCTTGCCGCGATGAAGAAGAAGATGCAGTCGTGCCACCCTCAACCGCTTCGCCGCTGTCGTGCCTTCGTAATGCTCGATCGCACACACACTCTCCCTCTCTCTCTCTCTCTCTCTCACATACACACACACACACAAGGAGGTGAAGAAGA
Organism: Adiantum capillus-veneris; assembly: GCF_014529385.1. Taxonomy (NCBI): domain Eukaryota; kingdom Viridiplantae; phylum Streptophyta; class Polypodiopsida; order Polypodiales; family Pteridaceae; genus Adiantum; species Adiantum capillus-veneris. The sequence continues at coordinate 66,302,091 of NC_140948.1, forward strand.
AGAAGATGGAGATGGAGATGGAGCAAGAGCACTCCTCTATTGCACAAATGAGAGAATAAGTGAATTTTAGGTTTAGCTGGCTTTTATATGAGCTCACCCCATTCACACTTGGGCGCACATGCTTAGCCAACTAATCCCTTGAATGTCCCAGTTAGAGTGCCCCTCTCATCGGCGATCACTCTTACCCTTTTCCTATTGGTCCGACAAGCCCGCTACCTGACTCTACCAAATACATAATACACGTCCGTCGTAGGTGATGGGGTGTCCGTGAGCCGTGAGGGTTAACATGCACCCCTTCCTGATGTAGATTCCGTCCTCGGAAGCTATTGAGTTGAAGCTCGTTCGTCGAGGTGGAAGAGAATTTGAGATGAATGTCCTTAGTCTTCTTCAGTCACTGCAAAATCAAACAACATTGGCACAGTAATTGCATTCTCATAAGTGATTAAAAAACATATGCAGTTTTAGGTAGACAAATTGATTGGTAAAAGAATTTCAAACAATTTGTCAGCAATGAACATTAAATTGCAATGTAATCAAATGCATAAACAGATGTAAAGGTAAAAAATTAAACAAGTCTGGCGTCGCTAATTTGACGGTCGAAAGGCACTAGAGATCGAATATTAATACCATGGGTAAGCTTCTTAATTTTCTGTGGTCAATTAAGTTGTTTAATCGCGAGAGCCAAGTATTTATGTTCGAGGTCTGACTAGAGGCTATATCTAGAAGACCTTGTAGTTAAGCTACCATAAAAGGAATTTCTCATGAAATCATCGCCTGACTGATTACTTTTTCTTTGACCCCCCAAAGTCTTTTCACAGTGATTCAATTTGATGTGTGTTCTTGTTTTGTATGCCTTGGGTTTTTTGCTTTTCAAGTAAAAGCGCCCATACTGGGAACCTCTAGGGCTCTAGTACCATAGGCAATACATGTGAGTGAAGTACCAAATCAAGCTGAGATTTCTCTTCCAGCTTAAGATTTTACAGTGTGGCACTTTGATTTTTTGTTTTTTCATTTTCAGCATTTTAATTTTGTAACTTTGGGGGGTCATATAACACTGATACACCTCCCCAGGCTCATCACACTAGTAAACTCCCTTTATAATACTTAAGCTAAAGGTCAATAGGGTCAAGCCCACTAGAAAGCCCTAGTACATTTCACACAATGCTGCCTAAATCGGATTAAGAACCTAAGTCACCATTGATTATTAGGAAGGCATTCCCCATGGTATTAAGAGAAGATCTCTAACACCTAACTTGGTCAAACTAGCTTAGTCGGACTGCTTGATTTTTAAACCTAGACAAGTGATTATGACAAAAAATTACATCTAATTAAATGTTTGATACTAAGCAAATGCGGTGAATATTAGGCTACCAATCACAATTAAAGCAGACAATCATAAATGCAAAAAAGATAAGGGGCAATGCTAATGGACAAGAAACACCTGTTTGTGTCGATGGTCGCGCTTGATTTGGAGAGTGAGTCGAGATAAAGATTCCATGAAGGTCCAAATCCTATCAATAGCAACACGCTCCTGTACACACTAGGAAACAAAAGGAATACCTCCAGGAGGCACATTAGTGGGAAAAGAGAACTTTGCTAATCACTCAACTCTAAACCAGAAACACTCCTATCGTACTAATCTTACCTACCCTCCATCACTCAAGTGATGAGGATCAAAAGTGTTTCATGACATAGGTTTCTGTTTCAGTGTACCGGATGTAAATGTGTAGGTCTGGGTCAATGTTTTGACTTTTAATGTGCATACTCGTTTGCTAATTGCTCTTGCTCTTTATTTTTTTGTTTTTTGTGAGTATAAAGCTTTATATGTACATTCCCTAAGATTGGTGATTGAGAGGTCAGGGAAAAAGGTTGAGAGGGAAAAAAATGAATGATGACTGCTAGCAAACACTCCCCCCTTCCTTGGGTAGATCATACCGTTTGAAATGAGCTCGTCACCCTTTGAAACCAATCGTTCCAGTTGGTAATAGGTGAGGATTTTTGCCAGTAGTTTTCTATTACCGTAGGCGCCTCGTCGAGTTGCAAGGGTGGTAAGGTACTCTCCCAAGATCGAACTTGAAGTAGTTCATCAGGTGATTCTTGAACACTGGGAGGTGTGGATTCCTTTGTAGCTTCATGGAGGTCTACTATTGTAGGTGGAGAATCTGGAGAAGGTTTTACCTCTATGGATGCATTATATGAGGAGCTAGAAGCTTCATGGGACTCCCCCCTTCCTGAGCTAGGTGGAACAAATTGTTCTTTCTTCGGTACCCAAACTAGCTGTGGAGCAGGTGTGTAGCATTGTGTGATTTTTTTCTTTCCACGATCATTGATTCGTTTTGGAGCTACGGGATTGGGCTCACATGGGTCAGGTGATAGGTAAGAGCACAATCTACGTTTTGGCACCCAAATTTGATCATTTTCGTGATAGTAGCCTTGGGCTTCCAGTAGTCGTTTAGGGATCCATCGCAACATTTTCTTACTTTTCTTGGAGCGAGTGGTACGCTTCTTACAAGGCTTCTGTTTTTTAGCACTAGTTATGGTCACTAAAGAAGCTTTAGGGACCCACTTGTATGTTTTCTTCGATACATTAGGATGAGTCTTTTCAAAAGCTATATGCATTGCTTGTAGCATATTTAAGGGTACAGGCATTTCATCCCCCTCAGGTGTTACCCAGGTTGTACCTCTAGCTCCCCAAGTATCTATGGCTGCCGCTAGGTGTACCCAATCGACATTGTCTGACTCAGCCATTCCGGGTAGGATATCCATATAAGGAGAGTTCTCCCCAATATCCGTGTCTTCGTTACATGTGTAACAATATTGTAATGGAGCTGAGTGAATTGTTGTGTCTGATCGATTATCAATGATGAATTTATTTCCTAGAGGATGCGTTCGACCACTTAAAAGATCAACTTGAATGACAGAGTCTTGGAACTGTAAGTAGACGTGGTTTTTGGACCAGTCATGCACCATTTTTGCTTCCCTCATGAATGGACGCCCTAAGATCATCTCAAATGACATAGGATGCTTGGAAAAATCCATAACAATGAAAGTCTGCCTTACCTTGTGTCCTAAGACCTTGATCCTGAGATCCTTAAGCATTCCAATAGGCGTAACAATAGATCCATTAGCCATTTTTACCACTACGCTTGTGGCTTCAAGGTGAGGTCGCCCCATAGACTCCCAACAACTCTTTGTCACCATGCTAACTCCCGCACCATCGTCAAGGACTCCCTTTATAGTTAATCCTTTAGTAGTGATTGGCAGAGTAGCATTAGATTCATCACCTTCAAAGTATTGCCCCAACTTGTTAACGGGTACTTCAATTACAGATTCATGTCCCGCTAGGTCAGATGGTGGTGCCAAATGTTCCTCATCATTCATTACCGAGTCAGGTTTGTTCATATGTGCAAACTGTGGTAATCCGGCCTGTAATTCTCCATTGAGGAAGGCTCGAAGAGCTGAGACTAGCTCAGGGTCTTTATATAGTTTGAACATGATGGTGGTCCGAACTTCTGAAGACATGAAATCCATCAATTTGGCAACATTTAATGGCATCTTGTGGGACGTAGGACCCTGACAAGAGAATGGTGAAGATGGAATCTCCACTTCCTCAAGGGGGTCGGGCATTCCCTCACCAAACATTCTCTCTAGTAGGAAAGGTGTGTGTCCACTTTCAGGTGTCCTACCCTCACTCTCTTCCCGAATGATACTGGGTATAGCTAACGGCCTGTAGTTCTTGTGAGGTTGAACTTGTGTGGGAAACACTATGTCCGACATCTGGATATGTTTGGGTTCAGGTTCTAATGTTCGTTGAGCTTCTTCCACCAAACCCCTCAGTTGTTGGACTCGTTCAATTTCCACTGTTGGGTTTGGATAGGTTCCAATCTTTCTCTTGCAATCCTCATTTTTCGTCTCTCGTGGCTTATCTTGGGGGTTCGCAACTCGGTGGTTTAACTTTAAATACTCTTTTGGTGCTCGTTGTAATTCCCTCTCATGATCCTCCTCACTGGCTTTTTCCTTTGTAGTAATAGTTTTGGTCTCCGTGGTCTCTATCGAATCTGAGTCATCCTCAGGTTCATTCATATACACGGGATCCTCTCCTGTCCCTATGGTAGTCTTTGAACTAGGTTTTGAGCTAGAAGAATTAAGGGATTTCTTTCTTCGTGTTTTCTTCTTTCTCGCTCGGCCAATGGATTCAACATCTCTCTCTTCGAGGATGTAATTTTGCTTTTGGAGCATCGACCGTGTGAGTGCATTCACTGGTGCTATGTTTATAGTTGGTGGTGTCCCATCAACAATCTCTATTATGTTCAATGGTGTGATTTTCGGTGCGTTTGGATTGTTAGGACACTGTGCGATCAAATGATCTATGCCACAACGATTACAAGTGAGTTTTGGCATTGCCAATGCACTCCCTTGACTTGTTTGCATTAGTGCGGCATTATTTTGCATTCTAATGGGGCACTCAGCTACTCGATGTGGTCCACCACATTCGTAACACTGAAGAGGTGGTCTCTTGGTAAAACTATTAATGTTTTGGCCTCTTGCTGCTAGCGCAGAAGCTTGATATACCGGTTTGATTTGTCCCCAATGGTCTTCCATATAGTACATGGGACACTCCTCAAGCATGTCGACTCCATAGGTGATACTAGAGTCTAGGTCCTCTTCGCAATCTACATAAGTATTAGATGACTCGCAACCTATTTGGTTCATAGGTGTAACTCTTGGATGAGGGGGTTGCGGTCCTAGCACTGGAGGTGGCAACGGTGTGGTTTGGACCACATTTTGGGTTCTAGGGACCATGTGCTGTAATGGAAACTGTTGCTCCATGGGTGGGGTAGGCATCAATGCAGGAACTCGAGGTGAGTCTGCCCAAGCTATAGGTGGTCTATTTTCCATGATGCGTTTAAGCATTAGGCAATCCTTCGCTTGATGGCCATACCTAACACACGCGTTACAAGTCCCGTTAAACTTTACTCTGAAAGTAGGGCATTCACTCGTAGTATGTGGGCCCAAGCAAATTGAGCACCATTGTTGCTCCCTTCTTGGATACATATGAGTGTTTTGTGGAGCAGGATTACCCCTAAGGCTTTCTTGGATGGCCTTTGTGAGATCTGCCAAAGTCATCTCAGATATCGTTTGCTCTTTCATGATTGGCTTTATCTTCATTGGCTCATGCCCTGATGCTTGCGAGCTACTAGACTTCGGCTCGGCAGACAATCTTTCTCCTGCAATCATTAAATTATCCTCCAATTGGATTGCATTCATGGTGACTGCTTCCCAAGTAGTGATACCTCTAATGACTAGGCCATTATAAATACTTTCATGTCGTAGTCCCCTAATGAATCTATCGAACAATTGGTTGTTGTTGAATCGCTCGTTTGGATTGCATCGAGAATTCAAATTCTTTAGGCGACTAATGAAGTCTCTCACGAATTCACCTTCTTCTCGTTGGGATTTCTGGAGCTGAGAGGCTACACCCCAAAGTACTCCCTCTCGTATGTATTCTTTTAAGAACAGTCTCCTAAGAGTAGAGTAGATTGTTTTCTCTTCTACTCTTAAGGTTCTATACCAATCTCCAACCTTTCCGCTTAGGGTCAAACTCAAAGCCTTACACTTATGTAGCTCATTGTGCTCTTCCAAGGAATCGCACACATGTTAAAAGACTTCCATATGCTTTCTAGCATCTCCGTCTCCACTGAATTTCTGTGTGAGCTTAGCTACTTGGACTGCCTTGCTCCTAGGCTCTCTATCAGGTGCACTACGCATGTTTTCCGCAATAGAGCGACCGATAGTTTGAGCAAATGCTGCCAAATCTCCTATTTGAGCAGGTATAATGGGTGTATGTGCTCCTGGAACCACATGTGAGATGGGAGTTGGCCTTGGCCTTGGCATACGCGCGGCTCTTGGGTCCCAAATTTCGTATGGTGGTGTACCAGACGGTGGTCCAAAGTTTGCAGGCGTGGCCCTAGGCATAGGGGGTGCCTGATATGGCATGTTATTATTAAATGGCATGGCTCCACTTGTATAAGAGCTTGGATAATTCTATTGTGGATTGTAAGCTCTTGGAATAATCAGAGGTGTAGGAGCTACATGAGGCTGAGGTACGACAGGTGCACATGATTGATACATACATGTAGGTATAGTTGGGGGCACTGTGCTACTAGGCATCGGCGCAGTGTTAACAAATAAACTCCATGGTGTACTTCTTGTCATGCTCACCACTGGGATATGCATGGTAGCTGTAGTGTCATTAAGAGAAAGATGAGCTAGATATGGGAAGGTAAAGCTGCCACTTGTGGGTTCAGATTGTACTGAGGCTCCTGGCGAAACAACATATGGAGGATCAATGGGGCTCATTGAGGGAGTCTCCATTTGTGACAGGGTTGGTTGGTTGGCCTTTCCCGTATCCGAGAATCTCATTAGGCCTGTTGAAGGCATGTTGATCCCTGTGTTCTGTCTTTCTAACTTGACAATCCTATGGAGGACATCACAGACTTTCTGTTGTTGCTCATCTATCCTAGTAGCACCCGATGTGGATTGTAGAACATCTAACCAACCCACATGATAGGTGTGTCCTGTGTACCGATCAGTTAAAGCTTCTGCTTGTAGGTCATACTCCCAATTTTCGTTTAGGAATATCCCATCTAGGCCTGGCGTGCTGGAGGTTTCCCTTCAAGTGGAAGCATTATTGCTCCCCATAGCTTGCCCCTCCGTGACTGCTACCTTGGGAGCACTCGGTTGCTCGGCTGGCATGATTGTTGTCATAGGAGCCTTTGCTTTCAGGGCTCGACTTTGTTCTAGCCCTCGTAGGTTCTCAATTTCCCTCTCCCTTGTTGCTTGCATATAGCGTTCGATCTCTTGCACTTCGGCAAGACTCCGACCATCGGGTAGTAAAACCTCAGAGGGAGATAGTCCTAAAGGGTCAGGAGGTGCAGTGGATGGAACATTCACATGCACACTCTCAAGAAGCATAGGGTCTATTTTAGGTATGAATGATGAATTTACTTCCCCACTCCCTTCATTTATTTCATTAACCGCATGTTCGGAGCGAGTAGCTCTACTAAGTGTCATAATAATCAATATCTAATTCTCCTAAATGATTTTCTCATATTAAACTGATCATTTAATGTGGGGAAGTGCCAAGGGAGAAAAAGCTAGAATATTGGTTAAGCTAGCAGACCGGCCACAGTAGGGATCCAAAGGGGGGGCCATCTGCAAAAGAGCCATGTGAAACAATGGGCCAAAAAGACTCTAAGGTTCAGCCCATTAAGACTTCCAAAATGCTAAGGTTTCAAAATTCAAAGGTTGAGTCCAAAGGTCAACCCTAGGGAAAATTGGATGCTTTGTGTGTGCCCTAAAAGTCTTTGCACATCCCTACATGGGAGGGGGCGAGCCCCAAAGCTAGGGGATGAGAGAGAAAACCACACACACACACAGGCTCCCTTTACTCAAAGGGAATGAGGGACACATGTCAGCTCCCTAGGCCAGATGCCCACAAGGTGTGCCCAATTCCTATTGGAAGACCCTTGAAGTGGACCAATGAGAATTAAGCTAGAGTAAATCTAGTTTAATTAATTTAAAAACATTTAATAAAAGAAACCAATGAGAAATAAGTCTCCTAGAAGACTATTGGGCAGTCTCCCAAAGGGTCCAATGAGCATTCAGGAGCCCCATGGCTTGCCTGATTCCTATTGGCCAGGAGACAAAGGGGTCCAATGAGAGTTTTGTTTAATTATTTAATTATCTAAAGCTCTCACAAAAGGGGAAAGGGGGACACATGTCTAAAGGCTATCACTTATGCTGCTTAATTCCTATTGGCTTGACCCGGGGAGGTCCAATGAGGCAAAAGCCAGACCTATTTAGCAGCTAGGGCTCGCCCAAGAGAGAGGGGGGGCTGATTTTTGCTTGGCATTGACACACACACTCTCACACTTGACTATGTGTGAAGCGAAAATACTCTATCTCCTCCCAAGCTTTAATGGAGAGCTCATCACCTACTCCAAGCTTGTGAGATAGAAGCCTACATCAACACTCTCTTGGCATGTGGATGCAAATCCAACCAAGAGCCAAGCTTCAATGCATGCTCATCTTCTCTACCAAGCTAATTACTAAGCTAAGCTATGCTAATATGAGTGATTATGTGAGGAGATGTACGTCTTTCTCGTAAGATACTTCTTTTTCCTCTCAATCTACTCTCATACCCTGCTAGCTCTCACCATCTTCGAAGGTGTGTGAGGTCTTGGGTCTGAGAATGGGGATAATTCAAGTTGTGTTTGATTAAGTGTTTTGCTTGGTGTATGAAGCTTCCATCTTCATTGCACTAGCTAGTCTTGAAGGAACACAAAGAATTGTATTGTACAATGTCTCTCTTGATGGGAGAAACCATAATACAAAGCCTTTTGGAGGGGGGACCGGCTCCATGCAAATCCGGTCCTCAACTGTTGTCAATAGCTTAATTGCTCTCTCTTTTGAAAGTATTGTCGATGCTATCTAACTAGGTGTTATGCTTTTTGTTGCTCTCTCCACCCAAGCACTCTTGTAATTCTCATTAGGAATCTATTCTAATGAAATGCCCACTATGTTCATGCTAATTTCCGCTACACATAAGATTTTAGGCCATTAAATGTTACATTGGTATCAGAGCTCAAGGTTTCTCTTTTCTTGCTCAAGAAGGGAGGTCCTCAAGCTAGCTACAAATGGTTGGTATTATTAATTGCCTGTGAGTAAGTAGAATAGGGATTTTTCAGCCTTGTAGTGCGCCTGCCTTTGTGCAGTTAACGGGGCATCACCGTCGAGAGCTATGGTCTTAATAGTGGAGTCCTACGGGGCTTGCCTATGGCTTAACCACTATTGAGCTATTAGAAGCTTGACAGGAGCCGGTGCTGTCTTGGTGTCGAAAGACCCTCTCTTCTATTCCTTGCAATTAATGGTATTCGAGCCGCGGGTACAGTAGCTTGAGTGCTTTTTCTAAAGGGGTAAAGAGGAGTAGCAACTAGGGCTTGAAGTGCCAAAGTACACCTAAAAAGTTTACACCTAAAAGTTGTTAGAATGGCTGACAATAGTAAAGAGAGTGAAATTAATGTTGATAACTTTGATTTTGCTCATGAGCAAGCTACTAATGATGCTTCAATGCTTGTTAATTATCTTGTTTCTAGGCTTCAACAAGCCATGGGCAATCCATCTCTCCAAAGTGAAGTGCAACGGCAGCTCCGTGCGCACGGGATTCTCCAAGCTCATCACCATGACGAGAGAACACCTAGGAAGCCTCCTTGTGAGACTACCAAAAGAGGTCTCTCTCCGATTCGGGAAGAAGAAGAGAATCCATATGAAGGGCTCAAGAACTTACTTCTTGATGATGCATCTCCTTCCCAAAGGAGAACTCAAGAGCCTCCACCGAAGGAACGAGAAAGAAGCGAGTCTCCCGCCACCTCGGCGGAGATGGATCCACGAAGACGGCGGGCTAAACGCTCTCCATCACCACCAAAGCGGAGAAGACCATCATACTCTTCTCCACGCCATAATTCAAAGAGGGATGATAAAAAGCAAGAGAAGAAAAAGGCGAGAAAGAGGACACCCTCTTCTCCATCTTCTTCATCCTCTTCCTCTTATGAAAGCTATCGTGAAGACGACAAAGATCAAGACAAGAAAAAGGCGAGAAAGAGGTCACCCTCTTCTCCACCTTCTTCAAATTCTTCATCTTCTGAAGAAAGTGATGGTGCAACTTTTGAACCATCAAAAAGAAGAGGCCATAGGAAATCCTATGCCGCATGGAAGAGGTCGTCCAAGCTGAAGAAATTCAAAGAGGGAGGGAAGAGCATCTCTTTCCTTACCTATGATGGCACCTTCGGTGCTACAGACAAAGTTTTGGCCTTTATCCAGCAATTCGATGCGGCGTTTGGAGATGAGGGCTTCACGGAGTCCTCTAAGCTACGCCATGTAGCTATGCACTTTCAAAAGTCCGCCAGACAATGGTGGTCTAGCCTACGAGCCAACGGTGAAGCTCCACGAACATGGAAGGCTTTAAGAGCTTCCATTATGAAGCAGTTTTTGGCCACCGATGCCAAAGACAAAGTACTCACCGAATGGGGAAGCTTAAAGCTCTCTCCCAATGAATCCATCCACAAATATGTAGACAAGTTTTGGGACCTACAACTCAAAGCCACTGTCTTCAAAAAGTTGGATTTTGGAGAGCAAAAGCAACAATTTTGTGCGGGCTTAACCGAAGAAATGGCGGAGTATGTCAACTCCCAAAGGCCACGTACCATATCGGCGGTAATACACCATACTACGGTGGCCTCGCGAATCAATTTCCAAACGGGGGGTAAAAGAAATAATAAGCCCCCGGAAAACAAGGGTTCCAATGAGCCTAAGGGGAAGGACAATGTCCAAAAGTCTCCTAAGGGCAATTCCAACAAAGCTAAAGAGAAGGGAGTTTACAAAGGAAAGAATAAACTCTCTCCTGAAGAGCTTGAGCGTTATCGTAAAGATAACCGGTGTTTCAAGTGCGGCGAACAAGGGCATGCGTACCGCGCTTGTCCCCAAAAGAACAACCGCCAAGATCCTCCTAGAGCTTCTTTGGTTGAAATCCAAGAGGAGGAGATTCATCAAACTCACCACAAAGGATCTCCTCTATGCCATGCTTGGGGAAAGGTAAGAGAACATGATGCTTTTATTCTTTTTGACCCTGGTTCTACTCACAATTTCATATCTATGGAGTTAGCCACCAAGCTAGGCATACAATCCTACGAGATGGGAGATATCCTACCCGCAGACAGTGCCTTCAAGGGGCAAGAAGCTTCAGTCACTCCCTTAATTGGGAAATTGAGGCTTCATGTCCAAGGCTATGTGGACAAAGAGGACTTCTTTATCTCTCCTCTCAAGCATGAGGATGTAATCCTAGGGGCACCATGGTTTGACCGCCTGGCTGCCCATGTTAAATTTCCTGAAAGGAGAATCTCCTTTAAGTTCAGGGAAAAGGACATGTATATAGATGCTAAGGAGATGGGTAACACCATCCGCATTGTACATACACCAGCTTTCAACAAGTCAATAAAGAGCTCTATTTCTGTGTACATGATTTTTGTTAAAGATTCTCAAAATGAACCTAATGCTTTAGCAAAAGAAAATAAAAGCAACCAAAAGGAATTAGAGTTATCCAATTTTCTCAAGGGGTTTCAAGATGTCTTTATTGACGACATCCCTTGTGAGCTACCTCCTAAACGAGGTAATGACGACCATGCAATTGAACTTCTTCCAGGAAGTTCACCGCCTAACAAACCTCCTTATAGAGTTTCTCAAGCTCAACAAGAGGAGATTATGCGGCAAGTGCATGAGTTAGTTGAGAAGGGCATGGTTAGGCCTAGCTCATCTCCATTTTGGTCACCTGTGCTATTAGTGCAAAAGAAAGACGGCACATATCGTATGTGTGTTGACTATAGAGCACTAAATAGGATCACTATCAAAAATAGGTTTCCCGTTCCACGGGTAGAAGACCTATTTGATAAGCTACAAGGATCGACCTACTTCAGTAGGATTGACCTAAAAAGTGGCTACCATCAAATAAGGATAGTTGATCAAGACATTGTAAAGACCGCATTTCGTACTACATTTGGTCTTTACGAATACATTGTCATGCCTTTTGGCTTGACTAATGCACCAGCCACATTCAACCGCTTGATGGAGAAGCTGTTCAGGCCTCATCGAACCTTTACTGGAGTGTTCTTTGATGATATTATCATCTACTCTAATTCATTGGAGGAACACAAGCAACACCTCCAGGTAATATTTCAAGTTTTAAGAGAGAATAAACTTTATGTTAATCGAAAGAAAAGTGAATTTTTCTTGCAAGAGATTCAATATTTAGGTCACATTATCTCTCAAGATGGAATCCAAATGGATCCATCCAAGTTAGAGGTAATAAAAGGATGGCCTAAACCAAGGAATCTTCATGAACTAAGAAGCTTTATAGGTATGTGTGCATACTATAGACGCTTCATAGAAAAGTTCTCACAAATTGCGGGACCATTACATGACCTAACAAAGAAAAATGTTAGGTATACGTGGTCTGCTAAGGAGAACAATGCTTTCGAAAAGCTTAAAGAAAAGCTTATCTCTCAACCTGTGCTTACACTACCGGATCTCTCAAAACCATTTGAGGTCCAATGTGATGCTTGTGGTGATTGCCTTGGGGCTGTTTTGCTCCAAGAAGGGCACGCCATAGGCTATGAGAGTCGAAGGCTCGACCCTATTGAGCAAGCTCTAGGCATATACGAAAAAGAACTCCTTGCAGTTCTACATGCCTTAGACTCATGGAAGCACTATTTATTGGGGACTCCTTTCATTCTGCGAACGGATCACCAAAGTCTTAAGTACTTCATGACGCAGACCAAGCTCTCCGACAAACAAATGAGGTGGGCAAATTTCCTTTCGCAATTTCATTTTCATATTGCTCACATTGCTGGCAAGCATAATCAAGTAGCCGATGCACTCTCAAGACGACCGAGAGTGAATGCGGTTTCCATAGCAACTCACAATGATCTATCTTCAATGATAGATGAGTATGCTATTGATCCCGATTTTAGAGATGTGATTTCAGCCCTTGCATTAGGGAAGAAAGAAGAACCATTTACTTTACAAGATGGTTATCTTCTCTATGGCAATAGACTATGCGTTACTAACTCACTACGTGAGAAAGTAATGTATGAATCTCATGCTCCCCCATATGCGGGGCATAGAGGGATTCAGTCTACCCTAAAGGGAATTGAAACATATTTCTATTGGCCTACCATGAAAGTGAACATACACGAGTATGTTTCCAAATGTGTGGTATGTCAAAAGACAAAATTTGATAGAGGGAAGCAACTTGGATTGCTTCAACCCTTGCCAATCCCTAATTCACCTTGGGAGAGCATATCCATGGATTTTATCTTTGGATTGCCTAAGTCTATCCATGGGAATACGGGAATATGGACGATAGTAGACAGGTTCAGTAAACAAGATCATTTTATACCTGTCAAAAAGACTATCAAAGCCCATCAAATGGCAACCCTCTTCATTTCACAAATTTTCAAGTACCATGGCTTGCCAATGTCCATAGTGTCGGATAGAGATCCTAGAATGACCAGTAATTTCTGGAAGGGTCTCTTTGAGAATTTAGGAACAAGGCTAAACTTCTCTTCGGCCTATCATCCACAAACTGATGGCCAAAGTGAAATAGCTAACCTAACCATTCTCGATCTACTAAAAGCCTATGTAACGGAAGTAGATCAAAGATCCCAATGGGAGAAGTACTTACCTTTAGTAGAGTATGCTTACAATAACACTGTACATACTTCCACAGGAAAAGCACCTTTCGAGGTAATTGAGGGAAGATCAAAAAGTCCCTTGCTACTTAAGGTACATGGGAAGATCTTCGCTGCAGATGAGTATAGCCGAGACCTACAAGAATCTTTCCAAAAGATTAAGGATGCTATCTCTATCTCACAGCAAAGGCAAAAGGCTGCTGCTGACAAGCACAGAAGAGCCCAAGCCTTTAAAGAAAACGATTGGGTCTTGTTAAAGTTTCCCAAGGCTCGATTAAGGCACACGACGGGCAAGAATCCTACGGGCCACCAAAAGTACTATGCTAAACTAGCAAAAAGGTACTATGGTCCCTTCCAGATTCTTAGGCCAATCAATGAGATGGCCTATCAACTTAAGTTGCCCAATCATTGGCTCATACACAATGCTTTTCATGTGAGCCTCTTAAAGCCTTACAAAGGAGAGCCACCTCAAGAACCAACTATTGAAGAACCACCGGAGATCGAGGACCACGAGGAGGTGCTGTAGCCCGAGTCCATTCTCCGACATGAAGACAAGGTATTAAGAGGCGGTAAGACTATCCGACGATATCTTATTAAGTTTAAGAATTATCCTTTTGAAGATGCTAGATGGATGCAAGGCATACAATTAAAGGATAACCTAAACCTTGTCAATGCTTACAATGTTTCCCAAGAGTAAGCAAATGTACAAAATGTTAAAAATGAACAAAAAATTTTGTCTTATAAGACTCTCTTTTTCTTTATTTGTGCACAAAAATGAAGTAGTATGCATGCTTAGATCAAGTTTGCGGAGACGACGTCTCCCAAACACCAAGTAGAGCTTGTCACTCTACTATGGAAGACTGATAGGACTAATGTGCAGACATGCTTGCGGCAGCCTCAGGCTCTCAAGCGCCAAATGGACTAGTCATCCATTATGGAATGATGTCGTAGGGTAACATAGGGATCCTCTACCCGCTAAGAAAAGGACTCATGCATATGCTTTATCTTCTCTACACCATAGTCGAGGACGACTATGATTTCAAGAGAGAGGTAATGTCATAATAATCAATATCTAATTCTCCTAAATGATTTTCTCATATTAAACTGATCATTTAATGTGGGGAAGTGCCAAGGGAGAAAAAGCTAGAATATTGGTTAAGCTAGCAGACCGGCCACAGTAGGGATCCAAAGGAGGGAAAATAGGGATCCAAAGGGGGGGCCATCTGCAAAAGAGCCATGTGAAACAATGGGCCAAAAAGACTCTAAGGTTCAGCCCATTAAGACTTCCAAAATGCTAAGGTTCCAAAATTCAAAGGTTGAGTCCAAAGGTCAACCCTAGGGAAAATTGGATGCTTTGTGTGTGCCCTAAAAGTCTTTGCACATCCCTACATGGGAGGGGGCGAGCCCCAAAGCTAGGGGATGAGAGAGAAAACCACACACACACACAGGCTCCCTTTACTCAAAGGGAATGAGGGACACATGTCAGCTCCCTAGGCCAGATGCCCACAAGGTGTGCCCAATTCCTATTGGAAGACCCTTGAAGTGGACCAATGAGAATTAAGCTAGAGTAAATCTAGTTTAATTAATTTAAAAACATTTAATAAAAGAAACCAATGAGAAATAAGTCTCCTAGAAGACTATTGGGCAGTCTCCCAAAGGGTCCAATGAGCATTCAGGAGCCCCATGGCTTGCCTGATTCCTATTGGCCAGGAGACAAAGGGGTCCAATGAGAGTTTTGTTTAATTATTTAATTATCTAAAGCTCTCACAAAAGGGGAAAGGGGGACACATGTCTAAAGGCTATCACTTATGCTGCTTAATTCCTATTGGCTTGACCCGGGGAGGTCCAATGAGGCAAAAGCCAGACCTATTTAGCAGCTAGGGCTCGCCCAAGAGAGAGGGGGGGCTGATTTTTGCTTGGCATTGACACACACACTCTCACACTTGACTATGTGTGAAGGGAAAATACTCTATCTCCTCCCAAGCTTTAATGGAGAGCTCATCACCTACTCCAAGCTTGTGAGATAGAAGCCTACATCAACACTCTCTTGGCATGTGGATGCAAATCCAACCAAGAGCCAAGCTTCAATGCATGCTCATCTTCTCTACCAAGCTAATGACTAAGCTAAGCTATGCTAATATGAGTGATTATGTGAGGAGATGTACGTCTTTCTCGTAAGATACTTCTTTTTCCTCTCAATCTACTCTCATACCCTGCTAGCTCTCACCATCTTCGAAGGTGTGTGAGGTCTTGGGTCTGAGAACGGGGATAATTCAAGTTGTGTTTGATTAAGTGTTTTGCTTGGTGTATGAAGCTTCCATCTTCATTGCACTAGCTAGTCTTGAAGGAACACAAAGAATTGTATTGTACAATGTCTCTCTTGATGGGAGAAACCATAATACAAAGCCTTTTGGAGGGGGGACCGGATCCATGCAAATCCGGTCCTCAACTGTTGTCAATAGCTTAATTGCTCTCTCTTTTGAAAGTATTGTCGATGCTATCTAACTAGGTGTTATGCTTTTTGTTGCTCTCTCCACCCAAGCACTCTTGTAATTCTCATTAGGAATCTATTCTAATGAAATGCCCACTATGTTCATGCTAATTTCCGCTACACATAAGATTTTAGGCCATTAAATGTTACACTAAGGGTCTCTTTTAAGCGGCTAAACACGCTGGACCCAGGCCGTGGGCCCATGGCATGCATGTCTTGACTTGAACTATCAGGGTTTGGTGTAGGATACCCCTCCATGACTTCGTAGTCAGAGGAAGAATCACTAGACGCGATATGAGGATCTTGGGTCGCGCTACCTTGAGTCCCGGCCGAAGGTCCAGAACCTAGGGTGGAGGAAAAATGGGTGCCCGCGTAAATGGAGGCACTACCAATATGCTCGTGCTCTAACACTCGTCCAGAGCATAGGTTCATATGACTTGGATCCCCAAGAAGTGTCAGTGAGGGCCCGTGAAGGCTGCTCACTTAGTAATTTTGGGTGTTTTGCAACCCAAGTCTTTTCTTATTTTTTGATTTTTTGGTCCTTTTTTTCTGACCCAGCTATAGAATATAACGTATGATAGCTCAAAACGAGCGTCTCGGTCAGAGGGACATGCCGTGATTTACAACCCTCCGTTTGGTCACTTTATGCCCTCGGAATCCCTAAAACCGTCAATTTCTAGTAGGGAACTAGGCCCAAATTAGAAAGTCTCAGGGTGCAAGTGGGAAGAGAAGGGAGGAGAGTGGAGGACTTGCCCCACATGCTCTCATTCCCTCTTGAGGGGGTAGGGTATATGTATAAGAGTGAGTCTAGTATATATCATAAGACTGAGGACTGAGGCCTGGGCCTGGGCCTGGGCTTGGGCTTGGGCTTGGGAAAATGATCCCGATCAAAATTTTAGTGTAGCCCCCAGTCACTCACGCTTAAATATTTTCGGTTTTTTTAAATTTTTTTAAATTTTTTGGCGATGACCGCACGCGGTTTAGGTGACCCTTTCTTGGCCACACACACTGTCAACACCTACCTAACCTCTCTGTCAACATCTCACAACTCACTACCTTATCTACTTACTAACAGTGCTGCTAACCACTAACTAATCTACTAACTAATCTGTTAACCACTCTCCTAACTGCTTGCTGACAGTGAGCTAACTGTCCACCTACTTCCTCTCTCACTACCTTATTGTGCAAAGACTGTGTGCAGGCAAACCTTGACAGAAAACTATGTACAGACTGTGTGCAAGCAGAAATTGCTAACTGCCTTCTTACTTATTCATTCACTGCAAACAAGCTAACGACTACTAATTGTGCAAAGACTGTGTGCAAACAGAAAACACAACATTATGCAGAAATCACAGAACTTGTAGACAACACAGAAATTAACAACTTGCAGAAAAACAACTCATTCCTCTTCCTCTTCCTCTTCTTTCCTACTACAAACAACTCATAGGAGAAGCACAAGGTGCCTCTTGGGCTTAGTGTAGGGTGATTCCCCGGCAACGGCGCCAAAAATGTGCGCTCCTTGCCGCACTGTCGAAGCAAGGGACTTGCCGTTACACCATGTGCGAGCCATAGATGGCTCCAAGCACACAACTAGCTTAACTAGTAAGCTCAAAAGAGGGCAATGGTGTGTCACTCACCGCTCTATGCTCCTGCCGTGGAGGATTCCTCGCCGCGATGAAGAAGAAGCTACAGTCGTGCCGCGCTCAACCGCTTCGCGACCGTCGTGCCTTCGTAATGCTCGATCGCACACACACTCTCCCTCTCTCTCTCTCTCTCACATACACACACACACAAGGAGGTGAAGAAGAAGAAGATGGAGATGGAGATGGAGCACTCTTCTATTGTACAAATGAGAGAATAAGTGAATTTTAGGTTTAGTTGGCTTTTATATGAGCTCACCCCATTCACACTTGGGCGTCCATGCTTAGCCAACTAATCCCTTGAATGTCCCAGTTAGAGTGCGCCTCTCATCAGCGATCACTCTTACCCTTTTTCTATTTGTCCGACAAGCCCTGTACCTGACTCTACCAAATACATAATACACGTCCGTCGTAGGTGATGGGGTGTCCGTGAGCCGTGAGGGTTAACACTGCTTTTTATTTACATTGAGAGCAATCATTCACATAATGATCAACATCTCTCTTCATGGTAGGCTAGTAAACACCCAACTAGGATAATCTTTGTAGGGTTTGATTTCATGCAAAATATAGACCTAAAATTGTGGTTTGAGCTTGAATCAAATAAGCTTCTTGCTCCTCAGGATTAATGCACAAGAGTAGGATTCCATCCTTGTTTTTGTGATACAATCTTCCCGCCAACAATTGATATAGGGCTGATTGCTCAATCAATCGTGGTGTAATAGGAATTGGTATTTGAGAATCCACTTATGCTATAGTCATTAAAGACACAAGATCTTTTGACCATCTTGGAAGCATTTCGATAGAGAATATATATGCATTGGGTAAGTCATCGCCTACCCCTTTACGTGATTCTCTCGTGGTGAGTCTTGACAGGTGATTTGTCCACTGGTGAGTAGTGCCTTTTTATACCACAATTGTGAAGTCAAATTCAAGTAGGATGATAAACCATGTTACTATCCTTCGTGTATTGCATGGGTTATTCACCAAATAGAGTAAGGCTTGATGGTCTACAAAAAAGACAACCTTGTTAGCTAGCAAGTAGTTTCGGAATTTCTTGACTAAATACACCATACCAAGACCTTCTATTTCCATGGTGGTATAGTTCTTTTCAGCCAGGTGTAATTGTCTACTAGCATAGGAGATAAGAAATCCTTTTGTTCCTTCTCACAACTGGGCTAATAAGATGCAGCCAATAATATAACTTGAAGCATCAACATGTGTAATTGTCTACTATCATAGGAGATAAGAAAATCCATTGTTCCTTCTCACAACTTGGCTAATAAGATGCAACCAATAACATAACTTGAAGCATCAACATGTACGTCGAACACTTTGTTCCAATCTAGAGCTTTCAGTATTGGTGTTGAGCTCAAGGTTTGCTTAAGCTTTTGGAAGGATTCCTCACATTCATCAGTCTATTCAAAGTGAGTGATAAGGCTATATATGGGCCGAGCAATTATTGCATATATGTAGATACATCTACAATAGTAACCGCAATGTCCTATAAATGCCCACACTTCTTTGACTGTTGTTGGTCTAGCCGTTTTTGCGATCACTACCACCTTTTCCATGTCTGTGGCTATACCATTTTTTGACACAAACCCAACGGTCAATACTTGACCGTCACTACATGTGAAGAGTAAAAGTCAATACTGAAAGGGAGGAGAATCTTATGCATTATTGAGTTGGAGTCAACAAAATATTATCAAATTCAAGCATAATTCACTTGTGGACACAAGGCTTGCACATGAAGTCAAGAGGGGACCACCTGAAAGACTTTTGGAAAGGAAAAGACGAACATATATTTTTGTGGGATTTTTTTCTATTTTTTCCATTCCGAATCGGAAAAAATTTTCAATAGCAAAGTTGTAGGCATTTAGCTGATCTTTTGGATTCTATTTTTTTATAATTTTTGAAGCTACGGTTTGGGAAGTATGACCAAAATGGCGGAGTCTATCTGTCCACTTGGGAAGAAGTCATGGCCAACTACACACAAAAATTTCTTATAGGTTTCTCTCCATTATTGTTGTATTTTCTCTTATTTTGTCAATATTATCTCAAATATTATAAGGAAGCTCTTGGACTCAAGCTATTGTAGGTGACATGGAGACAAAGCTCGCCATGATGAAGGCGATTAGGAGGAAATTGGTCAATAAGTAGGGCACACGGAGCTCTCTCATTGGGGGAATGCATCTAGCCGAGGTTACCTTGTAATAAATCCTTTTGCTCATAATATCTTCCCTAATCACTCTCTTGGTCTATAAAAGGAGGCCTTCTCTTTTGTAAACGGGGACTACACTACACACACACACACACGCACACTATCCCATACACACACCTACACATACACACCCTTGTGCTACATGCTAGTAGCATGAACCCTAATCACATAATTACATCACCATCACCATCACCATCACCATGCACAAAATGAGCACCATATCTCCACACACTTGTAAAGAAGGATTGAGGTCAGGATTTCAAGAAGAAGAATGATGGCTACACTCATGATATTCCTCGCCATCAATTCCCATCCTCCATTATGCCTCATACAGCCTTGTCCCCTTCTCATCTTCTTTCCCTATGCTACCTATTATAGTCATCTTTTGCAAGCAATTATACACTCCATCTTGGTGCCGTACCTTGTGTTGTTTGGGATATACTTCATTGTGAGTATGTTTTATGCTTGTTCTTTCTATTTGCTTATGTTAAAGGTGTGCATATTCACCACCATATACACACACACTCTCTCTCTCCCTCTCATATTCCTATCATCTTGCTACTTGCATCGTAAGGTATGCAAATTTGCCACCTATGGTATGAGAAATGAGCATATTATCTCACTCACCATTCCTCTCATTTTGTTTTCCGGCCACCCCATCCCACACTTGGGCGTGGATCTTGAAATTTTTTTCCATGGCATGTTTGATTGTGTATATGTATGCATCCTAGCCGCATATCTTGCTATGTGGTGCCCCTATTGTGTACCTCCCATGATGAGACCATTGTGTATAGTCTTGGTGTAGAGGCCACCAAGTCTGTTGAGCACTTCCGCCTCTCATTTGGTGCCCCCACTAAGGAGGGCTTTGCAAAGAATTTCAATAAAAAAAAGAGTATCGATGTATGCCATCAATCATGGACGAGTCGCTACAAGATTTTTCAAATTGGAGGACTAAAGAAGATGACACTGTAGAAGCACTCAAGGCCTTCATCAAAGTGCTACTTCTAGGTTGTAGTGTTGTTAATATCCAAGAGGTAAGCTCCCCATCTTGCACATCTCATGCTAATCGCAAATCAAGAGCAACAAGAGGTAGGGCTACACAATGTCATCACTACTGTCAATCAAAGCATTCTGTCAATGAGTGCCGACAGAGAAGGTGAAGAAAGAACAACGAGTTTTGATTTTGAGAACCGCATCAGCACTCTCACGTCAGTTAGATTTTGTGTAGCACCAAGTGTTTTCTCTCCAACAGCCAGAGAAGAGTCGTGAACAACATCAACCACAAAATCCAAGCCACAAAGCCTAAAGTATTTGGGGCGGAAGCAAGTGGGTCTACACTCTCTCTAGGCCTAGAGAGTTCAAGTCAAGTACGACCACCCAAGCGTCACCGCCGCATGCAAAATGGAAAGCTGATTGAGGTGGACTCTTCTCACCCAGTCTGTTTTGAGCCCAATATGGAGGATTATGTGGATTTCAACAAGAGGTAGAGGCCCATGGTGAAGGTGTCACCTTGTCAAAACTTAAGGTATGCAACTCTAGTGGTCAAAGAATTTCCCTACACCCAACATGGATAACAGAAATAGGCCAGAAGTCTTTCCTTTCAGTTTCTTGCAACACATGCATTTAAACGTGTACATTGATAGGAAGATGTTCTACTAGCAAAATATTGTTTGCCTATTCGGAGCAGAGATGCTTGATGAAATACTTAGATCCCCAGTCCCATTATCTTGCCCATTCTTGATTACTACCACTCTTTTGATATAAGAATATTTGTTCTATTCTAGCCTTGTGCTCTTCTTAGCTCCTACTCAAGTTTTCTGCCCATGTATAAACCTTTATGAATCACTAAGTCATTCCAAAAAAATAAATTTGTAATTGTCTGCTCATTGATTTACTACCATGGCAAGTGTCTCTTTTTCCATATTCAGTGGGGCAAGAAGGGAGAAGACATCACCATTGATTTTTTGGATAACTTTGACATCGCTTGTGTGGTTTCCAACAAGGATGACGATGCCTCATGGCTATGAATCTTTCCTCTATTGAGGAAAGTAGAGGCCAAGTCTTGGTACAATGCTTTGCCCCAAGTTACCAAGGATGCATGGTACTTACACATGCTGCCTTTGTGAAGAGGTTTCGTGGAGGCACAACCTCAAAAAAGTTATGGCAGCTGCTGACAAAGTTAAAGCAGGAAGGTCTACTAGAGTATGCCACTTATGAATCCAAGTTTGCGGATTTGTGGGAGCGATGGGTTGCCTCACTGGAGGAAGGTGAAAGAGCACCTAATTTCTTGAAGGAAGAACGTTTCATTGCTAGCATGTGGCTTCCTCTTAAAGAGAAGGTGAAGGGGAGATTCCCTGCAACATATGAGTTGGCAGTGGAATTAGACCGCCTTAAAGACATGAAGATGCACAGGCAAGCAAGATTCAATGAGTCAAAGTAATCAAGTGCAATCCGACTAATCCCACTGATAACAACAACTGCTCAGAGAACCCAACCACAACAGGCATTAGAAGAGCAGCAAAACATTGAGCCGCATCACTATGCAGTTTGAGAATCTATCTGTGCATTTGGTGCAACAAGGGCATGTACACAACCACAATCAAGACCAAGGGAGATGAAAACAAAGGAAAAACTACGAATACCACTGCTAAAATCATGGGGAGGATGGCCATGGAATGTATTATTGCCCACACCCACCAAGGAGGTAGAATTTCAACAAAGGAGCCAGACAAAACCAAATTTCACCACCGAGGCCAAGACCACCACCACCGAGGGCACCACAACAAGCACCGCTTGTGAAAATCCTACAACCACCCGTTCAACCACATCCTCCACCACCACATCCTCTCATTCCACCCTTACCCCCACCACCAATCGGCAAACCAGGCAGTAAGTGTCATCAGTCTTGAAGGTAAGGGAAAGGAGAAAGTGGAGGAGGATATCAAGGGAGTGGTGAAAGGTAAGGCCAAGGTTAAAGGAGTAGATTCCATGGGGGTAAAGCGCGCTAGGCATGGTGAATCTTCCCAAAAGGAAGAAAATATGAAAACTAAAGGAAAATCTAGCAAAAAGCCGTCCAAGTCACGATGTAAAATTGACATTGTAGATTTCTCTTTGGGTGAATGTTCTAAACCATATGATTTGGTTCAATATGTTTCTGTGCAGGACCCAAAAATCACCTGGCCCCAATTAATCCACCTAGCACCTAGGGTGAGGAGACAATGGAAAAATATGGTTAGCACGAGATGACCAAAGCCAAAGATAGCTGGGGCTATCTCTAGGAGGAATCTAGATGACATACTACCAGTGATGGATGCTCACATCAAAGGGAAGCACATCTCCAATATCTACATTGATAGTGGGGCACAAATATGTGTCATGAGTGAAAAAATGATGTACTATTTGGGTTTAGAGGTGAGTAGGCCAGCACCATGCTGAGCCAAAATGGCAAATAATGTAAAAGTTCAATGTGTTGGTGTTATAAATGCAATTAGGATAAAGGTGTTAACACCGAGGTAGAAGTGGACATTTTTATCATGCCACACAAAGAGGAGGTCTATCCTATCATTTTAGGGAGGCCTTGGCTTATGGCTATGAGAGCTAAGTAGCAGGACTGGGACACCGGCATAATCCAGATGAAGGATTCCAAAGGGAAGCCAATACTTTATGACATGAAGATAGGTCGGCAACGCAACATGGATCTAGAAACCTCTATGGATGAGTTTTCTAGTAGTGACTCTTCAACCACTTTAGAGGAGGAGTCAACAATAACTAAAGAAAGAAACAATAGCATTGAGGTGATGGGAGTCATTCTCAAAGACCCTAAGAGGATGGAGAAACCTTATGCATCATCATCAAACCAAGGGGAGACACTAGGTATACAACCTCTGGTAGAAGCAAGTAAGCTACATTGAATGCTCTCTAGTGAGTTGTGTGGGAAGGAGCGTGAAGATTATATTTTGATGTTGAGTAATTTTACCACATTGTTCATATGAATATGATAAATTACTAGCATCACAGTAGTTCAAAATCACATTAGGCTCAAGGAGGGAACTAAACCTACAGTGCAGAATCTCATATGGCTAGGAGTAATTCAACAAGATGCCTTGCTCAAAGAGGTAAGGAAACTCCTAGAAGTAGGTTTCATCTATCCTGTTGAAGACTCAGAGTGGGTTTCTCCGGTGGTAGTGACACCAAAGAAGAATGGTAAGTGGAGGGTTTGTGTTGATTACAAGCCCCTTAAAGAAGCCACAAAGAGGGACCATTTTCCTCTTCCTTTCCAAGATAGAATTCTCATAAGGTAGCAGGACATGAGTGCTACATGGTATGTGAAGGCTACTCAGGCTACTTCCAAATTAGCATCACTGGAGAAGATCAAAAGAAGACAACCTTTATCACACCATGGGGATGTTTTGCTTACAGAGTTATGCCTTTTGGTCTCACTAATACTCCGGTCACTTTTCAATGCTATGTGACATTTGTTTTTCAGCCATTCTTTGGAAAATCAATCCTTGTTTTTATAATTTTGTATCTATAGCTCCCACTCTCTTCATTTGTAGAAAGTTTATGAAGGTCTAGCTAGGCTGCAAGCTTTGGGTGGCCAACTCAACGTGGAGAAATGCCACATTGGTGAAAGCAAGTTTACTCTTCTTGTCCATGTAATCTCTGTCAAGGGCATTGAAGCTAACCCAAGCAAGGTTCAAGACTTGGTGGTGGTGAGGTATTTGAGTAGGTTCATTCACCTAATCTCTCAAGTGGTTCTCCCTTTACAACAAGTTACCCATCAATAGATCTTCACTTGAGTGAAGAAAATGAACATCAGTTCAATGAGGTAAAACAAATTCTAGCCTCACTTCCCACCATTTCACCTCCAAAGTGGGATGAACCATTTTATGTAAACCCTAGTGTGGACAATGACACACTTGGGGTGGTATTGATGCAAAAGGATCCTCAAACTTCTTTCATGCATCCTATCTACTTCTCTAGTTGCATGATGACTCCATCAGAAAAGGGATACACGGCAGTGGAGCACATTGTGCTTGCATTAATGTTTGCTATCACCAAATTTTGCTCTTATTTATTGTCTAGACTATTCATAATCTTAACAATGGAAGAATTATTTCTTTATGTAATGCAGCACATGGATGTTTCTTCTAGGATTTCCAAATGGCTCACAAGGTTGCAAGAGTTTGACTACACAATGCAAGTGGAGAGATCCACAAGAGCTAGTCTAGGAGGCATTCTCACTCATTGCCACTATGAAAAGAAGCTGAAGATCAAGACAAGTGACAAAGAAGTAACACCTTTGTTGGAAGTCCCTAAGATAGAGAGGGCTCACTCTCTTTTCTTTGATGGAGCCTATAAGAGGAAAGTGGACAAAGATGCAGCAGGCATTGTCATCTTCAACGAACAAAGGGAAAAGGTATTCTCCATTGGGTATCCCTTGGATTCCCACTCCAACAATCAAGAAAAATATGCAGCCTTAACTCTTGGGTTAGAGTGGTGTGTGACACAAGGTATTCAATGGTTAAGTGTATTTGGTGATGCCATGCTTTTAATAAAACAAATACAAGGAACTTGGGCTTGTAAAAATCATAGCTTGCTAGGCCATTTGCACAAAGTTAAGGAACTTTTGGAGAAGTTTCAAGTTGTAAAATTACATCATGTCCCTCGAGCACAAAATCAAGAAGCAGATGCTCTAGCTAGAGAGAAGCTACAAGATGTTCCAGTCGTGGGTGCTATCAGGTTGAATCTGCCTCTCTTTCAAGGTAGCAATGCTATGCTTGACATCATGAGTTTCTTGGACACAAGAGAGTGTCCTAAAGATCTTACTAAGGACCAAAAGTAGTGGTTTGTACACAAGGCAACAAAATGCCGCCTTATGAATGAGACCTCTACTAGAAGGGTAAGGATCAAATTCTTAGGCATGTACCTCTCTCTAGAGAAATCAAAAAAGTAATTTCAAGGGCCATGATGGTGTTTGTGGAGGGAACTTTGCACTTGACATCACCAATAGGAAGGTTCTACAAGCTGCGGGTTTGTGTGGCCTACTTTATAGAGAGATGTGCATCATTGGTGCAAAACATGCAAAGAGTGTCAGAAGACTGGTGATAGGAGGCTCACATACGAGCCACAAAATCCTTTAATCTCATATGGACCATTTGGGAAATGGAGAATTGATACCATTGGGCCTTTGACAAGGAGCCAATCAAGTAAATTGTATATCATCATGGGTGTGGACTACATGACTAGGTGGGCTGAAGCAGTTCCTACCACCTGGATTACAGCTAAGGAAGTGGCTAAGTTTGTATTTGAAAACATTTGTTGCCGTTTTGGCACTCCTCTTGAAATATTTTCTGACAAGGAACAGGTTTTAGAGGAGACGTGGTAGGAGAGCTGATGGAGAAGTTGGGTATCTCACGACGACACTCAACTCCCTACTACCCACAATGCAACGGTTTGGTGGAAAAGGAAAATAGTATGATCTATAAGATCATTGCTAAACATGTAAACAATCACAAAAGTGATTAGGACAAGCATCTTATGGATGCACTTTGGGCTTGTCGCACTTCATTTCGCACATCCCTTGGGTTCACACCATATCACTTGGTGTAAGGTAAGGAGGCCATTTTACCCATTGAAGTACAATTGGCTAGTCTCACCGTGCTATACTAGGCAGATGGAACGCCCTAATGCTCATCCTCACAACCACATTCTCGATCTAGAGAGGCTTCAACTAGACATAGAAGATGCTATCAACTATTATGCAGCACAGGCAGAGCAACATCGACTTACCTTCAGTAAGGGACTTAGGGAAAAAGGTTTCAAGAAAGGTATGTTGGTCCTAAGGTATGCTAGCAGGTTTGACACTAGGAAGCATAACAAGTTTTCACCTAGATGTGTTAGCAGCAAGCTAACACGGACACCTTTTTTCAGAGTTCTCTTTGTAAAACATTTATTATTTTGATAAATCGAGAATATTGTAACTCCTATTTTCTTGGATAAACTCTGTAATTAATGAGCCGGGGTTACAAGCTTCCAGATTGTATCAGCTAGTCATCACCCAGCTTTGGTAGAACTCTAGATTATTAGTTTTGACCACCCAAAAACCTTGGCTAAGGTGTAAAAGCCAATTTTTGTAAGTTTTTTACAAGTTTTGGATAAGAAATACACAGCGTGAGCTAACGACGCTCACTTCTCTCCTTCTCGCGCTTCCTACTCCCTCTCCGGTTGTCACATTGTGATTGCGTTTGTTGCATTGCAACCGCAGGTAAGAGCTCTACGCATTGACGTACGCCATTCACAGTATTTTGTAGCTTTTGGCATTGTCGACCTGCGGCCTAATATCATCATAACTAGGAATTTACACTTTTAAATCGAAAACTAAGCATAGGCGGGGTATTGAGGCATCATTGCTAAGCATTTAGATGCATTTTGGGTCGAAAACAACTAGGTCAAAAATCCACTGCTGTTAATAATCGCAATTTTGGAACTTGAACTAAATTGGGGTTTGAGACCATAGGCATGTGTGCTTAGGTCTTATATGTTAAGTATGGAGCCTGATTTACCCTTGTAATTTTCTGTGGTAAAAGCGCACATTTGTAAGGCCCCCATTATGAGGAGAAGCCATCGTGCGTGAAGGAAAATCACTCACCGGAAATCAAAATTTTCACGAACAAGAATCAGGGGCAACTTTAAAGGCCTCGTGGGCGCGAGACTTTTTTTTCGCCGGAATATTCTTTTTCGCCGGAATATTATGGCCGGACGGTGGCCGGAAAGTGGTCGGAAAACAACCGGTCGGTTGGCCGGTGGCCGGTAGTCAATGGCCGGTGGCCGAATTCAAAAGCGGACTTGTCTTCTCAAGGGAGACCACACATGGGCGGATTGGAGGGTCCGATTTGGACTTATTCGCACAAGGGCGGCTACACATGGCTGTCTCTCATAAGAGAGGGAAGCCCTTTTGGCCTATAAAAGGAGGCCATTTCTACACACATTTCATAGTGTGAAGTTGATGCAACAAGGTGAGTGTGAGGTGGTGAGAGTGAAGCAAGGCGGGAGCTCCATTAAGGGTATAATCCCTTTGTAAACTACTTCTTGTTTTGAAGTACTAAAGCCATTGAGTGGCTGCTTTTCCGTGGACGTAACCCACATTGGGTGAACCACGTATATCGTGTGTACTCTCTCTCTCTCTCTACTCTATAATCTCGTGTATATAAATCTGTCTCTCTCCATTAAGTAATCTACTCAATTATCTATTTAGCTACGTCTTATTTCCTAACATTATAAAATTGTCCTGAAAGTTTCATTACATTTGGATGTCATTTGATGTTATAACGGATGTGATTTACTTGTCAATGAGCGATTGGCTTTTGGTGATTTTAGTCACTTGAGTTTAGCTTGAGTTAGATGTAAGTTGTTAGTTGTTGTTCGAGAAATTGACAACCTCTTGTAGCCTCATGCACTGGTCGAGTCAGCTTCATCCCATGGTTTGACAAATTAATCGTGGTTCTCACTAATACTGCAATAAGATAGGATGATGAGGTTAGACATGCGTCCCACATTTGGCACCGTTGCCCGGGATCAAAGAGACCTAAACTAAGAAAAAACACGAGTGTCTTGTGTAGTTGTCCTTTAACTTCCTCTAGGTTCACCTAAAGTTCAAAACTTTCTTTTAGAAACCGCATAGCTTAAGATTGTCGTCTTTTGCTGTGTAGAGGTAGCTTGGAAGTAATCGTACTTGCTGAGTATCTTTAGGACTGTAGATTTAGATTAGGATTTGGAGAATGATTGGTAGACGAAACAAGTCTTAAGATCAAGGCTCTGAAAAACATAAAAAACACAAGAAAACGAGTGTTTGTGGACACTTTCCATAACCCCATAGCATGAGAATCTAGGAGTAGGGTAAGTAGGATCCGAGGTGGATTTCAGAACATTGCTCTCTCTGAAGAATCAAGTGTGAGTTGTTATTGGAAGTTGCAGAATTTCAGGTCTACGGCTAGAAATAGCTCGAAAAGACTCGAATCCACTCAATTCGACCGGAGAGTAAACCTAAGAGTTGTCTGAACAAGTGGGTAAGCTCAAAGACACTTTGAGGTAAAAAATTTCAAGAGTTGGCCAAAACTCAGATTATTTACTTTTTCTTGACATCTTAGGCCAAATTAAGTTTTGACTTGATTCATAAGCTTAAAATACATCATATAAAGACTTTCCTTGAGAAAATTGCAAAAAATTGCTCATTTCAAGCCTAAAGTTAATAATCGCGATTATTAACTTTTTGCTCTAAACTGACCAAGGTTCATACCATTGACTCATTGCATGTGTACAAACAATTTTGTAAAGGCCCAAGAGATTTGGATCACTAAACTAGCAAAAAACTGGGTAAAAACTAAAGTTTGTATTGACTTTTTGAATCTTGAGTATAAATTGGGAAAAATTTATCCAAACTCGTTGAAATTTGATTCATAGGCTTATGTTGATGTGATAAACATGTGTATATGCTCAGTTGACCAAAAATGTCCAAAAATTTATCAGAAGTAAATAATCACGATTATTTACATCTGCCCTATTTTTCAACTTTTCGGACCAAGTCAGCATACCACTAGCTTCACCATGTTGTAATAAGACCACAAAACAAATTTGATAAGATTTGGATCACTGGAGTGAAATTTGTGACTAAAATTGCAAAGTTAGCCTGTGGATAGATAATTGATGACCATTTGACCAAAAATTGTCCAAACTTGATGAAAATTGGCTAGTGACCTTCACTTAAGGTGCTTAGCAGATCTATATCAAAGTTGGGGCAAAAACTTGCAAAAATATAACTGGAGTAAATAATCGCGATTATTTACATTTGCTTCAAAACTTGATGATTTTGCAAATTTGAGTACATCACAAGATCAAGCATATCAAGTAGACCTCACAAATCAATTTTAGTGAAATTTGGATCCCAAAAGTGAGACTTAAGCCAGATTCTCGAAATCAGAGTGTACGGACATCAAACTGTTGATAAAATTGATCAGATTTTGTCCAAACTTGTTGACACTTGTCCAGGGACTCTAAAAAGTTGTATACTTGCCAAACCTATCAAAAAGGTGCAAAAAACTGACAAAAGTAAATAATCACGATTATTTACTTCTGCTATCCACAGACATCATTTTTGACTTTTGAACTTATACAATGATAGATCAACATAACATAAAGCCATAGGGCAATTTTGGGTTCAATCAGATCAAAATTGATACATGTACACTTAGTTTTCAGGTTGCAAATCAAACCTTTGATTTTTGCTAAAGTCAAATTTGAAAGTCAAATTTTGACTCTCATAGCTCGAATTGAAGTGATACACAGAAACCAATCACAAGAATAGCAAAAAATCTATTGTCTTTATAGAAGAATAGCTAACTTGATCAAAATTTGTACATGAATCAGGTTGCAACGAGGAATCCGTGGCTTGATAGAAAGTTGCAATTGAATCGAGTGGAAATTGACGACAAGTCAATTTAAAGGTGAGTACTCTAGCCAAGGATTCATAAGTCTATATGAACCTTAGATCTGGTCATGTACTAGGAAATCAGGGCATACTCGGAGAAACCTCCAGTAGAGTATTTACCAAAGAAAGCATGAATCAAGGCAATTGCTTGCACACAATCCTTGAAGAAGTTTCAGACACTTTTTTAGATTCAACATCCGAAATGTCTTCTTACTCGACTCACTCGAAAACTGGAATGACAGTGCGCTATAAGCATATACTATCTTTTTACAAGACTAACGGTCATGGAGCCACGTTTACTTTGACCCTAACGAGGAGTATGCTATTTGCACTGATGACCATGGTATTGAGTTCGAAGAAGAGGTTAGGGCAAACAAACAAGGAAAAATGTACATGGATCGAAATGGAACCTAGACCCTAACATGATAGACAAATGGGGGTTAGAAGTAAACACCATAATCCCAAATATGTCAGCAAAAGAAGGACCACCAACTTTAGAATTCGAGGGATACGATCAAGTAGACTTGAAGCCTTTGAAACGGCTTAGTACAGATAATCCTAGGATCGGAGTGTTGGGAAGATAGAAACATAAAAGATCTTCTGTGGACTTCTCATGCCAAACCAGGACAATTAACGGCCATGAAGATCATCTATATCTTCAAGATCAAAGATAAGGGATCAACAGACCTACAAACCTACTTGTTTAGGGATTGTTATAACAACAACTTTGTTATGATGACTCCTGAGGAGGTAGAACAAACCAAATACCAAGGGTATTCCATCCGGGATTGGATATTAGGGCAAGGACCAGAAACAATTCCAAGGGATGAACACCGTGAGAGATCATCTGAGAGTAATGTGAAGAAACCAGAAACCACCTCATCACGTAGAAAACCGGGTGACACTAAGGCCAGTCCAAGGCTACATGAGTCATTATTTCCAACAAACTATTTTGAAGGACTCGGAACAGGACCAAATCCTAGAAGACTTGGAGTTGAACCAAACAGACGCGTCAGACCAGCTGATTTTCAAAAATGGGTCAGAAAATACAGTGGATCAGGGGATCCATACGACCACTTAGAAAGCTTTAAGCAATTGCTAAGAGCAGAGCGTATATTAGGGGATCAGTGGATCAGGGGATCCATGCGACCACTTAGCAAGCTTTAAGCAAGTGCTAAGAGCAGAGCATATATTCGATTTCCATACTCAATTCGAGGGGTTTGGAATGAAATTAGAGGGAAAAGCATTGACATGGTTCCAAAACATTCCACCAAGGTCAATCATGGACTTGAACACACTAGCTCAAGGATTTGTAGCTGCTTGTTCCAAAACGGAGATCAAACATAATACGGTAGCTCAAATCTACAGCTTTAAACAGAAACATGGTGAGTCTGTTAGGGATTGTGCAACTCAAATGAAACAATACATTGCTAGATGCCCAGAGATGGAGATACCTGCAGAAGAACGACTTGTATCTTTGTTTTTGGAGGGACTGCTAAACAAAGAACTTCATGCTATACTCTATAGTAAAAAGCATAAAACCCTAGAAGCATGTGTGTCTGATGCTATTGACCTAGGAGACAATTGCAAGATCTTCAACAAAAAAGATGTCGCTAAGGATAACCAAAGTGAGAAGACAGCATCCACAAAACCAGCAGAAGTGGGAACGATTGCTACGGCACCACTCTCAGCCATAGGGATGAAAGCATGGGTTGGTGGTGCAAAAAGTAGTGTCCTTGACACCTCTTGTGAGGCACTCTTGGATGGTGTTTTGTTGGCAATTTTCAAAAGCCAAAAAATAAATATTTAATATTTTTAAAGGTGTTGTACCAAAAACTTTAACGGTTCTTGATTTAGTCGAATGCAAGACTCTCTACCTACCCCTTCAGCAGTCTACGAGCTCCCTCTCTCTCTCTCTCTCTCTGTCTACAGTCTACGTGCTCTCTTTCTCTCTCTCTCTCTCTCTCTCTCTCTCTCTCTCTCTCTCTTGCAAGAAGAAGGAAAATTGTTGCAAGAACTTGTAGAGGGACCTTGTGGAGAATTGTCATAAGGTGTGGAGACTAAAGGTCTAGGAGATCGGGATGGAGATGTTGCAGCAGGACAGTGGCCAACAGGTTGTGTCCTAGCAGCAGCCTCCACTCGATTGTCACCATTTGTGGAATGTCGATTTCAGCAGTTTGGGAGAGTACGTTCCACACCAGCAACAACCTCCACATAATTTCCATGTTGGATGACCGGCCAATGCTTGTGGCGTCCAATGTTTTGAAGAGAGGATTGTGCATGACGAGCCACCTCTAAGTACATTGCAGGGCTCTGAGTACTTTTAGCAGCATGCGATATACAATCCACTTCATGATGACATGACTCACAATTACCATAGGGATGACTCAGTCACAATTTGCCATGAAGGTAACCATCGGATGTGAGAATATTGGTCTATGATGAAAAGAGAGAGCCGTAGGAGACAACGAGAAAGTGATGCATTAGGTTCAAGGTCAACAGAAGATGTGAATCAGGTTTGCATGAAAGTCTCAAAATGCTGGTAGGAAGCAACAAAAGGCATGACTTGTGATGCTAAGAAAACCGCCTTTCAATGTCTTCTATGACTGCCATCTTTTAGACGTTTGCATCATGCATCTGAGAAGTCAATACTATCCAATATTCGAGGCATAATTACTAAAGTCAAAGCATCCATGTCTGAAGAGGAGCTGAAGATTAAAAGAGCTGTCTGTATGATGTTGGTGAATAGTGAAGGAGATCCATCAAGGTCTATTAGCAACTCCAAGATGGCCAAATTTACTGGATTGCATTGATGAAACTTTGCAGCAGCCAATTCGCCGCCGTTAAAACACGCTGAGGTTGTCGCATTTCCTTTGCAATTATGTAGTTGTCAAGTACCTCAAAGTTCCACCATCACACAAGAGAAAAAAGACCTTGTTTTTTCCTTTTGGCAGACAGAGACAAGAGTGTCGCCAAACAAAAAAGATGTGTGCCGAAAACGATTGGGCAAAAAATCTTACATAAAGCATCCAATACATTTGCTTGATGATTCACAGATATGCTCCTAAAGTTTCATAGGTATGAACTTTGGATGTAGAGAAAAATCATAGATTTCCTTTCAAAGGTAGTCATGGAAGTACCGTGATAGTACAAAAGGCTCCTTAGGTACTCTAGATCTTTGAAAGAGTCTAGAATACCTCGCAAAGGTAGTCTTGAAAGTACCATGTGAGTCTAAATGGGTTCTCTAGGTACTTTGGAGGTAGAAAAAGTTCATAGAGTTCCTTTCAAAGGTAGTCATGGAAGTACCATTCTAGTTAGAGGCTCTTTAGGTACTCTGGACCTTTGAAAGAGTTTAGAATACTTGCAAAAGTAGTCTTGAAAGTACCATAGAGTTCTTTTCAGAGGAAGTTATTTACCATGAGAGTGAAGAGGTTCTCTAGGAACTTTGGAGGCAGAGAAAAGTCACATAGTTCCTTTCAAAGGTAGTCATGGAAGTACCATGATAGTATAAAGGCTCTTTAGGTACTCTGGATCTTTGAAAGAGTCTAGAATACCTCACAAATGTAGTCTTGAAAGTACCATGCGAGTTTAAATGTGTTCTCTAGGTACTTTGGAGGTAGAAATAGTTCATAGAGTTCCTTTCAAAGGTAGTCATGGAAGTACCATGACAGTAAAGAGGCTCTTTAGGTACTTTGGATCTCTAAAAGAGTCTAGAATACCTCACAACGGTAGTCTTGAAAGTACCATAGAGTTCATTTCAAAGGTAGTCATGGAAGTGCCATGATAGTAAAGAGGTGCCCTAGGTACTTTGGAGGTAGAAAAAATCATTGAATACCTCACAGAGCTTTTATTTGATGGGTTTTACTTTGAAAAAAGTCTGAGCCTCTGATGGGTTTTATTTTTTCTTGCAAAGGGTGAGCTTTACAGGAGGTTCCAAATGCAATATCCACACATCAAGAACTCACTCAGATGTTTTGAGGGATTGAAACCTTGGTTTGTTTGTAAGTTGAAGGACCGTTACACGTGCTGCTGTATTGCTCATATTCAGATGATATATCTCAAGGAAGCATTCAACCACATGAGACACAGTAAGACACACATGCACAGAGATGGGTGTGGCTACATGTGTGCTATATGCTTGCCAAAAGAGGCTCCAAGTAAGTGTGAAGCTGCCACGTACACATACACTAGTGTAAGCACATTGACTGAAAGTGTGTTATGTGAGAAACCAATGGAATCTGCATTTCATAAGTTGCCTTGCTTGAAGGGAGAATGTCCTCAATGTGGGTCAAAGAGATTAATGCTTTGTCCAAACAAAACACTTGAAAGTGCAGCCCAAATTTCTGTTAAGGTGTTTGAAGATGTTTCCTCAACCCATTCTCAAGGCGAGAAGCGCAAGGATGTTCTGGTGAAGGAAATGGGATGCAAGGATTTCACAACTTTTCTTCAAAAGCATCTGACCACTTACATCCGACACAATTTTATTGCTCGGTGGCAATCTCAGTAGTTCAAAGATTGCATTTTAGGTTTCCTAGAGATATAGTGGTCTCTATTATTGACTTTGTGGAAAATTACTCATTTAAGGAGAAAAATGAAATCCAGCCAATGCATTGGTACTCTTCACAAGTCACCATCTTGGTGCACATTACATACATTCAAGACGAGAAAGACCAGGTGTTAAAATATACACATTTTTTACATTTTTGATGACAAAGATCATGACACGCTCTTTGTGCAACATTGCTTGCAACTGCATAGTGTTTGGATTCAAAATCAGGGATTCAACTTCTTGAAGCGGCACTGGGTGTGGTCCGATGGATGTGCTGCTCAATTCAAGTCATCTAGACCGTTCTTCTTCGTGTCAAGATACGCCAGGTTTTATTCCACCTCTGATGAAAAGTTTCCAAAAATTTGTTTGTGCCCAACATTGAAGGTGGGTCATTGTTTTAGGTACTATGGTTTGAATGACATTGAATGCTGTGGAGTTTCTTTGCCTCGGGCCACGGCAAAGGGAAGCATGATGGGGCAGGGACAGTTGTTAAGAGGGCTTTAACACATGAGCAGTTAAAGGCTGATGCATAGCACATGAAGTGTGCCAAGGATGTTGTTGGCTTCTTGAAGCATAAATTTAATGATGAAAGTGATCACACAGGGGTGAATCGGATTTTTTGGGAGGTCCAAGCAACTGGGTGCCAAGGGAGAAGAAGTGGAATTGCAAGCGAGTTGAAGGCTCACAATCAATACACTGTATTGTGTCAATGGATACTCCAAGAGTGACAAGTGTGTACTCCGTTTGCAGACTTATCTCTTGTTTTTGTGAATTTTGTATGTCCCAGCATTGGAGGCGATGCTTGAACAACACACATGTTGAGAACTGGGAGTATCTAACCCTTGAGGCATTGGATGGTGACAATGCAAAAAATGAATATTTTAGCGATGATGAAGGATCAGATCTGCCTATGTATGATGGGCACCATGATGCAATTAGTGATGCTCTATGCATTGGTGATGCCTTTGCCACCAATGCCAATGAAGATGGAGCTGACTTCTACCTTTTGAGGTGCTCACAGGAGAAATACGAAATAACAAGAGCCTTGAGTGATTCCTGGGAAAACATACTTTCTGTAGGGAGCTATTTGGTTGAGGGGTACTATTACGAGCTAGTGGAAGGTGCCGAGCATATCTATTACATGCCTGCTAGTCAACCAAAAGTGCTTCTTGCATCACACTTGGTTAGATCAATTAAGATACCCTTGGAACCCTTATAAGGAGAGCCACATAAGTTCAAACTCATTGCAGAAGTATACGAAAATGTGTACAACAGTATGCCAATTTGATATAGGGTGCTGCCCAAGTAACTTGTAGAAGTACCAATAATTAGCTTCAAAGTACCATGCAACTATTTCGCAGGTGGTTTTTGTAGGATCCTATCATAGGTTTCAAAACCTCTTGCATGCCAGTCCAAACAAGCACTTGTAAACGCTTCTGTCTACTTGAGTAACAAAAATAGCATTTCAATTCTGGAACACAAAGTACCTGTCTGTCAACCTAAAGTACCTTACAGGTAGTTCACAAGCACTTCTGTTAAAATATGTAGGAAACAAGTACTTCTAAAAGTTTATCTACCGGCCCAAAGTACCTTTAAGGTAGTCCTCAAGTGGTTTTTGTATGTTAAGATATGTAAGTAACAAGCACTTGTAAAACCTTTTTGAATGCCATCCTAAAGTACCTTATAGGTTCTTTACAGGTCTGACAACCAAAAGTACCTTACAGGTAGTTCACAGGTGGAAACTATATTAAACTATGTAGGAAACAAGGACTTGTAAAAGTTGTTGTATGCTAGCCCAAAGTACCTTATAGGTTCTTTACAGGTCCGACAACCAAAAATACCTTACAAATAGTTCACAGGTGGAAACGGTCTTAAACTATGTAGGAAACAAGGACTTGTAAAATGTGTTGTATGCCAGCCCAAAGTACCTGATAGGTTTTTTACAGGTCTGACAACCAAAAGTACCTTACAGGTAGTTCACAGGTGGAAACTGTATTAAACTATGTAGGAAACAAGGAATTGTAAAAGTTGTTGTATGCCAGCCCAAAGTACCTTATAGGTAGTCCCTGGGTGGTTTCTGTACATGACAATCTGTTAAGTTTTGGTATACCAACCCAAAGTACCTTACATTGTAATTGTCTTAAATTGGGAAACAATAACAGAATCCAAAAAATAACACTTCAATGCTTGGACACTTAAACAGTCTTAAACTACTTGAATAAAAAAAATAACACTTCAATGCTGGGACACAAAGACGATGCATCCAACAGTTGGAATATATTACATCTTCAACAATTTGACATCAAGTCATTACATGAGTTATAATGGCAATCAAAATGAAGCCAAAAAATTGATTTCCACATGGAAAGTAGCATATAAATAAACAAGGTTCTGGCACGGGTTTAGTTTAGTTACAAAAGGTACATAAAGGATCTGTCATCCTAAAAAAATCAATGGACGTCATCGTCGCTTGCACTCTATGGGCATGAGCTGTGGCCCACATAAGTACGCATCATACAGTGTCTTTTCAAACCCTTTTGCAATTGTTGTGAATACATACTTGTCATCATCAGTAGGTTTTGGTTTGCTGAATGTGTCCGCCAAGGCACAGCAACATGCTGCCACCCTTCTAGCTAGGCCTTTAGATCTTTGGACAAGTATTGGCTAGAGTGGTGCTCAATACCAGGCACTATGATGATGTAAGTACCACAGGGATTATACTGACATTTATAGAAACTATTGTCAATTAAAAGGACATTGCTGGTATCATACCGCTGCAACTTCGCCAAAAAATTCAGCAATACCTTGAAAAATGCTGGTCTTCCACCACCAAAACAGTAACTGCCCACATCACATAACTGCTGTCCAGCCCATCCACTAGTATAACTGTGAATCTGGGGAAAAAATCTTCAAATTCTTGAGCCCACTCTGCTAAGTACTGCACTGCTCCATATGTAGACATTTGCCCATGTCATAATAACCAATATCTAATTCTACTAAATGATTTTCTCATATTAAAGTGATCATTTAATGTGGGGAAGTGCCAGGGGAGAAAAGGCTAGAATATTGGTTAAGCTAGCAGACCAGCCACAGTAGGGATCCAAAGGAGGGAAAATAGGGATCCAAAGGGGGGGCCATCTGCAAAAGAGCCATGTGCAACAATGGGCTAAAAAGACCCTAAGGTTCAGCCCATTAAGACTTCCAAAATGCTAAGGTTCCAAAATTCAAAGGTTGTGTCCAAAGCGTTAAAGCTTAGGGGGAATTGGATGCTTTGTGTGCTCTCCAAAGTCAACACATATCCCTACATCGGAGGGGGCGAGCCCTTCTTCTAGGGGATGAGAGAGAAAGCCACACACACACACACACACACACACACACACACACACACACACACACACACACACACACACAGAGGCTACCTTTACACAAAGGGAATGAGGGACACATGTCAGCTCCCAAGGCCAGATGCCCACAAGGTCTACCCAGTTTCTATTGGATGACCCTTGAAGTGGACCAATGAGAATTAAGCTAGAGTAAATCTAGTTTAATTAATTTAAAAACATTTAATAAAAGAAACCAATAAGAATTAAGTCTCTTAGAAGACTATTGGGCAGTCTCACAAGGGGTCCAATGAGCATTCAGGAGCCCAATGGCTTGCCTGATTCCTATTGGCGAGGAGGCAAAGGGGTCCAATGAGAGTTTAGTTTAGTTATTTAATTACCTAAAGCTCTCACAAAAGGAGAAAGGGGGACACATGTCAAAAGGCTATCACTTATGCTGCTTAATAGTCATTGGCTTAACTTGGGGAGAGCCAATGAGGGCTCAGCAAGAGCAAATAGCAAGAGGGCTCGCCCAAGGGAGAGAGGGGGCTGATTTTTGCAGGTCATTATCACACACACACTCACAGAATCTGATGTGTGAAGAAAGAGAAGACTATCTCTTCCCAAGCTTTAACGGAGAGCTCATCACCTACTCCAAGCTTGTGAGATAGAAGCCTACATCAACACACTCTTGGCATGTGGATGCAAATCCAACCAAGAGCCAAGATTCAATGCATGCTTATCTCCTCTACCAAGCTAATTACTAAGCTAAGCTATGCTAATATGAGTGATTATGTGAGGTGATGTACATCTTTCTCGTAAGATACTCCTTCTTCCTCTCAATCTACTCTCATACCCTGCTAGCTCTCACCATCTTCGAAGGTGTGTGAGGTCTTGGGTCTAAGAACGGGGATAATTCAAGTTGTGTTTGCTAAGTGTTTTGCTTAGTGCATGAAGCTTTCATCTTCATTGCACTCGCTAGTCTTGAAGGAACACAAATAATTGTAATGTACAATGTCTCTCTTGATGGGAGAAACCATAATACAAAGCCTTTTGGAGGGGGGACCGGCTCCATGCAAATCCGGTCCTCAACTGTTGTCATTAGCTTAATTTCTCTCTCTTTTGAAAGTATTGTCGATGCTATCTAACTAGGTGTTATGCTTTTTGTTGCTCTCTCCACCCAAGCACTCTTGTAATTCTCATTAGGAATCTATTCTAATGAAATGCCCACTATGTTCATGTTCACTTTCGCTACACACAAGTTATTAGGCCATTAAATGTTACATTGGTATCAGAGCACAAGGTTTCTCTTTTCTTGCTCAAGAAGGGAGGTCCTCAAGCTAGCTACAAATGGTTGGTATTATTAATTGCCTGTGAGTAAGTAGAATAGGGATTTTTCAGCCTTGCAGTGCGCCTGCCTTTGTGCAGTTAACGGGGCATCACCGTCGAGAGATATGGTCTTAATAGTGGAGTCCTACGGGGCTTGCCTACGGCTTAACCACTATTGAGCTATTAGAAGCTTGACAGGAGCCGGAGCTGTTTTGGTGTCGAAAGACCCTCTCTTCTATTCCTTGCAATTAATGGTATTCGAGCCGCGGGTACAATAGCTTGAGTTCTTTTTTCTAAAGGGCTAAAAAGTTTACACCTAAAAGTTGTTAGAATGGCTGACGATAGTAAAGAGAGTGAAATTAATGTTGATAACTTTGATTTTGCTCATGAGCAAGCTACTAATGATGCTTCAATGCTTGTTAACTATCTTGTTTCTAGGCTTCAACAAGCCATGGGCAATCCATCTGTCCAAAGTGAAGTGCAACGGCAGCTTCGTGCTCACGGGATTCTCCAAGCTCATCACCATGACGAGAGAACACCTAGGAAGCCTCCTTGTGAGACTACCAAAAGAGTTCTCTCTCCGATTCGGGAAGAAGAAGAGAATCCATATGAAGGGATCAAGAATTTACTTCTTGATGATGCATCTCCTTCCCAAAGGAGAACTCAAG
The DNA here is from genome assembly GCF_014529385.1 of Adiantum capillus-veneris. Lineage (NCBI taxonomy): Eukaryota > Viridiplantae > Streptophyta > Polypodiopsida > Polypodiales > Pteridaceae > Adiantum > Adiantum capillus-veneris. The sequence continues at coordinate 66,342,099 of NC_140948.1, forward strand.
AGCCTCCACTGAAGGAACGAGAAAGAAGCGAGTCTCCCGCCACCTCGGCGGAGATGGCTCCACGAAGACGGCGGGCTAAACGCTCTCCATCACCACCAAAGCGGAGAAGACCATCGTATTCTTCTCCTCACTACAATTCAAAGAGGGATAATAAAAAGCAAGAGAAGAAAAAGGCGAGAAAGAGGACACCCTCTTCTCCATCTTCTTCATCCTCTTCCTCTTATGAAAGCGATGGTGAAGAAGACAAAGATCAAGACAGGAAAAAGGCGAGAAAGAGGTCACCCTCTTCTCCACCTTCTTCAAATTCTTCACCTTCTGAAGAAAGTGATGGTGCAACCTTTGAACCATCAAAAAGAAGAGGCCATAGGAAATCCTATGCTGCATGGAAGAGGTCGTCCAAGCTGAAGAAATTCAAAGAGGGAGGGAAGAGCATCTCTTTCCTTACCTATGATGGTACCTTTGGTGCTACGGACAAAGTCTTGGCCTTTATCTAGCAATTCGATGTGGCGTTTGGAGATAAGGGCATCACGGAGTCCTCTAAGCTACGCCATGTAGCTATGCACTTTCAAAAGTCCGCCAGACAATGGTGGTCTAGCCTACGAGCCAACGGTGAAGCTCCACGAACATGGAAAGCTTTAAGAGCTTCCATTATGAAACAGTTTTTGGCCATCGATGCCAAAGACAAAGTACTCACCGAATGGCGAAGCTTAAAGCTCTCTCCCAATGAATCCATCCACAAATATGTAGACAAGTTTTGGGACCTACAACTCAAAGCCAGTGTCTTCAAAAAGTTGGATTTTGGAGAGCAAAAGCAAGAATTTTGTATGGTGGCCTCTCGAATCAATTTCCAAACGGGGGCTAAAAGAAATAATAAGCCCCTGGAAAACAAGGGTTCCAATGAGACTAAGGGGAAGGACAATGTCCAAAAGTCTCCTAAGGGAAACTCCAACAAAGCTAAAGAGAAGGGAGTTTACAAAGGTAAGAATAAACTCTCTCCTGAAGAGCTTGAGCGTTATCGTAAGGATAACCGGTGTTTCAAGTGCGGCGAACAAGGGCATTCGTACCGTGCTTGTCCCCAAAAGAACAACCACCAAGATCCTCCTAGAGCTTACTTGGTTGAAATCCAAGAGGAGGAGACTCACCAAACTCACCACAAAGGATCTCCTCTATGCCATGCTTGGGGAAAGGTAAGAGAACATGATGCTTTTATTCTCTTTAACCCTGGTTCTACTCACAATTTTATATCTATGGAGTTAGCCACCAAGCTAGGCATACAATCCTATGAGATGGGAGATGTCCTACCCGCAGACAGTGCCTTCAAGGGGCAAGAAGCTTCAGTCACTCCCTTAATTGGGAAATTGAGGCTTCATGTCCAAGGCCATGTGGACAAAGAGGACTTCTTTATCTCTCCTCTCAAGCATGCGGATGTAATCCTAGGGGCACCATGATTTGACCGTCTGGATGCCGATGTCAAATTTCCTGAAAGGAGAATCTCCTTTAAGTTCAGGGAAAAAGACATGTATATAGATACTAAGGAAATGGGTAACACTATCCCCATTGTACATACACCAGCTTTCAACAAGTCAATAAAGAGCTCTATTTCCGTGTACATGATTTTTGTTAAAGATTCTCAAAATGAACCTAATGCTTTAACAAAAGAAAATAAAAGCAACCAAAAGGAATTAGAGTTATTCAATTTTCTCAAGGGGTTTCAATATGTTTTTATTGACAACATCCCTTGTGAGCTACCTCCTAAACGAGGTAATGATGACCATGCAATCGAACTTCTTCCAGGAAGTTCACCGCCTAACAAACCTCCTTATAGAGTTTCTCAAGCTCAACAAGAGGAGATTATGCGGCAAGTGCATGAGTTAGTTGAGAAGGGTATGGTTAGGCCAACCTCATCTCCATTTTGCTCCCCTGTGCTATTAGTGCAAAACAAAGACGGCACATATCGTATGTGTGTCGACTATAGAGCACTAAATAGGATCACTATCAAGAATAGGTTTCCCGTTCCACGGGTAGAAGACCTATTTGATAAGCTACAAGGATCGACCTACTTCAGTAGGATTGACCTAAAAAGTGGCTATCATCAAATAAGGATAGTTGATCAAGACATTGTAAAGACCTCATTTCTCACCACATTTGGTCTTTACGAATACATTGTCATGCCTTTTGGCTTGACCAGAGGGAAGGCGGAGGATCACCTGCACGAAATCGGGTGGTTTCGGTCTTGAACAACGCGCGAGCCCGAGCTGAAGGAAGTCCATCTCTGTGGTGGGCGCAATCGAGCACCTCACGCGACACAAGGAGTCTTCCTTGCTTCTCAGCGGCTCACAAGAGTACACTTTTAGCGTGCAAACAAGAAGGAAAATGAGAACCCCTATAGCCTTGTACGCACCACACCGTCGGAAGGAAACACCATAAAGCTGCGGAAAACACCTATGTTGAACACCTGTAGAGTCGGACGGGAAACATCCCTAAACTGAACCATGATTAAATTTGCTGAAAATGGAGACCATAAAGATGAATCTCGTGTCGTGTAGACCTCCTTAGAGTATCCATATGCTTTATTCCAACAACAGACGAGAGAGTTACAAGCTTTCAAAGTTGGGGTATCTCTCAAAAGCTCCAAAAAAGCTAGTCTCTGTAAGCAAAAAGGGTGTGCAGATAATTGCAACTATTAAAAAGGGGGATTTTTTGGCTCTTATCCCAAGGAATTTTCTTTCTCCTCTTAGCTGACATGGTTCTCTCCTTGGGCACCTTTTAATTGGTCCAATTTTGGCCTTTTTTGGGTGAAAAATGACATGTCGGTGACCCTTGGACCAAGGAATGGGGTGGGGGCAAGTTTTCGGAGTCCAAAAAAAGTGGCCAGGCACCTGGGCATCTGGTGTGGACTAAAAATTTCACCACCCCCTTTCCCATGAGACCACGAGCCCCCATAGCCAAGCCTTGAGAGATCTCCTCTCACCTTTGATACACCATAATGGGCTCCCAAAGTGCCCTATGTACCCTGCACTTTCCCTTTCCTCTTCCCATGTGGGATTACTTCCATGCCACATGGAAACTCTCCCCAAGCTCCCCAACTTACCCAAAAATTCACAGCTTCTTCCAAAGTATGAGAGAACTTCTTGGACAATTTTCCCCGGGGCATACCTTGCTGCTCCGGTCACTAAATGACGCATCGTAACACACGGCTCGAAGCCCATCACCTCGGCTATATCCAAAAATATAAAACTTCAGCATTTATAATCTTAGACCCCCAAGTTGGCCTAGTTGCCTTTCTTGCATGCACCTGCAACAATCACCTTCTAAGTTGAGACCGCTCGCTTCGGATGCTCAGAACTCATGATGTACAAGTCCGATTCACAAGCTATAAAGCACGGCTGAAAATAATTATTAAAAACCATATTTTGGAGTCTCGAAAAACCCAAAACATCAGCATTCAAGCTTGGAAGAATCACACCTTTGTACGTGAATTTTTACAGAGCCACTTCCAAAACTCGTAGGGCTATGTACACATATATACACGAGGCTAGTGGGCAAGATTTTTAGCATGAATCAGTGACTTCATGCTTATCCAAAAAATGCCTGACATAGCTTGCCAACCCCCCTTAGCCTGCTTAGTCATTCATGACAAGCAGAGGTTCCTAGGGTAAACAACTGCTGCATTTCATCCCCAGAAACCTCATCCACATTTTCAGATGTCTCCACATTGTCTCCTTCTTTTGATAGCATTTCATCAATCACAATTGTCATCAAACGTGCCATATACTTCTTCAATCTATACCATTAACATGATACTTATGCTGTGCACCATTTAAGTCTGCCAACTAATATGTGCCATTTTCAAATTTGTTTACAATAGTAAAAGGAACTTCCCATTTGATTTGAAACTTCTTTGGAAGGTATTGTACAACTTACTATTGTATTGCAACACCAAATCACCCTTTTCAATTTTCTTATCCTCTACGCATTCTTTGGCTTTTAGCTGCGCCTTTCTTGACACTTCTTCATAGTAGCTCAAAGCTCAAACTCTATCCAATTGCAAGCATTGTAAATCCAATAACCTTTTCTGCCATGCATTTGTTTGCTCCTCATCTTCCAATGACAACAACTTGAGAGCAGGAATTTCCACTTCAATTGGCAATAAAGCTTCCTTTCCATAAACCAAGTGGTAAGGGGAAAATCCTGTGCTTGTTTTGATGGCAGTTCTATAGGCCCATAACGCACAAGACAACTCTGAATCCCAAGTCTTCCCACGTGTCTGAGTCATCTTTGTCAAGATCTTTACCAACTCTCCATTGAACCTTTCATTAAGACCATTGTATTGTGGATAATAGGGAGAATCGTACTTATGATGTATATTGAGCTTTTTGAACAAGAAATCAAGCAGCTCTCCTCTAAATCCTGGTCCTCTATCAGAAAGTAGCTCTAGTGGCACACCAAATTTGCAACATATGTACTCATAAAAAAATTTCCTCATCTCTTTACTGGTAATCTGTTTGACAGCCTTGGCTTCTGCCCATCGTGACAAATAATCCATTGTTGTCAAGATGTGAGCATTTCTTTTGCTAGTCATAGGTAAGGGTCCAATAGCATCAAGTCCCCATTTTTCAAACGCATCAAAAGCTAAAACTATCCTCCGCAACTCAGATTTCAAAATTCTCTTTCCCATCTTCTGACAAGGCAAACATGACTTGCACCAATGATTGACATCCTGTTGAATACTCGGCCATATATAACCTTCTTACAAGACCTTATGCAACATGATCTTCATAGAAAAATGGCCTCCACAAGATCCCTCATGATTTTCTTCCAGGATTTTGTAAATTTCCTCTTTCCAAGGCACACGACCCAAAACCAAATCACTTCCTTTTATGTAAAGCACATCATCAAGCATTTTGTATTTCCTGGCTTTTCTTATGAGCGCATACTTTTTAGAAGATGGTAAACCTTCAGCTAGAACACCTCTCGATAGAAAATCCACTCCCTTTGATAAGATTTCCCTCCCATGATATAAAGGGGCATCTGCCTTTACCACAAACACACAAGTGATCATCTCTTGGGCAGCATCATGAGCTTCTTCATTTAGAGACCTCTCAATATGCTGCAAACTCCATGCTTCAAGCCTTTTGAGCAACGCTTTCACTTTGAAGAATAAATTCAGTCTAGGGTTCTTATTCTTCCATACTCCCAACACTTGCTTCACAACCAACAAAGCATCTCCTTTAATTTGCAAGCGCCTAATTCACAATTTTAAGCAAATATGCAAACCACCTTCAAGAGCCATGTATTCGGCTTCATTATTACTTTTGGCATCAAATTTCAGCCCTTGCTTCCTCATAAGCTTTCCTTGTGCATCATAAGTAACAATGCCTCTTGAAGCAGCATCATGACTTCTTCGATACGAACCATCAAAGTATAATAGTGAAGCATTAGGGATGGCAAGAGTCTCGACTTCCTTCTTTTGCACCACCTCTTCTTTAACCAAAATCGGAGTATCCTTATAAGTGAGAAGATCTGTCAGGGTAGCCCGAGTACTTTCCTCCACCAAAAAGGTGAACTGAACTCCTGAAGCTCAATAACCCATTTCATCACTATTTTTGATATATTTGAATTATTGAACAGATGGGGAAGCAATGAATAATTGGTGAGAAAAAAGAATGAGTTTTACAGCAAGTAGTGTCTGAATCGTCTGCAAGCATAAACCATACTAGTCATCACCAATTCAATTTCAAAAAAATCTCTTTCATGAGGAGTCTTCACTATGCTAGCATAATGAATAGGCTTCATATACTTAGATTCCTTCCCCCTTTTCAATAACATAGCTCCAATAGCATTATCTCCCACTGATGGGTTGACATAAACCCAAAATGAGAGGAAAGGCTCCCAGACCAGCTGGCATAACATGAAAGTTTACCATAACCTTCACGTTAAAGACTTCGACTTCCAAATTCTTGATCATTCCCAAACATTCCACTTTGGCATGGTTTGCTAGACGAATCCAAAACCCAGAGCTTCCACTTGTAATGAGAACCAGTCTCTCGACACATGACTGTGTGATCACACAAACTTGAGCACCTCCATCAATGTAGTCTTCTCCCATGCCCACACCTTTGTGCCAAGCGTTCACCACAGGATAGATGTCGGGTAACTCTCCCACAGACAACACTCTAACTTGTCCATGCTTTGTCTCTTTCTCTGAATTCACTAATGACTTCCATTACCTTTTAAGTTTGGGCACCATATTCATCAACTGTCCAAAAGTACAATCTACTTTCCTCCCAATCAAGTCTTCCTTTAAACTGTAAGTTGTTTGGCCTTCTCCCAATGGTAAATCCGTCACTTCAAATTGTCTACGAGGCTTTCTCTTTCTCTTGTCTTTCGCATCTTCACCCTCTTTCTCCTTCCCTTTCTTCCTGCTAGGCCCTGGTGCTACATAGCCTTTCCTCTCTCTTTTGCCTACTGGCAGCACATCTGCTTCTTTCTTTTCGACTCGCACAACACCCACATGACCACCAGAAGTTGAAGCTTGATTTTCCTATCCAGTACCTTGATTTCCCTATATATCCAATGCATAATCATAAGCTCTATTAGGAATGTGCTGAGGAAGTGGAAACATATCCCCTCCCATCCTTGTTGGCTTTGAACAATAAGTGCTAATATGACCAAGTTCACCACAATTATAACAAGTGGGGATGAAGCTCCTCTGTGGCTCAAACCCACCTTGTCCACGACCAGCATTTTCATTAGGCTAAGCTTCACATGCCTGAGCCATTCCTCTACCACGTCCACGACCACAACCACCTCCACCTCCACCATCAAGAACACTAAGTCCTAATTCCTCCATCATGGTCATCATGTCTTGCATATTTCATTGTAAGTGTTCGGTATTAGCAGCCCTTTGAACATGTTGGCCTCCAGCTTCTGCATGACTCTCCTCCTTTTGGCTACCATTATTTTGCTCAGGGACCACTTTCCCGTATTCATTAAGCCTTTGAGATTTCCATTCTTTCTCTCTAGCAATGGCGACTGCCTCCTCGAAGGTGACGGGTCTTTTCAACTCAACTTTGAACTTTAGACTTTCTTTTAGGTTTTCCACAAAACGGTCCTTCTTTAACATGGATGGAGGGATCTCGTTTTCTAAATCCCGGGCCCATTTATCCCATAAACGAGTGAACTGCATGACAAAATCATCAACACTTTGATTAGCCCTCTGAGTGTACCCCAAAATTTCATGCCAAACTTCATCAGGTACTTCGATGGATCGGTATTGAGCCAGAAAAGCTTGCTTCACATGATTGTAGTCCAAAACCACCCCTAGATTTTGTGCCTACATCAACTCCTCAAAATTGTGTAACCAAACTTTTACCTCATCCTGTAAACTATTTTGCAGTAGCCGCAACAATATAGCTTGGTCTAGTATATTGCATAGAAAGCAATTGACTTCCAACTTTTCAGTAAATGTCCATGCATTTTCATCAGGCAATCCATGAAACTGTGGGAACTCGTCTAACATGTTTGATTGCCACAAAAACACTTACATGTGACATCAAAAACTCAAAGGATGTCGATGGATCGCTCCAGTACCTAATCCACCTCACAGTGGGTAACCCGTCTCCCAATGCTTGGCTTCACAAAACCTCACGACCCTCCAAAGGCTGCAATCCATTTATACGACCGCCTCACGTGCTGTCCACAATTTGCACATACATTGGCGGTTGTCCATAAGGACCCACATCCCTTTTACATTCACTGCCTGCAGAATAGACATATTTCATAGGAATTGGAGAATAGGAGCACTTGCTCCTCCGTGGGGGCACCAAAATGATGCTAGCATGCAAACAAGAAGGAAAATGAGAACACCTATAGCCTTGCACACACCACACCGTCGGAAGGAAACACCATAAAGCTGCGGAAAACACCTATGTCGAACACTTGTAGAGTCGGACGGGAAACATCCCTAACCCAAACCATGATTAAAATTGTTGAAAATCAAGACCATAAAGATGAAGCTCGTGTTGTGTAGACCTCCGTAGAGTATCCATATACTTGATTTCGACAACAGACGAGAGAGTTACAAGCTTTCGAAGTTGGGGCATCTCTCAAAAGCTCCAAAAAAGCTAGCCTCTGTAAGCAAAAAGGGTGTGCAGAGAATTGAAGCTATTAAAAAGGGATATTTTTTGGCTCTTATCCCAAGGAATTTTCTCTCTCCTCTTAGCCGACATGTTTCTCTCTTCGGGCACCTTTTAATTGGTCCAATTTGGACCCTTTTTGGGTGAAAAATGACATGGCGGTGACCCTTTGACCAAGGAATTGTTAAAGAATATGATTTTAAAGAATATGTATGTTGTGCTATGGGCGGCCGGACACTGACTATACTATGTTGTAAATATACTTTGGACAATAGTTCAAAGTGAAGAAGAGTGAGAGCAGCACATTGAATGACTGCTTTGCAGGGTAACGATTGTGTGTGTGTGTGTGTGTGTGTGTGTGTGTGTGTGTCTCGATGTGTGTTTGTGTGTGTGTTTAGTCTTTTTTCCTACCTTCTCCATCACCTGTGCACTCTACAAAGTGGTATTAGAGCTCAGTTTAAGGAGCTACAATCAATACACAGATTTCCGCAGCTCTGGAAAACATCCAAAAAGAGAGGTTTTTTGGTCATAACTCCTCACCCGAACTCGGAATACAGTGATCCAGGAGTCTATCTTTATGTTTTTTGGCATACTCAGATTTTCCAAAATCTGCAATAGAAATTTTCTGCAGTAAACAGCCAGCTCACATAGGCATAGGAGACTTGGCAATAGATTTACAAGTTACAGGTGAAGAATTCAGCATTTACACAGGTTTTGGAGAGCGACATAGAGATTTTGCATCATGATATTGTGTTATCAAAGATTATGTTTGTTTGTTGTGGGTCCGTTATGGACAGCCACATATGTAAGAAATGTTGTGGAAGAAGTTGAGGCGGTTATATTGTCAGATTGAGTACTTTGTGGTTGTGTATGGATATGCGGTTAAATGTATTTTGAAAAATTGCAGCATTTGTGAGGGTCGAGTGAGGTTTTTTGAAGCCTTGCCTTGGGAGCTTTGGTACCTTGGCAAGGTGGATTAGGTACTGGAGCGAACCCCTGACTGGTCCCGCTAAAGACCTCATATGTCGTTTACGACTATGGGATGAAGGTGGATGTATGGATATGTGGTATAGGACAGTGTATGGATTGCATTTTCATACAGGTCCATGTGGACATTGTTTTAGAGTATTTATGCATAGTATTGAGTTAGTCTGTGGCAAAGCGAGTCAGTGGATTTTCCTTTGGCACAGTGAGAGATTTTCTTTCAGTGTTTATGAGCACTTTGGTTGAGATTGTCACTTGAGATATTGTCCAAATACAAACGAAACTCTGCCGAAATTTTGTCAAAATCATTTGGAAGAAATTGAGAGGGTAAATATGGCAGAAAGTTCAACTCAAGTCACACAGATTGTTGGAGAGAAGCTGACCAGAGAGAACTACAACATATGGTCTTACAGGATGGAGAACTTTATCATGGGCAAAGGTTTATGGGACTACATTACAGGTGAACAAGAGTTCCTGAGGTTGGTTTGGAACCAAATAGAGAGAATGTTGAAGCACATAAAACATGGCAAGCAGGAGTAGAAGCTTACAAGAAGTGGATCGAGAATTCAAGGAAAGTGATGCATTGGATTTCACTATGCATTAGTGACTTCTTTATACCACATGTGAAGAAGGCTCAATCTCCAAAGGAAGCATGGGAGATACTAGCAAGAATGAATAGCTCCAATACAGAACCACGAAAAGTTCACTTGAAGCAAAGGTTACATTGTGTATGGTGAGGAAATAGATCCATATCAGATTATGTGACAGAGATAAAGCAAATACAGGAAGATCTTGCGAGCATTAATGTTGAAGTTCCAGATGATGACTTAGTTTCAGTGACATTGAATGGTTGGGACCGGAATACAAGTCATTGGATACATCTATATCTATTCGAGGACACATGCCTGATTTTGAAGAGTTAGTAAACCCTTGTTTGTAAGAAGAAGTGAAGTTAGGCAAGTCAGGTCCTTCTACATCAAATAACAATTCCAGAGATCAGGTTTTTTACTCTAGAGGTCGTGGAAACAATAGAGGTGGAAGAGGAAACTATGGTCGTGGAAACAATGCTGGAAGAGGTCAATGGCAAAACCAACAAAGTCAAAGTTACAATGATTACAGCCAAAGAGGCAGGGGGGGAGCCCGCCCGACCTGGTGGACGTGGAGGTGGACGATTTGTACATCCTCAAAGAGATGGATATTGTAATAGATGTGGCATTTATGGTCACTTTGAAAGAGAATGTTACACAAGGCTAAATCAAAATCGTGATCGTGGTGGAAGAGGCTGAGGTTATGGCAGACATGGAGGAAACTTTACTGGATACAATCCTCATGATCAAAATATATATGACACTAGATTGAGTGGACATTTATTTCCTATGGAGCATGTTGTTGAAAGCATGGTGGAGCCACATCATACAGATGATTGGTATTTAGATAGTGGTGCCACAAATCATATGACATATCATGGTGAATGGTTTGACAGAAAAGAGAAGTTAGAAGAGGATGAGTTTGTCGCTACACATGATGATACTATGCATCGGATTACACATGTTGGTTCAGTTCCATTGCTAGAAAAAGACGGGACATACAACACATTGGGAGATGTTCTATATGTGTCTTCAATCACAAAGAATTTATCATCTTGGACAAATGACAGATCAAGGGTTGCAAGTCCATTTTAATCGTTATGGATGCTTCATAGAAGAGTTTCACAAAGGCAAACCAAGAAAGATATTGGCACATGGAAGAAAGAAAGGTCGCTTGTTCTCATTGGAAGCTGGAGATCCATGTTTACACAGCGTTATGTCTGCAAACAAATCAGCCACTAAAGATAATTGGGCAGAGTTATGGCATAAGAGGATTGGTCATGTCAATTTTAGAAGACTAAAGCATATGCAATCAAATCAAATTGTACGTGGATTACCAAAGTTTGGCAGATTGAATTTTGATCATGTTTGTGAAGCTTGTCAATTTGGAAAGTAATATCGTTTACCATTTCCAAAGAGGGGGAGAATTAGCCAAAGTCCTTTGGAAATTGTTCATTCAGATATTTGGGGACCTTGTGATCATGCTACGCCAAATGGTTGTCGATATTTTCACATTCACAGATGATTACAACAGAATGACATGGGTTTACTTTCTAAAGGAAAAGTCAGAGGCATTTGAGGTATTCTTAGAGTTCAAAGTTATGGTTGAGAAAGAGAATGGTTGTCAAATTAAATGCCTATGTACAGATGGAGGGGGAGAATACATGTCACACAGTTTTGATGATTACTTACATGAACAAGGCATAAGAAGACAGATTACTTGCAGATACACACCACAACAAAATGGAGTTGCCGAGAGAAAGAATAGAGTCATAACAGAGATTGCAAGAGCCATGATGAATGAGATGAATATGCCATTAACATATTGGGCTGAAGCAGGTCATATAGAAGTACACATTATGAATCGAACACCAATAGCTGCCATTCATGAAATTTCACCTTATGAGAGGCTTTATGGGATCAAGCCAATAGTCTCCTACATGAAAGTTTTTGGATGTGTTTGCTATGTTCATGTGCCAAATGAAGCAAGAAAGAAGATGGAGCCAAAGGCAGTGAAGTGTATATTCTTGGGCTATCCAGTTGAAAAGAAAGGTTACAAGTGCTATGATCCTATGACAAGACAAGTTTATGTCAGTAGAGATGTCAGATTTTGTGAGCATGAACCATGGTATAAACCAAAGCCAGTAATGATAGAAGATGAGTATGAAGAGCAAGAGAATGTGCGTCATGTTGTTGATAAGCCAGGACCATCAACAAGAACTATTTCAGGACCACATATGGCAGAGGAGAGTACAAGAAGTGTCAACCCATGGAGCAGTCGTTTGCGAGATAAGAAGCAAGACGAGAAAGGCAAGAAGAAAGTGGTTGAGGAGAGTTCTGGAGATGAAAGCCTCGATGAAGAGCATGGTTTACCACATTTGAGGACACCTGGCAGTAAGCATGCTGAGAAATATGTACCCCCATATGCAAGAGTTGGAAGAGAAGAGTGCACCATAGTTGAGAAGATCAGAGAGGGTGCGTTATCCAGTTGATAGATTGCCATACGACGGTTACATGAATACACATTATGCATACATGGTTTCACGTGTGCAACATAAAGATCCTACATGTTTTCAAGAGGCAATTGGAAAATCAGAATGGGAGTCAGATATGGATGATGAGATGGATGCTCTTGTGAACAATGACACTTGGGATTTGGTTTGCTTGCCAAGTGGAAAGAAAGCAATTGGTTCAAAATGGGTATACAAAGTCAAGTGCAAGTCAGATGGTAGTGTGGAAAGATACAAAGCGAGGCTTGTTGCCAGAGGTTATGCACAAATAAAAGATCTTGATTATGATGAGACATTTAGTCCAGTTGCAAAGATGACAACAGCCACATTGGTGATAGCAATGGCAAGTATGTTTGGTTGGAAGTTACGGCAAATGGATGTCGATAATGCATTCTTGAATGGTGACTTGGAAGAAGAAGTTTATATGATACAACTAGAGGGTTATCAACATCCAGAGTTTCCATATTATGTGTGTAAATTGAAGAAAGCATTGTATGGTTTGAAGCAAGCATCTAGAGCTTGGTGTGAAAAGATAACCAGATTCTTGAAGAAGATTGGATTTAAACAGTCTACTGCTAATCACTCATTATTTTTGAAGCATGTTGATGGAGAGATCGTCGTTATTTTTATCTATGTTGATGACTTGATTCTCACTGGAAGTCATGATGAGCAAATTTTGCATGTCAAGAAGAGTTTGTTGAGAGAATTCAACATGAAGGACCTTGGTGAGTTGAGATATTTTCTGGGAATTGAAATTGTCGACACTTTATCAGGAATTTGGATGATACATAGACAATATGCATTGGATATGCTTGAGAAGTATGGAATGACAGCGTGCAAACCGGTTGATACACCTCTTGATCAAAATGTGAAGTTGATCGATGATGGACATTACATTGAGGATATCACTATGTATCGCAAGATGGTTGGAAGTCTTATTTACTTGACAATAACAAGGCCAAATTTGAGTTTCTATGCAGTGGGTGTTGTGAGCCAATTCATGCAAAAGCCATGTAAAAGTCATCTTGATGCAAGGAGACGGATTATGAGATATGTGAAAACCACTGTCAGTTATGGAATGTTTTATGAAAAGAATGGGAAGCTTTGTCTTTATAGTTACACAGATGCAAATTGGGCAGGAGATTTTATGGATAGAAGATCTACAAGTGGTTATGCATTTTCCATTGGCAATGGTATGATAAGTTGGAGTAGCAAGAAGAAATTAACTGTAGCATTATCAAGTATAGAAGCTGAATATCGTGGAGCAGCTTTGGAAGCATGTGAAGAGTCATGGTTGAGAGTACTTATGGTAGACTTTGGTTTTGACAATCTTGACAGTGTCATTATCTATTGTGACAATATTAGCAGCATCATGTTGGCAAAGAATCCAGTTTACCATGCTCGCACCAAACACATTGAAGTACATTATCACTTCATTAGAGAAAAAGTTTTGGCATGTGAGATTGATTTGGTGTATGTGAAGACCAATGATCAAGTTGTGGATATATTTACAAAATCTCTTGGAAAGGAGAAGTTTTGCTACTTTCGTAAAGCATTGGGAATCCATCATATGCAAGTCCATTTAAGGGAGAGTGTTAAAGAATATGATGTTAAAGAGTATCTCCGTTGTGCTATGGGCGGCCGGATAGTGACTATACTATGTTGTAAATATACTTTGGATAATAGTTCAAAGTGAAGAAGAGTGAGAGCAGCACGTTGAATGGCTGCTGCAGGGTAATGATTGTGTGTGTGTGTGTGTGTGTGTGTGTGTGTGTCTCAATGTGTGTTGGTGTGTGTGTGTAATCTTCTTTCCTACCTTCTCTATCACCTGTGCACTCTACAGGAATGGGGTGGGGGCAAGTGTCCGGGGACCAAAAAAAGTGGTTAGGCACCTGGGCAGCTGGTGTGGACTGAAAATTTCACCATCCCCTTTCCCATGAGCCCATGAGCCCCCATAGCCAAACCTTGAGAGAGCTCCTCTCACCTTTGATACACCATAATGGGCTCCCAAAGTGCCCTATGTACCCTCCACTTTCCCCTTTCCTCTTCCCATGTGGGATTAATTTCGTGCCACATGGGAACTCTCCCCAAGCTCCCCAACTTCCCCAAAAGTTCACAGCTTCTCCCAAAGCATGAGAGAACTTTTTGGACAATTTTCCCCGAGGCATACCTTGTTGCTCCGGTCACCGAATGACGCATCGTAACACACGGCTCGAAGCTATCACCTCGGCTATCTCTAGAAATATAAAACTTAAGCATTTCTAATCTTAGATCCCCAAGTTGTCCTAGTTGTCCTTCTCGCATGCACCTGCAATCACCTTCTAAGTTGAGACCGCTCGCTTCGCAAGGAGAAAGCAGTACACACGATGCAACTGCTGTCTCTTGAGTCTTCCTAACGATTCTCTACGGTGGAAGTAACACACACTGAGGTGATGCATGAATGCTGTATCACAGCTTCCATGTGGCAGTAGACCTTCGGTCCACATGAGTTATTGCGTATGCACGGATCTCTTCAAGGGCACACGGTGCACATCTTGGTAGATGACGATGCTACTCACAATTTCATTAACTATGGATTAGTGAAAAAACTCAAATTGCCCCAGACTCCGAGTTCCCACCGGTACAAGGTAGAAATGGTGAATGGTTATGATGCCAAAATATGGGATACTCAAGTCAAAGTTGTACCATTCGAAATACAAGGCTATTCCACATCCTTGGATTTTCAGGTTATGAATATGGAGAGGGCAGATGTGGTACTTGGTAGCGAATGGTTGCATAGCCTAGGACCATCACTGAAGCGTATCTACGAGCACAACAGCTTGATGTTTGAATCCCATGGTGCATATGTGTTGTTTTTAGGAGAGAAGGATGTGCCTTCCTCACCACTGGTATGTATAGTAGAGCTTATGCAGCTCGTTTTTGATAATGAAATAGATGAAGTTTTCTTGTGTTACTCATTGTGTCATTTTATTTCCATTGTTGAACCTGTTGAACAATCCTCAACACCACATGCTTCTCTCTCATCTCTTACACGAATGGCTACTTCTCAACAAGCAAAGGTTGCTAGTGACTTTAAAAACTTATTAAAGGAATTTCACGATGTTTTTCCTAATGATTTACCATCAGGATTACTGCCGACACGATCGATGCAACATAGCATCGACGTGGTTGTAGGAAGTAAACCAATCAATAAACCACCCTATAGAATGAGTTACTCTGAAGCTGCTGAGGTGGAACGTCAGCTTGCTGACTATCTTAGCATAGAATTTATTCAACCCAGTTCTTCACCATGGGCTTGTCCTATCCTATTAGTGAAGAAAAAAGGATGGTAGTATGTGCATGTGTGTAGATTACCATGGATAAATGCGGTTACTATTAAGAACAAGTATCCATTGCCACGCGTGGATTAGTTGCTCGACAAGCTCACTCATGCTTGTATTTTTACAAAAATAGACTTGCAGTCGGGTTATCACCAAGTACGTATTCGACTTGCTGATATATCCAAAACTGCATTCCGAACAAGGTTTGGACATTACGAGTTTTTGGTTATGACTTTTGGGTTAACCAATGCACCCGCAACATTCATGAAACTTATGGATAGTGTCTTGAAATGTACTTGGGCAAATTTGTTATCATTTTTCACTTACAACATCTAAGGCAGGTGTTTGAATTGTTATGAACAAATCAATTATATGATGCCAAAGAATCTAAGTGTGATTTTCTCAAGGAGGAAATTCACTATCTTGGGCATGTTATCTCAGCTATTGGGCTATACATGGATCAATCCAAAGTGAATACTATTCGGCAGTGGCCTTCTCCTAAAAATTTGGAAGAGTTACAGATTTTCTTGGGATTTGCCGGTTTTTATGGAAGGTTCGTTAAAAACTATGCTAATATTGATGTTCCCATGACGGACCAACTCAAAGGCAAAGGCAAGGACTTCCAGTGGGGGGCCGCTCAACAGCATAGTTTTGATACACTCAAGGATGCATTAGCTACAGCTCCTATTCTAGCTATTGTAGATCCTTTGAAACCATTCGTTTTGGAAACGGATGCCAGTAACCGTGCTATTGGAGCAGTCCTGCTACAAGAAGGGAGACCAATTTCATTTGAAATTAAGAAGCTTGATTCAGCACAATAGAATTATTTTGCTTATGAACGCGAACTCTATGCAATAGTGTCTGCCTTAAAGACCTGGCAACATTATTTGTATGGAGCTCAATTTGAGATTGTGTTTGATCATGAAAGCATTAAATGGTTTACACAACAAACCGACTTGAAGGGTCAAAAAGCCAAGTGGGTTGAGATCCTTCAGAAGTATGACGCAAAGATCCGGTATCGTAAAGGACGATACAATGTGGTGGATGATGCTCTTAGTCATATGCCTGAGATCAATTCTCTTTTGTTCAAGGAACTGCACAATGAATTTTTGGATTCTTTGAAGGGAAAATATGAGCATGATGACGCATATTCCAATGTGTGAAGCCATGTGCAAAGGAGGGATCCTTCTCACTCCAATGCTGGTAGTGTGTCGTTAACCTCCACACACAGTTATCCTTTGTCGAGTGATGAACTACAGCGATGGAAGAATTTTACCATCGACAATGGGTACGTACTCCACAAGGGGAGAGCTTGTGTACCGACGGACATAGACATTCGGTGCCAAATTCTTTATGAATGTCATGACAGTCCAAGTGTAGGGAACCCGAGTATTAAAAATACTTATGCTCTCGTACGAAAATAGTTTTACTGGCCAGGTTTACATGACTTTGTTCAAGATTATGTCTTGCACTGCCAAAAATGTCAAGTTAAAAAAGCAGAGCACCTGAAGGCAGGAGGACTCTTACATCCTTTGGAGGTTCCCAATGGGAAATGGGAAAGTATCCCTATAGATTTTATTGTGGGTTTACCAACCACTGTACGAGTCCATGACTCAGTATGGGTGGTCGTAGACCGGTTGAGTAAACTATGCAAGTTTATTCCGACCAAGTCGACAATTAAGACTCCAAAATTAGCTATGTTATTTCTGGACAATCTGTACAGGTTGTATGGCTTGCCAAGTAACATTGTGAGTGATCATGATCCCAAGTTTAACAGTCATTTTTGGAGGGCTGTGTTTAAACGATTGGGTACACAACTCAACCTTAGTACAACCGATCATCCAGAAACGGACGGTCAGATTGAACGAGTTCACCAAGTGCTAGAGGATATGCTCCACGCATACATTAGAAGGAAACACACAGACTAGGAAGAATATCTACCTCTTCTTGAGTTTGCTTACAACAGTGCTAAGCATGTCACGACTGGATTTAGTCCTTTCATGCTCATGTATGGTTTTCGACCTAGGTCACCCATTACGGTGGGGTTGGCAATCAAAAAAGTCGAGCAGGTTAAGGATTTTCTCCAAAATCATATGGATATGCTGAAATTCGCTCGTCAGAATGTCCGGCAAGCACATGATCAGTATAAGAAGTACGCTGATGAGAAACGTCGGCAAGTTACCTTTGAGGAAGGGGAAGAAGTATTTTTGCATGTGCCAGAGCATTCAAAAAGTCTAAAAACTCGCCATCACCAAAATTATATCCATGATATTGTGGGCCTTTCAAAATACTCAAGCGAGTTGGTGATCATGCCTACAAACTATTGTTACCCACACACTCTCGTGTCCATCCATTATTTCAAGCCGTTTATGCATGGGGACGACAATGTCATTGACCAACAGATTTTGGCCGATTTCGTTGAACCTCCTCTCCCACCGCATGGACCTGAACAAATTCTTGACTATCATGATTTACGTACGGGTCCTCATGTACGTTGAAAATCTTTAATCAAGTGGAAAGATCGACCTGAAGAAGGTGCCACTTGGGAAAACATTAGTGCTCTTAAGAAGAAGTTTCCCGCTTTTGTTTTCAAGGAAAAAAACTCTTTCTTAAGGGGGGGGGTAATGTCAGGACAAGGGCAAGGACAAGGAGTCACGGACTACGGCCAGGCAGCCGAGCTAGACAATGTGGATAGTGGATCCGTCTAGGGCAAGAGGCTAGGAGCCTGCCTATATAATGGGAGGTTGGAGGAGGATCTCAAGGTCTAGCACCCCTAGGTCTTATAGATGCACTCCTAAAGCTGAAGTGAGACGGCACATATGAATTTTTCCATAGAAGCAGGTTTCCTGGTCAAGGTACAGAGGGAGAGAAGTGTTATGTCTTCAAACTGTCCGCAATTGGTCCAACATCCAGTGTGGACATGGTGAACCGAATGAGACAAGACAGGGATGGTGACCTTCGATGTGCGTGGATCCAATTTGATGACACCAGACGTGTTAACGATTGGGTGACTATGGCTTGTCATGTCTATGATCCAAGGTACATGGTGCACCTTGATAGCAATGTGGGTTGCCTTTGACTCTCTCTCTAACAATTTGTTTTCAGCATGCAAGACCTTTTGACTATTGCAACTTGTGAAATGAAAGAGGAAGACATGGAGACACAATGTCTGTTTTGGGAGTGCCTCAAGGATATAATGCTATCATGTGGGTGTGACATAGATAATTTATTTGGCTTCATGGAGGATGAAGCTCAAGCGAATTGGAATGCAGTTCAAATTATTTCAACGACAAGACCAATACAATGAGCGGTCGAGAGCGTTCTTGTCTTTTCCATTGGAAGCAAAGATTGAATCAAAACACAATGAAGTATGTGGTGCAAGATTCTCAACACACACACAAAGAAATGTGTGAGAAGTGGAGGCAAGCACTAACAAAAGAGTCCACAACAGCAAAGGCTTGCCTGATACGCCAATGGTGGCATAATGGTCATTGCATAGACCGTAATATTCCATATATGGATTCATGGCTTAGTTGGTGGGAAATTCGTATTGCACATTGGGGTGGCATTATGACATGCGTAGAAAGAATCTCTGATGTACCAAACACTCCCCGCACAAACCTTGTCGAGAGAAAGCATGGCAGCTAGCTAGCAAGGGAGGGTTTTTGTAAACGCCTTTCATTAATGATGCATGTACAACCAACCTAGCAGATTCCCTCTTACAGAGCACAAAGTCCATTTCATACAGCCATGGAAAACACATTGGGAAGGGTCCATCGATACAAAATCTTGCGGAGCGCCATGAAAAACATCCCAGTCAAGTAATAAGAGCAGTGAACGAGGCTACCGAGGGCACTCCAATGTATAAAAAACCGATTCCATTGACAGGAGATAAGTAGATATCAAGGCGAAAGCGCAAGCCAAATGAGGTTATCAATGTGGAAGATGATGCATCACATAGGCCTGAGTACAACTCGGTCACCAAAGATCGCAAGAAGTGTGGAAGACCCCGTAAGATCAAATTTGCACAAGAGGGGATATCACAAACCCCAAAATAAAGTATAGGTTTGAGTGGACAGTATGTAGTGGAATGAAAGGTCAATGAGGCAATGTGGGCCATACACCGAACTCCACAAGGTAGTAAAGCCACATGTAGCGGCACACCAAGTGGAGGACGAAGGTGTGGAAGAAGTATTGCAGGTTCAAGCCTTGGTATACCGGCCCCATCTTTTGAAGGATATCAAAAGCATCCAAATGGTGTGGTGCACCAGTGGTTTTGGTTTTGTCCGGATCATGTCTTGCATTGCCACATAGTAGACCAAAACATTGAGCCGCAGCCTCAACATCACCACACACTTGGCTCGTGCATGTGGGCACCAACCTATCTGAGGATGAGGTGAAAATATTGCATGAAGGGGGATATCAAGTGGATTTTAGGAAAGAAGGAATCTCTAATGTAACGCCGATTGTTCCTGCACAAAATATGACCAACTCTCCTTTCAAGTCAAAAGATACATCCACTCCTCAAGGTAGTGCACGAGCCACAATGCAAGATGGTGTGCGTGTACGGTATTGAACTTCCATTTCCAAGGACACTACTCGCAAGATCAATTTAGTGCTAGCACTGAGAGCCACGATCGTAGAAGAGATATGTGCGGCGGATGGTGCTCATGAGGTCTTCAAAGTAGAGACCAAAAGTGAAGATGGTCATGTCCATGGAACAGGCATCAAAGAAAAAACCATATCTTGCATGTAAACAATTGTATTTTATTTATTTGCGTGTGCTAGGGTTAAGCCAAAATGAGAACATGTTTATCCATCAACCAATTCTGGAAGATGCTGATATTATTTAGGGCACTGAGCTGAGGCCGCGGACCTATCCAGGCATGGATGCACAACATTTGTCGTTTCCCACTTTTTGTATGTCAATTTACAAAATGGACAACTCTACCAAGTTCTAATTTTATCTTATGATGGCCACATTTCGGTACATTGTTTTGCAGCTTTTTTCAAAAAAAAAATCAAATTTGGAAAGTGGTTGTTTATGTGTTACATCGTGAATAAAGCAATAATATGATATTCCCACAATTGATATAAATTGGCATTGCTTGAATTATTTTTGTGAAAGCGTTCACTAGCTATTGTAGCACACTTCTCTTACTTTTCATGATGACCAACGATCTTGAGAAGAGAATCAAGTCTGTGTCGGATGCCATGGAAGCCATTCCAACGGAGAGGCGTTGTATGGAGCCGACTCGTTTATGGAGGCTCTAAAGGCAACAATCAATGTGTATTGCCTCTATCATTTCCACACAGACCTCAATATGCGGAACTTGCTCAGCTTGAATGACAAGGGACAATTCGCTTTCTCTTGCTGGAAGAAGATTGGGCTCATCACAGAGGAGGATGAGGAGCAAATGATGCAGCACCTAAGGAACGTGGTGAATCTTCTTTTGCCGCTAGAGGGCAGCACAAATACTCTTAAAACTGGGCCTTCCAGAAGATGAATGCTTCTTGCCTATGTAATGGAAATTAACCTTTCTGTGATTAATGGATGTTCTTGTTTCAAGTACCCTTGTCTTTGTTTTTTTTGAAACAATTTGAAAGGTGGCATATCTTTGTCTATAGCTCAATCTCCCTATTACCTCATTGCCTATCTCTACCCTCTGTCTCTCTCATCCTCTCTCTCTCTCTCTCTCTCTCTCTCTCTCTCTCTCTCTCTCTCTCTCTCAGAGAGAGAGAGAGAGAAGAGAAAGAAGAAGGAGTGGAGAATAGCAAAATTGCGCGAGAGAGATAGAGAAGGAGGAAGAGATAATCTTTGTCTATGTCTCAACCTTCCTATTACCTCATTGCCTATCTCTACCCTCTGTCTCTCTTACCCTCTCTCTCTCTCTCTCTCTCTCTCTCTCTCTCAGAGAGAGAGAGAGAGAGAGATAGAGAGAAGAAAAAGAAGGAGTGGAGACTAAAAGATTACACGAGAGAGATAGAGAAGGAGGAAGAGAGAATATTTGTAGGAATCTACTCACTTGATTCCTAAACAGTGCTCACCAAAAATTGCTCGCCTGGAAATATCCCCCCCATTGCATGATCACCAGCTTGGTACACAACAACCAATACTCCTTTGTCACTGGCCTGTTGCATACGCAAGCAAACTGCCGAATTGACACACATCCATAATACTATTGCATTGTGGAACGTTAGTATCTGATAGTCCATGCACATGAGTATTTGTGGACAAAAATGAAATCGATGCGTGCACCACAGTGTCCAGCGAGCATCTCATCATGATATAGACCATTAGGCCTTTCTTGTCTATATGTGGATTGACGAGGTTCAACAGAGCGTTCTTCGTGTCTTTCTCTAATGCTTCGTGTCCTTGGAAGTCAACCCAATTACCTTTTTCCTTGATATCAAAGAAACAAGAAAGCAATGATACATCTTTAAAAGTCCCACGTCGTTGTCAATAGCCTTCATGAAATAAAACAAGCACTATAACCTACTATTTTATTTTGTGTGGACATGTATCTATGTAAAGTGCAAGTTGTTACATCATCAATCAAAGCAGCTTGAATAGCAGCAAACCAAGGTTAAGTTTTGATATGATACTAATCAATTACACACCTAAGATGTAGTGGCTATCTAATATCTTTGCAATACTTGCACACATGAGTCGGTAGTTATCAAGTTTGCAAGGGTTTGTTGAGCCACAATAAATTCTAAGATTATTAAGGGAGGTGTATGATGTGTTGCCTATCCAATTGAATCATCCCTTTCCTTCATAGTATCATTGTGTGCTATTTCTTCGTTTGGAGGGGAAGAGAGGGTGGGGGAGGGAGTGATTTGGACGTAGAGAGAGAGAGAGAGAGAGAGAGAGAGAGAGAGAGAGAGATAATAAAATCTATCTCCCTCTCTCATGTGTTCTCTTTCTCCATCTCTCTCTCTCTCTCTCTCTCTCCCTCTCTCTCTCTCTCTCTCCCCTTCTTCTCTACGTTCAAGTTAGCTGGGCGCTTAGCTCTCTCTCCCACTTGACCCAGACCCCCCCCCCCCCCCCCCCCCCCCCCCCCCCCCCCCCCCCCCTCTCTCTCTCGACATCCAAGTCAAGTGGGCACTCACTTGACCCAGATGTAGAGAAAGAGAGAGAGAGAGAGAGAGAGAGAGAGAGAGAGAGAGAGAGAGAGAGAGAGAGAGAGAGAGAGAGAGAGTGAGTGAGATAGATTTTATTATCTTTGTCAAAGGTCAAATATGACCTATGGGACCAAAGTCACGTAGTATGTATGGGGTTGATAAGCATGTTTGGGTAAGCCTTTAGCTTACACTCAATATGTGACCAACCCCTAAATCCAATCATGCCAAACATGCACCCTTATGTGCATGCATGCATCCCACTACATAGAATTCCCTAAACACATGCTTCTTATAGTCACATGCTATTTGGTATAGCCTCATGCTATTCAATATAGGCACATGCTCCATGACTTTTATCCTACATGTGATGAATATCAATTTCCAACATTTAATGACACCTTCCTTTTTTGGAGCTATTGATACCGGGTTAGCCGCACCGCCCTCTAGCCCCGACCGGAGAAATTAAGTTTGCTCGGCTTTCAGAGCCAAGTCCACAAGAATCAACCCCATTCGGGGAGCATGAGGTAAAAAAAACAACAAAAATATGTGTTTTTGTATTATTATTGCCGCCACCAACCCTCCCCACCTTGCTCGCGCATGTGAAATAGGCCACCACGCCTCCTTCTGGCACCACACACATCCTTTGAGTTTGGACACACCCCTCCATTATCACCAGAGGACAAAACCTCTCTCTCTCTCTCTCTCTCTCTCTCTCTCTCTCTCTCTCTCTCTCTCTCTCTCCTGCTCAGCTTCGCCAATTCACTATCTCTCTCTCTCTCTTATCTTGCTCCTGTGTCGCCTAGCCCAAAGGGCGCATAAAACAAGCCTACTCCCTCTGGCGGGCCGCCATGCTTGGACAAGAAGTCTCTCCCTCTCTCTCTTTCATTATTCACTCTTTTTCTCACCCCTCTCGTCCATACCCCGCTCATCCATACTCCCTCTTTCTCCCTCTGGCGGGCCGACTCTCTCTCTCATTCATTCACCACTCCCTTTCTCTCTCCCCCTCACCCCTCAACCCCTCGCTCTCCCCATCACTCATTCCCATCTCTCTCTCTCCCTAGTCTCTCTCTCTCTCTCTCTCTCTCTCTCTCTCTCTCTCTCTCTCTCTCTCTCTCTCTCTCTCTCTCTCCCTCTCTCCCTCCCCCTCCCCTCTCGTTTCCTGTCGCGCCACGGAGCCCGAACCAGCCAGTTACCACTCTCTCTCTCATAGCACACCCACACCCACACACACACACACCCTACACACACACACACACACACACTTCACCCCATCCGTCACCCACTCACCCCCTGTTGACACCAAGCATCTCTCTCTCTCTCTCTCTCTCTCTCTCTCTCTCTCTCTCTATGTGTGTGAGCATCCAGAAACAAAACTTCTCTCTCTCTCTCTCTCTCTACACACACACACACACACACACACACACACATACATCCCCTCCCTCTCTCACCCCACTTCCCTTCCCCCGCTCACCCCTACTTACTCACGCCATCTCCCTCTCCCTCGTTTCTCTGTAGGAAGCACATAGAAAAAATTATTAAAAACTATATATACTCTCTCTTGCTCTTGTTCACACACACATGCACTTTCATTAACACACACACCTTCACATCATTCTATAGACCCACACATGCATCTACGCACTCATGAGCATGCATATGCACACACATACATTCAAACGCATATGCCTAGACACATATAAACACACAGCACACCATACGCACCAACAAAAAAACAAGGAGATTCGACATCAACAAAGAATAAAGACGATCAAGTCGTGCGATGGCAACATCAAATCAAGAAAAGATGCCGAAGGCATGCCGGCCTCAAAACAAACAACCGCGTAGTGATAGCCGTTCTTTCAGCTGTCATAAAATATTTTAAGAAGCCACTTCACCCCACAGAAACACCCTAGCACAATGACTAGGCTCGCTTTTTAATTTCATTGTCAATAGTGTGCGTGCGTTTAGGGTTTTTATCACATTTTTTTTACAAATCATTGAGCGAGTCATTGGGCTAGGAGACAAAAAAATAAATCTATAATATTACGGTCCTCTTTACATGTAAATATTTTCTATCAAATAAAGGACCTAAGTATAAAGGTTTTTTTTCAAATTTTTTGTATTTATATAAATATATATTCCTACGTGTGCGTTATCAAGCCTAAGTATGCTAGCTTCCATCATGTGTCATTCCTTATACATATTTTACTATCATTCTATCCTGTAAGCTCTACTCATACAAGCCTTGAAAAAACCTTTATGTGACTTCACCGTAAAAATTCACCAATAACCTTATCGGCTATGTCATATTTTTTTCCATCCCTCCCAGATAAATATTCACAAGTACATAGATTTCATCTTCAAATACATTCCATAAATCACTCAAAGTAGAGAATAATTGAGGGTCCCTTCCCTCATGATTTTCCTCCTTTTATTTTATATATTTTTTGTCACTATGCATCCCATGTGTCCATTTTTCATGACTAGCTAGCCTATCTTCTTATCCCACAAGTATATATTATATTTGATACTTATCCTATACCATACATGTGTGCAAGGTCCTTGGCAATATTAGTTCATGGTTGATGTATGGGGGGCTCACTTAGAAGACTACAAAGGAAAAAGAATCAAATAGTAGCCCAGTTCAAGCCTTATTAGGTGATGCAGGGACAACTTTTTGTTCGAATTTTGGCACCTTCTTTTGATCCGAATCTGACGATGTGTACCAAAGAGAAAATGTATCGCATGAGCTAAAGTATTTTTCATAAGCTTTTCAGAAATTTTGAAGTCAAGGGTGATTTTACATGAAATTTACGGCCGAGTTCAAAACTGCCACCTCATACACCAAAAAACCTACTCACTCTTACACACTCCTCCCTCTCCTTCCCACTCCCAAACCTACAACTCCCATGTCCTAGTTCACCCTCTTCACCATTGCCACTTCTTTCACACCTCCATAGCCTTCATTCTCCATTTATACACCCCTATGCGCTCCCCTTTCTCTCTACATATATATCCATATTACCATACCCTCTTCATCCTTCTAAAGAACTCCAAAAAATCAGCAAAAATCCAAGGTTAACCTCTACAAATGAAGGCTTTTATCATGAATTATTCAAAGTTTCAAGATAACATAGCTTCATCGACACGTGCAACTTCGTCATGCTGACCGCTTTTTCTACCGATGTTGTAAAGAGGTGAATTTCATCTTCTCCAAAGCTTCAACCTCTCTTTACAAGCTTATCTCTTCTCTAACTTTGCTCATCATATATCTCACCATTTGGTGAAGGATTTTGTAAATGTTTTGTAGTGATTATTACTAACCACTAACCACTAACCCTATTGTAAAAATGCACCCTCTACTATCTATTAGAGTAGGCACTCCCAAATTATTCACACAATCCTCTCTCCTTTCATCCTCAATAATTCTCTTCCCTTGAGCCCACATCCATGTGACTCAAAGGATAAGAGAGACCCACCCTCATTTAAAAAAATAGAAATATGCATAATCTTTGATTTCTTCAAATAAACTTGATTTGGTCTAATCCTAATCGAGGCTTCTAAAACCTATAAATAGAGCCCTTCTCTCCCTTGTAAATTATCACATCATCACACTACCCACACCATTTTCCACACATTACACACCACTCTTCAAGCCTAGTTGTGTAGTGTGTGTGCATTGTGAGTGCTCTATTGCATCACTACACATAGGTGCATGGAGAAGCTTGAAGTTAGTTATGCCATCTAAAGGAGTGGAGTGATACCATACTCTTCATCACACTTGTAGCCTACTCTTGTCCATAAACAAGATTTATAGTTTTGTGTGCAATTGTATGCTGCAACTACGACTCTTCTCTCCAAATTGACTTGATGAGTTGGCTCATTAGGTGGTTGAAGGTATATTGTCCTTGAAGTCTGTTGTGCCATTTCATGCTTAGTGTTTGAGGGCTTGTTGAATTGTTTGCCTAAAAAAGTCAATTGTAAGAGGGTTCTTGGTGAGAGCACTCCCGTGACCCTACGACAATTTGTGTATTGGCAACAAGGTCAAGTTTTGAGTTGTCTCTCTGTTTCTCATCAAGCTTTGTGTGCATCTACTCTTTAAGGATAAGACTGAGTTGCTCAAGTTGATTAGTGCTCTTTACCTCACTCTAGTGTGGTGAATGATTGTGTTTGGTGTGTGTGGCTATCTTGCATCCCCCTCCCTTTGTGTGTTTGAGTACAAGGAGATATCGCGTGAGTCCTAGTTAGCATCTACAACTAGGTGGTGCCCCTTTTCTTGTTTGGTTTCTGGATGTGGGTTGTTGTTGTATTTGATTGTGCTTGTCCCAACCCCAATTGAGCAGCACGGGAGCCTCGAAGTGTGTTTAGAGGCCGCTCTTCTCGCTGCCCGCCCCGAATCGCCTCAATTTTGGTGCCCCCACGGAGACGGCTTGTGTATGTTTTTGTGTAGGTTCAGCCTTTAGCATAGTCAAGTAGTTTGCATGAATCATGAGAATTTGTATGATCCTTTCATTCCCATTGCAAGGAAAAAGGTACACATAATTGTTAGTACTAAGTTGCAATTTCAACGTGTAATTCGTAGAATTTTAGGTCCTCTTAGGTTGGCTAATATAAACGCTTCAGTAAATCCTTTTATTTTGCCAATCATTAGGTACGACCTTAGTTTGGACGTCTATATTTTTGTTTTGTTTTAAGCATTAGATCATGCATAGACAATGGATAATGGCCCAGGAATAGAGGTTTTTCCCTTCCATTTCACTCCACACATTAGAATAAACGTTGCAATTAGTAGAAATATTCATTTTCAACAACGTATAGTGTTCATGTTTGGTGCCCAAAGAGTAGGAGAAATTCTTGCATCACCAAACCCTGTCATCCTGCCTCTTATTGATTATCATAGGTCATTTGATGTGAATATTTTTATTTTGTTGTAGAATAGATTGCAATTTAGAAAACATTATTGTGTAAATCTTTTTAAGAAAGAAAAACAAAAACGTGTTGTCACTTTGAATTTGATTCAATGGAGGCCCAACACCAAATGTCCGGATATCCTGTTTTCTTTGGAGAGCTTGGAGAGGATGCATAATTATTTTTAGCGAATTTCAAGATGTCTTGCCGTATCAAGAGAATAGTAACTAATCAAGAACGTATAGAAATGTTTGAGGTAGTCCTTAGGAAAGATGCTAGCACTTGGTTTGACTCTTTGCCTGAGGAAGTTAAGGGGAATTACACAGAAGTTTTGAATCGTTTCAAGAAATACTTCTTTGATCCCCAAAACACTCAAAAACTATGGCAAGACATTTTTTCTCATAAGAAAAAAGACTTAGATGACTATTACTTGTACAAGCAAGAGTTTCTACGTCTTTGGGCTTTATGGATACGAAATGTTGCTAGCCCTGGTGATGGTGTAGAATTTCTAAAGAAGGAGAGGTTCATAGCCGGACTCTTTCCTGACCTTAAGGTAAAAGTTGAGGCGGGTGCACCTGCTACCTTTGATGCAGCTGAAACTAGGGCTGTTGAGAAATATAGAAAACTCAAGTGCTTAAGGGGAGAGGTTCCAATAGAAGGTCTTAGACCCAAAGGTAGTTCACAAGCATCAACATCTAGGGAGCTTCCTGAGGTAACGGTAGAACTGATTGAGAAGTTAAATGAATCTTTAAGCAGCCTGTCAATTCACCTTGCACAAGTTGTAGGTCCAAAGGGACAAGCAAAGCAGTCTGAAGAGCGAGATCCACGACCTAGGAGAGTCTTGCAATGTTGGAATTGCGGACAGTCTGGACATGGGATGTATAATTGTCCTTGGCCCCGTGGGGAGCCAGGAAGACCGAACTTGAATTACCCAGCGATGAATGTAGGTGAAGGAGCTGGTCAACAACCGAGGCTTCTACAAAGGCCAAATGGACCAAGACCACCTCCACAAAGGGTGGAAGGAGTTCCACCTTTGCCTGACCCAAATGTCAATGTTGTAGAAGTCACACAATCCAAAGAGGGTGACATTGAAGCAAATGGCATCAAACATGGGCGGGAAAAAGGTAAGGAAAAGGAAGGAGTAACATCACAAAGTGACAATGGACGAAGAAAGAAAGCAAAGGAAACCAAGAGAACCCGGCACCGCATCAACCTTCAAGACTTCCCTCTTGGACATGGTATGGCTCCCTACAACCTTATGGAGGACATGAGAGGTAAAGGTCCAAGCATATCATGGCCTCAATTTCTTGCATTGTGCCCACAAGTTAGGAGGGAGTTAACAAAGGCAGTTAGCACTAGGAGAAGGACCAAAGAAAATGTTCCTGTTGTTAAAATTTCACATGCCAAATGAATGAGGATATTACACCTATGCTAGATTGCTATATCAAGGGAAAACTAGTTAGGAGGGTCTAGTGGATGGGGGCGCACAAATTTGCATCATGAGAGAGGACCTTATGCAGAGACTAGGCATGCACATTCATGAGACGCCTGAAATCAAAGTGAAAATGGCTATCCATTTATCCTAGGTAGACTGTGGCTAATGAGGATGCGAGCTTTGCAGGATTGGGAAACTGGAAAGTTGATTTGCAGGAATGACAATCACAAGAAGGTTGTCTTTGACATGAAGGAGCAACATCAAGAGGAGCTCTAGGAGGAATCTTCTTAAAGTGGAAGCGGGGATGATTGGACCGATGACACCTCGGAAGAAGAAAGCAGTGGTAGCACTACGGAGGAGGAGTCATTCATTGAAGGCATGGGTGTAAGCTTTAGGCCAAATAACGAACAGACATCTTGCCAAGGTTTAAAAGAGGTAGGCCCCTAAGAGAACCAAAGTTTGCATGATGAAGAAATGCTAGATGGTATGTTGTCAAAGACTCTTACTTGGGAGGAAAGAGGAATTCAAAAGTGTACTAAGAAAATTTCCTAGTATTTTTGCTAAAGATTACACAGATGTACGTGGAGTGGATGCCATTCAACACAAGATCGAGCTAAAGCCAGAGGCCAAACCTAAAGCACAAAAGCTACGAAGGTTAGGAGTCATCAAAGAGCAAGCACTACTTAAAGAGGTGAGGAAGCTTCTAGCATTAGGGGTCATCTACCCCGTAGAGAATTCTGAGTGGGTCTCTCCAGTTGTGGTCACTCCAAAAAAGAATGGCAAGTGGAGGGTATGTGTCGATTATTGTCCACTCAACGAGGCAACAAAAAGGGATCACTTTCCCCTCCCATTTCAAGATGAGATTCTTAATGACGTAGCAAGTAAAGAAAAGTACATGGTATGTGATGTCTACTTTGGTTACTTTCAAATAGGTATTGCATTGGAGGATCAACTAAAAACAACCTTCATCACTCCTTGGGATTGTTTTTCTTTTAGAGTCATGCCGTTTGGTTTGACAAATGCTCCAGCAACATTTCAACGATTCATGAACATGGTGTTTCAAGCATTCTTTGGGAAGTCAATTAGAGTATTCATAGATGATTTTTGCATCTATAGCTCTATATCATTGCATCTACAGAAGATAGAAGAAGGCTTGAAGAAGCTATATGATATGGGAGGTCAACTCAATCCCGACAAGTGCCACATAGGTAAGGATGAAGTGATCTTGCTTGGTCACAAGGTTTCTTCCAAAGGCATTGAGGTAGATCCAGCAAAGGCACAAGCTCTCATTGAGCTACCATCACCAAAGAGTCTTAAGGAGGTAGTTTCATTTATTCAAAAGGTGAAGTACATGTCATGCTTCATTCACTTGGCATCAGAGTTACTTCACCCCTCCAAAAGTTGACACAACATGTAGAGTTTGCATGGTTTGATGAGCTTGAAGAGTACTTTTCTTGTATAAAAATGGTTTTGGTGGAACTACCGACGCTCATGCCTCCACGTTGGGAGTTTAGATTCTGTATTAGCTCAAGTCTGGGTAAAGAGACATTGGGCGCGGTATTGTTGCAGCAAGATCCTCATAGCACTAGGATGCGGCCTGTCTACTTTGCTAGCTGAGTCATGAATGCACTTGAAAAGGATTACACAGAAGCAGAATCTATGATGCTTTCTCTTGTCTTTGCAATGAGAAAATTTAGATCCTACCTCCTACCAAAACCCTTTATCATAATCACTGCTGCTGAAAACTTGTTTCCTTGGGTGTCATCTCAAATGACACTAAGTCCCAGGATTTCAAAATGGATCATGGAATTGCAAGAGTTCCAATACTCTTTCAGAGTAGAAGATAGTGTACGTGCACAATTAGTAGGGATTCTCACCTATAGAGTGCATGAAAGAGACATCACGGTGCTTGAAGTGAAAACCCTACCCTTACCACCACCAAGGCATTTATCTAATGCATTCACCTTGTTCTTTGATGGAGCATTTAAGAAGGCTACATGAAAAGCAGGGAGAGGGCTTGTGTTG
Organism: Adiantum capillus-veneris; assembly: GCF_014529385.1. Classification (NCBI taxonomy): domain Eukaryota; kingdom Viridiplantae; phylum Streptophyta; class Polypodiopsida; order Polypodiales; family Pteridaceae; genus Adiantum; species Adiantum capillus-veneris. The sequence continues at coordinate 66,373,131 of NC_140948.1, forward strand.
CTTGATTCAAATGGTGAGGTTGTTATGAAAGAGCATGTAAATTTTCCCGGTTCCACGAGCAACAATGAAGCAAAGTACGACATATTAATCCATGGTTTGCAAATGTGTGTTGCTCAAAAGATACGGCAACTCATGGTAAAAGGGGATACACTTCTCATTGTGAAGCAAATTCTAGGTATTTGGGCTTTAAGAATGAAAGGCTAAGGCAAAAGGTTCATGCCGTCCGTAAACTCTTCAATCAATTTGAAGAAGTACAATTGTATCATATTCCTAGGAAACAAAATGAAGATGCTGATTTGCTTGCCCAAAAAGCAGTTGCATGTGTTGAGGGTGAAGTGCAGGTCATCATGGTAGCAGCAGTATTAAAGCAACCAAGGTACTAGGGGATGGAGTCATTGGCTCCTATTGTGAGCTACATTTTAGAGGGCGAGTTTCCAGAGGGCTTCACAAAGGCTCAAAAGCGGAGGCTCATTAAGAAGGCGAGTTCGTATTTTTTTTTGAAAGGTGCCCTCTACCAAAGGAGAAAAGATCAAGGAGATTCCAGCCATTCTTGAAGGTTTGCATGAGGAAGCGTGTGGTGGTCATTTTGCACAGGAACTCACTGCAAAAAATATTTTTCTTGCCGGGTATGTTTGGCCAAGCTTGCACATTGATGTTCAACATTGGTGTAAAAGCTTCCACAATTGTCAGATTAATGGAAACAAGCATCTATTACATGGTCCACGTCAGTTAGTCCTTGCAAATGGTCCGTTTGAAAAATGGGGCATTGATGCTATGGGTCCATTGCCTAGGACTAAAAATGGAAAATTGTATATCTTGGTGGCCATAGACTACATGACTAGGTGGGTAGAAGCTCAAAGTGTGGCAAGAGTAAATGAGAGGACAGTTAGCAAGTTTGTGTACACTCACATTTGTTGAAGATTTGGCACACCTTTCGAGATTGTTTCTAATAATGGTCTAGGATTTAGGAAGGGCTTGCTCACAGAAGTTTGTGATGAGCTTCACATTCTACATCGGCATAGCACACCCTACTATCCTCAGTCAAATGGTTTGGTAGAGAAGGCTAATAGCATCATTGCAGGAATCATCCGAAAGATGGTAAAGAACAAGACAAAGCTATGGGACGACTTCTTGGATGGAGCATTATGGGCCTATCGGACTACCTACAAGGAAGTGATAGAGTTCACACCCTTCCACCTAGTCTATAGTCAAGAAGCTTTACAACCCATCGAGCTCAACATTCCAACGATGCAACTTCATGGAAAGGTGGCACAAGGCAAAGAAGCAGCATGGGAAGATCGCCTTCTCACCCTCGCATAACTAGAATGGAAACGGGAGGCCGTTTATGAGTGCTAAAAAAGAAAGGCTACACAAATAAAGGACAAGCTTGACAAAAAGGTGAAAGACAAAGGGATCAAGGAAAGAGATTTGGTGCTAAGGTACAATAATCGCCTTGATAATCGCTTTGATGTGAAGTTCAATACTAGATGGCAGGGTCCCTACATTGTAAAGAAGGCCTACTCTTCACGCTACTATCAACTCATGGATTTGGATGGCAACGAGCACCCCAAGAATGTGAATGGGTATTGATCGAAGCCCTACTTGATTCGAGTTCTACCAGAGGATCTACAAGAGTATCAAACAGCTACAATACCATGTAAGTCTTTGAGCTTGGCACTACAAGATGAAGATTCGATTAAGGCACCAAATATCACAAAGGATCGAAAAACACTCTCATTGGAAGATATGCCTTTTGATGGTACATGAATGTACCATCATCTAGGGGAGGGCTAAAAATGATAGCCGTTTTTTTGGCTGTCATAAAATATTTTAAGAAGCCACTTCACCCCACAAAAACACCCTAGCACAATGACTAGGCTCGCTTTTTCATTGTAAAAAGTGTGCGTGCGTTTAGGGTTTTTATCACATTTTTTTATCAAATCATTGAGCAAGTCATTGGGCTAGGAGACAAAAAATTAATTTATAATATTACGGTCCTCTTTACATGTAAATATTTTCTATCAAATAAAGGACCTAAGTGTAAAGGGTTTTTTCAAATTTTTTGTATTTATATAAATATATATTCCTACGTGTGCGTTATCAGGCCTAAGTATGCTAGCTTCCATCATGTGTCATTCCTTATACATATTTTACTATCATTATATCCCGTAAGCTCTACTCATACAAGCCTTAAAAAAACCTTTATGTGACTTCACCGTAAAAATTTCACCAATAACCTTATCGGCTATGTCATATTTTTTTCCATCCCTCCCAGATAAATATTCACAAGTACATAGATTTCATCTTCAAATAAATTACATAAATCACTCAAAGTAGAGAATAATTGAGGGTCCCTTCCCTCATGACTTTCCTCCTTTTATTTTATATATTTTTTGCCACCATGCATCCCATGTGTCCATTTTGCACGACTAGCTAGCCTATCTTCTTATCCCACAAGTATATATTATATTTGATACTTATCCTATACCATACATGTGTGCAAGCTCCTTGGCAATATAAGGCCATGGTTGATGTATGGGGGGCTCACTTGGAAGACTACAAAGGAAAAAGAATCAAATAGTGGCCCAGTTCAAGCCTTATTAGGTGCTGCAGGGACAACTTTTTGTTCGAAGTTTGACACCTTCTTTTGATCCGAATTTGAGGATGTGTACAAAAGAGAAAATGTACCTCGTGAGCTAAAGTATTTTTCAGCGCTTTTACATGAAATTTATGGCCGACTTCAAACCGCCACCTCATACACCAAAAAATGTTCCTATTCTCTCTCACCCTTCCACACACCTACTCACTCTTACACACTCCTCCCTCTCCTTCCCACTCCCAAACCTGCAGCTCCCATGTCCTATTTCACCCTCTTCACCATTGCCACTTCTCTCACACCTCCATAGCCTTCATCCTCCATTTCTACACCCCTATGCGCTCCCCTTTCTCTCTACATATATATCCATATTACCATATCCTCTTCAGCCTTCTAAAGAACTCCAAAAAATCAGCAAAAATCCAAGGTTAACCTCTACAAATGAAGGCTTTTATCATGAATTATCCAAAGTTTCAAGATAACATAGCTTCATCAACACGTGCAAGTTCACCATGCGGACCGCTTCTTGTACCGGTGTTGTAAAGAGGTGAATGTCATCTTCTCCAAAGCTTCAACCTCTCTTTACAAGCTTATCCCTTCTCTAACTTTGCTCATCATACATCTCACCATTTGGTGAATGATTTTGTAAATGTTTTGTAGTGATTATTACTAACCACTAACCACTTACCCTATTGTAAAAATGCACCCTCTACTATCTATTAGAGTAGGCACTCCCAAATTATTCACTCAATCCTCTCTCCTTTCAGCCTCAATAATTCTCTTCCCTTGAGCCCACATCCATGTGACTCAAAGGACAAGAGAGACCCACCCTCATTTAAAAAAACAGAAATATGCATAATCTTTGATTTCTTCAAATAAACTTGATTTGGTCTAATCCTAATTGGGGCTTGTAAAACCTATAAATAGAGCCCTTCTCTCCCTTGTAAGTTATCACATCATCACACTACCCACACCATTCTCCACACATAACACACCACTCTTCAAGCCTAGTTGTGTAGAGTGTGTGCATTGTGAGTGCTCTATTCCATCACTACGCATAGGTGCATGGAGAAGCTTGAAGTTAGTTATGCCATCTAGAGGAGTGGAGTGATACCATACTCTTAATCACACTTATAGCCTACTCTTGTCCATAAATAAGATTTATAGTTTTGGGTGCAATTGTATGCTGCAACTATGACACTTCTCTCCAAATTGACTTGATAAGTTGGCTCATCAGGTGGTTGAAGGTATATTGTCCTTGAAGTCTGTTGTGCCATTTCATGCTTAGTGTTTGAGGGCTTGTTGAATTGTTTGTCTAAAAAAGTCAATCGTAATAGGGTGCTCGGTGAGAGGATTCCCGTGACCCTAAGACAATTTGTGTATTGGCAACAAGGTCAAGTTTTGAGTTGTCTCTCTGTTTCTCACCAAGCTTTGTGTGCATCTAGTCTTTAAGGCTAAGACTGAGTTGCTCAAGTTGATTAGTGCTCTTTACCTCACTCTGGTGTGGTGAATGATTGTGTTTGGTGTGTATGGATATCTTGCATTCCCCTCCCTTTGTGTGTTTGAGTACAAGGAGATATCACGTGCATCCTAGTTTGCATCTACAACTAGGTGGTGCCCCTTTTCTTGTTTGGTTTCTGGTTGTGGGTTGGTGTTGTCTTTGATTGTGCTTGCCCCAGCCCCAATTGAGCAGCACGGGAGCCTGAAAGGGTGTTTAGAGGCCGCTCTTCTCGTTGCCCACACTGGACCACCTCAATAGCATCTCAACATCACGCAACAAAACACCGATTTTGGTAGCATAAAGCTCACACCGGCCACCCGAACCATCCACAAAACCCCTTGTAAATTCCCCGACCCCCCACTCTTCTCAAATAACGTAGCCAACAGCTAGTGGATTGTAAAAAAAACTCCCCACCCCACTCTTACTTCCCTTTTCTCTATTTCTACCTTCCTCCCTTTCTATCTCTTTCACTAGAGAGGCATCTATACTCACTACAGTGACCAGTGGATATTTGCAAGAACCATTAGGTAAAAACACCTCTCAAACCTATATAAAGAGTCATCCGCTAAGCAAAAGGGGGACACAAGAGAAGGAAGAACACGCTAGTTGCACCACCCAAGCTCCATGCAGTCTACATTCCATTCACCATTGTTGACCGCTAGGTCAACAACACAACATAACTCAAATTTCGTACCAAAGTCTTATCTTTTGCGAGTTATGAAATGCTGCGGATTATGGCTATAAATGTCATTTGTAATGAGTAGTTATTCTAGTTTCAGAAGCCGGGATGCAATGGCACTTCCAGATTGTAAATACAAAGCCATTTGACCCTTTCAACCCCATTTTTGGTTAAACCTAAGGTAGCCTTAGTATATAAGGTACCTAGGTCATTTTGTAAAAGGAGACTTATATCATAATCAACACTTTAACGCTCACTCTCTTTCTACTGTGTGTGAGAGAGAAAGAGAGTGAGCGTGAGCTTTATCCTCTCGCTACGCCCGGCTCGCTCAACACATTGGAGATCCGACTGCACCATTGCTGTAGGCTCGAGGAGAGTTGCGCGACAACGCCAAGCATTCCACGCGAGATGAAGCGCACACGCCGACGCATCTATGAGCTATTTGTGGCCATAAGTGTATCAAACGATGTCTGTTTTTTGCATGCTAGTAGTCTATAGAATCGTGGCGACATAAGCTATGCATAGGTACTCATAAATTTTAGTTTTGGACACTTTCAAAATTCTGCTCTGTCATCCTACGCGTTTTCTGCAGATGGGTTTTGAGTGAGGGTTTTGAGTGTAGAAGATTAGGGACAGGTGTATCCTAGTGAGGGGATGGTGTTCCTTAAGTTTCGTATGAATCTGGCATGATTAGGTGAGTTACCTTCCGTATGTGTGTATGTGGCTAGGTGGTGTAGTTGAGAGCAGTGAGGTTCTTGATTGTGGTATAGTTGGCCTTCCAGAGTGTTGTATGTGTAGGATGGTCTCAGCCTGACAAGCTAAAGAGATTTCCTCCGTGTGCCTATCGTGTCATCTGTGTCCTCGATTGACATTATGCTGATCTAGGTAGTGTTTGCATGCACTTCATGGGTGTGTGAGTCGCTCCTTCAATATTGGCGTCATTGCCGGGGACACAAGGACCTAAGTAGGTTTCCTACTAACACTCGTGTGATGGTTGTTTCATTTAGTTTCGGCTAAAGAAAGAGTTTTTCTTAAGTGGATCCGGAAGAGGATATTCCGCGATCAAGTGGATAGCCAGGAAGCGTGTGTCTTACCGAGGGTCTGCGACTAGATAGGTTTAGTTAGGATCTGTGGATTAGAGTAGTTGTTGGTGGTCGAGTGATTTGTAAGGTGATAAAAGCGTTTACTAGTCCGTGTGTGGCAGTGAAGCATTTTTCTACTCATAGATGCAAAACCCCATATGATTTGTAGGAGTAGCTTTAGGTAAGTGATCCGATTCTGATCTAGAGCTATTCAACACTGAATTATTTGCTAAAGTGCTTGATTGCATTTGAAATCATGGAAAAGTGTGCTTTTGAGGGTAAAAATGTATTAAACAAGCTTTTGTGGATATTTTTGTATGACTGACTGATGCTGTGCATATAAAAGAGCATTTGCAAGGGTTCTGTGAAGAAAACCTGCAATTCTGTAAACATAGACATCCTACGCGTAGGATGTCTCAAGGGGGTTTTGGGGACCAAATTTGAAAATTCTGACTGCACCAGTGGGTTCAGAGGGTAGGTTTTACCCTAGTAACATATTGACTTGGGTGTTTTTCCCTATTTTTGTTCCCTATTTTTTTCAGAAAACGTAAAATTTCAGAATAGGCTTAAAATGAGTTATTTTTGCATTTTTTTTGCAAATGTGAAGCATACTTGAACTTTCTGAGAGCATAAGGAAGCATCAGGGACACTTCAGTCTCAAAAAATCAGCAGTAGACATCCTACGCGTAGGATGTCTACAGGGTGATCTGGTGGAAATTTGGAAATTCTGAGTTGACCAGTGTGTTCAGAAGGTAGGATTTACCCTATTTTCACCTGGAAAGTGGAAATTTGACCAAATTTTGACAGATCAAAGCCAAAAGATGAGAATTGCCAGACATCCTACCCAAATTGTGTCCAAGGCCTAATTTTGAGACCAAACCATAGGATGACTCCATAGGCATGTTCTAAATGTTGTATTGAGTGCATGTGATAAATTTCATCTCATTTGGGGTCAGTGAAAGGAAGATTGAACAGACTTTAGAATTTTTGACTGAAAAAGTCAAGGATAGCTAGTTTTGGGGTCTTTTGACATCCAAATTAAAATCTAAGCATAGCATTGGGTTGCTCACATCAAGGGGAAGCTGTAGCTCAAGTTTGGGGCAATTCTAAGCACTTAGACATCCTACGCGTAGGATGTCTTCACCATGATTCAGCACTCCAAATCAACCTCTGAGCATACCACAATGATCAACACCTTAAGGAGAGTCTGTGGTTCAAGTTTGGGTTCATTCTGAGCAAAAAGACATCCTATGCGTAGGATGTCTACTGCATAATTCTGAAACCAAAATTCTATTGTGACCATACCATGCTGTCATATAGCCTTAGATAAGCCACCTAGGCAAATTTGGTCCAATTTGGAGTTGATTTGACTTGGGGATTCATCAGAACAGACATCAGGCTTTTGGAACAGATTCTTGATCATTTGAACAACCTATAGGTGTCAGAATCAAAAAGTAAAATTAGATGTGAGTTTAGCACATCAAGGGGAAGCTATAGTGCAAGTTAGAGCTGAAACAGAGCAAAAACACATCCTACGCATAGGATGTCTCCAGGGTCATGAAGTGGTCAAAACTCTACTTTGGCCATACAAGGAGGTTCTAAGTGTCTCAAGGATTCCAGAACTTTTTTCAAAAGTGAATTTGGACCTTGTTTGGCCTATTTACCAAGCAAAGACAAGAATTGTCAGACATCCTACTCTTGGAGTGTACTAGAAGCTTATGCAGCCCAAATCTTGACCTATTGGCATCCAAATTCAATTTTGAGCATACCATTGGGTTGTTGAGCACTAGGAGAATCTTGGGATCAAGTTTGGACAAAATCTGAGCAGTTAGACATCCTACGCGTAGGATGTCTCCAACTTGATTTAGGACTCCAAACCAACCTATGAGCACACCACTGTGATCAGCACATCAAGGAGAAGCTGGGGTGAAAATTTCAAGTCATTCTGAGAAAAAAGACATCCTATGCGTAGGATGTCTCAAGGCCATTTTTAGGTCCAAATAAAATTCTGAGTATACCATTGGGTTGCTGGACTTAAGGGGAGTCTATGGACCAAATTTTGTTAAATTCTGAGCATATAGACATCCTAACACGTAGGATGTCTCTAGGCCAGTTTTAGGGTCCAATTGTACTTTTGACCATGCAGAAGTGTTCACAGTGTCACAGAGATCCCAAATCTTCTTTTAAAATTGAATTTGGACTCATTTTGACCATTCTAAACTGCATTTCACTGTTTTGGCCATAACTTTCACAAACGGTATCGGATCGGAAAAGTTTTTATATCAAAACGTAGCCAGAGAGCGACTCAACAGATCTTAGAGCAAAACTTGAACTAAATGTATGTCTACGGCAACAATTTAGTTCAATTTTGAAAAAAAAACGTTGTTTGAGGCCTCACAATTTGCGAGAATTGTGACGAAACAGTTGCGGTTTTGGACATAGTTTCGACTTTCCCTAACCAAAGCACTTGAACACAGTGGACTAAGTCTACTTGAACCAAGCAAAAGCTCTTAAGCCGAGAAAGCATGTCTACCCTAGATTCAAATGCAGCTTACACAAGCTTGGAGATCCCGACGATAGAGGAATATCCTCCCACAATGGATCTTCCAAACTTGCAATTGATAAAGATCCATCTTTTTGAAAGAGTTTGGATGATTGGTCACGAGAGTGAAGGACTATATAGATACATTGACGACAATGAGGTCAATCTTTATAGGTGCTCAGATCCATACCTAGAAGAGATAACGTGTTACAAGCTCTTATATGTCTACACATACGGAGTCGATTGTTAATGGAGATCTATAGTTGTCGACAAGTATGGACAAGAATACAGAGTTGTAGAAGGCACAAATCCACATACTGTACTAGAAAGAGGTGGATATTTGGTCAATGAAGGACCACAAATGCCTCCACCAAACACGAGAATTCCTATAGGAATTCCAAGAAGAGAGCCACCAAGATTCCCTTCAAGAGCGATAACGAGAGAAGGATTGGGAGAGTCTTTGGTTAGACTTGTAGACAATCGACGGGTTAGACCATCTCAAGTCCAAAAATGGGTAAACAGAAAATACTCCGGGGATAAATATATGAGAGATCACGTAACAGCTTTTAGAAGAGTGATTAGAGCAGAGGAAGTTTCAGATTTTGCGACACAGTTTGCGGGATTTGGATTGACTCTAGAAGATGATGCAGCTACATGGTTCGACTCGGTGGAAAAATGGGATTTTGAGACCCTAGATGAGTTGTTTGAGGAGTTTATTGAAGAATTCTCGCCAAAAGGCATTGCTCACAACACAGTCTCGCAAATCCATAGATTCAAACACAAAGAGAATGAATCAGTACGCAAAGCATCATTACGGCTCAAGAGATATGTTAATCTTTGTCCGAGAGCGGAATTACCTACGCAAGCACGACTGATGCTGATATTTATCCAAGGAATGAGACATGTGGGCCTTCAGAAGGATCTGCATTTGTAAGGAGGATGACGCTAAACGAGTTGATCAAAGAAGCTCTTTATCTAGTGGATAACTGTGAGGCATACAAAGAAAAGAACTTAAAGAGTCAAGGAGATGACACATCCTCTCAGCACAGTGTTTCACAGATAAGTGAGTCCATTGCCAAGCCAACGGCACCTATTGATCACGAAAAGCTTATCGACGACTTGGTCAAGAGGTTGATTCCTCTTGTAAGGTCTGATTCGGGAGAGCCGAAGTGGTGTGAAATTGAGTGTACAACCTATTCCAGAAGCACCTACTCCACCTAGATATATTACGGGGAATGCGCCAGGACCAGTAGGAGTTTTAAGGCCACAGCTTGTCTTAGGAAAACAACCTCCGCTGCTAGGTGCTTGAATGCAGGTAGACATGAGATACATGCCAATGATGGAAGCATCAAATAAACCAACGCCAGTACCAGCTACAATGTGGTATAGCAACCAAAGTGAGTACTACCCTTCGGAGCAACAAAATGTGAGAGAAACACATGGAGTGGTGAGGCCGGTACAACCTCCACCTCCTCGGTTTCAGTCGAAAGAAATAAGGTATGAAATGGACGAAAGGACATTGCGATTCATTGCAAATATCGGATTATCTAGGTCAAAGCTTGCTTATAGCCAAGAGGAAATGCTAAAAGAATCTCCTCAACCAGAGACAGATTGTCACAAAAGTCTTTACAACCACTTGGTCAAACATTGTCCTCATATGGAGATCACTGAAGTAAATGCCTATTGTCTTGAGTGTGGCATCACTCACTTGATCCTCGATTGCCCGAAAAAACCAAACCAAATCAGGAAAATCACGAAAAATGTATTAGGGATTGTTCAGCTACCTAATAGCTCAGAAAATGAAAATGTCGTACCAGTTCAAGTGGTTACGAGAGCACAAGCTCTAAAGAAAGCTGATGAGAATCCAGAGACAAAGAACACGGAAAGTGACATGAGTCCAAAGACAGATGATGGACCAAAGACAGACGCACCTAGTCAGAAAACCAAGAGCAAACGAAATAGTTGGAAAGCTAGAAAGACTAGGATGAAAGCACGCAGAGAACGAGAGCAAAAATCCCTAGCTGAGAAGCTTACCGAAGCTGAGGAGAAGATAAAACAACATGAGGAAAAGGAGGCACCTTCTCTTACACAGATGGTTAAACCTCTAGAAGAACCATCCACGGATGAGAAACTGAGAAGTGCTAGTTCAGGAGGATCTGTGTTAGCAGAGAAGGTTAATGAGACATTAGATGCCCTCTTGAAAGCCTATGATGTGAGGCTCAAAAACAACCAAACCCAAGAACACAGGTGGATGACATATCCCTATGTGGAACTAGAAAAGCAAAGGTTTGAAATGTGCCAGAAAATGATTCAAACAGCCCAAGCTTTACTAGAACCACTAATTGCAAAACCTGAGGATGTGATCCGTGTCATGCCTACACAAGTAATCCCACCAAACCAGGAACTAAAAGAGCTAGATTCTAGTCATGAGCACAGACCAAACCTCAAAGACCCAACATTAGAACCAAGGATAGTATTGAATACCACGGATAACTCTTTCGAGGGATTTCACCAAGCTATACCTGAAGATTGTAAAGAGATAGATGGTCTTGGCGAATTGTGGAAACAAGTCAGAGAGGCCAATGAAGCCGATGACCTAAGAAGACGAGTAGACAAGACTGGTGATGAACGAGGAGTGTTTCTACCACCAATAGAGGAATTTGAGACTGGATCTCAAATGAATCTAAACGTGCGATCGTATTGGGGCGACAAAGGATCTGTACAATCTATGGAGAGTCAACCCCATTCTCTAAGAACACTACCGTCCTACATGGGAGAGTACAAGACCAAGTCAGATGTGGTTGCAGTCCCATCACAGAGACTGTCTCCCAACAAGGCCATCGATTCAAAGGGGTTAGTAGATATTCTATCTACCCCAATCTCCTGTACAATAATGTTAGCCGAGTTGCTCAGAATAAGACCAAACATGTGGGCTAATGTGGGTAAATGTCTAGAGAAATTTGGTGTAAAAACCCCAATGACTCAAATCGAAGAAGGCATCAAAGAGCTTGAAATGCCTCAACTAAATACTAGGCCAGTGACATTAAACAAGGTAGGCGAGTATTACGAGGGAGAAGATGGAAACACCACCCTTCCTGTGGAATTCAATAATGTAAAAACCATGGCAATCCTTGACAATGGAGCTGGTGTGGCCATTGCAACCAAAGAGGTTTGGAAAAAATGGGGAAAACTTGCCTTGATATCCACACGAATGACCCTGCAGCTTGCAGATGGACACAAGGAAAAGCCCCTAGGACTGCTAGAAAAAGTACTTGTTACTTCTTGTGGCATTGAATATGAACACACTTTTGCTATTGTTGACTTTGGCAAGAAGAACAACTATGACATCATTCTGGGAAGACCATTCATGCGACAATTGAAAATGGTCCAAGATTGGGGTTATGACCATATATACCTGAGACATATGGAAACCATAACAAAGATAAACTTGAGGGACCATAGCTATAGGGATGTGACGAGAACATCGGTTGAGGAGTTTGATTCCGCCACAGTAGCAGGATCAGAACTTCCAGCTTGGTTAGGTAAGCCTAAAAAAATGTGGATGTGTGGAGCTTCACAATGTGATAGCTTGAAACGTGAGGAATGTATCCTAGAGCGTGTTATAGAGGATATGGACTATATCCTAGAACCATTTCCTGAAGAAGAGTTAGAACCTTTTGGATGGGAACACATCTTGGCTACTCTGGACGTGTGCGCCGTGGAGGATGCTCCCACAACAAAGTTTTGTGATGAAAATGGCTATGATGTCGTTCCTTATTTTGCAATGAGTGTAATCTAGGCAAACGAAGAGAACCAGACATCAACAAGCTCTCAAAATAAGGAACAAACAAAGAAATGTGGAGAATCAAAAAAAGAAGAAGACGACGAGTTCTATGACTTTGTAGAACACTTCGAGCTTCAAGAACATCAACGACACGGGAATCAATGTCCTCCGTGAAGACACAGCCGCCACAAGCATCCTCATACATGGCTCCTAATGAGGATGCAAAGACTCAGCTAGGAGGAATACGACCAGAGCAACGAGCTAACAATGCTCTAATCAATGGGCTAGAAAAGTCCTCCAAGAAACTACCACCCACGAGCAAACAAACAAGAACTTTCCACTACCAGCCAAAAAATCAAGGGAAAGTACAAGAAGTCAACCTTGCAGAGGATAGTAGCGATAGTGATGAATCTTACGACATCCCCTATCATCAACTCAGGCCATCACTATCACCAACCCCTTCAGCAACAACCATGACAGGTCAAAAGAATAGTACAACAAGTCAAAGCCAAAAAACTCGACAAATCTGGATACCAAAAAGCCAGATCGACCAAAAATAGATATGGATCAAGAAGACAAAGATCTCTAATGACAATCACAAGATCCAACACCAAAACAAAAACAAGGAAAGCGTGCACGAGCGGGTAAGAATATCACAAAATTGCAAGCTTTCACAACTCAGGTTTGGGCTCCAATGAAGTTGATTCAAGCACGAAAAAGTCAGGAATTCATTTGGATTCCAAAACAACCACAGTATCAACTTTCAAAGCCTGAATCCCGTCCCCAACCAAGCGTACAAGGGCTGAAGCAAAGACCACTGTTGACTCACACAACAAGAAGGTGGATCCCAAAGAAGTCTCTTCAAACACAAACGAAGCACGGGCAAGTATGGGTTCCCAAACGAGAGCTAGCAACAAAACAGCCAATAATCGCAAAGAAATGGGTCCCAAAAAAGAACAACAAAACTGCTGTCAGTGCATCGCCGCTTCAGTTCTTACAATTCTTCCTACGATTACAATACAATTAGAAGAGAGCAAGTCGCTTCAATCAAGCAACGATACAGGAGCTTCAAAGACCATTACATTGCTTAGAATAGGAAGCCTCGCCAACAAATGCCAATAAGCAAATTGCTTATACCCACATCTTGCACAACATAAATCTTTTCCATTATTTGACTGTGTATGCATAATAGGGCTACATTACAAGGCCCGCATAGGCACAACTTTTTATTGCCCAAGCACAACACATATCCTTTGCGATACCCTGTCGTAAAGGATGACTCCAAATAGGAAGGGGGGAGGCATTTTGAATGCGGACCTAACATTATGACTATTAGAGGGCAATGTTTTGTGAGATGCGTTGAATTTTTGCATTTTATTGTGATAATTTTTTGACGAAATTTAGAGTATATGCCCTCATAGTAGTGTTACAGAGGAGTATGGGGACAAAATCCATATATGAGCCCCTAGGGACATGTGTATAGTGTACATAGCATTTAGATTTCTATTTGAATGATTTTTCTTTTGTTAAGTTTTTTTAAAGATTTTCTTTGTTTATTATTAAGAAAAAAATAAAAAAATCCATAATCCACATGAAGAAAAGACTGACAAGAGGCCTGAGCACTACAAAGAGAAGAAGGTACAGGAAAACGATGAAACTTCACGAAGTATGTCTCAGCAGCCACTACAACAGCCAAAGAACTTGTCACAAAGCAGTGTCAACATGCAACCGACAAGTCATACAAGTCAGAGTCGAGTAGCTAAGCCAAAAAATGAGTGAGGTGTTAGTCCCAAAGCTTCAAGTAATATTCTCTGTGGTCTAAGCGTCTTAACTATTCTAGGTACTGCTCAAGCTGGAAGAGTTGAGCATATTTACGTTGTGTCGCTCATGCTGGTATAGGTGAGCAAAAGAGTCGAAGTCTAAGTACTTAAGTCTGGTGAAGTGAAGGAGAAGGTCCAAAAGACACTCACGTACTGAGCACAGTGAGATACGAGTGGAGAAACTTCTACATCGACAACCCTTCTTGGAAAGGTGGAAGCTATTGAAACATCTTTTGATGTCACATGTGCAACATTTATTCCTCGAAACACCCATCATCTCCTTCTTTCACATTGCATGCTTTTGGTGATAAATTTCTCATATGCATATAGAGTGTCCCATAATTGGCACTTGCATCAGGCACTCTTTCCGTGTTTCACCCAAGCACTCACCTTTCATGAACATGTACTTCACGTTCAACTACTCAACTCCAATAAGAGCGTATACCAAAGGCATTTTTTTCCCACCGGGTTTTTTCCCTTTGGTCATCCAGGTTTTAGACCCTAATCTAAAGACACCTATCACCATCCTCTTGTACATATTCCTTCTACATCAACAATAAGTAAATGCTACTCAAATCAATTGACAAATGAATTGGAGCACCAATTTAAGATCATAGCATACTTCTCCTTAATGGCGAGTCGAAGAATGGCCTACAATGACAAAGCTACAGACAACACTAACAACATGATTGCACAGGAACAAAGAAGTCCCCAAGGAAGAAGAGCAGACATAAAATTAATTAGAGGATCTCAAAATATGAATGGTTATGATGATAGATGTCCGCTCTAATGGATCATAGTTCTTGTTGTGGTTCGACAAAGTTACAAGCAGTGCAACAGATGAAGCCAAAACGACAGCAAAGACCACATCGCCATCGACAATCAGGTCATGTCGGGGAAGACATGAACGCGAAAGGGGGGAGTTTTGACCGCTGGGTCAACAACACAACATAACTCAAGTTTCGTACCAAAGTCTTATCTTTTGCGAGTTATGAAATGCTGCGGATTATGGCTATAAACGTCATTTGTAATGAGTAGTTATTCTAGTTTCAGAAGATGGGGTGCGATGGCACTTCCAGATTGTAAATACAAATCCATTTGACCCTTTCAACCCCATTTTTGGTTAAACCTCAGGTAGCCTTAGTATATAAGGTACCTAGGTCATTTTGTAAAAGGAGACTTATCTCATAATCAAAACTTTAGCGCTGCCGTCTACTGTGTGTGAGAGAGAAAGAGAGTGAGCGTGAGCTTTACCCTCTCGCTATGCCCGGCTCGCTCAACACATTGGAGATCCGACTGCACCATTTTTCTAGGCTCGAGGAGAGCTACACGACAACGCCAAGCATTCCACGCGAGACGAAGCGCACACGCCGATGCATCTACGAGCTATTTGTGGCCGTAAGTGTATCAAACAATGTCTGTTTTCTGCGTGCTAGTAGTCTATAGAATCGTGGCGACATAAGCTACGCATATGTACTCGTAAATTTTAGTTTGGGGCACTTTCAAAATTCTGCTCTGTCATCCTACGTGTTTTCCGCAGATGGGTTTTGAGTGTAGAAGATTAGGGACAGGTGTATCCTAGTGAGGGGATGGTGTTCCTTAAGTTCTGTATGAATCTGGCATGATTAGGTGAGTTACCTTCCGTATGTGTGTATGTGGCTAGGTGGTGTAGTTGAGAGCAGTGAGGTTCTTGATTGTGGTATAGTTGGCCTTCCAGAGTGTTGTATGTGTAGGATGGTCTCATCTTGACAAGCTAAAGAGATTTCCTCCGTGTGCCTATCGTCTCATCTGTGTCCTCGATTGAAATTATGTTGATCTAGGTAGTGTTTGCATGCACTTCATGGGTGTGTGAGTTGCTCCTCCAATGACCACTAAGGACATAATGCACCTCGCAAGCTAGGGAGCTCAAGATATCATGCTTTGTTACAAGCATGGGCATTTTAGCATTAGCAACATCACCATCATCACCAATCTCCACCCATACCATAGTTGAGTTACTAGTCATGACGACCCATGCACATCAGGCACTCACTATTCCCCTACAAGGCAACATGAGCACGCTAGGATTGAATACACTGACACCATGCTACCCCGGGCCACTCTCGATGCTGGTGATTGACGTTGATGGTGGCTGCATCGTCTTGATGTTTCCCTCAACTAACCTCCCACAAATGTGCTAACCTCCCGCTAACTCTGAAGTTCGCCATGCACCATATGGCCCTCGCATTCCATCATGCATCCCCAGTGCCAAGAGCAATTTTGGGTAACAGTCAAGACCAATGTTTGTATCATCATCATCAATACAAGTGTGCAATGCGGTCATGATCTTTGAGTCCATTCTCTCTTCTCCTTAGCTTTGTTTTCCCATATCCATGGGGGGATGAATCATCTCTTGTGTATCACTCTGCGTGTGCTTCATCAGGTGCACCATCACCAATCAGTCATGCTCCATTCCGACCTTGTCACATACCTCACTCGTACACACACTCCTGACTACTGACTAGGCATTTTTTTATATCCGGATGTTTGCTACATCATCATTTCATGCTGGTTACCTAGATGGCATCTCACTTTTGCTACCCTAGGTCATCTATGACTGCGTCCTAGCCACACTTATGATAGGTGGTGCCCCTCTATAGTTATAGGATAACTCCTACCTTGAGGATGATGCTTGGGGCTATGTGTGGTGTACAGGCCACCCCATATGGCATGTCATTTCGGGCTATCATTTTCTTGGCGTCCCCATCGAGGATCCTTTCATGAAACCCTCCAATTTACAAGACTGAAAACCCTAAACTTTTTTGGATGGATGAATGGTTAGCAGGGTTCGCTAACTGGATGACAGAAGAAGAAGAGCTCCAAGCACAACTAGACAAACTTTGCATCTCCATCGAATCTTGAGTGCCAGGCGTGACGGTAATCAATTTGCAGCGGGAAAGTTAACCAACACGTCAGACTCAGTGGATATACATAGGCCGTGAGGAGAAGAAGGAGGAAGTTGAGACCATGTTCGCAACCTACGACCAACCTGCAACAACAAGATGGAGGGAGCTCTGCACAATAGAGAATCAACACTATTCTACTTCGAGAATCGGGTGACTCAAGTCACCGAGGTAATTATCACAGTCAGTTTCCAAGTTGCACCTGATGCTGCAGCACAAATAACGGAAGCACATGCTCACGCTCTCAATAGAGAGATGAGGGATCTACTGAGCATGTTTCAGGAAAGAAAACCACCCTCTCCCACAAGCTTGGACAGTGACTAAGCACCTCTAAGCTTCACATGAATCAGTACAACCTACCTCAAGGCAGCTCACACATTCCGATACGAGTACACTCAATCAAGGTAATACTGGACTGGAAGGATCACTACCAGCATGTCATTGACACCATGCTGGGTGGGGAGCACTTCTTTGAGGTTTTGGCATCAGATCAGCCATTTATCTTACCTTTGGTATAACGCAATGTACTATTTGAGATTTTAATCTATGTTCTAGTATAAAAAGGGTATACACGCCTCCTTGTAAAGAAAAAAAAAATAAAAATCTCTTTAATTGCAAGCTAAGCAGTGTGTCTTTCGAGCTCTCTCTCTCTCAGTAATCATGGCAAGTGTTGCATTTCCAACATTTAAAGGAAATAAGGGGGAAGATTAGGTAACAAATTTATTAGATGACTTTGAAGTAGCATGTGTAGTAAGCAACAAAGATACAGATGAATCCCTAGGTTAGAACCTTTAAGCATCTCATGAAGCTAGAAGCTAGGTCGTGGTACAACGCACTTCCACAAGCAACTAAGGATGACCGGAAGCCCTTAAAAACTGCTTTTAAGAGGTGCTTTGGGGGAGGTACCACTTCAGAGAAGATATGGGACAAGTTGAGAGACTTGAAGCAGGAGGGTCTTTTAGAGTATGCCACCTATGAGTCCAAGTTTGTGGATTTGTTGGAATGGTGGGTTGAGCCACTGGCAAGAGGGGAAGCTACACCCGATTTCCTAAAAAAGACCGGTTCACGCATGGCTTGTGGCCACTGCTCAAAGAGAAGGTGAAGGGTAGGTAGATTCTCAGCTACGTACGAGTTAGCCATGGAGATTGCTTGCCTTAAGGACAAGAAGCTGCGGATGAAAGCCAAAGAACTGAGTTAACAGGAGTAGGAACATCGCGTTGACCAACAACCACGACAACCACCATTCCTCCACCACCACCGGCTCCTGGGGTAAGAAATGACCAACAAGATATGTTGGCCCACATTACTGACCAACTGCAGAATTTGTCTGTCCACTTGATACAGCAAGGAAGGAATCAGGAGAGAGATCAAGACCCGGGGAGAGCACGACAACAAAACTAGGAGTATCACTGCTACAACTGCGGAGAAGATGGTCATGGTATGTACTACTATCCCAAACCGCGACAAAACTATAATAGAGGAGGTAGGAGAAACCAAATGTCACCCCCTAGAGAGAGAACACCTCCACCCCGAGCGCCATCCCCACCAACACAAATTCTACGTCCACCCCAGGCACCACCACAAGCACCCATTCCACCTCTTCCACCGGCACCACCACCTGATCGCCCTTTAAACATCATAAGGTTAGAGGAGAAAGGAAAGGCCGTAGTAGTGGAACCACCCAGAGTAAAGGAGAGAGATAAGAGTAAGGAGAAGGTAACCTTTGAAGAACCATTTAAAGCCATGACTGTAAAGAGAGCTAGGAGGGAGAAAAATACAGAATCTGATGATGAGAGAAGCATGAAAGGAGAGACTAGCAAGAGGCCGTCAAGGCCACGACACAAAATAGGCATCACCGACTTTCAGCTATGGGAGAGTTCTAGGCCCTATGATCTAACATTGGATGTGTCAGAGCAAGTACCAAAGATTACATGGCCACAACTGCTACATCTCACACCAAAGGTAAGGCAACAATGGTCCAAAATGGTAAGTACAAAGTGCTCCAAAGCAAAGGTAGCCGGAGCAATTTTGAGATGCATTGGATGATCCTTCCAATCGTCGACGTCAACATAAAGGGTAAGAGGGTTGGAAACACCTACATTCATGGTGGTGCACAAATTTTTGTGATGAGTGAACCTATGATGCTTTGGCTAGGGTTCGAGGTTGACAGGCCTTCTCCATGTAAGGCAAAGATGGCAAACAATGCAAAAGTAAAATGTGCGGGTGTGGTAAGTGCTGTGACGTTAAAAGCCT
The DNA here is from genome assembly GCF_014529385.1 of Adiantum capillus-veneris. Classification (NCBI taxonomy): domain Eukaryota; kingdom Viridiplantae; phylum Streptophyta; class Polypodiopsida; order Polypodiales; family Pteridaceae; genus Adiantum; species Adiantum capillus-veneris. Next base: position 66,392,330 of record NC_140948.1, read on the forward strand.
TCATGTTTTTGTGATGCCAACTAAAGAGGAGGGCTATCCATTGATCTTGGGAAGGCCATGGTTGATGGCCATGAAGGCAAAACAGGACTGGGGCACTGGCTTTCTATGCATGACTGGTAAGAAAGGGGAAACAATCTACTACGACATGAAGACCGGCAAGCAGAAGCAAATGGACCTAGAGACATCAGCAGATGAAACCACTAGTGAGTCTTCCACTTATGAAGAGGAGACCACTTCCACAGATGAAAGGGACGTAGTAGTGACGCCAAAGAAGAATGGTAAGTGAAGGGTCTGCGTCGACTACAAACCACTAAATGTAGCCACAAAGAGAGACCACTTCCCTATCCCTTTCTTGGATGAAATTCTAAATGAAGTAGCTGGTTTTGAGTGCTACACCGTGTTGTTGAAATGGTGCATGAAAACTGCTCAATGAGCAACTGGCCCTTGGCCCTTGTCGTTGACCCCCATTGGTTTTGCCCCTTGCATTTTATTACTTATGAAGTTGAACAATTTCCACTACCCTTTGGCAGTTTGTGGACTTCGTTCCTTGAAACTGCAAGTGGGAAGGTTCTAAGAATGGACCATCAACCAGTACTAAGTGATTTAGTAATCACGTGTTGGGTTGTACCCCAAACTGTATTCATATAAGCACTCTTAGTGCTAATAGGAGTTCCACTGAAATTGGAGTCGTATGCACACATAAAATGCGGAGTGCAAAAATAATGTCCAAAAAATTACTAATGGCAAGTCTCTTGCTTGTCCATTTACAAACAAATGGCTCTTAGCCATGCCCAAGAGGTGGTAAGTGATGGCTCTTAGCCCTTCCTCTTGGCTCATAGCTCCTCCTGTTACCGTGTTATCATAGAAAGAGTGTAATAAACTCGTGTCTAGTTTCACCTTTCCCGCATAGAAGTTGAAAAGAGAGAGAAAGAGAGAATGTTGGGATGAGGAAATCCCCTTATTCTGGTGTGTTGTATGCCCTTTTCAAATGCTTGAGTGCAGACCGTGCCTTTGTCATATCTTATCCTATAAGCATACATTAGTGTAAGTGTACCATGCCCTTGTAGAGAGAGGTACCAAAAGTCACATCTTGACCCACTTAACATGTATGTGAGCGTGATTGTATCAGGGTGCATATGGCATGTCGCATGTGAATAAACATAAAAATAAAATGTCTAAAAACAACAAAAACTGAGCTCGTCCTTGACAGAGTAGCTAGTGCTATAGTGGAAGCGTATGCAATGATGGCGGTGTGTGTCCATCATACTAGTATGTCATACGTACTGATCAAAAAATAGAATGATAAGCCCTTGGTTACAGTGACAATCTCAACAGAGAGATCTTTTTCAAAATGAAAAAGAAAACATAGACGAAAACAAACGTAACATGAAATTGACTAACCTAGTCGCCCACTTGTGGGTAGGTTTCTGGTAGTGCACTCAAACCGGTGCATAGCCATAGATGCAAATAACTTGAGAGTGGTCGGATATCCCGCACATGCCTTCTTGGCTTTGTTGAATCCGATCGCTAGTGAGAAAACATGCAGACATGTTGCAAAGACTCCTAATTATGTATGCATAGTCCGAACGTCGAACATTGCTTGGCCGTATGTCTAAGAGGGAAGCCTTGCTTCCTTGGCAAAGTGTAGGTAATGGGCGGCCTAGTCTAGGTCTCTGCCTTCTTGACCAATGGTAGTAACAGGTTGTGTTGATCTCCTTTGGGCATATGGGCCCCATGCTCCCAACTTATGACAGTGTCGAGAAGGATGCCACATTGAAAGCATAAAATCACGACAAGTAATAAGTAGCTAAAAAATAGAGCGAATAAAGTGTACCTGTAAAGTGCAAGGCACTGTTAAGGGCGAAAGTGTCACAATTGTGCTAGATGATGGTAGTAGCCATGATTTCATTTCTACACGCTTGGCATAGTAACTCTCTGAAATCTCATCACCTCGCAAAGTCAAAACTATTTTTAATAATCAATGTTTTAATTGTAAAACCCAAGTCACTGTAGAAGTTTGCGTTGGTGAATTTACACAAGCATGTACATTTCTGGTAGCACCATTGCATGGTCTTGATATGATTTTGGGAATGTCGTTTCGTCTCATGAGTTTGACCCGTTGATTAATTATAAAACATGTACAATGTCTCTCACTCATAATAATAAAATTTTCTCCATCCAAGCAACACTAGCACATCAAAAATTTCCACTCTTCTCTCACACTCAAGCCAAAAGAGCAATTAAAAAACAAGAGAAAACATATCTAGTGTTGGTAAATCAAATTTCCGCTGAAACTAAAACTTCACGTAGCTCCACACACGATGAATTTATGTCACAATTTAAATAATGTTTCATGCATGAACTACCACCTGGAATTCCACCATCACGCCCAGAAGACCACAAAATTGACATTATACCGAGTAGTGAACCTCTTTGTAGAGCACCTTATCGTGTAAATCCAACCGCACACAGGGAGATACAAAATCAAATCACTAGTTTACTTGACCGAGGCCTAATTTGACCTAGTAGTTCACCATACGGAGCTCCAATAATTCTTGTCAAGAAGAAAAATGGAACCTTTCATATGTGTATTGACTACCGGGTTTTAAACAAGATCACCATTAAGAAAAGGTTTCCTATTCCTAGAGTGGACGATCTTTTAGAAAAATTGAAAGGGGCAAACATCTTTAGCAAAATTGACCTTAAATCAGGGTATCACCAAGTCAAAATGTTTGAACATGATGTCCATGATATTGCTTTCATAACACAAACTGGACACTATGAATTTCTTGTCATGCCATTTGGTTTGCAAATGCACCAGCCACATTCACACGCATGATGAATAGAATTTTCATTGACCATCAAGATTTTGTGATTGTATTTTTTGATGACATTCTGGTATTTAGTAAATCTTAAGAAGAGCATAAAGAGCACTTAACACGTTGTGACTGGGAGGAAAACACACACAGCGCCTCTATAACGACCCGACACACACTCTTGGAATGATACACACACACACTAGGGGGCACCACTCGGCTTACACAACACACCTGGCCGAGACAGGGAACACACCTCTGGAGTGAGAGGAGAGAGACTATCCACTTGCCCACTCCACACACACACACACACACACACAAAAAACTCAGCTCAAAAGAGGAGAATTTCTGATGTTTAGATACAATTGATCTTGGGCCAACACCAAGGGGGCAAATAGCTCACACAGTATGGGTAAAATAAGCCAGATACAATCACAAACTGGAGCAGAAGATTCGCTCATAGGAGAAACTTACACAACAAAAACAGCAGAAAAAGAGTGAGGAATTTGTCAAAATCGACAGCGCCATCGTGTCCGGAACGGCCCAAAACCCCAATCTACAATGTCAAAGTGCTCAAGTCCGACCTCGGATGAGCAGTTTACGGCCAAAACAAGCTCCAAAAACCCCAAAAAACACAGCTGCGGCTGTTCCTCCTCTCTTCTCCACGTTTTTTCTGGTCTTCTCTCTTTTTTTTCAGTTCCCACACTTAGCTTTATTACTTGGGTACCCTTGGCCTTTTAGATGACCTCAAACGGACCCCGAACAGGCCAAAAACTGACCTCGCAGTGCATAGTTGTCACCTTTTCGCATCATCCGCACACCTGGCACTCAGCTTTTTTCAATAATGCATCTCGCCACCACGTGAAGTGGCCCCAAAATATGGTCCTCATGATGACGTTTCTGCATAACTCTCACAAGAAAACACCCACGGTGTGTCCATACTTCTCCACGTGCAAGTATTGACCTCGTTCGCCCTCCTGACGCCACTCGATGCCATCTGACGCACCTACTGACCTCACGTCGTCGGCCCGAATTTTTACGCGCTACCAAATCCTCCTTATTGTAGAAAAAAACACAGTGGTACTGGTAATAGTGAAAATCAATGCACTATGTACATGTTGTCCTACCTGTACACATGTGGGCCCCACGTAACCACCTGGCTCTGAAAAATGGGCAATCCTTTATTCGATGCACCATGCATGTATATGTACATATGCACAATCCCTTGCTCCAAAAAACTCCTGACATAATTTGCCCATCCCCTAGCCTGCTAGATCATTCATGATCAGCAGCAGCAAAGAGAGATATGAGACTCGCCGCATCACATGTCTCCTTATCCCTCACCAACACTACTTGATCCACAGACAGCTCATCCTCCTCGACCATCATCAACCTGGCATGATAGAATTTAAGACTCAATCCATTTACCCTTGACTTATGTAGAACACCATCCAGGTTAGCCAGCTGATATGTGCCATTTGGAAAACACTCCACTACCTTGAAAGGGCCTTCCCACTTAATTTGAAACTTCTTTTGGAAGGTGTTGTCCAGCTTACTGTTGTAGCGCAAAACCAAGTCATGTTTCTTGATACCCTTACTTTTGAACTTTTCATTCATCTTTGCCAAAGCCTTATCCTGCATCTGCCCATAATGCTCCAATGCGCTCATACTATCCAACTGAACCTCTTGTAACTGCAAGAGCCTCTCTTTGAATGCATCACTAGGTGGCCCAAGAAACTTCTCCAACATCTTGACCGCAGGCAACTCTACCTCCACAGGCAATAGTGCTTCCTTTCCATACACCAAATGAAATGGAGTAAACCATGTACCTATCTTCACCGAAGTACGGTAAGCCCATAATGCACTAGGCAATTCCAAATCCCAATTCTTTCCTTGGTGCTCTGTCACTTTAGAAAGAATTTGTACCAACTCACCATTGAATCTTTCATTTAATCCATTACACTGCGGGTAATAAGGAGTGGTATGTTGGTGCCTAATCTTCATCTTTGTGCATAAGAAGTCTAGCAATTTAGCTCTAAATCCTGGCCCCTTATCTGAAAGTAGCTCTAATGGCACCCCAAACTTGCAACATATTTCATCATACACAAATTTTGCCACATCCTTTGCAGTGATCTGTTTTACTGTTATAGCCTCTTCCCATCTAGAGAGATAGTCCACTGCCGTCAAGATATAGCTTTCGCCCCTGCTTGTGATAGGTAACGGGCCTATTGCATCAATCCCCCACTTTTCAAACACATCAAACTCCATAATGGTTTTTCGTAGCTCTGGCTTCAACACTCTCTTCCCAAATGCTTGACACCTATTGCAAGACCTACACCAATGGTGAACATCCTTGTGCAAACTAGGCCATACATACCCCTCTTGCAAAATCTTATGCAAGGTGATCTTTAGAGAAAAATGGCCACCACATGCGCCTTCATGATTCTCTTCCAACGCTCTGTAAAGCTCCTCCCGCCAAGGTACACGTCTCAACACGAGATCAGCCCCTTTCATGTATAAGTCATCACCAATCAATTTGTACCTGTATGCTCTACGCACAAAGCCATACTTCTTAGACTTCTGAATCTCCTTTGGAATGATTCCTGCTAGCAAAAACTCCTCTTCTTGAGCCAAACTTTCCCGGCCATGATAAAGAGGTAAAGTGGTCCTCAACACAAATAGCTCCCCAATCATGCCTTGAGATGCTTCATGTGCCTCTCCATTTAGAGCACGTTCAATGTGTCTGATGCTCCATGCTTCAAACTTTTTTAACAGGCCTTTAGTTCTGAAGCACATTTCCTTCAATGAGGTGTTCTTGCTCTTCCACACACCCAGCACTTGCTTCACCACTAACAAGGCATCACCTTTTATGCTCAACCTTCGAACCCCATGCTTCAAACAAATGTGTAATCCGGCTTCCAATGTAGCATATTCAGCCTCATTTTTACTATGCGCACCCAATTTGAACCCTCTCTTGCATACTAGCTTCCCCTCTGGATCATAAAGTGCTATACCCCCTGAAGCTGCATCGTGGCTCTTTCTGTATGAACCATCAAAGAACAACACATGTGCATTGCTGATCTGTGGCACTTCTTCAACTACCTTTCTCACCACCTCTTCCTTAACAATAAGGGGATTCTCCTTGTAGGTCAACAAATCAGCTAGGGTAGCCCTTGTACTATCTTCCACTAGAAAAGAGAACTCAAACTCTTGCAGCTCAAATACCCATTTCTTCACCACATTTGACATGTTAGTACCATTAATTAACTGTGGCAAAAAGGCATAACTCGTCAAGAAAACAAAAGGCCGTGGTAGCAAGTAATGACGAAATCGTCGACAAGCAAATATTACACTGGCCATCACTAGCTCTACTTCCGAGAACTTTCTCTCCGCTACCAACTTCACTCGGCTTGCACAATACAATGGCCTCATATAATGGCTGCCCTTCCCCTTTTGCAATAGCATGGCTTCAATGGAATCATCCCCTACTGATGGATTTACATAAAACACTTTCTCCCAATCAGGAGCCTGCATGGCTGACAACCCCCCTAACACCTCTTTCACCTCTTGAAACACTTCTTCACACTTGTCATCCCATTGCAATGGATCATGCTTTGCCACTTGCTGTAATGGATAAAGAAGCTGCGAAGACAATGGAATAAACCGTGCCATGTACTTCACTTTGTGTATAAAGGTTGCCAATTGCTTCGTACTCGTAGGTGATGGAAGAAGAATAATAGACTTAACCTTGTCTGGATCAGCCTCAATGCCATTTTCTGACACCATGTGGCCCAATAACTTCACCCTTGGCTGTGCTAGATGACATTTCTTTGGATGTAGTTGTCCTCCACATTCATCATATCGAGCCAATACCATCTACAGCTTCTCATGGTGTTCAACCCTACTGCTATAAACACAGAAGTCATCCATAAAAGCTTTAACACAACTACCAATGAATGGTTCCAACACCCAATTTGCTCTCTCTTGATAGAAGGAAGGTCCATTTGACAACCCAAATGGCAATACTGTGTAGCAATAGCAGCCCCATGGCGTAATAAAAGTTGTCTTTGTGCGGTCTTTAAGAGCAATCTTCAATTGAAAATAGCCTGAAAAACCATCACACACTATACCTCTCATAACCTGCCACTGAATCCAAGATCTGATCAATGAATGGAAGAGGATATGGGTTCTTCTTAGTGGCTGCATTTAAGGGTTTAAAATCTACACAAATCCTCCACTTCCCATCCTTCTTTGGACTGACTACTACTGGACTCACCCATTCGGTGGTCTCCACAGCGACTATGAACCCTGCCTTCAACAACTTGTCCACCTCTTCTCGCAAGGCTTCCATTTTCTCTTGACCCATCCTTCTTAGCCTTTGCCGCACTGGCTTAGCACCTTCTTTCAGCTCTATATGCATCTCTTCCCCCTTGAACCCTCTGATCTCTTCATATGAAGTAATGAACAAATCAGGAAAACTAGCTAGCATATGCAAATATATATCCTTCTCCATAGCTGAGAGGTCTCCACTAATCATTTGCGTCATTAATTCCTGCTTCTTTGACAACTCAACCTTGGTTTGCATCAGCCCTTCAATCACTTCATAAGTCCCTTCACTTTCATCCTCGACTTCATTTGCAAATGCGATTAAACCAGACTCCTGGATTTCTTTATCCATCAAAAGAAATGCAACATCAGCATCCTCATCACTGCTGGTAGTGCTATCACTGTCCTCGTCTGTCACCGTGGAAGAGTCTTCATCACTAGACCCATCCTCATCTTCATAAACCTCCTCTAATCGTTTCCTTGTGTCCATATTATAAAGCTTCTTGGTACCTGTCTTTCCATAGAGGCTTATCGTACCATGTCGCCAATCTTGAACAGCTCCCACTGCACGTAACCATGGTCTGCCTAGTATAATAGGATATGCTCCCAACCCTGTTGGCATCACATGAAAATCAACCACTGCCTTTGCATCATATGCCTTCACTTCTAAGCTCTTTACAACACCCAAGCATTTTACTTTTTGATGGTTTGCCAATCTGATCCAAAACCCTGACACCCCAGCCACTGTGAGACCCATCTTCTCAACGCATGAGTGTGTTATGACGCATATTTGGGCTCCGCCATCCACATAACCTTGTCCCAAATTTTTCCTTTTATGCCACACATCTACTATTGGACAAATGTCTGGTAGCTCATACATTGCCAACACCTTTACTGAACCTCTCTCTGGCTCCTTCTCCATTGGGTTAACCATCCTCTTCCACTGTCGCTTTAGCTTAGGCACCATCTCTATAAGCTGCCCAAAAGTAACATCTGCCTTCCTGCTCGTCAGATCCTCCCTCAAGTCATAGCTTAATTCCCCATCCCCTAGTGGAAAATTTGAAATATGAAACTTTCGACGAGCTCTCCTTTTTCTCTTGGCCTTGACATCCTCGCCTTCATGGCTCTTTCCTTTCTTCTTACTAGGACCTGGGGCACTTCTTCCTTCCTTTTCCTCTGTGGTCCTCTTCCCAATAGGCATCACTAATGTATCCTCTAGCTTTGATGCCTTCTCCAAGGTGACTACACTTAGCACTTTTGTCTTTTCTTTTTCCTCCTGGGTCAGTCCACTGGTTCCTTCGTCTCCCTTAATTTCGATGCCATAATCATTTGACCTAGTTAACACCTGTCTTGGCAATGGATACATGTCTCCCCCCATCCTTGGTGGCTTATCACATTGCGGGCTGATGTGACCCAACTCTCCACAATTATAACATGTGGGCGTCTGCCTCCCAAACCTACCATTGCTTTGTCCAACACCATTCCTAGGCCTTTCTTCACCTCCTTGCTGATTTGCAAACCTCCCTCGACCTCGATTATTTCCCACTTGACCTAGCATGTTTAGGCTGAGATTCTTCATCAAATCTACCATTTGCCTCATGTCTTGCCTTAACCCATCATCTTGCACTGCTGTAGTGACCACTGCTGGCATAACCTGAGTAGTAATAGGAACCACTGGTTCATGATGAACCCCTGACATACGACCTTGTAAAGAGTCCATAGGCTGAAATTCAGACCTCATGGGCAAAGACTCCACCCCTAACTAGCTCATTTTCCTCAGCTTCCACTCTTTGTTCCTTGCTACCTCTAGTGCATCTTCATATGTCCTAGGCTTCTTTAGCTCCACTCTCCAACGTATATTCTTCCAAAGACCAGCTAAGAACCTGTCCTTCTTCATCATGTCAGGCGGGGGTACCTGTGGTGCTAAGGCCTTGCACATTCGCTCCCATGCCAATGAAAACTTACGTATGTACGCATCTACTGGCTCACCTTCCTTTTGCACCAAAGCCTGTACTTCTTGCCACACTTTGTCAGGATCTTCTATCTTCACAAACTCCACTTCCAACCCATGTCGTAGATTGTCCCAACTCAACCTTATAGGTGTATCGGCCACACGCAACTCCTCTTCAAATGCTTTGGACCAAGCTCGTGCATCACTCTTCAAACAAATTTGGAGAAGACGTAACATTTGCGCCGGTTCATGAATCTGGTTGCTAATGCAGGCAACCTCCATCTTTTCCAGAAAGTCCTCCACATCTTCATCACTTCTTCCATGAAACTTCGGATAAGAGAAAGCCATGGCTAGAGGACCCCTTCAAACACACGTGCAAGAACCCAAAACTTTTCACTACCCAATCCCTAGAACTTCAATGGAGCTCAACTTTAGATAAGGACAAACACATGCACATCAAATGAGTTTTCATAGTTGATCAACGGAATGACAACAGGCAAAGGACATTCCAGGATCTCTCTCAATCTTCTTGGCCCAAACATAAAGACTATGCGCTGCTGGAAAAAGATCTTCTTGGACACATGAACATTAATCTGAATTCTTTGAGTTAAATGAAAAGGAGTGAACTGAGGGCCATTTTGATCATCCATTAAAGCCAACCATGAAGCTCCCAAGAAAGCACACCTGTCTTATCCTCTAATTTTGCCAAAATTTCAGCAGCATAACAGCATAAAATGGCTCAAAAGACCAAAAGACCAGCCATCATAACTTGGAAAAATTTTGACAGAGTTTCCCCAGAAGTAGAGCAATGAGAACCCAAAATATAGACTGTATCTGTATGCATAAACTGCCAACAATAGAACCCGAGCATCAAGTAGGACTCACTAGTACATAGCCTATGGCGAGGTCACAAAAAGGGTGCTCCAGCTACCTGTATCACCGAAAGGATCTCCACATTTGAGAATCCCCCAGCTCAATAAAAACCTCACACTATCGACCCTCACACGAAGGATAATGCAAATCGCGTATAGTCAAGTCTCAGAAATGACTATCTTCCAGACCAAGTCTCAGAAATGGCTGGGACTGCCAAATACAACCAAGTATGGCTCCACAAATGCGTACAATGGCAGTTTCCACAAGTAACGTACAATCCAGTAGACAATGCGCTCAAACAAGCGCCAAATGATGCATACCCACAACAACTGCAAGTGACACCACTGCTAGTATATCACTGTACTCCAGCTACCTGTACCTGTGTAAATCACCTGTACTTGTACCTGTCCCTGTAACTTGTAACCTGTAATCTGCAACCTGCAACCTGTAATCCCGAAGCTCGAAGCTCGAAGCAGAAGGTACTCGAAGAAGATCCTCCGTGGGGGCGCCAAAAGAATGTGAGCGGGATGAAAACACACACAGCGCCTCTATAACGACCCAACACACACTCTTGGGAAGATACACACACACACTATGGGGCACCACTCGGCTTACACAACACACCTGGCCGAGACAGGGAACACACCTATGGAGTGAGAGGAGAGAGACGATCTGTTTACCCACTCCACACAGACACACACACACACACACACCCAAAAAACTCAGCTCAAAAGAGGAGAATTCCTGATGTTTAGATACAATTGATCTTGGGCCAACACCAATGGGGCAAATAGCTCACACAGTATGGGTAAAATAAAAACAGCAGGAAAAGAGTGAGGAATTTGGCAAAATGGACAGCACCATCGCGTCCGGAACGGCCCAAAACCCCAGTCTACAATGTCAAAGTGCTCAAATCCGACCTCGGATGAGCAATTTACGGCCAAAACAGGCTCCAAAATGAGCAAAAACACAGCAGCGGCTGTTCCTCCTCTCTTCTCCACGTTTTTTCTGGTCTTCTCTCTCTTTTTTTAGTTCCCACACTTAGCTTTATTACTTGGGCACCCTTGGCCTTTTAGATGACCTCAAACGGACCCCGAACAGGCCAAAAACTGACCTCGCAGTGCATTGTTGTCACCTTTTTGCATCATCCGCACACCTGGCACTCAGCTTTTTTCCAATAATGCATCTCGCCACCACGTGAAGTGGCCCCAAAAAGTGGTCCTAATGATGACCTTTCTGCGTAACTCTCACAAGAAAACACCCACGTTGTGTCCGTCCTCATCCGCCTGCAAATATTGACCTCGTTCGCCCTCCTGACGCCACTAGATGCCATCTGACGCACCTGCTGACCTCACGTCGTCGGCCCGTGGATAGCTTCCTCGAGAAGTTTTACGTGCTACCAACTCCTCCTTATTGTAGAAAAAACACACTAGTATTGATAATAGTGAAAATCGCTGCACTATGTACATACTGTTCTACCTGTACACATGTGGGCCCCACGTAACCACCTAGCTATGGAAATTGGGTAATCCTTTATTCGATGCACCATGCATGTGTATGTACATATGCGCAATCCCTTGCTCCAAAAAACTCTTGACAACGTGACACCCCAGCCACTGTGAGACCCATCTTCTCAACGCATGAGTGTGTTATGACGCATATTTGGGCTCCGCCATCCACATAACCTTGTCCCAAATTTATCCTTTTATGCCACACATCTACTATTGGACAAATGTATGGTAGCTCATCCATTGCTAACACCTTTACTGAACCTCTCTCTGGCTCTTTCTCCATTGGGTTAACCATCCTCTTCCAGTGTCGCTTTAGCTTAGGCACCATCTCTATAAGCTGCCCAAAAGTAACATCTGCCTTCCTGCTCGTCAGATCCTCCTTCAAGTCATAGCTTAATTGCCCATCCTCTAGTGGAAAATCTGAAACATGAAACTTTCAACGAGCTCTCCTTTTCCTCTTGGCCTTGACATCCTCGCCTTCATGGCTCTTTCCTTTCTTCTTACTAGGACCTAGGGCACTTCTTCCTTCCTTATCCTCTATGGTCCTCTTCCCAATAGGCATCACTAATGTATCCTTTAGCTTTGATGCCTTCTCCAAGGTGACTACACTTAGCACTTTTGTCTTTCCCTTTTCCTCTTGGGTTAATCCAGTGGTTCCTTCATCTCCCTTAATTTCGATGCCATAATCATTTGACCTAGTTAACACCTGTCTTGGAAATGGATACATGTCTCCCCCCATCCTTGGTGGCTTATCACATTGCGGGCTGATGTGACCCAACTCTCCACAATTGTAACATGTGGGCGTCTGCCTCCAAAACCTACCATTGCTTTGTCCAACACCATTCCTAGGCCTTTCTTCACCTCCTGGCTGATTTGCAAACCTCCCTCGAGCTGGATTATTTTCCACCTGACCTAGCATGTTTAGGCTGAGATTCTTCATTAAATCTACCATTTGCCTCATGTCTTGCCTTAGCCCATCATCTTGCAATGCTTTAGTGACCACTGCTGGCATAACCTGAGTAGTAACAGGAACCACTGGTTCGTGATGAACCCTTGGCATGCGACCTTGTAAAGAGTCCATAGGCTGAAATTCAGACCTCATGGGCAAAGACTCCACCCCTAACTGGCTCATTTTTCTCAACTTCCACTCTTTGTTCCTTGCTACCTCCAATGCATCTTCATATGTCCTAGGCTTCTTTAGCTCCACTCTCCAACGTATATTCTCCCAAAGACCAGCCAAAAACCTGTCCTTCTTCATCATGTCAGGCGGGGGTACTTGTGGTGCTAAGGCCTTGCACATTCGTTCCCATGCCAATGAAAACTTTCGTATGTACGCATCTACGGGCTCACCTTCCTTTTGCACTAAAGCATGTACTTCTTGCCACACTTTGTCAGGATCTTCTATCTTCACAAACTCCACTTCCAACCCATGTCGTAGATTGTCCCAACTCAACCTTACAGGTGGATCAGCCACACACAACTCCTCTTCAAATGCTTTAGAACAAACTCGTGCATCACTCTTCAAACAAATTTGGAGAAGGCGTAACATCTGCGCAGGGTCATGAATCTGGTTGCTAATGCAGGCAACCTCCATCTTTTCCAAAAATTCTTCCACATCTTCATCACTTCTTCCATGAAACTCCGGATAAGAGAAAGCCATGGCTACCCAAGTTATACTGCTTTGAGAACCCCTTCGAACACACGTGCAAGAACCCAAAACTTCTCACTACTCAATCCCCAAAAACTTCAATGGAGCTCAACTTTAGATAAGGACAAACACATGCACATCAAATGAGTTTTCATAGTTAATCATCGGAATGACAATAGGCAAAGGACATTCCAGGATCTCTCGTAATCTTCTTGGCCCGAACATAAAGACTATGCACTGCTGGAAAAAATTCTTCTTGGACACATGAACATTTATCTGGATTCTTTGAGTTAAATGAAAAGGAGTGAATTGAGGGCCATTTTGATCATCCATTAAAGCCAACCATGAAGCTCCCAAGAAGGCACACCTGACTTAACCTCTGATTTTGCCAAAATTTCAGTAGCATAACATCATAAATGCCTTAAAAGACCAAAAGACTAGCCATCATAACTTGGAAAAATTTTGGCAGAGTTTTCCCAGAAGTAGAGCAGTGTGAACCCAAAATATAGACTGTATCTGTATGCATAAACTACCAACAATAGAACCCGAGCATCAAATAGGAATCATTAATACATAGCCTATGGCGAGGTCACAAAAAGGGTGCTCCAGCTACCTGTATCACCGAAAGGATCTCCACATTTGAGAATCCCCCAGCTCAATAAAACCTCACGCTATCGACCCTCACACGAAGGCTAATGCAAATCTCGTATAGTCAAGTCTCAGAAATGACTATCTTCCAGACCAAGTCTCAGAAATGACTGGGACTGCCAAATAAAACCAAGTATGGCTCCACAAAGGCGTACAATGGAAGTTTCCACAAGTAACGTACAATCCAGTAGACAATGCGCTCAAACAGGCGCCAAATGAGGCATAGCCACAACAACTGCAAGTGACACCACTGCTAGTATATCACTGTACTCCAGCTACTTGTACCTGTGTGAATCACCTATACCTGTGCCTGTCCCTGTAACCTGTAACGTGTAATCTGCAACCTGTAATCCCGAATCTCGAAGCTTGAAGCTCGAAGCAGAAGTTACTCGAAGAAGATCCTCCGTGGGGGCACCAAAAGAATGTGAGTGGGAGAAAAACATACACAGCGCCTCTATAACGACCCGACACACACTCTTGGAATGATACACACACACACACACACACACTAGGGGGCACCACCCTGCTTACACAACACACCTGGCCGAGACAGGGAACACACCTCTGGAGTGAGAGGAGAGAGACTATCCACTTGCCCACTCCACACACACACACACACACACACACACACACACCCAAAAAACTCAGCTCAAAAGAGGAGAATTCTGATGTTTAGATACAATTGAGCTTGGGCCAACACCAAGGGGGCAAATAGCTCACACAGTATGGGTAAAATAAGCCAGATACAATCACAAACTGGAGCAGAAGATTCGCTCATAGGAGAAACTTACACAGTAAATTCAGCAGAAAAAGAGTGAGGAATTTGTCAAAATGGACAGCGCCATCGCGTCCAGAACGGCTCAAAACCCCAGTTTACAATGTCAAAGTGCTCAAATCCGACCTTGGATGAGCAGTTTACGGCCAAAACAGGCTCCAAAAACCCCAAAAACCACACTTGCGGCTGTTCCTCCTCTCTTCTCCACGTTTTTTCTGGTCTTCTCTCTCTTTTTTCAGTTCCCACACTTAGCTTTATTACTTGGGCACCCTTGGCCTTTTAGATGACCTCAAACGGACCCCGAACAGGCCAAAAACTGACCTCGCAGTGCATAGTTGTCACCTTTTTGCATCATCCGCACACCTGGCACTCAACTTTTTTCAATAATGCATCCCGCCACCACGTGAAGTGGCCCCAAAATATGGTCCTCATGATGACCTTTCTGCATAATTATCACAAGAAAACATCCACGTTGTGTCCATACTTCTCCACGTGCAAGTATTGACCCCGTTCGACCTCCTGACGCCACTCGATGCCATCGGACGCACCTGCTTACCTCATGTCCTCGGCCCGCTGATAGCTTCCTTGAGAAGTTTTATGCGCTACCAACTCCTCCTTATTGTAGAGAAAAACACAGTGGTACTGGTAATAGTGAAAATCGATGCACTATGTACATCGTGTCCTACCTGTACACATGTGGGCCCCACGTAACCACCTAGCTCTGAAAAATGGGCAATTCTTTATTTGATGCACCATGCATGTATATGTACATATTTGCAATCCCTTGCTCCAAAAAACTCCTGACAACGTGTATTTGATCTGCTGGCACAAAATCACTTGTATTTGAATCTTGAAAAGAGTTTATTTTTTCAATCTGAAATTGAATATTTGGGACACATTGTATCGGGTAAGGGAATACATGTAGAACCCAAGAAAATTGAAGCCATTCAATCATGGCCTAGACCCAAAAATTTGCATGAGCTACGTTCTTTCATCAATCTGTAGCTATTACAGGAAATTTGTTTGTAACTTTGCTTACAAATCACATTATTTGACTCTCTTGTTGAAGAAAAATACACCTTATGAATGGACTGATTTATAAGCAAGCTCATTTAATGCACTTAAACATGCTTTGACTAATGCACCTGTATTGCAATTGCCTGATTTTGAAAGACCATTCTTTGTGGTAGTCACTGATGCTAGTGGAAAAGGTATCAATGCAGTCCTTATGCAAGATAACCATCCACTTGCTTTTGAAAGTTATAAATTCAAACCTTCCGAAACAAACTTCAGGACTTATATAAAGAGTTGACTGCTGCTGTGGGACATGCATTGAAAATTTGGAAACACTATGTAATGGGTACTGATTTGATCATAAAAACAGATCAACAAAGTATCAAATATTTACTTTCTCAACCCTTAATAGATAATAGACATATTAAGCGGGCCGCTTTTATTCAAAGTTTCCAGCCCAACATGCAATACCAACCTGGTAAAGAAAACGTTGTAGCTGATGCTTTGAGTAGACGACCTTCACTTAATCATTTATCAACCATTACAGAAACTTCATTTGACACTATGCCTGACACTTATGCACATGATGATGACTTCAAAACGACATGGTTGCATATGCTTGACAATTCTGCGCACACATTTCTCGAATACACTATTCAAGAAAACTTCCTTTATTTCAAAGAAAAATTGTGTGTGACTAAATCTTTCCGTACATTAATTATTGAAGAATTGCACAAACCACCCTATGCTAGACATAGAGGGTTTGCTACAACTTTTCAAAATTTATGTTGTGATTTCTATTGGCCTACTATGAGAATGGATGTTAAATAGTATATTTCCACTTATTTGATTTGTAAAAAGATCAAAGCAGCTACATGTAAGAAATTAGGACTTTTACACCCTCTCCCCATTCCTAAAAGACCTTGCGAACACATTTCAATGGAAGTTTTGTTACTGGTTTCCCACTCACAGTGCACAAGCATGACATGATTTGGACTATTATTGACCGCTTTTCTAAACAAGCGTATTTCATTCCTTGTAAGAAAATACTCACATCACATCAATCACACTGCCACCACGGGTGAATATCCATTTGAAGTTGTACATGGTCACTCTCTTCCTACTGTTGCTTCACATCTTTCTAATGTTGTGCCTGCCGTTGATGATTTCACTACTAGCTTTCATGATATTTATGCAACTGTGCATTCTGCTATTAGACACTCGGAAAAGAACTTTACACTAACCATGCTAACAAGCACCGCAAGGCACACCAATTGAAAGAAGGTGATTATGTTTTACTTTGCATTGAAAAATGAAGGATTAAAATTGTTGTTACCAATGTCTTTGCTAAGCTTGCTCCTCGTTTTTATGGACCTTTTAAAATTTCAGCTGTCATTAATGATGTTTCTTTCCGTTTAGACCTACCTGCACATTGGCACATTCAAAATGCATTTCACATTAGTCTTTTACGACCATTCAGAGGACCCCTCCTACACACCACATTTATGAAGACCCACCTTCACTTGTAGACCAAGAAGAACAACTCATCCCTGACACAATAGTTGATCACGTGACCACCACCACACGCACTGGCATGGTCTATAACCGTTACCTTTTGACTTTCAAGGGCCACCCTAGAGAGGATGCCAAATGGATGCCTGAAACGTTTTTTTTCATTTTCCCCGACCTTCTCCACAGTTTCCATCACTCACGGTCTAGTTGATTTCTCTATTGAGCAACTGAGGACAGTTGCTATCCTTGGTGGGAGGGATGTCATGAGACTAGGCACCTTCTTGTTGTAGTGGTTAACTGCAATTGGGATAGCTGGCGTAATGGTTAATTATGTGCTGTCTATTTATTTTTCTAATTGAGTTGATGATGATGATTTTGTAGAGTGGAATGCGGGAATTTGATGAAGAGGCGTCGGCAATTACTCTTGGCCATTTTATATTCACATAGTATTTTATAATTTCATTTTAATAAGCCACTATGGCTATGTAAATAATTGTAGTGGAAACTCCCCTTATGGGTCATGCAAGAACTAATGAGATTCACTCATTTACAAAAGTGAAGTGGTTGTAAATAATTGTAGTGGGAACTCCCCTTATGGGTCATGCAAGAATTAATGAGCTTCACTCATCTACAAAAGTGAAGTGGTTGTAAAAAGAGGGGCCTCAATTTTTGGCACCTTAAACTCACAAATAATCTATTAAATACCAACTCCACAAGAGAGGTGTTGTGGAGTTTGGGGCTAGATTTAGGCCTTTCTCTTGCAGATTCTCTTCTCTACTCTCTTATGCTATGTTCTATTTGCTGTGTACTCTCTAATCAAGTCTCCATCTCTTACAACTCTCTTACACACTCTTACAAGCTTGTCTATGTCAATTCTATGTTCTGTGTGTGTGTGTGTGTGTGTGTGTGTGTGTGTGTGTGTGTGTGTGTGTGTGTGTGTGTGTGTGTGTGTGTGTGATAGTCTAGGTGTGTGTGTGTGTGCGCTTGGAAATTGGGAAAAGAGGTGGACAGGTTGATGGTGATGTTTGTGAGCATGATCTGAATAATTTAAGCAACCGATCTTCCCCTCTTCTCCCAACACCTCGATACTACTGCGTGATGAGGTCGATGTATCCTGGGTTCTTCGAGCGAGTCTTTTTCCTTGCTCAAATTTTTCCTCATCAAAAGATATATCTTTATCCTCATTTTGGTTTACCTCTTAGAGGGCCCTTTAACTTCTCACCTCATACTAGAGAGATCAATGCAACAATTTCACTACAAATTCTTCCTATTGATGAAAGGCTTAATATGTGCCCTGCATGTGATAGTTGCTTTTGTGATCATGTAATGGATGGGCTTATTGACCTCTAGAAAATCTATATTTGTGGTATCTCTTAACAAGTTTGTCATTTATTAAGATCTTTGTTCTTATCGATTTCTCTTGACAAATACAAGTAAATTCATTCTTATGTTCCTATGTCTGGTATTTTGTAGAATCCCTTGAGAGAAATAAAAATGTAGCTAGCTTAGTTACAAAGGATAACATAATATTGTTATTATGTAGCAAAAAAAAAGTCATATTACAAAAGGTAGCATTTCTTGAAGGACACAAAAAGTAACAAGATGGAGCTTGTACTCATCAATTACATTAGCTAGGGAAGATTAATATGATCACAAAAGGAGAAATCTCATTACAAAAAGATGAGGATACTGAGAAATAAGATGTTCGTGGTCTTCCTAGGAAGTATCTTTAGTGGGATAGCCCTCCCACTAGACCCAAACCTCCCAAACTATTTTCTATGTAGCAGCTTTGGTTCCTTCATGTCTAGACTTTTCTCTAGCTCCATCCTCATACTCTTCATTAGTCTCAAGAATGGGAAATTGCCAATTCCAGTTACTAGTAACCAAGGTAGCATAAACATTGGCATGTTCATCTATCTCATCCTTTACCGAGACAAAGTTTACTATTGTTGACCTAGGCGGATTGACGATTGGCCTTTGAGAACAAAAATGAGTGGTAGCGGGAGTTCTTGCTTGGGTTGGATTTCTTCTTGCTCCAAGGTTTTTGAATTGTCCCCTTGATTGGGTGGATTTGAAGGTTAATAGGGAGGCTTGAATTACTAGGGTCATTTCCTTTAGGGAATTGGGCCTTCTTATGACCAAATTCCCAGAATTTATAGCACTGAATTCTCCTTCCACTCTGAGTGACTGGAAGAGAATTCCCATGAACAAATCTTGGTGGTGATTGGGGTTGGACAACTGGATTTGGTATAAATGGTACTTTGGTTGTTTGACAGGGTTGACTAGGGTAGGAAGGAAATTTGCGTTGCCTATTGGTTGTAATGCCTCTCTAAAAAAGGCTCTTATGCTTTGACTTGGTTTGGATTAGAGTGTCTGCGAGTGAGACAGGTCATAGGGACTGTACTTTGGGAGCAAAATCTTCTCCAAGCCCAAGGATGAAGTGACTTAGCTTTTGTTCCTCTGTCACATGAGAGGAGCATATTGTGAAAGTCGGACAAACTCCTCATAGTAAGCTTCAAAAGACCTATTCCCTAGCTTGCAAGAAAGAAATTTTTTCATCTTGGTGGAATAATCTAGGGGAAGATATCTTGAGATGATGATTTAACTCATCCCACCTTTGGGTCACCTCTGCTACTTGGCATAATTGGCAGTTGAGCTTCCACCATGTTTTTGTTGGTCCTTCTAACTTAGCTCTCCCCATTACTCCCTGAGCAACTATATTGTAGCTGGTAAGAGAAAAGTACTCATCCATCTGTATTATCCATTCTTTTAGTTGAGTAGGCACATCATCACTGTGCCTAGAAAGGATTTGGTTGCACATATTTGAGAAGGGACTTGAGATCCTTGTGACACCCAAAATCCTCTTTGAGGAATGTAGCAAGTGGAATCTGATTTGATACAGGGACAACTTGAGGTGTTGGTGGCACTCGTGCATCATGAACCACAGGATTTGAAGCATTAGCTTTCAATGAGTCCTAAGCAATTCTATCTCTTGGAGGTCTACGTGGCATACCTTATAGCTGGGGCAAACAAAACTACTTCCTCTTAGTGATAGATTGCCAAATACTCAAGGTTAGATGTAAAATTATTTAAAAGTCAGACATTTCAGAAGATGGACTCTCTTTATCTCATCCAAATTTTTACATGTGGGAAACAATTAACGGTCAAGGGAAGCACTTTTTTTAAAAACAAAATTTTTAAATAATTGTAAGTTCTTCCATTTCATGCTTTTGAGAGGATTGTCTTTAAATGCCTAGGGCTCATAGTATATCCAAAATATAATATTATAGACTTGGATTAAAATAAACGATGATAGACCGCTTTTGGCGTGTACAAAGTAGCGTTTATATGCATGTTCATATGTACAAAAGGATGTAAATACATGCATTCGGGAGATTTGAAAAGTGGTTTCAAGTTCCAAAAAAGATGCAACGTGTACACATTGTGAATAGCCAGGTTCGTGCGCTAGCAGTCGGACACATGTACATGCCCGTATAGGGTATCGGGGCCTTGGATATGGTTTTAGGTGGCTTATTTTGGTTCTAGAGAATGTGTTTGAGCTCTCTAGAATGTAAATAATGCAAGAGAGAAGTGTGGGTACTCTCATCCCGCTCAAGAAGTTTGGGACATGCAGTAACTGTCTATTTACGGTGCCTGATCTGCGGGGCGGTAATGCGTGCACCGCCCTAGAAGTGGTTAAAAATAGAATGTGGGGATGTGGAAAAGTGCTTTGGGTATCGAGGATCAAGCATGATAATTTGGTGAATTTTGGAGTCCGTTAGGGGTTTTTCTTGCGAAAAATGCCCGTCAGGGGTCAAAACGGGCCAAAAAAGGTCAAAATGGTCAAAAAGGTGTGAAATGGCTTCAAATTGCCACATCACTCACGGTGGTGTGAGTGTTCCAGCTGAGGGAGGACTTTTGAATAGTAATATCAACACTTTCACCCCTTTGTGTGTGGGAGGGAGCAGGGTTCCTACATGTGGTCCAGTGCAGTCCCGTTGCGTTCGCGTCCTGTTTTCGAGTGTGTGGAGGAGTGAATGAGAGCTTTCTCTCTTCAATTTTGCACTTGGGAGAGTCTATGGGAGTTCTGAGGTTTCCATGGATGTGTGTATGCAACGAATTGAGGGAAGAAGGTGCGGCTTTCTGCAAGACTATGTGACCCTGTATCGGTGCCATTAGGGTTGGTGCTACTCCAAAGAGTCCAACAAAGTGGAGTTTGGTGAAGCTTTTGCAATGGTTTGAGAGTGGATTTTTGTGGCTGGAGTTTTTGGTTTTTTGATGGTTTTTCTTGTATATTTTGGTCACCATCAAGTGTGATTTCAAGTGTTGATCACCTCGACTCACCTTGTAGTGTCTGCGGGCAGGCAAGGGCTTGTAGGTCGAGGCGTTTGGAGTTTGAATTGAGCTTGTGGGTAGAGTTTTCAGGAAGCTTTTGAGTGGTAGTGAGTGAGGTGAGGAATTTAAGTAATTCCTTGTGTTGTGTTGAATTGTCTGGGTGTGTGAGTGTGCGCACGACATCTTTTGCTCCATCATCCTTTGGCGATCCTGCTAGGGAGCAGAAATTTGCCGGTTGTGCACCCAAGTGGAGCGGTTTTGCTGTGAAGTTCGAGCTTCATTGAAGAAAATTGGTGGTTTGGCTGAGGTGCAAGACTTCAACTTTTGTGGATTACTCACGCAAGCGAGAAGCGACTCCAAAGAGATGGCTTATAGTCGGCCAGTGTTCACAGGGAAGGAGGATGTGAAGGACTGGATTGCAGACTTCGAGTGGCATACGCTTGGTATGCACATTGTGAATGACGAAGCAAAGCTTCATGTATTTCCTCTTGCACTCAAAGGAGAAGCTCGGCAGTGGTTTGAAGGTTTAGAGGAAGAAAGAAAGCAAACATGGGAGCAGGTGAAGCTGGAAATTTTTGACAGGTTTGGAAAGAAACTAACCGCAACAGAAGCGACAACAAAATTGAGAGGTTTGCAGCAAGATGTTCATGATAACTTTAAAGAGTTTTTGCAACACTTCAAAGGGCTTTGGGTTCAATTAGAGGCGGCATCCCAAGTACCTCCAGGGGATTTCTTTAAAGTAAGTCAGTTTATGGATTGTCTCCATCCAAGTGTAAGGGAGAAGGTTGATCAAGAGGAGCCTGCTACATTTGAAAGAGCTGTGGAAATTTCCGAGGCCAAGAGCAAGAAGATCAAGAGAAGGTGGGAGCAAGGCATGACACACGCTGAGCCAGTTGTGGTGCAACCAATGGTCCCTGTGACAACGGATGATAGAGTGGAACGAGTGGTTCAAGGTCCAGATCCTGTTACGGCCCGGGTTTTGCATGATCTTGCTGGTCAGTTTGCAAGAATTAAGAATTAACATAATGAATAGGAACCAAAGAGAGGAGCAGCCAGCTGGAAGAGGCAGGGGACGAAGGCTACAAGGTAGATGCTACAATTGTGATGAAGAGGGTCATTATGCCCCTGATTGTCCTGAACCACCAAGGGAGAGAGGAGGGATATACCCCCTATATGGACGTGGTCGAGGAAGAATAGAAGAGAATCATCAAGAATGGGCACTAGAAGCACCGCCGCTGCAACAACAACTGCAACCGTTGCTTGCAAATGGAGAAGGTAAGGCTATTAACATCATTACCCTTGAGCATCAAGATGTGGATGTTTTGGCCAATAAGAGAGCTAGGCATGATAGGGAGAAAGAGACAGAAGAAGAGAGGGAAACAAGAGCAAGGAAAGGAAAGGCTAAGGTAGAAGACAAACCAGAAAGTAGCAAGAGGCGGCGAAGAAGGAAAATTGGTCCAAAGGACTACCTCCTTGGCCAAGGTGTTGAAGAATATGATATTGTCGAGGACGACATACGAAATAAAAAGGCAAATTTATCTTTTGGTCAGTTGGTGGCTTTGAATGCTAAATTGAGGAGGCAGTGGACCAAGTGTGTGAGTACGCGGCTCCCTTCCAAGAAGGAAAAGCATCAAAGCATGGTGTCATCTTTGAGGGTTGGTCACCCAGTGGATATGGTGCCAATAGTTGAAGCTATGCTGGGAAAGAAGACGGAAGTGCAAGCATATGTGGATGGTGGTGCCCAGGTGTGTGTCATGACCGAGGCTATCATGAAGGAAGCAGGAGTTAAGATGTCATTGAATGCTTAGATCCGTATGAGGATGGCCAACCACAAAAAGGCAAGGTGTCTTGGAATAGCTGAAGATGTGAAGATAAAAGTCTTGGGGATTGAGTGCTTGGTTGATTGCTACGTGATGCAAGCGGGTGAGAATGCGTATCCAATCATTTTAGGGAGGCCATGGCTTATAACCCTTGGTGCTAAGCAGGATTGGGGCACGGGCTTGATCACCATCCCCGACAAAGAGAAAGGAAGGACACCTGTCTACAACATGAAGACACACGAGAGCCGTACACAGCCCCTAGTGGAGATGCAAGATACGGATTCGACAGAAACCACATCATACGATAGTGATGCTTCGTCTACATCATCAGAAGAAAGTGTAGAGGAAGGCTTGATGCAATTATGTCCTGATCTTTTTGGGATAAGTGTTGAAAAGGAAGCATAGATGCATGATGTGAAGGTCAAGGAGGAGAAGGATAGTCCAAAATCAATTGTAGAGCCTGCCAAAGTGAATGTAAGGAGCATGCTAGGAGAGGACTTGACAGGAAAAGAAAAAAAGGAGTATGAAGACATGTTCACGGAATTTCCAAAGCTATTCGCCACTGAATATATAGAGTTGCAAGGAGCTAAAGGAGTCGAGCATAGAATCAATCTAAAAGAAGGTGCCAAGCCAAAGGTTCAAAATCTTAGGAGGTTGGGGGTCATTCATGAGAAGGCTCTTCATGAAGAGGTGACGAAGCTTTTGGAAGCAGAGTTCATCTTTCGAGTGGAGGAGTCCGAATGGGTCTCTCCATTTGTTATTGTGCCCAAGAAGAACGGAAGATTTAGGATATGTGTTGATTTCAAACCTTTGAATGCTGCCACAAAAAGGAATCATTATCCACTAACCTTTTTAGATGAAATCCTCAATCAAGTTGCAGGTCATGAATGTTAATCATGGATGGATTTTCTGGCTACTTTCAGATCTTGATAGCGATTGAAGATCGATTGAAGAAAACCTTCATTACTCCTTGGGGTTGTTTTTCCTACAAAAGAATGCCTTTTGGGCTGGTTAATGCATATGCTACCTTCCAAGGATGAATGAATAGAGTGTTTGGTCCCTACTTGGGTAAGTTCATTCGTGTTTTCATGGATGACATTGGGTGTTATAGCTCAAGGGTCACACATTTGGAGAAGTTGAGGTTGAGTTTTGAAAGGCTTCAACAAGAGGGTGGGCAACTCAACCCAAAGAAGTGTAAGTTTGCTCATGCCAGAGTCCATTTGCTAGGACATGTGGTTTCCCAAAATGGAATAGAAGCTGACCCAAAGAAAGTTAAGGCTTTATTGCTTATGGATCCGCCTAGCAACACAAAGGATTTGGCATCATTTGTGCATAAGCTCAAGTACTTGTCACGTTTTTTTTGGATGCTATGTCAGTATGCGTATCCTCTCCAGAAATTGAGTCAAAGAGTTCAAGGGTTTGAATGGAATGAAGACATGCAACAGGCTTTTGATGGCATCAAGGAGGTATTTTGTGCTTTACCAACAGTGAGTCCTCCCAACTTGCAATCGATTTTCTATGTATCTATCAGTGTGGGGTCAGTAGCTTTTGGGTCGGTTCTCTTACAAAAGCAAGGAAGGAACTTCAAGCCAGTTTATTTCGACAGCAAGATGAAGAATGTAAGCGATTTCTCCTTCACAGAAATGGAACAGTGGGTATTCGCCTTGGTTCTTTCTTGTTGAAGGTTTAAAACCTATCTATTGCCCCAAAAGTTCTATGTGCTCACCACATCGAATCTTTTGCCGGATGTAGTACAACATTTGAAGCCTAGCAAGCGCATCTTAAAGTGGACTTTGGAGCTTCACGAGTATGAGTTTGGGTTTAAAGTGGATCATTCTGTTAAATCTCGACAGACATAGTGGTACATAAGGGGGGTGAGCTTCCATCTTACCCAAGGGTTGACAAGGATGATCATGAAGAGGAAGTAGATATTACAGATGCGTATACAATGATGTTTGATGGTGCATACATGAAAGTTCTTCAAAAGGCAAGTGGTGGGGTAGTCATTAAGAACCCAAAAGGCGATGTAATCTTTTCTAGAGCTTACAATCTTGATGAAGCTGAAAGTAACAATGAGGCCGAGTATCTCACGCTTTTCCTTGGGTTGAAGCAGTGTGTTGAGTTTGGACTGAAGAGGGTCGTTGCAAAAGGGGATGCATTGCTAGTCATGAATCAGTTGCTTGGTTTGTGGAATGTTAAGAAAGACAATTTGAAGAAGTGGTTCTATGGCATCAAGAAGCTTTTGCATGAGTTTGAGAAGATACAGTTTAAGCATGTTCCTCGTGAGTAGAATAAAGAAGCTGATGAATTGGCTCGGGACAAGTTGGATGCCTTGGTAGCTCCTTTAAAGGTCAAGGAAGCCTTGTATGCAGGAAGGGAATCATTGCAAGATGTAGAAGTATTTCTTGGTAAATGGAAATGTCCAGAGGGCATGTCAAAGGTTCGGCGTAAGAGTGCCCATAATACATGACATTAGTCGTGGCAGTGCAATCTATCTCTGCTGCTGTAAAATTGAATTTCAGTTTCTCATGCACATCCAATGAGAATTTAATCTTCTTGTTGGCTGCCTAGTAACTGATGTCCTCTTTGCTTTTGGTACTTGTCTTGGACTTTTGTGCCTTGGAAGTTTTGTCATCCTCTTGTATGTTGAAATTCTTTGTCATTTGACTGGTTGTAGCATGTCCCAAGTGCTTACTATCTTCTGTTGTAGCTCCTTGTTTGTGTTCATTGTTAGTTTCTGACTGTGACGCCTTGATTCTTGATTTCAGAAGCTCTCTGTCACTATTTACTTCTTCTAGCACTTGAAGGTCATTCAATGGTGACTTTTCTTCTTGGAAATGTTTTGAATCTTGTGTAGCAGGATGTTGAGGTTGACTCTCTTCTTCTGATGCAATGGTCGTCGTGGCCTTTGGTTTCCATTGTTTCATGGGTTTTTGTAGAGTCTCTTCTCGAAAATATTCATTCATATCCTGTATTGCTTGTCCTTGGTAGTCAATCTTGGACTTAGTCATTTCCTGTTCTTCTGTGCATTCTATGTCTTCAGTTACATCTTCTTCTACCTTCTCATACTCTTTGATTTGTTCAATCACCAATGAAGAGTCCACAATAGAAAATTTATTTGGTAGACTTTCAACTTCATCCATTGATTCTATTTGCATGTCTTCCACTTGTGACGTGGCACTAAGATTTTTTGTTACCTCTGCCACCTCTGCTTGTGTTGGCTCACTATCATCAGAATCTTGGCTTCTTTTGCTCTCAAACCTTGAACTACGATCTTCATCTTCATCACCTTGTGGATGCTTTGACTTGTCCTCACTGAGGTTCCTTAACTGATCTTGAATCAGCTGATTCAATTGATCTTTTTTGAAAGCCTAATTCTCTATGATAATGTCGTTGACACCCTTGACTTCAAGCAACTGTGTCTTGAGCCTATCTTTTGTGCTCTACGACAAGATCTGCTTCTTTTCCGGAGATCTTGTTGGGGATTCTTTCTTCCGTTCCCTTGTTGTCACTGTCTGAAATTTGCTTTTGGCTTGTTGCTTCTTCTTTTCCATGTAGAGCTTTGCTAGGCAGTCTTTCACTAAATGACCAATGGCACATTGGTCGCAATATGTTGTTATCTCAACATGTGCACCCTTTGGACGAGGCAGCTCTCCATAATACTGCTAATAATGGTTTCCCGTGGTATCTAGATACAGATATGACCTCTTCTTTGCATGCATGAACCTGTAGATTACGACTCACTTAGGTGTATCCACTGGCTTTGTCTCTTTATCCTTCATTGTCTTGTCCTTGAGAAGCTGAAAATAGCTTCCATTATTGCTTGCATACAAGATAAAATCACTATCCATGCTTTCGAGCAGTTGTAATGCTAATTATTCCATCAGTATATGGTCTTTGACATGGGGCTTCTGCATAGCCTTAGGGCTATGTTTCTGAGTTGATTTTGGTGAGTTTTGCACCGAGAGTGAAGATCGAACCGAATCTTTGTTTTTCGTTTCCTTTGATAGTGCTTTTGGAAGGGGTCCAAGTATGTGACTTACAGGTTGCCCACAAATGCTAAACTCATCCATATTTTTCACATCGGCTATTTCATAGTGCCTATCATATTTGTCGACCACAATGACATCTTGACCTGACCTTCTACATTGGGCATTGTGAATTTCCAATGGTTTCTCCTCCAGCTCGGCATCTTCCAATGCTTCTTGAAATTCCACTTGGGTTTATGAAAAGGACACTGCTTCTTGTAAAGCTGGACTTCTTAATCCCACTCTTGAAGATATAGGGTCTCTTTGTTGAGTTTGAACTCCCCCCATCCAAGAGGGTTTCATATCTGATGTTGGCATCTGTTTAATGCCTGATGATATGACTTCTTGTGCTTTGTTAAGTAGCTCTGGAGACCGAGCTAGTTCTTTTTGTAGTTGTGCTATCTTCATAGCTGGTACTTCCGACGTATTCCCTGTTTGTGCAATTTTGTATGTTTGAGCTTTGTCTTGTGCTGGTACGGTGCACGAGACTTGTGTAGTGTCTTTCCATGTGGTGTCTTGTGTTGTGCCTTGTTGTGTGTCATGTGGTATGTCACTCATTTGTGTATTGACAGCTTATCTAAGGCTATATGATAGCATGGTATGGTCACAGTAGAATTTTGGTTTCAGAATTATGCAATAGACATCCTATGCGTAGGATGTCTTTTTGCTCAGAATGAACCCAAACTTGGACCAAAGATTCCCCTAGTCTTCAGCAACCCACTGGTATGCTTAGATTTGAGTTTGGATGTCAAAAGACCCCAAAACTAGCTATTCTTGCCTTTTTCAGTAAAAAATGCTAAAGTCTGTTCAATCTTCCTTTCACTGACCCAAATGAGATGAAATTTATCACATGCACTCAATAAAACATTTAGAACATGCCTTTGGAGTCATCCTATGGTTTGGTCTCAAAATTAGGCCTTAGACACAATTTGGGTAGGATGTCTGGCAATTCTCATCTTTTGGCTTTAATCTGTCAGAATTTGGTCAAATTTTCACTTTCCAGGTGAAAGTAGGGTAGAACCTACCTTCTAAACACACTGGTAACCTCATATTTTCAAAAAAGTGCCCAGATCACCCTGTAGACATCCTACGCGTAGGATGTCTACTGCTTATTTTTTCAGACTGAAGTGTCCTTGATGCTTCCTTATGCTCTCAGCAAGTGCAAGTATGCTTCACGATTGCAAAAACATGCAAAAATCACTCAATTTAAGCCTTTTCTGAAATTTTACGTTTTCTCACTCCGCCTTTTGGCTTTTGGTCAACAAAAATAGGGACAAACACTCAAGTCAATATGTTACTAGGGTAAAAACTACCCTCTGAACCCACTGGTGACCTCAGTTTTCCCAAATTCCCTGCCAAAAGTGCCATGGAGACATCCTACACGTAGGATGTCTACTGTCTTAAAATGCAATTTTTTTCTGGCAGTAGTACTCCCTATGCTCTGTAGAGCTCTCAGCAAATAGTCCAGAAACTTTTGGACTTCAAATCAGCTTCCAAACACAATTTACCGTCTTTCCTACTTAGCGTTTTCCACTTCTCTGATGAGCCTAACAGCAAATAAGACATGCATAACGTACTCTAGATCAACAATCAAGATATCCTACTTACCCTACTCCTACTCATCAATGTGAGATGGTGATTTTGATGTCTTGGTTGCTTCCTAGCCTCACACGGACTCTCAAGTCAACCTACCACCACATCTACCACTCCAACTCCTACTCTCCTACCTAATACTACCTAAGTCGAAGGATCTAGGCCAGACACACGCTCCCTAGACTCCTCCTAAGACCTAGAGAGTCCACCACCCTCTGATCCTATCTAAATGTAAAATAGTACTCTGGCAAGCCAGAGGGACCTCTATCCTCAAGGACTAGTCTCGGTCACCTACTTAGGGCCCTCGTCCCCGGCAGCGGCGCCAATGTTGGATGGATACATCGCAACGGACGTCAGTATAGCAAGAACTCACCTAACATATAATGTCAACTGAGGACGAAGCTCGACCCGCAGGCGCATGGAAGCAAGCAAAGGGTGTCAACCTCTACTTGACCGACTAATGACTACTTCCTACAGAGATATCAAATCTACATGCCATCGGTTCTGTGAATGTGAGAGTCTCCTATGATGTTACTGCAAGCCAAAAGCCCATTAGACGTTCTCGAAACGTTATGAAACTTGAGGAATATCCTATCAACACCAATAGGCCACTCTCCCTAAGGTCCGTGACCAAAAAAACCTACCCAATACCCTCCGTGCAAAAAACGCGTAGGATGTCTGGCCAGTTTTTGCAGGTCGACGTTTCCAAAAACTAAAGTGCCTAATGTGTAGTTCTACTCGCTCTGATCGCGTGGATATACTGAAATGCAAAAACGGACAACAGTTACTCAACAAAACTCCAAAATTAGCTCACGGGTGAATCTGCCAAAACACAGACGAACGTGCATGATATAAGCTGTGAGCTTGCTTTGCTCATCCAACAAGCATTTGTGGCCAAAATACAATTTCCGACTTAAAATATGAAGTTCCCGTAAACATTACAAAAGTGGCCGTAATGGCTCAAAATAATAATAACGGGATATTCGATGATGTCCATGAGCTTGTATCTTCACATTACAGCATCCATCTTCGTCTTCACTACTTCATCAGTATCTTTATTTGGAATCTTTAGAAAATCTTTGAGGAATCTTCATGGAATCTTTGTGGAAGCGTTGTTGAAAGGTTGACCTGTCAACACCATGCTTGGTCGGGTGCTAAGAACTCCTCCACTATGCAAACGCTTCTGCAACTCTGATGTATATTAAAAATTGTATAAAGGTAGAAATTGTATATTTTGTGCATAGAACCCTGGGGAGGGGTATCTCTCATTTGGTATCAGAGCCTACGATTAAGGTTATGGGGATAGCCTAAAGCCTGATACTAGTCAAGTTAGTAATGCTTCGTGCACACATTCATGCATGTTGTTCGGGAAAGGATATTGTATTCATGAGTTTGTATACACTATACATATGGTGCTTTCTATGGTGATAATAAAATATATTTGAGTTGATATTGGTGCTCCAAGAGTACCAAAAGATTGCCTTTTGGAGCGTACACACTTCTCTGGGGCTTCATAGACAACATTATACATGATGTAATACTACCTAAATGCAGTTACTACCTACACGCATGGTACCTATACTAGAGCATGCAAGAGAACAAAATAATTCAAGCACTTTTAAAGCATACATGGGACTCATCAAGCCAATGTATTGGATGCTTTATGTAAGATTTTCACCCTAGACGCTTCCATCACACATCCTATTTGTTTGGGGATGCTCGTGTCTCCGTCTACCAAAAAGCAAACACAATGTCTCTTTTCTCCTACATGATGCAATGACTTTGAGGCTGTTGACATCGACATAATTGCAATGGGAATGCTTCTGCCTCAGCCTGCTATAATCGTGAATTAGGTGCTGCAAAATTTCATCGATGCAACCCTGTGAACCTCACCATCTCCAAATTGCTTATAGACCTTGATGGACCCCCTTAGCTATTCACCAACATCATGCATAAAGCTCTTTTTAGCTTCAGCTCCTCCTTAGACAAGGATGCTTTGACTTTGGTGACTGTGCCTTGTATGTTGGAGAGTATAGACTTCTCTAATCCACAATGCAGCCTTCAAAAATCTGGCTTCTCTAGAAGCAATCGAAATATGGCTTTCTTAGCTTCACAATTCACGCCTTTTGTAGCTTCTTGCTAGCAAAGCACCATTGCTTTGCAAACTGTACTCATATCTTCAGGCGTTGACAAGAATGATGCATCCGGTTCTCTTTTTCTTTGATGACTCTCTCGTTTCATCATGGCCCAATACTATCGCATCCTATGTGTGGCTTCCTGGTGAATCGTGGTTGAGTAATCAGTGTGGCCATGAGGGGATATCCCATAATTTCTTGGATTTTTCTCGACATGATCCTGAGATGAGTGAGACCACCCATTGGATTTGAAGCTTGCTGATGGTAACCAAAACCATTGTTTGTAATTATTGGCTACCCGATAATGTGGCGATCATTTGAAGGATTTTGTTAGTGTCCAATTGCTACTTCCACAAATGTGGGCTGCAATCCAAGCTGAAGGATCTGCCAATGCTGTTGGTGTAACACAACCCCCTCTGTCAAGGTTCTCTCACCCACACAAAAATGTTGCTGCTAAATTTCCTCTCCCAACCTATTGATGCTTCCATCCAAAGGTAGCCATCCACCCTGAGGTGTTGTTGTTGATTGTTTTGCTACCACATCTGAGCCACACCAACGTGGGGTAGAGTAGACAAGAGCATTGCCCTTTTGAAGGTTGGAGCACGCTGGTTGCAGTTTTTGAGTGCATTCGCATCAAGCCGGGATGTAGACGTCATTGAGGCAGATGGATGTGCAAGCCATGCTTGCTTGCTTCAAGAGAAGGATAGATGAGGGCAGATTGTTGAACATCATGCAAGAGAGAGAGAGAGAGAGGGAGGTGCTCAGCTACAGTAGCACGCATGAAAGGTAGACGGATAGACATTTCAAGAAATTGTTAAAGTGGTTGGAGCCAACGTTTGAAAAATTTAAACATAAAGCGTAGTCTCACAAGAACATCTTCAAAACTGTGTTAAAGCAGCATCCATAAATGCCTCACAAAGAAGTGTCAAGGACACTACTTTTTGCACCACCTTTTCATGCTATCACCCATAAGTGACATTGGTTGGTGGTACTTGCTTGACTT
This sequence comes from Adiantum capillus-veneris, assembly GCF_014529385.1. NCBI lineage: Eukaryota > Viridiplantae > Streptophyta > Polypodiopsida > Polypodiales > Pteridaceae > Adiantum > Adiantum capillus-veneris. The sequence goes on from NC_140948.1 coordinate 66,424,318, forward strand.
GTCTTCTTGAATGGAAGTATTTGGTTTGAGTTCTGGTGAAGTGGTTGAAGTGTTCAACAACGGGGTTGTAATTTCTTTAAGTGTTTGTTTTATAGTAACATATGGCTCCCATAGTGACGTCTAAATGCTTTAGCTAGGGGAATGAGGTTTTGGCCATAATGTTCAACAATATGGCAACACGGTTATCAAGAGATGAAAGGGAACTCTTTTACTTAAAAATTGGGACCAAAGTCTTTCGCATACCAAGAATCACAACTTGTTGGAAGAGTGTTGACCGTAGTTACCTTACATGTCACCAAGAAATTTTCCATCAATTCTTTATCTACATTGACGATAGTCTAAAAGACTGGTTTGCCAACCTCAAGCTCTTCAACTCAGGATGTGGTTAGGCGTAAAAGATATGTTCTACTAATTGGAAATGTGCTCCCAAATGTTAAGAATTACCAAATTTGCTAAGAAGTTTGAAGCTCTTGGAGCTGTCATAGGGAAAGAAAAACTAGAAGATAACTATAGACAACGTTGTTGCGTGGGAGGTCTACGGAAATACCCTGTCATGAGAGTTAAAAGAATATTTAGAGAGTTGGCTCCAAGACATCCATAATATTCTAAAGAAATCATAAAAATTTAATTATAAAAGAGACATAAACTCAGTTTTGGTTCACATGTGTACTAAGTCTTCTCTCTCCTTGTCTTGTTTTTAGATGGATCTTCTTAATTGTCTAAATGAACTCCCAAGTGATTTTGTATAAAGGGTCTTTTCAATTATGCAGCTGGATTCAATATCCATTGGGGAATTGAAGTTCTTCAAAATTCAAAGGGGACTAGAGACTACCTTGTTCCAAACACCTACGTAGCATGGGAGTTGTATGTTGAAGCCCAACCTGAACATCGGACACGGGTGCTTGATAGGTTTATGACCGATCCACAGCTTTGGCTCAAGCAAAATATCCAAGAAGTCGACATCAAAGTACAGGGATATGTTCTTTACCTTAACTTGTGTTCGCTTTTGGACACACCGAGTCGAGAGCTCATTCTTAGTAATAAGGCTCTCATGCTAAACCAAAGATACGGCTTCTCTTAGAAGGTATTTATCAAAGTTTGGAAGAAGTCAAATGGCGGCAACCGATTATTATGTACCCCAAGATTGGTTCAATGGAGTATATGGATCCATTCTCAAATTAAATCCTCATAATGTTACTATTACCTTTGATGACTACGAGAGGCATAGGTTCATTAGTGACTTTGCTCAAGCGCAACTGATGATAGTAAACTCGAGTAGATATTTCTACAAAGATGATATAAATGAATGGCATGCTCATGTAAACTTCTTTAATGCAATACCACCCATGGATGTATCACGAAGAGAAGAATGGTACAAAAAAGAAGACGTGAATTTTAGTGCACGAGTTGAAGTTCTAAACTTTGAAACTCAAGATGTGAAAAAATATAGGGGTAGAACCTCGGTTGTAGGAACCAAGAATTAGTTCATAGGGCCTTTCGTATTCATGTATCTTAGACACTATGTATCTTTTTGGTCTCCTATGTTTATATAAATTTGATTTTAATATGACTCATATTGTTTTGAGGTCATAATATTTGACTTTAAATCTTGGTTTTATCATTCTAATTAACTTGAGTGATGGGGTGTGAGTGTAGATGACTAAAATCTTACCTCGAGGGATATGGGTGGATATACTCTGCTGCCTTATGGTGGAGAAGCATCTTCAAACAGGAGTGTAAGTGCAACGGCTTGTCACTACCATGCATATGGGAAAGAGAAGAAAAGGTTACTGTCCACGGATTTTATTGTACCTAATCATTCCAAGCTTGGTACCATTACATAGTAAGAAACCTTGATTTTACACCACTTGAACATAAACCCTCGTCCATTGGGAGTATCAAATGGTACAATCCAAGTTGGTAAAGGATATCATTGTCAGTAACCAAGTGTTGTACATAATTTCTTATGAACTTATCTTGAGACCGACAAAGAAAACATGAATAGCTAGAAACATACTTCCCTTAGTAATGGCTATGGGATGTTTCAACATTGTCATGTTCAATGTATGGGGCCTTCAATGCCAGACCAACAACCAACATTCCTTTAACCCAGTACCTTGGAAGTTTTTCTTTGACTTGTTCGGAAATTCCCTAATCTAAAATCATCACCATGTAAAAGTTTTATACAATGCCTATAACAGACCCCAGTGCCTTGCAGATTGTGCAAATATACACAGCTCTGATGGGTGGGACACACCGGATGTGTTTCCAAATAATCTGCTTACTTTGATGACTACTTCAAATACAAGAGAAGGCAATAGTTCACAGCAAAATGGGAGTACCTGTAACTAATCGATCGCTTACCGAACAATGGTATGATTCACACGCTAATGAGGAGATGATCAACGAAAGATAAAAAAGGATTATTGGGATCACCCATCCGATATACTCAAAGAATGGGATAACTATGCTCCATTGGTGAAAGGATGTCACAATGGCTACTAGTGGGTGCATTATGTCAGAGCCATTAGGATTTATTAGAAACTTTCAAGACCCTTTGTAGACTTTTGGGAACCCCAAAGTTTTGTGATATAGAAATTGGATTAATTTATTTGTTATTCCTTCTCCTATTCTCTCTCTTATCTTATTCTCAACTCTCTATTTTTTATTTGGTTTAAAGACTTTGAGCGGATTACAATATGGTACTAAGTGTGACCTTGGTTGATATGGTGCAGTAAGTTACCATACCTCCTAGAAAAAAATATGGCTGTTGCTAATGCAAATGTGCCTATTGTTCCTCAATACACCATCATTGATATAGACATCAACGCTATGCTTCACAAGTCTCAACCTAGAAACTTTAACAGGGAAGGAAAATATATAGGCAAAGTTCTTGAAGATTGGATTGAGTGCTAAGTTCAAACTAGAGAAAACAGCCAAGCATTGGTCGAGAGACCACTGCACAAAAAACAATGTTGATCCTAATGCAGCAACTTGGAATTATCTTAAGAACCAGCTCAAGAAGAACTATCAGAACAAATTTTATCATTCAAACCGTATGAATGATTTTTTTTATTGTACTCAAGGAACCAGAGATCCGGAATCATGCTATCAATATTTCTTAACCCTTGTCAAGTATGCTCTAGCAAGGATGACTCAAGAGGTCAAGGTAGCTCAATTCATGTTAGGGTTACATAATCTTATAAAGACAAGACTCCAGAGTCTTTGTCTTACCAATTATGTAGATGTCCTTGATGCATGCAAACCCATTGAACTAGAGTTATCCAATAGCGTAAAGAGGAAACCGGAACATGCTCCTATTTATGAAATCAAAAGGCCTCGTCTCGAGGAGGAACAAAGGTATGGGAATCCATAGCAAAGAAGAGAGAGCTTATTACGTATGAAGGCCAAAAAAGATCACTTGTGTTATACTTGTCTTGATCCTGACCATCAGTCTTGAGAGATTTTCCATTTAACAATTCAAGCTTCACATGATTGGTGGACGATTATGGAACTAGGAACTTCAACCCGAATTGGAATTTCAGAAATTTTAGACCTAGACCATCTACAATTAAGAGGAACTTCAATCAGCAAAACTTCAATCAAAGTCAGAGACAACCTCAAAACCAAGGGAACTTTGAACCAGACAATCTGGCACCTTTTGTACGAAATGGACTGCCTTCCAACAACAATAACAATGGCAATGTTAACCATCAATCTTGTCCGGGAGGAGGAGGAAATCAAAGGCGTCAAGTAAGACCTCAAGTTAATAGAGCTCAAGGGGCTAGAGGCGAAGGAAATTAGGCAAACGCGTATGTTCATGTTGCAATTGAACATCAGGGAGTGAATGAACAATTTTTAGTAATGCAAACCCCATCGGAGTATCAAGGTAACCATTTTACCTTATTGATTGATTCAGGGAGTAAACATTCTTTCATATCTCCTAGGTGCATCAGAAATCTCATTTTGCATGAGCACCCTGATACATACCTTACAATGGAATTAGCTATGGGTAGGAAGGTTAGATCTTCTACTTGAGTGGAACTTGAATTTTGTTTTGGATGGTCACAATACTTCTGCAAACTTCACAATCTTACCCATAGGGATCTATGATGGAATCCTAAGAATGGATTTGGCTTAAAGCCGATGATGCTCACATAAATTGTAGAGACGCTTCATTGACTTTTGAAAATGATCAAAACTCTAGGGTTACAGTTATTGGGAAATGAGAAAAGCCTAAGTCAGAATAGTGAACTTTACCAAACTTATGAAGAGTCATATGAAGAATGAAAGGATTTATGCAGTAAAGCTTAACCCTAAGGGGAAGAAGTTAGATTCACCTGAACTTTCACAGTCACCGCCCAAGCGTGATGTTGATCATGCAATGGAGCTTACTCCAGGAGCTCAACCAGTTTCTCGTAGCCCATACAAAATGTCGGTACTTGAATCTGTGGAATTCAAGGAGCAACTAACTCAACTTCTTGAACAAGTCTTCATTCAACCCAGTGATTCTCCATGGAGTACTCATGTTCTCTTTAATGGAAAGAAGGATGGTACTCTATGTCTTTGTATTGATTGTTGTGGATTGAACCAGGTAACAGTTATTAAGAATAATTATGCAATACCGAGGATTGATGAGTTGCTTAACCGATTACACGGAGCATCTATCTTCACAAAAATTGATCTTAAGTCAGGGTATTACCAAATCCAAATCAAGGAGGAGGACATACCAAAGACATGATTTAATACTCGTTTTGGACATTATGAATTTACTATTATGCCTTTTGGACTTACAAATGCTCCTGCAACTTTTAATCATCTCATGAGACCAATGTGTTTCAAGAGCATCTTCATGATTTTGTTCTTGTCTTCTTTGATGATATCCTGGTATACTCAAGAGACAGAGAAGAACACGAACAACATGTGCGAAAAGTACTTGAACTTCTCTGTCAAAACAAACTTTATGCTAAGGAAAGCAAATGCACATTTTTCGCTAACAAGGTGGAATATTTGGGATTTATTGTATCCCCAAGGATGGTGTTTCTATTGATCCAAGTAAGATCGAAGCTGTTATAGCTTGGCCTAGACCAAAATCAATAAGAGAAGTATGTGGCTTTCTTGGTTTAACAGGATGGTATCGTACATTTATTCAAGGCTACGCTAAGATTGCATCTCCATGACTAATACACTTAAGAAGGCTAAAGTGTTTACCTCGTACGAACATGCTTAAGCTAGTTTTAAGAAACTCAAAGAAGATTTGGTGAATGCTCCAATACTACAGCTTCTAGACTTCTTAAAGACATTCACTGTACTCACTGATGCAAGTGGACAAGCAATCAATGGCGTTCTATCTCAAGAAGGAAAACCAATAGATTATGAATCTCGTAAGTTATGTACACATGGGTTAAATTATCCTAGATATGACTTGGAATTGTTGGCCATTGTGCATGCTCTTAAAGTATGACGATATTATCTTCTTGGAGGGAGATTTGAACTACATATCGATCATAAAATCCTGAAGTGGATCTACACCCAACCTAACCTTAATATGCAGCAACAAAGATGGATGGAGTTGTTGTGCGAATATGATTTCGGAACCAAATATAAACTTGGAAAGGAAAACCTTGTGGCCGATGCCTTAAGCTGGAAGAGTACGGTAGCAACTATCACAACCTCTACTACCTCCTCAATTAACCTTATTCAAGAAGGTATGTTTCAAGACCAATATTACATAAAAATCTAGTACTTAATGAAATTATAATAGCACAGAGAAGCAAGAGAGGAAAATCAAAGGTTTCCATGTTGAGGGCGATGAACTTTACTTCAGTAATCGCCTGTGTATCCCAAATAGAGGTGGGATCAAACTTCAGATACTACAGGAAGCTCATGATATACCTATAGCAAGACACCCAGGATATATTAAGACTTACTCTACTGTAAGGAAGAGTTTATTTTGGCCAGGACTAAAGTGTGATGTGTTGAACTATGTTACAACGATGTTTAACATGTCAACGTATTAAAGCTGAACGAGTTGGGTACCCCGGTAAGCTTCAACCTATTGAAGCACCACAAATAAAATTGGAATGCATATCCATGGATTTTTATTATAGGACTTTCTACATATCTGGATATGTCTCTATTTTTGTGGGTGTTGATATGATTACAAAAATGACCCATTTATTTTCAGTCAAAACAACATTTACGGCTGAGGATATAGCTCAAGTCTTCATGAAAGGTGTCTTCATGTATCATGGTTTATCTCACCGGATAATTTTTTATCATGATGTGAAGCTCACCTCAAACTTTTGTAATCCTTATTCTCAACTGCTTATCACCCTCAAACTAACGGGTAGACAGAAAGGACCAATCAAATCTTGAAGACATGTTAAGAGCTTATTGTACGTATGAGCATGTTAAATAGACTAGATATTTGTATTTGGTTGATCCGAGTATAATTCCTCATTCCAACACTCAATTGGGATGTCTCCTTTTCAAGCATTGTATGGACAAGAGTGTGTTCTCTACTCAAATGGACAGACCCTCTTATACGAGTTCAAGCGTCCAAAGGAATATTGGATGAAATGCAACTACAAACCGATCTTATACGGCAGGATATTAAGACTGCTCAAGATACACGAAAGATTTATGCTGACCATAAACGATCTATTAGACCTTTCGAAGAGGGTGATATTTTATTTTTGAGAGCAAAATCCAAATGTAGTTCCTTATCAATGGGTACGTGTAAGAAGCTCAGTGCTAGATATTGTGGACCTTTTGTAATCACAGAGAGGATAAATTATCAAGCTTACAGACTCTTGTTACGAAAGCATGTGGCTATGAGGTCTTGGACATGCATCAAGAAGACTCCAATATCATGATGGATTGGGAGCTAAGTAGCAGTTTGACTATCTATAAATGCTAAAGCGATTGATTAAACTTTACCTAGAGTTTTTTTTTACCATTGTGGTGATTGTTAAAGGTCAATTAGACCACACCTTGTACAGTTTGTTCCAATTTTAATGATATAGTGCTCATTTTGGATTTTGGTAGCATTTATCTATCCTCCCTAGCATCCCTTATAGCCAGTGGCCTTGTGCTATCCCAGCTCACCTCGCAAACATATATCCCTTGACAACACAATTAAGACTTGTCATCCATTTGGAGAAAGCTAATCAGAGAGAATAAATATCCCTATTCAATTTAGGATGGTATACCTCTACCACCACCAAGAAATTTGCATGACATCACCATTAAGGAAGAAAATCATGGATGAAGCACATGCTTTGCCATATGCAAGTCACTAGGGTATTCTCCCTACAACATTAGCATTGGAACAATATTTATTTTGGCTAAGCCTAAAAGGAGACATCGATCATTATGTCAAGGAATGCTTAGTATTCCAAAAAGTGAAGTATGATCGGCATAAGACACCTTGATTACTCCAACCCTTGTTCGTGCCTGATCAACTTTGGGAGAGTATTTCCATGGATTTTATTATTGATCCCCTTAAGACTCAGATTGGAAATGATGCAATCTTGACCATTGTGGACAAATTTAGCAAGCAATATCACTTTATTCTAGTAAATAAAATGATCAAATCAAATCAAATCATATGGCTAGTGTTTTTCTAGTGCATATTTTTAAGCATCATGGAATGCCCAAGTCTATTGTGAGTGATTGAGATCCTTGTATGACAAGAAATTTTTGATGTGCCTTGTTTGATAGCCTTGGTACAAAGTTGTTTGTTTCTTCTAAATATAATTCCCAAACGGATATGCAAAATGAGATTGCCAATTCCATAGTGCTGGATATGTTGAAACCCTATGTGTCGATAGATAGTCTGACTCAAAAAAGTATGTATCATTTGTCAAGTATGCATATAACAATATCGTACATTCATCTCTGGAGAAAGCTCCTTTTGAGATTCTTTATGGTAAGCCTTTGCTTCCACCAATCCTTTTAGCTAAGAATAAGATATTTGCAACAATAGATGAGTTTGTTTGAGTTATGGACATTGCCTACGGGCAAGTCAAGAGAGCAATATTATGCTTTTAGGAAACATAAGAACACTGCAAACAAGCACATAAGGAATTTGTATTTGACAGTCATCAATCGATTGGTCTCACTCAAGTTTGAGAAGGCAAGACTAAACAAACAAGTGACTCATAAGGGGCAAGTGGTAAAACTTTCCAACCAATACTATGGGCCATTCAAGATAATTGAACAAGCAAATGATGTGATTTTCCAATTAGAGGTACCACCAAATTGGAGGAATCTCTATAATTCTTTCCATGTTAGTTTACTTTGGCCATATGTGAGACCGCCTCCGAATCAACCTATTGTTGAGTAACACCCTGAGGTAGAGGAAATTACAAAAATACTACAACCAGATCAGATCGTTCATCATCAAGAGTCGCCACTAAAGTCCTCAAAGATTACAAAAAGTATTTGGTAAAGTTCAAGAACTATTCTACTTTGGATGCTCAATGGATGAACAAGTAGGAATTAGCACCTTATCCTGAGATTTTGAAAAGATATCTATAAGCACTATAGTTGAGGAAAATTGTTTAGAAGCAAGAGGGATGTTGCTAAATTGGCTATTTTCTTATTTTTGAGAATAAAGTTAGGATATTCAAACATGTGCACTTGAACTATTAAGTTGGGAATTGTAGATCAACAACAACTGATAAAAGCCATCAAGAATGGACAGCTCTAATGTGTCATATAATGGGTGACATTAAGCATCACAAAGGAGTTGTTTTGTAAGTTTGGTGGGAGAGATTGGATAATGAGTATTCTTGATGCATCATAGGATGGGTAATGGAAGCAGTCGATACGGAATATTCAATGTTATGAGGAGGAAATCAAAGCTAGGTAAGAATTCTTATAAAGATGCAAGCACATGAATAAAGATGAGTTCTAAGAATCTTTGAATAAAATCAAGATGTTTTTAAAGTGATTTTTGAGAAAGTAGATGCTTTTCTAGAAGGGAGCCTATGTCTACATGAGGGTGCATCTAGAGACGCTTGGAGAGTGTTGTGTAAGCATTAGTTTTCAGCTCACAAGTTAACAGTGAGTTTTAAACACGTTCACATTCTTTTTAGTAATTGATCAATTGCCCACTTAAGAAGTAAAGAAACCATAAAAAAGAGGGCACCCGCAATTAGACTCAAAATACTAGCAAAACATCGATCTCTCTATCCTCTCACTAGAAAGCTACCACCAATCCTTCTCTCTCTCTCTCTCTCTCTCTCTCTCTCTCTCTCTCTCTCTCTCTCTCTTCTTGGTACTTTATCCCCACCTGCTATTGTTGGGAGAAAGACATCTCCCTCTAAAAGTAACATAGGTGTCCCCACTATTAGTAGTTGTGCCAGTGCTAGGAAGAGGAGACTTTTCCATGAGAGATCTACAAAAGTGCTCACAACAAGTTTGCATATAAAGGTTGTTCTCCATGCAAGGAGCAGAAGATGGTGGTTGTGCATAAGATCTATGATTCTTTGCTACTATGTTTGTGTTCTTCAAGTACTGCATCTTGAAGAAAGAAGCAAGGAGGCTTTTGCTTATGCTCCAAGATTCTAGAAACAAAATTTCGGATGATTTATAGAGCTTCTATGCTTTGACTCCAAACCAAAAGGTATCTAAGTTGAGAGCTAACCTCTCAGGTTCCTAAATCGGAAGGAAATGACCAACGTGTCTAAGATCTAGAATGAAGGGGTTTACTTCGGTTCTTGTGCTTGTAAAAAGGTTTTTCCTATAATAAATATTCTCTTTTGGGGGGGGGGGGGGTAAGCCCATCTTTTGGTCCCCAACATTGTGCTGATCTTCTTGCTTCTATCTTGCTATCAAGTTATATTTAGTTTCACATTATTACTTGCCCGTGTGTGCTCCCGTTTGTAATAGTAGTATCAGAGCTCAGATTTGCCTCTCTTCTTTGCAAAGGAGGACAATTTTGAGAAGGAACAGGAAGAACCTTGACAAGTCACAAGAGTATTACTAAAGAATATCTTTAGTAAGTACGAGTTTAGCTTGCAAAATTGCAGCAGTTTCTTATGCTCCCAAATGTTAAAGCATGGAAGTTCACATCATCTCTACTAGAGGTGTGAACAAGAGCTAGGGATGAAGGCATGATGGAAGCGAGTCAATATGAATACAAGAATGATTTTATGGCATGGGGAAACATTCTCATGGTCATCGATTTTATCCCATCTACACGTTGGATGTCTCTATAGCAACCACCTAGAAGATAACTGAAAAGCACCCAAAAGGTAGGAGCAATTTTAGGAGGTGTGCATACAGATTTTTAAGAGTGACATCATACACCTACAACAGTGATCTTCTAGAGCAATACAAAGATAAGCTCCTCTACTCAATATGGACTACAATCTCTTCAAATTATTTAACCTAACTCCACTCCTACCATTATTGGTGAAGGCCCCAAGTTGGTTGCCTATGCAAAGTTGTATTGCTACAGACTGCACACAAGAGCTAACATGCCACCTTGGGAGTGACCTAACAAGAGATAAAACCATGATCTCTTGATAAAGTGTAAATAGAAAATGTTCTCCTCATCATGGAGGATCTACGTACCAAACAAATTCCCAAAATTCACTTAGAGAAGTCACTTATAGTAGCTATAAAGAAAATGTTCTCCTCATCATGGAGGATCTACGTACCAAACAAATTCCCAAAATTCACTTAGAGAAGTCACTTATAGTAGCTATAAAGAGTGCAAAAAATCATGCTACAATTGTCACTTTGTACACAGTCTGTACCTAGGTGTACCCTAGTGCTTAGAGCTAGTATTGGTGCCTAGTTCCAAGATGATACTGAGCTAGAGAAAATATGCCACTATACCTTATGTAGTTAGTGTAGCAAGGTTGTGGAGTGATGCTACTGGAAAGCACACTCACACCTTAGCATTGGGAAGAAGAAGAGAGAACATTGTGAGGCATTAGACGAACCTTGTATTGAGTTTTGTAGTTGGGAAACACACTCATTGTACTTGAAATTTTAGCCTCTAGCTTGGTTTTGGAGATCATCCATTGATGCTCTCAGGAGTACCTATAATGTATATCATAGGTACTTTTATAGTACTTATCAAGGAGCTTCAAAGTACCTTCTATAGACACTTAAAAGTACTTTAAAGTACCTATTTGTGTAATGTAAGTACTCATATTGTATCTCACAATAGTTTGATAATTAATACATATTTACATTACATTATATCATCGTCTCTCTTATATTTAAGTTCTGTTTATCTCCTCTCTCTCTCTCTCTCTCTCTCACACATATATCTTGGTGCAAATATTCCTCTCTCTTCCCGCTCATATTTTCACATGGTATTAGAGAAGGTTGTAGTGCCTAGGTAGAGAGAGTTAGAGTCCCCCTTATTTGTGATAAGCCAAAGGCTAGAGTGCCATCTGGGAGATTTTGGCTCTCGATCGGGTTTTGGAATGGAGTGATTGCGGGGAAATGCCAACACGGTTGCGGCTTGCTGGAGAAAAATGAGCTGCTAGGCAATGCTTGGCCGATGTGTATACACAAGTGTGATGCCTGATGGACATGTTCTTCCAGCAATTTTGAGAGCATGCTCCAACTTGCTGGACTTGGAGCAGTGGGCCTGGAGCAGGGAATGCACACACATTCTTGTATTCTCTAGTGCAATCTTGATTCTGATGTCTACCTTGGCAATGCCCTTGTTAGTATGTATGCCAAATGGGGTGTACCGAAGATGTTGTGCTTGGTGATGTTTTACTCAGCATGCATGCCCGAATGTGGTGCCCTTACAAAGCCATAAGGCCGATCAAAAGTTGGTGCTCGCCCAATGCAAGGGAATGGACGCCTATATAATATGGAAAGGCCACCCACTTATGGCAAGGCCGCCCACTTAAGGCAATGCCGCCCACTTAAGCTATGGCCTCTGGCAGCCCGTATATAAGCATAGATGTACAATCCATGTCAATATCTTGTTCACAATCAACATGATCTAGGCAATCTTCAAACTCATCAATATCGTCCTCTTCTTCCTCATTTGCATCCATGCTACTTAGCAAGCCAAGACAAGCTAGTCTTGGAAGGAGCTTCAACAATTGTGTGAAGGAAGAGGCAAGATTTTGCAAAGAAAATCAACAACTTATGTACATGGAGGTGGAGTTTCTTAACATGCAATGCCACTAGTCTTAAAAGAGGAGACATCAAGCTAAAGCAAGACTACACGACGGTCTCAAATTAGGGAAAATACTAGCCATGGAAGAGTCAAGGACAAATCTTGAAAGGACATGGAGATTACAACATTTGTTGTAGCCAAAGTCAAGAAAAGATTAACCTCTCTTTCCCATGAAGTGTGGCAAAAAGATTTCCTCAATGTTGAATAGGTGAAGCAACAACAATCATGTGTTGTTGAATATATATGTGTAAGAAATGGAGAGAAACTCTTGGGGAAGCATTCACCTCATTCACAACATGGAAGCAACAGTTCACATAATACAATCTATAGACTAAGGGAAATCCCATCAATGGATCAAGGGAAGGCTCATCAAAGGGAAGAGGCCTTTCATCATGACTTTATGGTGTTTCATCTCCAAAACTATCAAAGATGTCGTAGACATTGAGGGAAGGTGTTGGAGATACAAGCTCACACCATCTCTCCTCATTGACAAGGTTTATTTGGAGATGATGTAGAACTTGAGGGAAGGTGTTGAAGATTGTAGTTTGGATCATCTCTCCCATTTTAGATAGTCCTTAGAGATGTTTAACTTGAAGGTTAAAATATGCAAGTTAACATCATCTCTACTAGAGGTGTGAACAAGAGCTAAGGATGAAGACATGATGGAATCGAGTCAATATGGACTCAAGTACAATGTTATGGCATGAGGACACATGCCCATGGTCATGTATTTTACCCCATCAGACGTTGGTGCATCCAAAGTTGGTCCAAGATGGAAAGTGATCTATGCCAGGCAAAGGCTGCAGGCAGGTGCAGTGCAGAAGGCTAGGGTAGGTACCAAGGTCTTGGGCAGCCAAAGGATAGAGGAAATGTATGCTTAATGTTGCTTTTTAGGCCAAAAAATCTCAAAGGTGGCTCAGTTTGGATAGCAATTAAAGGTGTCAGAAGTGCCATGTTTGTGCTCTAGAGTGTGGGGTTCAATGTGCTCTAGAAGCTAATCTAGATGGCTCGTCAAACAGAGCCCCGGTGCCCAAGATATTGCAGTTCAAAGTTAGAAGGTTTAGCAGATCCTCGGCGGACAAGGCAGCTCAGGACAAATGGCCCAGGAAGATGTCAGCAATCAGATGTGTAGAGCTCAAATTATGGAGAATTCTCATCTTTCTAGATTGTTAAGCATAGCTCCAGATAGCAAGTTATGGTCGGTTGAAATTTGGTCGGGGGCGAGTTATGGGCCAAGTCGACCACATGGAGAATCGTGTCATCTCGCATCTTTTTGGCTTCGACAAGGCTCTAGAAGGTGGAGGACATCATGTGAAGATAGCACAAATCAATGGTTTGTCAATAGAATGCTCGGTCAGTGAGATATGGCGAGTCAAAATTGGCGGCCGATCCTAGAGAGAAGGATGCAGATAATTTTCTTGGTTTTTGGCGGCTTCGGATAACGAGCTCAGAGGAGTCAAAAGATGGCAAGATTCACGCAGCCCGCCGGGACTGACACGGTGGGAATTCTGCACGACTTTGTGGCGTGGCCATCAAGTATGGGAGCAACAAATGGCAGGGCATCCAGTGCAGGCAAAAAAAGGGCTTTTCTTTAGTTAAATTGGGGAATTTTGGGGGAGCTTGGTCACCCAAAGGGGCAAACACATGAGGGCATTCCACATGTTTGTCAGATGGCCCCACATGCAATGACAACTAAGATAAACACGGGCTATATAGGCCAAAGGCATGTCCCTTGATGCTATTACAAGTGGGAGTAGAAACTCCTCACGAGCTCGGCAATGGAGTGCTTGCCAAGAGGTGCCTCTGGCACTACGCATGTTGTCTAGTGGCAGTGCAGGCGGCCTTTTGGTTAGGGGAGGGGAGGCGCCAGTGGCGCGCACCCGCATGGGGTGTGGTCGGCAGTCAACACGTAGTCAGGTGATATGGCAGGCATGCCCGCAAGGGTCAGGTTCCTGGGCTCGTTAGTGGCCCCCTTTTGAAATGTAAAGTCAACCCCCCCCCCCCCCCCCAACTAGAGATATTGCTAGTGCTCGAGAGGGGGGGCCTTTCCCATGTGAAATGAGAGAGAGAGAGAGAGAGAGAGAGAGAGAGAGAGAGAGAGAGAGAGAGAGAGAGAGAGAGAGAGAGAGAGAGAAAGAGAGAGAGAGAGAGAGAGAGAGAGAGGGAGAGAGAGTTCAAGGGCCACCCAAGGGGGCCGCCATGTGAGCAAGGAGCAGTTCGAGGAGATAGCCGGGAGGGAGGTGGCCGAACAGAGCAGAGGGCCACCTGAGGGCCGGGACCAAGAGGGAAAGCGAGGAGAGAGAAGGATAGGGGAAGGAGGATCAAGCAAGAAACCGGTCAAAGGGTCAAAAGAGGGAGTCAAAGGAGTAGTGCAAGGCTAGGCCTCCCAAAGGGTAAAAATAAAGAAGAAAACATAAAAATAAAAAATGATGCCAAGGGGCACTAGCGACATCGCTAGTGCACCCCCCCGCAAGCACAAGCCAAAGAGAACCAAAGAGAGGAGATGAAAATGAGGCGGCTCCCCCCTTCCAAAGGATACCAAATTAAGGTGCCACTGTGGGCCAATGAAGGTGCAATTTCTGAAGCTGAAGATCCCCCACTATAAAAGTCATTTTTTAATCAAATTGGGGGACTTTTTTGTGTCATTTTGAAGCCTACAAAGTGGAGCTCTCTGACAGAAGAGTGTGCCTGTCCAATCCCTTTGTAATTTTTCTTGAAAATGGCCATGGTGATGGCATTGCAAGCTCTATACATGCCTTTTGAAGCATAATCAAGCTACTGTTGTGCCGCTTTTTGTTGTTGTTTCCCCTTCCCTCCCTTATCTTTCTCCTTCTCTTGTGTCTCTCCGTGGTGCCGGCAATGTGGATGTGTGTGTCCCCCCGGACCAACGGTGTTTTGAGTGAGAGAGTGAGATTGAGTGGCTATGTGTGTGTGTGTGTGAGACATAGAGAGGGTGGAGACCGACCATGGCAATAGGTGTGCATTGTGTGGTGGACTTGTGGAGTGTGTAAGCATTGGAAAAAGAGCAAGCAGTGGTCTGCTAATGTAAAGAGTGTTTTTGAAGGTGTTTTCTGAGAGGATAGGGGTGTTGTGGATACCCTGAGCTATAGAGAGGCCTTTGTTGTTGTGCCGGGTGTGTTCCCCCATTCCCCTCTCCATTTTGTGGTGCCCCCATAGAGGAGCACATTGATTGCTCCTAGTTGATCAAAAAGCAATGGTTTTTTGCGTTGGAAGTCATGGCGGCTAGAAGCTATGGACCAATTTTCACAGACGAGGAGAGCCTCGACGAGTGGATATCAGATTTTGAGATGTATATGCTATCATTGCGTATGCCAAAAGAGGATAGCAAGATGCAAACATTTCCTTTGGTGTTGCATGGAAAAGCTAAAGTATGTATGAAGCTCTAGAAGGCGAGACGAGGCAAGCATGGCCGGCTCTGCGAGCGAGGTTTCTTCATGATTTTTGCAAGGAGGCGTCCCCAGTCAAGAGAGTCCATAGTTGAGATGGATGCAAAGCTGAAGACACTTAAACAAGATATAAGTGAAGAGTTCAATTTGTTTTTAGGTCATTTTGAAGAGTGTTGGGTAGAATTAGCGGCAGCCATGAAATTGGCTAATGGTGATTGATTTAAGATGGATAAGTTCATGGCGTGTCTGCACCCTAATGTAAGAGAGAAAGTCGATTTTGAAAGCCCAAAAAATTACAATGGTGCAGTAGAAATTGCACAATCAAAGAGAACAAAGATAAAGAAGAACATAGAGCAAGGTGTGTCGGGCTACGAGACGATGGCCCCCCTCCAACCATAGAGTCCGAAGGATGCTATGCATGACAAAAATCACGGAAAACGAGGAGTAGCTGTTGTGCCGCAAAATTGGATATGTATCGTGCAAGACTTGTTCGAGCAGATGCAAGAGTTGTGGCTAAGCATGATGGATAGAGGACAACCAAGAGGAGCAAGAGGCAGGGCAAGGTCGTTACCAAGCAGGTGCTACATTTGTGGAGAAGAGGGGCATTATGCGTGTGATTGTCCTCAACCTCCAAGAGAGAGAGGAGGCATTTGCCGGCTATTTGGTAGAGGTTGAGGCCAAGGGCAGTTCAATGGTCCAAGAGAGCAAGCGGTGGAGAATCCTGTGCAGCTAGCCCTGACAAATGGAAGCGAGGTCCCAAGAGTGAATATTGTCGAGGTGTATAAGCAGGATATCAAAGTTTTGGCCAACAAGTGGGAAAGAGCGGAGAGAGAGACAGAAACAGAGTGTAAGATCAAAGCTCGCAAAGGCAAAGAGAAGATGTACAAAGGTAGAGAGTAGCCTGAGCCTAGCAAAAGAAGGAGACACCACAAAATCAAGCAAGTGGATTTCCAATTAGGATGTGGCTATCCCGAGTACAACCTGGTAAGTGATGTTCAAAATTAGGAAGCAAACATTACTTTTGGTCAGTTTGCTGGCTTTAAATACAAAATTGAGGAGGCAGTGGTCTACGAGTATTAGCACCAGGCTATCGAGAGCTAAGGGAAATGTGCACGTGGTACAAAAAATGGCCCTGAGGGTAGGTAGCCCAATTGATGTTCTTCCACTGGTGGATGTGGTTATAGAGAAGAGGATGCAGGTGCAGGCCTACATAGATGGTGGGGCACAGGTTTGTGTCATCACAGAAGCAGCCATGAAGGATACAAGACTTAAGGCTATAGCCAAGTTGAATGTGCGCATGAGGATGGCCAACCATACTAAAGCCAGGTGTCTGGGTGTGGCTCAGGACGTAAAGGTCAAGGTGATGGCCATAGAGTTCCTGATATAATTTTTTGTGATGAAGGCAGGAGATAATGCTTATTCGATCATTTTGGGTAGGCCATGGCTTTTGGCAATAGGTGCTAAGTAGGATTGAAAGCAAAGTGTTCACCTTGCCTGACAAAGAGAAGGGGAGATAGATTGTGCTTGGTTTGAAGACCAAGGAGATCAGTTCCCATCCTATGGTAGCTAAAGATGAGGGCAACATGACGAGCTACAAGTACAAGACAGAGATGACCTATGATGAAGGCTACACTAGCATAAAGGAAGGAGAGCGAGGACAACATGCTGAAGATAGATGCCGATTTATTCAGAGTCACCATAAATGACTCCCCTCCTAAAGAAAAAGGTATGCAGCCTCAAGCTCATGGTTTAAGCATAGAGGAGGTTTCAAGCATGTTAAGTGAATATTTGACCAAGGGTGAGAAGGAGTGTTATGTTTATCTATGTGAGTCCTATCCAAACCTGTTTGCGATGGAATACAAGCATTTGCATGGTACAAGAGGGGTAGAGTACAAGCTTGTCCTCAAGGAGGGACATAGGCCTAAAGCACATAATCTAAGGAGACTAGGGGAGATCCAAAAGGAGGCCCTTTGGCAAGAGATCAATAATTTGTTGGATGCAGGCATTATATACCCTGTGAAAGAGTCAGAGCAGGTCTCACCAGTGGTTATAACCCCTAAGAAGAATAGGAAATGGAGAGCGTGCGCCGACTAAAAGAAACTGAATGTGACGACCAAGAGAAACCACTATCCACTCTCATTTCAAGACAAAATCCTAAACCAGGTGGCTGGGCACGAGAGGTACTCAATTATGAATGGTTCTTTGGGGTCTTTTCAGATAGGGATTGCACTCGAGGAACAGCTGGAGACCACATTCATATCTCCATGGGGTTGTTTTGCTTACTGCAAGATGCCATTTGGATTGTTGAATGCATATGCCACCTTCCAAGATTGGATGAACAAGGTATTTGGTTCATACTTGGGCCACTTTATTAGGGTCTTCATGGATGATATAGTCTGTTACAGTTCAAGATTGGAGCACCCATCGAAGCTACAATTATGCTTTCAAAGGCTTGATGAAGAAGGAGGTCAATTGAACCCTAAGAAGTCAAGCTAGCACAGCCTCAAGCACAGCTGTTGGGTCATGTTGTGTCGCAGAATGGTATAGAAGCTTATCCCAAAAAGGTGAAGGCATTGGTGTTGGTGGAGCCGCCATCAAATGCTCAAGGTTTGGCTTTGTTTTTCCATAAACTAAAGTACCTATCACGTTTTTTTTGGATGTTGTCGCAATATGTGCATCCTCTTCAAAAGAGAGCTCAGCAGGTGCATGGTTACGAGTGGGATGTGGAAGCTCAGGAAGCTTTTGATAGAGTCAAGGAAATTTTGTGCCAGTTGCTAGTGGTGTGACCTCCCAATCAAGAGGATGACTTCTATGTGTCTATGATGGTGGGCACGCTTGCTATTGGAGCAGTTTTACTGCAAAAGGTAGAAAGGAGCTACAAGCCGATATACTTTGAGAGCAGGGTGATTAGTGTAGGAGAGACTACCTACACCGAAGCAGAGCAATGGGTGATGGCTTTGGTCTTCGCTTGCTGAAAGTTTAAAGTGCATTTAATTGTACACAATTTTTTGTGTTGATGGCTAACAATCTGTTACTAGAGTTAGGACTACATTTGAAGACAAGAAGGAGAATTATGAAGTGGCTATTGGAGTTGCAAGAGTTCAAGTTTGAGTTCAAGGTAGATCACATGAGTTGGTCTCACTTGGCGGACATTCTTGTTAGTAGGCCATCAATTTGCCAGCCTATCCAAGAGTGGTGCGAGAGGAAGCTAAGGAGCAACCTGATTTGGAGAAGGCCTTTACAATGTGGTTTAACGAAGCGTATCAGAGGGTAGTGCAGAAGGCAGGAGGAGGTGTGGTGATACACAACCCACACGACAAAGCTATATTTTCAAAGGCACATGATTTGGAGGATGTCCACACCAATAATGAGGCGGAGTATCTCACTCTGCATTTGGGTTTGAAGTAGTGTATAGAGTTCGGCATTTCCAGGTTGGTGGTGAAGGGAGATGTGTTACTAGTTATCAAGCAGTTGTTAGGCCAATGGCAGGTAAAGCGGGATTCTTTGAAGCATTGGTTCTTTTCCATCAAGAAAATGCTAAAGTCTTTTGAAGAAATTCAATTCAAGCATGTGAGGAGAGAGCAAAACCAAGAAGCGGAGTTAGCAAGTAGCAAAGTGCAGGTGCAAGTTGCAGGCCTATATGTGGCCCCAGCCACTTACGTAGGTAGGGAGACTCTAAAGGAGATTGAAGAATTTTTTAGGACAAGGCAATATCCAAAGGGTTTGTCCAAGTTTCAAAGGAGAAGATTGCACGGAAGGCCCGATTCACACTGGTAGGTGAAGATCTAATGAACTATGGGCGTGATGGAGTGCTAAGGAGGGTGCTACATAAAGAAGAGATAGGTAAAGTGTTGGAGTAGTGCCACGAAGAAAGTGGGCATCAGGGCAAAGACCAAGTTCTGTTTAGAGTGCTAAGAGCAAGCTTTTGGTGGCCTTCCATTGTGAAGGACATGCATTACTGGTGCAAGACATGCCACGATTGTCAAACCATAGGTGAAATATGATTGGTGGCAGAGTCACAAGGTGTCATCATTGCACAAAGTGCTTTCAAAAAGTAGGGTCTGGATGCCATAGGCCCTCTCCCAAAGTCTCCAAGCGGTAAGAAGTATGTGGTGGTAGCCATTGACTACCTTATAAGGTGGGTCGAGGCCAAGGTTGTGAAGGAAGTAAATGCTAATATGGTAGCTCAGTTTGTGTTAGATAACATTTGTTACTGTTTTGGTGTTCCATGGGTGCTAGTTTTCGATAGGGGTCAGGGGTTTAAAAGCAATCTCATGCGTGCATTAGTGGAAAATCTAAAGATTCCGCATAGGTTTTCCTCACCCTATCACCCCCAATGCAATGGTCTAGTTGAGAGTGCTAATGGGAAAATCGTCAAAATGTTAACAAAGCATGTGTGTAAGCAGGAGGCTGCGTGGGAAACGAATCTAGAGAAGTGTCTGTGGGCATATAGGACATCCTATAAAGTAGCTACAAATTTCACTCCATTCAAGCTAGTTTATGCTAAGGAGGTTGTATTGCCGATGCATGCACAATGAGGATCTTTGAAAGGTATGTGGCGTGTCAATGCCACTCAACAAGGAGTTCTACAGGATCAAATAGCCAATTTGGAGGCTTTGCAAATGGACAGAGAGGCAGCAGCAGACTACTATGTAAAGCAAAGAGAGAAGCGGGTTGTCAAGATCAATCAAAACTTTCCATACAAAAAGATAGAAGAGGGAGATCTGATCATGAAGTACGAGAGTTACCTAGATTTCACATTCCAGAAGAAGTTTAAAAAGAAGTGGACAGGGCCATACAGAGTGCAAATCGCCTTTCCGAATGGGACCTATCAGCTGGTAAGGGAAAATGGTAAGCTTCTTAGGAATAGGGTGAATGGTGTGCTCCTCAAGTTGTATTTTGAGAGAAATCTAGTGCCTGAGCTGCATCTAGCCAAGGGGGCTAGGCAACCCACCTAAAGTATGCAGTGTGCGAAGGGAGATGAAGTTTTTGTACATAACTTGTACAAACGGTTGAAGTTTTAGCAAGTGTTTTGAGTTGTTGGTTTGGTGTGCCAGCTTTAAAGTTCTGTAAATATGTTGTTGGTCGAACATAAATGTTCGACGAGGGGGCTGGGCAATGATGGTGCAACAAAATTTGGTCGGAGCTAGAAAGTGATCTATGCCAGGCAAATGCTTTAGGCAGGTGTAGGTACCAAGGTCCTGGGCAGCCAAAGGATAACGGAAATGTATGCTTAATGCAGATTTTTAGGCTTAAAAAACTCAAAGGTGGCTTAGTTGGCATAGCAAGTAAAGGTGTTATAAGTGCTATGTTTGTGCTCTAGAATGTGGGGTTCAATGTGCTCTAGAAGCCGATCTAGATGGCTCATCAAACAGAGTCCCGGTGCCCAAGATATTACAGCTCAAAGTTAGAAGGTTTAGCAAATCCCCAACGGACAAGGGAGCTGAGGACACATGGCCCAAGAAGATGTCAGCAATCAGATGTGTAGAGCTCAAATTATGGAGCATGCCTGTCTTTTTGAATTGCTAATCCGAGCTCCAAATAGCAAGTTATGGTTGGTTGAAGTTTTGTCGGGCGCTAGTTATGGGCCAAGTCGATCGCATGGGGAATCATGCCATCTGGCATCTTTTTGGCTTTGACTAGGCTCTAGAAGGTGGAGGACATCATGTGAAGATAGCACAAATCAACGGTTTGTCAATTGGATGCTTGGTCAGTGAGATATGGCGAGTCGAAATTGGCGGCAGATGCTAGAGAGAAGGATGCAAATCATTTTCTTGGTTTTTGGCGGCTTTGGATAACGAGCTCAGAGGACCCAAAAGATGGCAAGACTTGCGCGGCCCAAGACCGACATTGTGGAAATCTGGCACAGATTTGTGACGTGGCCATTGAGTATGGGAGCAACAAATGGCAGGGCATCCAGTGCAGGCAAAAAAAGGGCTTTTCTTTAGTTAAATTGGGGACTTTTGGGGGAGCTTGGTCACCCAAAGGGGCAAACACATGAGGGCGTGCCACGTGTTTGTCAGATGGCCCCACATGCAATGACAACCGAGAAGAATGTGGGCTATATAGGCCAAAGGCGTGTCCCTTGATGCTATCACAAGTGAGAGTAGAAACTCCTCACGAGCTTGGCAATGGAGTGCTTGCCACGAGGCACCTTTGGCGTTGCACGCATCATCTAGTCGCGATGTAGGCGGCATTTTGGTTGGAAGGGGAGGAGGGGCGCCAGTGGCGCGCACCCGCATGGGGGTGTGGTAGGTAGTCAACACGTAGTCGGGTGATGTGGCAGGCGAGCCCGCAAGGGTCCAGTTCTCGCGCCCGTTAGGGGCCCCCTTTTGAAATGTGAAGTCAACCCCCCCTCCCCTTTTACTAGAGATATTGCTAATGCTCAGGAGGAGGGGCGGTTCCCATGTGAAATGAGGGAGAGAGAGAGTTCAAGGGCCACCCGAGGGGGGAGCAAAGAGCAGTCCCAGCAGAGGGCCACCTACCAAGAGGGAAAGTGAGGAGAGAGAAGGATAGGGTAAGGAGGATCAAGCAAGAAGCCCCGGTCAAAGGGTCAAAAGAGGGAGTCAAAGGAGCAGTACAAGGCTAGACCTCCCAAAGGGTAAAAATAAAGAAGAAAAAATAAAAATAAAAATTGATGCCAAGGGGCACTAGCGACATCGCTAGTGCACCCCCCCTCAAGCACAAGCCAAAGAGAACCAAAGAGAGCAGATGAAAATGAGGCGACTCCCCCCTTCCAAAAGATACCAAATTAAGGTGCCAGATGGGTCAATTAATGTGTAATTTCTAAAGCTGAAGACCCCCCACTATAAAATCCATTTTTAAATCAAATTGGGGGCTTTTTTTGTGCCCTTTTGAAGCCTACAAAGTGGAGCTCTCTGACAAAAGAGTGTCCCTGTCCAATACCTTTGTAATTTTTATTAAAAATGGCCATGGTGATGGCATTGCAAGATTTGTACATGCCTTTTGAAGCATAATCAAACCATTGTTGCCCCTTTTTGTTGTCGTTTTCCCTTCCCCCCCTTCTCTTTCTCCTTCTCTTGTGTCTCTCCGCGGTGCCGACAGTGTGGATGTGTGTGTTCCCCCGAACTAATGGTGTTTTGTGTGAGAGAGTGAGATTGAGCAGCTATGTGTGTGTGTGTAAGGGTGGAGACCGACCATGGCAATAGGTGTGCATTGTGTGGTGGACTTGTGGAGTGTGTAAGCATTGTAAAAAGAGCAGGCAGTGATCTGCTAGTGTAAAGAGTGTTTTGAAAGGTGTTTTCTGAGAGTATAGGGGTGTTGTGGATACCCTGAGCTATAGAGAGGCCTTTGTTGTTGTGCCGGGTGTGTTCCTCCATTCCCCCTCTCCAACATTAAAGGTATCTAAAAAAACTACTTGGAAGATTGTTGAAAAGCACCTAAAAGGTAGGAGAAATATTAGGAGGTCTGCAAGCAGATTTGTAGGAGTAATATCAGACACCTAAAGTAGTGATATTAGACACCTATAGTAGTGATCTCATGGAGAAATACAAAGGGAAGTTACTTTACTCAATATGGACTACAATTTGGCCAGAACATTTAACCTAATTCCACTCCTACCATTTTTTGTGAAGGCGCCAAGTTGGCTACCTGCAAAGCTACAAAGCTGCAAACTGCACACATGAGCTAACATACCAACTTGGGAGTGACCTAACAAGAGATACAACCATGATCTCTTGATGAAGTGTAAAGAGGCAATGTTATCCTCATCATGGAGGATTTACCCACCAAAGGAATACCCGAAATCACTTGGAGGAGTCATCCACAACATCTATAAAGAGTGCGGTAGAGCAGGCTACAATTGTCTCTTTGTGCACAAATTGTACCTAGGTTCTCCCTAGTGCTTAGAGCTAGTATTAGTGTCTAGTTCTAAGATGAGATTGGGCTAGATCAGGGATGCCACTATAGATTAGGTAGTGAGCTTAGCTAGGTTGTGAAGTGATGGTACTGGGAAACACACACACACCTGAGCATTGGAAAGAAGAAGAGAGAACATAGTGAGAGACATTGTGAGGCATTAGATGAACCTTGTATTGAGTGTTATAGTTGGGAAATACACTCATTGTGCTTGAGATTTTAGCCTCTAGCTTGGGCTTGGGGATCAGCCATTGAGTCTGTCTGAAGTACCTATTTTGTGTATCATAAGTACTTTCACAGTACTTGTCAAGGTCCTTCAAAGTAACTTTTGCAAACAATAAAAAATAGTTTAAAGTACCTATTTTGTGAACTTTAAGTACTTGGTAGTTCTATGATTAATACATCTTTCCATTACATATATCATTGTCTCTCTCATATTTGAGTTTTGTTTAACTCCTCCCTCTCTCACATATATCTTGGCACAAAGATCCATCTCTTTGTCTTAATATTTTCACATGGTATCAGAGCACATAGGTATTTTTCACATGGTATCAAAGCACGTGTTTTAACACCAAATGTCTAGAAGATTTTGGACAAACTCAAGAAACTACAAGGTACAGATGATAGTGGGCATAAAAAAAACTACTAGTGTAACAACTTGCAGGAGGAAAACACAAAAAAAGATACCATATAGCACAAGGGATCATTGGATTGGAACAACCAAACGATAAAGTCCAAGAAAACAAAATATTATGGATGGGCATCAAGAAAACACTCCTAGTGGTAAGAACCAACATGAGGAAA
Source organism: Adiantum capillus-veneris (assembly GCF_014529385.1). Lineage (NCBI taxonomy): Eukaryota > Viridiplantae > Streptophyta > Polypodiopsida > Polypodiales > Pteridaceae > Adiantum > Adiantum capillus-veneris. The sequence goes on from NC_140948.1 coordinate 66,448,573, forward strand.
ATACAAAAAACAGTGCCACACTGCACAAAGGATCTCCGGATTGAAACATTCAACTACCAAAAATAAAGGCTAGGAGAAAGAATTATCTCAACTGAATGGCAGTAAGATGTCTTTATCTCCTATCCATCATACTCTCTTGATTATACTACCTTGAATTCTCATACATGATCTAAATCCTCTTCTAAGAAGAAAGTGCCTACTTCCTTACATAACAGTAAAGCCCTTACAATAGTAAAGCCAAGCCAAAGTTCAAAAATGACAACTGCAAGCATCACCAAAGGATGCAAGTTTTCAAATCCGCTAACAAGGACGTCAAGTTTGAGAGTTACACTGATGGGCGAATAGATATCTCCAAGGTTAGTATCTTTTAGCAGAGAAGAGAGAGAAAGATAGAGAGAGAGCGAAGAGAGACCAAGATAGAGAGAGAGAGAGAGTGAAGAGAGACCAAGATAGAGAGAGAGTGAAGAGAACCAAGATATATATATATATAGAGAGAGAGAGAGAGCGAAGAGAGACCAAGATAGAGAGGGAGTTCTCTCTCTCTCTCTCTCTCTCTCTCTCTCTCTCTCTCTCTCTCTCTCTCTCTCTCTCTCTCTCTCTCTCTCTCTCTCTCTCTTTTCATTTCTCTCCCCATAGCTATTTACATTCTCTAGCCTTAGTTTCCTTATAGACATTATCTTTTTGTCGTCAAAACCCTCATTGTTGTGCTGAGAATTGTTCCCATGAGATCCAGTCCTCCGATTGCACATTTCATTTTCATTTTTTGAGTAAATAAAAACCCTAGCAAAAGTTAGAGTTTATTGAAGCCAAATTTCTTTTTTTCTTTTTTTTTGGGTAGGAGATTATTCCTAGTGATGTACGAGTGACTTCTTCTGGGGGGTTGTGAAAAGCATGCATCATAGCCCTCCTCCTAAAGCTAGAGGCATTCATTCCTCTAGCTCCATACTTGATTCTTCTCCAATTGAGGTGTAGTAGTCTCCCTCCTTTGGAATGTCCATCATTGGTGCTTTATCAAACCTCAAAAGTACTTCTTCTTCAGTTGAGGTGTAGCAATCTTACTCCTTTGGAATGTCCATCATTGGTGCTTGATCAAACCTCAAAAAATACTGCTTTAATCTCCATGCGTCCACGGCATCAATGTAGATATTGGAGATGTGTTGCCGTCTGATATGGGGATCCATCACAGGTAGTATGTCATCTAGAATCCTCCCACAACTAGCCCTAGCTATCTTTGTCTTTGGTCATCTTGTGCTAACCATCTTTGTCCACTGCCTCCTCATCCTAGGTACAAGGTGAAGTGACCGGTGCCACATTTTTGGTCCTGCACAAAGACATCTTGAACCAAATCATATGCTTTAGAACATTCACATAGGGAAAAACCTACAATGCTAAGATTAATCAAGGATTAGTCAACCTTTAGACTCTCCATTGGTCTTCATCTTTTCTTCCCTTTAGGAAGCTTCACCATGCCAAGCATGCTTTACTCCCATGGAATTCACTTCTTCTAGCTTGGTTTTCCCTTTTTCCACTTCTTTTATGTGTTCCTCCACTTCCATCTTGCCCTTACCTTCAAGATTGATGACACTCGGTGTCTGGTTGCTAGATGGTGGTGGGGTAAGGGCAGAATGAAGGTCTATGGTGGTGGTGGTTGTGGTTGAACATGTGATTGTAGGATTTGGACGGGTCATACTTGTTGTGGTGGCCTAAGTGGTTATGGTCTTATGCTTGGTGGTGAAAGTTGATTTTGTATTGCTTCACTATTAAAAATCTCAAACCCCACTTTAGGTCAAGTTCCAAAATCGCGATTATTAACAACAGTGGATTTTTGACCTGGTTGTTTTCGACCCAGAATGCATCTAAATGCTTAGCAATGATGCCCCAATACCCCACCTATGCTTAGTTTTCAATCTAAAAGTGTAAATTCCTAGTTATGATGAAATTAGGCCGCGGGTCGGCGACACCAAAACTACGAAATACTATGAATGGCTTACGTCAATGAGTAGAGCTCTTACCTGTGGTTGCAATACAACAAACACAATCGGAATGTGACAACCAGAGAGGGAGTAGGAAGCGTGAGAAGGAGAGAAGTGAGTGTCGTTAGCTCACGCTGTGTATTTCTTATCCAAAACTTGTAAAAAACTTACAAAAATTGGTTTTATACCTTAGCCAAGGTTTTTGGGTGGTCAAAACTAATAATCTGGAGTTCTACCAAAGCTGGGTGATGACTGGCTAATATAATCTAGAAGCTTGTAGCCCCGGCTCATTAATTACAGATTTTATCCAAGAAAATAGGAGCTATAGTATTTCCGATTTATCAAAATAATAAATGTTTTACAAAGAGAACTCCAAAAAATGGTGTTTGTGTTAGCTGCTACTAACATCCCCCCCCCCCCCCCCCCTCCTCGCCTGTGTCGTCCCTTGACATAGCTTTATGGGCTGAAATAGTCTTCGGGTTGACGGCGGCGGTCTTTAAGCGCGTCCAGTGCCTTCTGGTATCTGATTCTTCCTTCTTTGTCGGGCACTTGCAGAAATTGCATTGTTACTTGATTCTTCAGCTCCACCAGTGAGTAGCCTACAAAACTTGATGTTAGGTTGCTGATCACCGGTGCAAATATCTTCTTTTTCCAAGTGAAGAATCCAGTGTAGAAAGCTTCTTCAAAGGATAGCATATTATTCGATGGCAAGAACATGCATCTAGCATAGAATTCGTAAAGGACCTCTTCTGAAGGTTTCCCACTCAGATCATAGCATAAGCCTTTGTTTCCTTCCAAGAATGATAGTCATGGGGCTCCTGTTTGCTCAGGCTCATTAAAAACTTGTATACATGTTAGCAACATTCTGCAGATTTTATACAACATGGCATAGGAGAGATCTGGTAGACTCTTGAAGAAAGACATGGCTCCCATTAGGGTTTTCACCATGTATTCCTCTGTCGCTTGGCCTCTCTCTGGAGCTGGCAGCCTGGGGAAGTTAAGCCAAGTTGGCCTCTTCTTTTGCAGTGCTTCATGCGCTTGCCATGTCCTTACTCTGGGTACAAGACAAAAGGTTGGATCTCTTTGAAGGGCTGTAGGTGCTCTTGTGAACAGAATCAGGTATCTCGAATTCTTGTTCAGCCAGCTTAACCTCCACTTTGGGTGGTCTTTATCTGCACTATCTTTTTGCATATCCTTGTACAACCTTTCTTTCACCTGTAATAGTTCTACTTTGATGAGAGGGTACGATAGGAATTGTTGGTGCCATTGAGTGTTGATCTGATTGGGAGTGAGTTGAGTGACGTTGACAGAGTGTAAACCTCTCAACTCCCAATCCATAGCGGCTTTCCACTGCTCATCCACCTCTATGGTGATCTTCTGCTTCAGTGCGTCTTCTTCAACTTTTGACAGCTGGACCATTGGCACTGTGTCTTCATCCGTGATGTTAATCTGAAAATCTTCATTATTACCACTCGGCTCTGTTGTTGATTGTGTCTCAAAATCAGCAAAAGAGACCGAGGGTATGTCTATCTGTGGCGGTTCTGAAGTGCCTGCCTCTTCCTGCGTGTCTGGTTTTCCATCTATGAGGAGTTGATTAATCTGCTTGAGTTATGCTATCTCCTTTAGGAGCTCCGCCTCTCTCTGAACCCGCATCAATGCCAGGTGCCTGCACTCTAATTGTTCTAGCTTTAATTTCAATTCTAGGTCGTTGTTTTTCTTTTTCAAGTGCCTTATACACTTCGTCAGTTCCTTTGATCAAGGCCACGGTTGGATTTTCTCTGATCATTGATCCTCTGTTCAGAATACTGCAGAGAAGCATTGGCAACATCTAATTGCGCCTGAATTTTTTGAGCTAACAGAGAGATCGTCAGAAGTTCATTCGTAATTTATGTCAGCTGCTCATCTTTTAATTTGCAAGCATTAGATAATTTGGTGAGTAGATCACCTAACTCCTCCATTTCTTTTTGTTGTTTATCTATGGCCAACTGATGTTGTTCCGCTTTTGCATTCAGCTCTTGCACTTGCCTTTGAAGATCAGTGATGACATTCATCCTGTCTTCTAACTCTCCTTGGAGAATGTCGATCACCATCTCAAGTTCTTTGGCCTTGATGCTACGGTTCAGTGCTGCTGAGCGGAGTCTCTCTGTCATTTCCTACATCTGCCGTGCATATCATTGACCTCTACTATTACTTCATCGTTTGACTGCCACTCCTCCTGTCTTGCCAGCTGGGATGTGCGTGCAGCCTCGTGTGTGGCTTCTTGCTGCGTCGTAACTGCTGGTGGTTCTTGTGTAGAGGTAGATGGTCAGTCTTCTTCTTGGGTATCTTGAGGCATTCATGCCTCGGCAGTTTCTGGCTGAGTAGAAGTAGAGGGTGTGGGCTCCAACCTTGCTGTCTCTTCAGATGCCGGCCTTTCTTCCTTCTTTGGCTCACGTTCTGTCTCATGTGCAGTGGTAGACTCTTTTCTCGTATCTACTTCTTTATCAGTCTCTTGTTGAGATCCACTTGCCTTTTTCTCTTCTGGCTTTTGAGTATCTTCTGCTGCCTTCTCTGGTTCTGGCTCGACTTCTTTTCTTTTTGTCCGTCGGGGTGGTCACCTTCCTGTTAGATTCTGTTTGTTGAGTGGACTCAGAATCTTTGTCTTTCTCAGGCTCTGCATCTTCATTGGTGTCTTTGCCAGCAGGTGATGGTGGTGGACTAGGCATGGGATGGTCTTGTTGTTCTGTAGGCGGTGAGGTGGGTCGGGGAGATCCATGACTTTGCTCTTGGCTAGCCGTTTCCTCGGCTTGCCTTTGGTCTTCTGCTTCCTTGGCTTTCTCTGCAGCTTCTTCTGCCTGCTTCAGCTTTAGAGCTTCAGCCTCTTGGTACATTCTTTCCAAATACTCTGTTGGATCATCCGTCTCTTTTCTTGTATGATGCTTTGTTCGAGGGCCTTTCAGTCCTGCAGGTACCCATATCTCTGGGTCCTTCCCTTGTGCTTGCCTACTGCGTTGGTATGCCTGTTTCTCTCTTTCAAAACGTGCTTGTTTTTGAGTTGCCTCTTCTTGGTGTGCGGCCACAGCTTTCCTTTTCATCTCTTCTCTCCGAGCTCTCTTTTCTTTGTTGTCAGAGCTCTCGCTGTTGTGCCGTTTCGACGAGCTGTCAGCTGACTCATCATAAGATTTATATGACCTTTTACCTGACCTTGTAGCTCTTGGAGAGGGTTGTGCAGCCAATATCAGTGTATTCTGATTAGGGGCAGGCGGTAGGTTGTCGGCCATGCCGATGGCATGATATGCAAGACCTCTGGCGCACCCAAGTACGTGATTTTGCCTTCCTTCTTGGTGCCCTTCAAGGTTGTGAAGACATATTGCACGTGGTCCACTGGTTGTCTTGTTGTCGACTTGAGAACCTAAGTGAATGTGGTGGCCACGGCGTGATTTGGTGTAGTGTACCTTGGTGGCCTTTTTGCCAGAAAATGAAAGTGTTGGTGGTACAAACGGGCTGGCTCTTCCACCTATTTGTGGATAAGATCGACGAATGTAGCCGCCGCTATCTCTTTGGTAAATGTGCCTGCGGTTTTCCTGTCTCTTGATCGCATGGTCATTCCTTCTGTGGGCAGTCTGAGTGCCTCTGCCACTATCTCTTTAGTGATCACTACTTCGGCCTTGTTCCCTTGGGTGTCGGATAACTGTGCGGTTTCCTCTTCTTTGATGGTGGATAGAAGCTCATAAGCCTTTTGAAAATCCACTCCGCAAGGCTCTTGTTTGTAGAAATGCCTGAGCCCCAACCTGCGGTTAGCCTCTTTTGTCTCTGGCTTTTGGCAGCTACATCATAGACTTCTTTGGGTAGGAGTTGCAACTCCACTTGATGCCCCTCCTCACTTTTGAACCTGCCATTCAAAACTGTAGTGTGGTGCTCTTCCAACTGTTCTCTAGGAAGGTAGGATGCCTTTGCTGCTTTGACTGACTCGGGGTCTAGTTGATACGCGTGCACTTCTTGTAGTTTCTCTTTTTTGGTTTAGCTTCTTCTTCGCCCTCTCCGCTGCTTGCATTGCTCCTAGTCAGTGAGAATAGAGTGCAAAGTTAGCAGATTTGTTGGAATTTTCTCTTAAATGTTCTTTAAGTTGAAATGCTGACAATTTGGTCCAATTTGGTCCAATTTGCTTCAAATCAATTTTTGAACAAGCAAAGATGCATAAAAACATGCAAGGAACAAAACTGTATGGTCAAAACAAAAGTTTGCAACCAAAGTAAATAATCATGATTATTTATAGCTGAGAAAATTTTTCAACTTTTTGCAAACTTGGCTTTATAGGCTTGAAGTATATACCAAATACATGCTCTAAGTGAAATATGGGCTCATTTGGATGCACAAGGTGAAAATGGTACCATATTTTAACTTTAGATCTCTAAAATAGTAGATATAAAGGAAATTTGAGATTTTGAACTCCAATTTGATTCAAAATTGGCTAGTGGGCTTAACACATCATGTACTTTGGATGTATGGTGACAAAATATCCAAATTTCCCAATTTTTATCAGAAAGTAAATAATCGCGATTATTAACTTTTCTTCCAAAATTGACATTTTTTGGTACAAATTGGTTCTAGGAATTGTATGGACCTTGGGTATGAGGTATGAAGTGATTTGGATCAAGAAATGTGGTCCATAACCCAAATTTTGGCTGGCAAAGACTTCTTTGTGTTTTTTGGAAATTTTACAAGTAATGGGTGGTTATTTTGTCTCATACTTGATTTTTGGCATGTAATAAGTGTGTACACATGATAGGTGAGGTGATTTGACAATTTCCAAGCAAAACTGATGCAAAAGAAAATAATCACGATTATTTACTACAATGACAGAAACTTTGCAAAACCTACAAATTTTGACCTAGACATGTTTCATACACCTAATACAAGTCCTAAATTGAATTTGGTCAAGTTTGGGCATGCCGGAATCACTTTGCGTTCTGTCGACTCTGAAATCACCTTTTTTTGTGACTACTCTGTCTGTTGGGTTGGTCGGTCAACTTTGAGGCTTTGGACTTGTCCTCAACATAGTCGTGAAGCAATATGTCCAATTCTGGTTCATTTGGAGTCAGTTTGACCCCGTATGTCAAATTTGACGCTTTGTAACCTTCGAGCCATTTTCTGCTTTTCGAGGGCTTTGCTTGATGGATTTCACCAAACCAATCATATACATTGTATATGGACCTCATTAGCAAGCCATCTGTGGAGTCAGGTCAGAATTCTGGCATTTGCCAAAAATCTAACTTTTCTACTGGGGAACCCCTTGACCCCTGCCGAATGGTCATCTGATGCTATAGGAAGGTTCTATTATGTTAGGGCATGCTATGGTTCAAATCCCATCCAATTTGGTCAAGCTGGCAGGCCGCTATAGTGAGTTTTAGCTCATAGGTCTTCGTGCATTGCTCGGTTTCTAGGGTTTTTTCTAGGGCTTTAGACTAGCTATCGGCCGTACAAAATGGATCATTGTCGAGTAAAGAACTTACCTCTCATGTCTCATGTGACACGGCGCTCAAAATGGTCAACTGTGGGCTCCGAAAAAGTCACACGAGAGAGGCCGAAATCTCTCTCTACAAAGGTTCCAAGTGAAAATGAGGTGGTTTTCACTACAAGAGGCTATTCATATTAGGGACGCTCACACAACGACGCTCAAAAAAAAAATTCCCGGCGTCGCTATGAGCGTCGCAAATTTACAAGTAACTTTGCGACGCTCATAGCGACGCCGGCTGGGCTAAAAAAATAACAGAGAGCGCCCAAAAACTCAGATCTCAGATCTGAGTTTTTCGGCGCCCTCAAGCAAGGAGCAGGTAACGCTCTCCCTCTCTCTCTCTCTCTCTTTCTTTCTTCTCCACACACACACACACACACACACACGAGGAGAGGAAGGAGAGCCAGGTATGCTCCTTCCCTCTCCTCACTCTCATGTTCCCTTCCTCTCTTTCTCTCTCCCTCTCTCTCTCTCTCTCTCTCTCTCACACACACACACACACATAGTGTTTTTGAGAGAGAGAGAGAGAGAGAGAGAGAAAGAGAAAGAGTACAAACATAAACAAAAACGCACACACACATACATAAACAAAGAATGCACACACACATTGAGAGAGGAAAAGAGAGAGAGAGCATGCATAAACAAAAAACGCACACATTGAGAGAGGAAAAGAGAGAGAGAACATGCATAAACAAAAAACGCACACATTGAGAGAGGAAAAGAGAGAGAAAACATGCATAAACAAAAAAACGCACACACATTGAGAGAGAAAGAGAGAGAAACTAATTTAACGTCGTAGGAAACTAATTAAAATTAAAAGACCTAAAGATCTAGCCGACGAGGAGTTGAACTCAAGACCTATTATTCAAGAGGGAAATGGCATAACCAATCTATCATACTTGGCATGGGTGATAGAAAGGTTATACCATTTATCTCTTTTTATTGGCACACACATCCACACACGCGCACACACACAAGAAGAAGAGAGTTATAACGTCGTAGGAAACTATCCTAAAAGACGTAAAATTTTAGGTTAGATATAGACTTACGTTAAATTAGATTTAGGTTTATTTAAGTTAAATTAGATTAGATTTAGGTTTATTTTTAATTAGATTTACGTTTATTTACGCTAGATTTAGATTTACGTTATATTAGATTAGATTTAGGTCTCCGTAGACTGCGATGCCTGCATGAAGCGGGTGAAGAAAGCCCTCAATGGAATATAGGGTACTGCTGCCTTCACTCATGGTGGGCTCCGTCGATCCAAAAGTACTGGTGAAATGTCTTCAGAAGATAGGGAAGAAGGTGGATCTTCAGGGCGGCAAGAGTCACTACATCCCCGACAATGACCATCTAGACAACCTCTAGTCATTCAACAACAACTTCAAAGTTAGTAACAAGAGCAAGAACGGTCCAAAGGGCCAATTGCTGTCGTCAGATGTGGATGGAGATGAGGCAGCGTCACCGCCGGAAGTTAACTCTCACATCTTTAGTGATGAGAATGCCAACTCTTGCCGAGTTATGTGAAAAATTATGTGTTAAATCAGTTTTAAGGTTCTTATAATCCCTGTTAGTTTAGTTCTTTGTTTTTAATATAACATAATTTACGTTAGATTTAGATTTATGTTATATTAGATTAGACTTAGGTTTATTTAGGTTTACCCACACACACACACACACACAAGAAGAAGAGAGTTTTAAAGTCGTAGGAAACTATCCCAAAAGACGTTAAAGATTAGGTTAGATATAGACTTACGTTAAATTATATTTAAGTTTATTTTTAGTTAGATTTATGTTTATTTAGATTTACGCTTATTTACGTTAGATCGAGTCCACGCAAGAATTACATACAGTTTAGGGTTTAGAGTTAGACGAACAGTGAAAAGATCTACTGTGAAAAGATGTTAAGATGCTGTGAAGTGCTACAGCTAGAGAAGAGGCAAAGGGGTTTTGTCCACTACATGCAGTATCATGTAGACGTGGGTCTGTAGATTTCTTGTACCCACAAATATAGGTATTGACCAATAAAGACGAGATTATAACCCGGTGGTTCTGATCTCCGTGCACCTCTAGATCGAGGTGTGCGGGGATTGGACATGACTAGAGGATGTGAGGTAGAGAGAGAGAGAGAGAGAGAGAGAGAGAGAGAGAGAGAGAGAGAGAGAGAGAGAGAGAGAGAGATAAGACGAAGAATTCCAATAGAATATTAAATTTGTTGTCCAGGTTATAAGATTTTTATCCTCATTATGAGTAGTGACGAGGATGTGGGACCGTCCAACCGAAACACATATCTCTCAACGAGGTTCTTATGTCCTTGTAATCAATGCAAGCATGATGTGCGACAGACAAGACGTGTTTCTTTGCAGCACGTTCGCGAATTTGGCGAGTTCGATCCATCTATTATAGATCGAGTTGTTGCCAATTATAACTCGTCGGACTCTGACGCTGGCCAACAAGAGGCAATCTTGCAACCCAATAGACGTGTTCGCAGGCGCTTTGGTCAAGCAGCATATGTGAGGCCACAAGATGTAGCCTCTGACAGCTCGGGGGATGATCATGCAGAGCACATTCCCAACGAGGCAATGTTTGAGCCCGAGATTGATGAAATGATCGAGACGATCATGGATTCAGAAAGGATTATCTATGATGATATGAAAAGTGAAGCTGATACGCCATTGTATAATGGAGCACGTATGTTTAGATTGAAAGCACTCCTGGTTCTTCTCAACATGCAGGCAAAGTTTGGATGGAGTGACACTAGCGTCACAACGCTTTTCAGGTGATCTATTACAATTAGTTTACTTTAATAAAACTCTAAATGTATAATGATCTGATAGATTTTTACACGACTGTATCGTATTTTTATGTTGTGTAGATTGCTTAATGAGCACATACTACCAGCTGACAATGTGATGCCAGATTCCCGAGATGAAGCAAGAAAGATGTTGCGAAACTTGGGGATGGATTACAATTCTATCCATGCTTGTCCTAATGACTGCATTCTTTTCAGAGGGGAATACATAGACATGGAGAAGTGTCCGAAATGTGATTCCGAAAGATATCGAGTAGATCTCCACAGGACAAAAATTCCACAAAAGGTTTTGCAACATTTTCCTCTGCTTCCTCGCATCAAGCATTTCTTCGAATGTAAGTCCATGGCCGCCCTAGCATCATGGCATGAGGAGAATAAATCTTCGGATGGTGTGCTACGAATTCCTGCAGATTGCGCAGCCTGGAAACATATAGATGGAACATGGTCGGATTTTGCCAGGGAAGCTCGAAATTTGCGCTTAGGCCTGGCTATGGATGGCGTAAATCCATTTGGTCAAAGATCAACATCTTACAGTGTATGGCCCGTTGTCATCGTCAACTACAACATTCCCCCGTGGTTGACTACGAAGAAGGGGCACCTATGGCTAAGCTTGATTGTGCCAGGGCGATATAAAGTGGAGAATATGGATGTGTATCTTCGTCCACTATTGGAAGAGCTACAACAATTGTGGATTGGCATAGAGGTGGTGGATATGAGCCGACACACAGGACGAAGGAATGCTTTGATCAGAGGCATTCTAATGTGGACCATGCATGACTATCCCGGGCTAACAGAATGCTCAGGTGATCTATTGACACTCCTCACTCAGACACTGTAAATCTTGTTTTTTCCCATAGTTGATCTATTATCATGTGTATACATGCAGGGCTTCAAACAAGCGGATACAGAGCATGTGTCACATGTGGACCTAGACTGAATGCACGTAGGGCGCCCTCACTGAAGAAGCAAATCTACGAAGGTCATCAAGCGTATCTTCCAGAGAATCATGTGTTACGCGACGGCTTTTTGGGAAGAGAGCCACCAAGGATGTCTGCACAAGCATGGTTAGAGCAGAAGGAGATGTGCGATGACGGATTGCCTCCAGGGATGAAGAGACTATCTCTATGGTACGAGTTACCATACTGGCCCCGACTCATGATCAATCACTTGCTCGATCCAATGCACATATTCAAGAATGTGGGTAATCTACTATGGGACCATCTGACCGGCAAGAAAGATACTTTGGGAGCCAGAGTTGACCTTAGAAATGTGGATCGTATGGAGCAATATTGGCCGCAAACAGCGTCTGATGGATCGATAAAACTCCCTAAAGCACCATGGATTTTCACAGGAGCCCAAGAACGCAAAGTAAAAGAGACCATTTGATCTTTGCGGACCCCCACTGGCGTAATGCACTCGCTCCGAACGTGTTTTACTAAAGAAGGAAAGCTTACCGGTTTGAAGTCACACGATTGGCATAAAATGTGTCAGGTACGTTCATAGTGGACTTTAATATCATTGCATAAAATGTGGACTTTAATATCATTGCTGCACATACTTTACAGTTTATTTTACCGGTTGCCATTGAGGGATGTTTGTCTCTCGACATCCGTAACACAATCTACAAACTTGCAAAGCTGGTGCAATGGATCTCACAAAAGGAGATCAACGTAGACTCCATACCATTCGCCAAACTAAATGCTGCGGAGCTTGTGTGCATGTTTGAGAAACATTTTCCTACTACCATGCTAACCATTCAGGTGCATCTTCTTGTTCACATAGTTGATGAGGTGGAAATAGATGGCACAGTTCATTCCAGATGGATGTTCTTCTTAGAACCTTTCATGAAAACGCTTAAGGGATATGTGCGTCAAAAGGCACGTCTGGAGGGTAGCATGGCGGAAGGTTGGTTGGTATCAGAGTCCCTAGTGTACATTGGAGAGTGGCTAGACGGATTTGATAAAGCCCGGGACACGCTATGGCGAACCATAGATGATGAGCGCATATCTGGGATTGTCATGTGCAATCTCGGTGTTGAGCAGAAGATGATAGAAGATCTAGAGGCTAAAATCAACCGATTTTGCATGCTTCACAATCCAGTGATGCAAAAGTGGATTTCACAATATGAGGATGCAAAGCAAGAGCGACAAAGGGCACAAATCGAGTCGAGTGGAGACGGGGAAGACGACCACCGATGCAGTATCCGATGGTTCTGGAGAGCCTACCAACATTCATGAGCTTAAGATGGTTGCACAACCAATTGAAAAGCGCACAACAATGCGGTGACGAAGTGACTGAGGAAGAGTGGGAGTACTCTCGGGGTTGCGCGACCAAGGTAAGTTTGCAATGTACGACTAGCTAGTGACTTTATTTCTAAACGTTTGAACGGCCACTCATAATCTTTGTTCGTTGTAGTATAAGTCATACACAGCAGCATGGTGTAAAGGTCGACATTTTAGGGTGGAACGGATCGACAAAAAGCGTTTTACTCAAGATTGTGGAATCATGGCAAAATTTGAACAGTCTAGTCGACGACGTTCCTCTGATGCAGATCCTGTGGTGGCGGAACTCACTTACTTCAGCACGCTACAAGAGATTTTGAGGATCGATTACAGAGGATTTTTTGTCGACTTGTTCGACGTGCAATGGTTCAAGATAATCATGGAGGGTCGCAACGCTACTGTGCGTAGAGGAGAGTCTGGTTTTCTTGAGGTGGATTCTACTAAGAAATGGACTGACCTAAGAGACACTTTCGTACTACCCGAGCATTGTGAACAAGTAAGTATGTAAATAGTTAACATCCCCCTTTTACAAGTTATGTGCTTGAAAGCTCTCATGTAAGTTATGTGGCTCTGGCAGGTAATATTTCATCCTACAAAGTCTACATCAAACTGGTGGTACGTCATAGAGGTAGCCCCTTGTAGTGCAAGGACGTATGAAGGCTACCATGTGCCAATCACAACGGCATCAATGGAGGAGATCAGAGAAGATGCTCAATCAGAAGCCGTTGCGGTGGTGCCAGACGAGCATCAAGATGCTACTACTCTATATGGGGTGCATGCAGAGGAGATACAAAATGAAACAGAGGATATGTGTTTAAACGGAGAGCTCTATATAGATATAGAAAGTTATGCTGAGTTATGCGAGGATGAGAGAGAGATCTCTTAAAGCCACAAATATTGTATTTGAACAATTTTGCTCCGTGTTGTAAAAGCTCTTGCTCTCTAAGTACCTTCCATGGTGTATAACGCTCTTTTCTACTCGCGCTCACATCTTTTGATTGAAAATTCTGAGTTTTCGACTTGCCTCTTCTATCACTCAATTCATTGCGTCATTGTATTTATATGCGTCATTATGTCATTGTATTTAATGGTTTTTGCGTCATTGTCTACTCTATTCATTCAATATTAAGTTTAAATATTCGTGTGTTTAATGCAGGTATGGATGATGAGGAGTTTCTTTCTTCTTTGTCACCGCAGCAGAGACAGTGGTACGTGGAGCGTCATCGCTCTGGCGCATCATCGCACGTTCCTACTCCATCCGCATCTCCCTCTCTTTCGGAGCATTCGGCGCGCTCCGAAGCTTCGGCGTCGACGAGACGAGCTTCACACTCGTCTAGACACCGGCGCTCTAGTGGTGGCGGTGGCGGTTGTTGTGGGGATTCCGCCGCCGATGCCTCCACACCGCCTCGTGTTCGACGAGGCTCTTTACCCTCCCCTTCTTTGCCCGCCCCCACACCAGCCACAGCATCGCCATCTACGCCAGGTTTTGCGCGGCTAACTATTCCTAGCAGCTACACACCTCTACCTACTCCGCCAGGAGCCACCCCACTCGACACTCCTCGCTTCGGGGCCCAGACGCCGGTGGAGACACCTGACGTCCGTACCCCAATCGACACGTCGCTAGAGACCCCTACCGGGACACCCAGGTTCACGCGTCACAGGCCAGAGGGCTTGCCTTACTCCGTCGACTTCAGCGGCGGCATCATCATGGATGATGACGGCAAGAAGGTGATCTCGCGCATGCATGGTCTTTGCTCTCATCTGTTTAGACACTACATACTAAACAAATGGAGTGAAGTACCAAGTGATTTAAAAAACAGAGTCATCAGCATACTTCATGATGAGTTTCCCGTTCCAACACGGGATCAGCGCTTCAATGAAGACCTGATGAAGATTTGAATGCGCGAATACTGCAAACACAAGCGTTTCGAAGTGCAAAAAGCAATCAAGCATGCGTGGAACAGGCCAGATTGGCTGGCCAAAGAAGATTAGAAGAATGCGAAGAAAGTAGCGCGCGAGAATCCCGACAAGTGGAAGCAACAAAAGGATGCAGCCAGAGCGCGAGTAGAGGCAGGGAGCTCGCACCACTTGGGGAGCGGTGGATGGGCATCATTTGAGGCCGATTTTGTAAGTGTTTTTGCATTGCTCTTTATGTTCGATAGTTTATGGTTTATGAGTTTTTTAATTCTAACATAATGAAATCTTTGTATGTTTTGATAGTGGTCGATGACAGGACGTGATCCCACACCGTACGAGCGCAAGTACGCAGGCAGGAAGGGCTTAAACGCCCTGATGGACATTCTCAGTTCTCGCGGCGGCATGGTTAGTATTAGGGTTTACTCTTTTCTATTTTTTGTATTGTTTTATAAATGTCGTTATATGTTTATACCCGATAGACAAATATACCCCATTCTCTTGCAAAAGCAGTTTTGATATGATCTTTTGGGTCAACCAAAAGTTGATTGTATCCCAAAAAGCCATCTAAGAATCTATAAGATTCTTTTCTTGCAACTTGTTCTAAAACATGCTCAGTTATCGAAACAGGAAAGTTGTCTCTGATGGTAGCTTCATTCACCTTTTTGAGATTAACACACACTCGTAATTTTCCATTCTTCTTGGGTACTACCACAATTGGAGACACCCAATCAATGTGTTCAATTTTGTAAATGAATTCAGCTTCCTTTAGTTTTTCGATCTCTTCTTTGATCTTCCTGGCAAATGTTTTGTTATACGTGTATGGTCTCCGTCTACTTGGTTTTGCGTCATCTCTCATGGGTATGGTATGTTGATAGATTTTTGGATCAACACCCTTGAGATCCTTATAAGACCAAGCGAAGATATCTTGGTATTCTTTTAACAAGCTCAGCCAAAGCTTTTCTTCTTTTTCTATTAGGTCATTTGCAATGTAAGCAAGTTTAGGCTCTACTCGTGGTTCAGCCAAGTCTATCCTTTTAAAGTTTTTAGGCCCTTCATAAGACTCACCCTGTTTCCTTAATTCCCTAACAGGTTGTTCAATTATGATTTTTTGATCTTGGAGAGTATACATTTTGTAATGGGATGGAATATGCATTACATCCTTACCATCCTCTTCCGTGGTTTCATTTTTGGTTGTGTATATCTCCTTTAGAGCTTTTTTCAACTCTTGATACTTCTTTTTCTGCTCAACTCTGGTCATGAGTAGTTTCTTATCCTGTGATTTTTCTTGAGTACCCTTCCTTGTTTTCCTCGATGTATGAGACATTTCTGAGTTTTTGTTTGAAGGATATCAGTAATTTTGTCCTTGACACAATCATTAGCATCTATCTGCATCAAGAATTGTGTTTTACTCGAGACTGATAGCATAGGTCGTCTTTTCACAATTCTGTTGTCTCTCTTTTGTCCATACCATTTTTGTCTTCTTGATTTCTGGTTTGAAAAGTCAAAAAACTTTTCCTCCCCTCCCTTTAAGAGTAACTTAGCTCTCGTATGCTCTTTTTCTGAACCCGAATCTTTTGAGGTAGCTGAGTGTTCATCTAACTCATCAGTTGCATCGTAATAGAGGTCTAAAAAGACTTGTTCAGCTTTCATTAAGTCCTTGGGTTCCTCATCTTCGTTTTCACTGTTGAGGATTGAAATCATTTGAATGGGAATTATGTCGTAGCCATCCTCATTGCAAATTAAGTAGGCATAGACGTATTCACACATACATCCATTGTTGCTAAAATTTGAGTCCACTTAAATGGTTCAAATAAATGCTCTGGAAAGGGTTTAGGTACGTAGGCTTCGTCAGTGCAGTCCCTTTCTAGGATACATTCTTCCCGTCTTAAGCTTCCATTTTCTCAAGCTCCACAGATCCAAATAGGAGTGTCTTTGTTTAACCAGCATGGGAGTTTAGTTTCAACCGAAGAGACTGAATCAAACTCTTGGATGGGTGTTTTTAAGACATCTCTATAAGTGTGATCTTTTTGATTGACTCTTGTTATAGATCCCACTTGCTTCAAATACGGATAGTTGTTTCCCCAATATTGGATAAGTTGTACCTGTTTCATGAAAGGTCTTCCCAATATGATTTCATAGTTGAGTTTTTTCCCAAAGTCTACTGTAACATTTAATGGCCTAATAACTTATGTGTGGCGGAAATTAGCATGAACATAGTGGGCATGTCATTAGAATAGATTCCTAATGAGAATTACAAGAGTGCTTGGGTGGAGAGAGCAACAAAAAGCATAACACC
The DNA here is from genome assembly GCF_014529385.1 of Adiantum capillus-veneris. Lineage (NCBI taxonomy): Eukaryota > Viridiplantae > Streptophyta > Polypodiopsida > Polypodiales > Pteridaceae > Adiantum > Adiantum capillus-veneris. Next base: position 66,465,347 of record NC_140948.1, read on the forward strand.
TAGTTAGATAACATCGACAATACTTTCAAAAGAGAGAGAAATTAAGCTATTGACAACAGTTGAGGACCGGATTTTCATGGAGCCGGTCCCCCCTCCAAAAGGCTTTGTATTATGGTTTCTCCCATCAAGAGAGACATTGTACAATACAATTCTTTGTGTTCCTTCAAGACTAGCTAGTGCAATGAAGATGGAAACTTCATGCACTAAGAAAAACATTTAACAAACACAACTTGAATTATGCCCGTTCTCAGACCCAAGACCTCACACACCTTCAAAGATGGTGAGAGCTAGCAGGGTATGAGAGTAGATTGAGAGGAAGAAGGAGTATCTTACGAGAAAGATGTACATCTCCTCACATAATCACTCATATGTAGCATAGCTTAGCTTAGTAATTAGCTTGGTAGAGGAGATGAGCATGCATTGAAGCTTGGCTCTTGGTTGGATTTGCATCCACATGCCAAGAGAGTGTTGATGTAGGCTTCTATCTCACAAGCTTGGAGTAGGTGATGAGTTCTCCATTAAAGCTAAGGAAGAGATAGTCTTCTCTTTCTTCACACATGAGCTTGTGTGTGTGTGTGTGTGTGTGTGATAATACCTTGCAAAAATCAGCCCCCTCTCTCTCTTGGGCGAGACCTCTTGCTAATTGCTCTTGATGAAGCCTCATTGGCCCTCCCCAAGTCAAGCCAATTACAATTAAGCAGCATAAGTGATAGCCTTCTGACATGTGTCCCCCTTTCCCCTTTTGTGAGAGATTTAGGTAATTAAATAATTAAACTAAACTCTCCTTGGACCCCTTTGCCTCCTGGCCAATAGGAATCAGGCAAGCCATGGGGCTCCTGAATGCTCATTGGACCCCTTGGGAGACTGCCCAATAGTCTTCTAGGAGACTTAATTCTCATTGGTTTCTTTTATTAAATGTTTTTAAATTAATTAAACTAGATTTAATCTAGCTTAATTCTCATCGGTCCACTTCAAGGGTCATCCAATAGAAATTGGGCACACCTTGTGGGCATCTGGCCTAGGGAGCTTACATGTGTCCCTCATTCCCTTTGTGTAAAGGGAGCCTGTGTGTGTGTGTGTGGCTTTCTCTCTCATCCCCTACCTTTAGGGCTCGCCCCCTCCCATGTACGGATGTGCAAGGCCTTTTAGGGCACACACAAAGCATCCAATTTTCCCTAGGGTTGACCTTTGGACACAACCTTTGAATTTTGGAACCTTAGCATTTTGGAAGTCTTAATGGGCTGAACCTTAGGGTCTTTTTAGCCCATTGTTGCACATGGCTCTTTTGCACATGGCCCCCCCTTTGGATCCCTATTTTCCCTCCTTTGGATCCCTACTATGGCCGGTCTGCTAGCTTAACCAATATTCTAGCTTTTTCTCCCCTAGCCTTCCCCACATTAAATGATCAATTTAATATGAGAAAATCATTTAGGAGAATTAGATATTGATTATTATGACATTACCTCTCTCTTGAAATCATAGTCGTCCTCGACTATGGTGTAGAGAAGATAAATCATGTTCATGAGTCCTTTTCTTAGCGGGTAGAGGATCCCTATGTTACCCTACGACATCATTCCACAATGGATGACTAGTCCATTTGGCGCTTGAGAGCCTGAGGCTGCCGCAAGCATGTCTGCACATTAGTCCTATCAGTCTTCCATAGTAGAGTGACAAGCTCTACTTGGTGTTTGGGAGATGTCGTCTCCGCAAACTTGATCTAAGCATGCATACTACTTCATTTTTGTGCACAAATAAAGAAAAAGAGAGTCTTATAAGACAAAAATTTTGTTCATTTTTAACATTTTGTACATTTTCTTAATCTTGGGAAGCATTGTAAGCATTGACAAGGTTTAGGTTATCCTTTAATTGTATGCCTTGCATCCATCTAGCATCATCAAAAGGATAATTATTAAACTTAATAAGATATCGTCGGATAGTCTTACCGCCTCTTAGTACCTTGTCTTCATGTCGGAGAATGGACTCGGGCTGCAGCACCCCTTCTTGGTCCCCGATCTCCGGTGGGTCTTCAATAGTTGGTTCTTGAGGTGGCTCTCCTTTGTAAGGCTTTAATAGGCTCACATGAAAAGCATTGTGTATGAGCCAATGATTGGGCAACTTGAGTTGATAGGCCATCTCATTGATTGGCCTAAGAATCTGAAAGGGACCATAGTACCTTTTTGCTAGTTTAGCATAGTACTTTTGGTGACCCGTAGGATTCTTGCCCGTTGTGTGCCTTAATCGAGCCTTGGGAAACTTTAACAAGACCCAATCGTTTTCTTTAATGGCTTGGTCTCTTTTGTGCTTGTCAGCAGCAGCCTTTTGCCTTTGCTGTGAGATAGAGATAGCATCCTTAATCTTTTGGAAAGATTCTTGTAGGTCTCGGCTATACTCATCTGCAGCGAAGATCTTCCCATGTACCTTAAGTAGCAAGGGACTTTTTGATCTTTCCTCAATTACCTCGAAAGGTGCTTTTCCCGTGGAAGTATGTACAGTGTTATTGTAAGCATACTCCACTAAGGGTAAGTATTTCTCCCATTGGGATCTTTGATCTACTTCCGTTACATAGGCTTTTAGTAGATCGAGAATGGTTAGGTTAGCTATTTCACTTTGGCCATCAGTTTGTCGATGATAGGCCGAAGAGAAGTTTAGCCTTGTTCCTAAATTCTCAAAGAGACCCTTCCAAAAATTATTGGTCATTCTAGGATCTCTATCCGACACTATGGACATGGGCAAGCCATGGTACTTGAAAATTTGTGAAATAAAGAGGGTTGCCATTTGATGGGCTTTGATAGTCTTTTTGACAGGTATAAAATGAGCTTGTTTACTAAACCTGTCTTCTATCGTCCATATTCCCGTATTCCCATGGATAGACTTAGGCAATCCAAAGATAAAATCCATGGATATGCTCTCCCATGGTGAATTAGGGATTGGCAAGGGTTGAAGCAATCCAAGTTGCTTCCCTCTATCAAATTTTGTCTTTTGGCATACCACACATTTGGAAACATACTCTTGTATGTTCACTTTCATGGTAGGCCAATAGAAATATGTTTCAATTCCCTTTAAGGTAGACTGAATCCCTCTATGCCCCGCATAAGGTGGAGCATGAGATTCATACATTACTTTCTCACCTAGTGAGTTAGTAACGCATAGTCTATTGCCATAGAGAAGATAACCATCTTGTAAAGTAAATGGTTCTTCTTTCTTCCCTAATGCAAGGGCTGAAATCACATCTCTAAAATCGGGATCAATAGCATACTCATCTATCATTGAAGATAGATCATTGTGAGTTGCTATGGAAACCGCATTCACTCTCGGCCATCTTGAGAGTGCATCAGCTACTTGATTATGCTTGCCAGCAATGTGAGCAATATGAAAATCAAATTGTGAAAGGAAATTTGCTGACCTCATTTGTTTGTCGGAGAGCTTGGTCTGCGTCATGAAGTACTTAAGAGTTTGGTGATCCGTTCGCAGAATGAAAGGAGTCCCCAATAAATAGTGCTTCCATGAGTCTACGGCATGTAGAACTGCAAGGAGTTTCTTTTCGTATATGCCTAGAGCTTGCTCAACGGGGTCGAGCCTTCGACTCTCATAGCCTATGGCGTGCCCTTCTTGGAGCAAAACAGCTCCAAGGCAATCACCACAAGCATCACATTGGACCTCAAATGGTTTTGAGAGATCCGGTAGTGTAAGCACAGGTTGAGAGATAAGCTTTTCGAAAGCATTGTTCTCCTTAGCAGACCATGTATACCTAATGCTTTTCTTTGTTAGGTCATGTAATGGTCCCGCAATTTGTGAGAACTTTTCTATCAAGCTTCTATAGTATGCACACATACCTATGAAGCTTCTTAGTTCATGAAGATTCCTTGGTTTAGGCCATCCTTTTATTACCTGTAACTTGGATGGATCCATTTGGATGCCATCTTGAGAGATAATGTGACCTAAATACTGAATCTCTTGCAAGAAAAATTCACTTTTCTTTCGATTAATATAAATTTTATTCTCTCTTAAAATTTGAAATATTACCTGGAGGTGTTGCTTGTGTTCCTCCAATGAATTAGAGCAGATGATAATATCATCAAAGAACACTCCAGTGAAGCCCTCATCTCCAAACGCCGCATCGAATTGCTGGATAAAGGCCAAGACTTTGTCTGTGGCACCAAAGGTACCATCATAGGTAAGGAAAGAGATGCTCTTCCCTCCCTCTTTGAATTTCTTCAACTTGGACGACCTCTTCCATGCGGCATAGGATTTCCTATGGCCTCTTCTTTTTGATGGTTCAAAGGTTGCACCATCACTTTCTTCAGAAGGTGAAGAATTTGAAGAAGGTGGAGAAGAGGGTGACCTCTTTCTCGCCTTTTTCTTGTCTTGATCTTTGTCGTCTTCACCATAGCTTTCATAAGAGGAAGAGGATGAAGAAGATGGAGAAGAGGGTGTCCTCTTTCTCGCCTTTTTCTTCTCTTGCATTTTATCATCCCTCTTTGAATTATGGCGTGGAGAAGAGTGTGATGGTCTTCTCCACTTTAGTGGTGATGGAGAGCGTTTATCCCGCCGTCTTCGTGGAGCCATCTCCGTCGAGGTGGCGGAGACTCGCTTCTTTCTCGTTCCTTCGGTGGAGGCTCTTGAGTTCTCCTTTGGGAAGGAGATGCATCATCAAGAAGTAAATTCTTGAGCCCTTCATATGGATTCTCTTCTTCTTCCCGAATCGGAGAGAGACCTCTTTTGGTAGTCTCACAAGGAGGCTTCCTAGGTGTTCTCTCGTCATGGTGATGAGCTTGGAGAATCCCGTGAGCACGGAGCTGCCGTTGCACTTCACTTTGGAGAGATGGATTGCCCATGGCTTGTTGAAGCCTAGAAACAAGATAGTTAACAAGCATTGAAGCATCATTAGTAGCTTGCTCATGAGCAAAATCAAAGTTATCAACATTAATTTCACTCTCTTTACTATTGTCAGCCATTCTAACAACTTTTAGGTGTAAACTTTTTAGGTGTACTTTGGCACTTCAAGCCCTAGTTGCTACTCCTCTTTACCCCTTTAGAAAAAGCACTCAAGCTACTGTACCCGCGGCTCGAATACCATTAATTGCAAGGAATAGAAGAGAGGGTCTTTCGACACCAAAACAGCACCGGCTCCTGTCAAGCTTCTAATAGCTCAATAGTGGTTAAGTCGTAGGCAAGCCCCGTAGGACTCCACTATTAAGACCATAGCTCTCCACGGTGATGCCCCGTTAACTGCACAAAGGCAGGCGCACTGCAAGGCTGAAAAATCCCTATTCTACTTACTCACAGGCAATTAATAATACCAACCATTTGTAGCTAGCTTGAGGACCTCCCTTCTTGAGCAAGAAAAGAGAAACCTTGAGCTTTGATACCAATGTAACATTTAATGGCCTAATAACTTATGTGTAGCGGAAATTAGCATGAACATAGTGGGCATGTCATTAGAATAGATTCCTAATGAGAATTACAAGAGTGCTTGGGTGGAGAGAGCAACAAAAAGCATAACACCTAGTTAGATAACATCGACAATACTTTCAAAAGAGAGAGAAATTAAGCTATTGACAACAGTTGAGGACCGGATTTGCATGGAGCCGGTCCCCCCTCCAAAAGGCTTTGTATTATGGTTTCTCCCATCAAGAGAGACATTGTACAATACAATTCTTTGTGTTCCTTCAAGACTAGCTAGTGCAATGAAGATGGAAACTTCATGCACTAAGCAAAACACTTAACAAACACAACTTGAATTATCCCTGTTCTCAGACCCAAGACCTCACACACCTTCGAAGATGGTGAGAGCTAGCAGGGTATGAGAGTAGATTGAGAGGAAGAAGGAGTATCTTACGAGAAAGATGTACATCTCCTCACATAATCACTCATATGTAGGATAGCTTAGCTTAGTAATTAGCTTGGTAGAGGAGATGAGCATGCATTGAAGCTTGGCTCCTTGTTGGATTTGCATCCACATGCCAAGAGAGTGTTGATGTAGGCTTCTATCTCACAAGCTTGGAGTAGGTGATGAGTTCTCCATTAAAGCTAAGGAAGAGATAGTCTTCTCTTTCTTCACACATGAACTTGTGTGAGTGTGTGTGTGATAATGCCTTGCAAAAATCAGCCCCCTCTCTCTTTTGGGCGAGCCCTCTTGCTAATTGCTCTTGCTGAAGCCTCATTGGCCCTCCCCAAGTCAAGCCAATTACAATTAAGCAGCATAAGTGATAGCCTTCTGACATGTGTCCCCCTTTCCCCTTTTTTGAGAGATTTAGGTAATTAAATAATTAAACTAAACTCTCATTGGACCCCTTTGCCTCCTGGCCAATAGGAATCAGGCAAGCCATGGGGCTCCTGAATGCTCATTGGACCCCTTGGGAGACTGCCCAATAGTCTTCTAGGAGACTTAATTCTCATTGGTTTCTTTTAGTAAATGTTTTTAAATTAATTAAACTAGATTTACTCTAGCTTAATTGTCATGGGTCCACTTCAAGGGTCATCCAATAGAAATTGGGCACACCTTGTGGGCATCTGGCCTAGGGAGCTTACATGTGTCCCTCATTCCCTTTGTGTAAAGGGAGCCTGTGTGTGTGTGTGGCTTTCTCTCTCATCCCCTACCTTTAGGGCTCGCCCCCTCCCATGTACGGATGTGCAAGGCCTTTTAGGGCACACACAAAGCATCCAATTTTCCCTAGGGTTGACCTTTGGACACAACCTTTGAATTTTGGAACCTTAGCATTTTGGAAGTCTTAATGGGCTGAACCTTAGGGTCTTTTTAGCCCATTGTTGCACATGGCTCTTTTGCACATGGCCCCCCCTTTGGATCCCTATTTTCCTTGCTTTGGATCCCTACTATGGCCGGTCTGCTAGCTTAACCAATATTCTAGCTTTTTCTCCCCTGGCCTTCCCCACATTAAATGATCAGTTTAATATGAGAAAATCATTTAGGAGAATTAGATATTGATTATTATGACATCTACTATGGAAAAAGTGTGTTGATATTCAATTCCACAAGAATTAACTATCACTTTTTCAAGCAGCCCTAAGGGTCTCTCAATGTATCCGTCAGCCAATGCAATTTCATTCGAGTTTGTCTGATGGCTGGCTATCCCCAGGATTCCAATACTGCTTTACTGGCTATGGCTATGCCCGCTCCACTATCCAATATTGCCATGGTTTCAATGTCATTATATTTCACTGGGAGGGTAATATTGTCCGACTTTGCATAGGAACTGATCGAATTTCTTTGTTTTCCATTTCAATTTTCAATTTTCCCAAATTCCTTGAGATTAACCCCGTTATACGTGTATGGTCTCTGTCTACTTGGTTTTGCGTCATCTCTCATGGGTATGGTATGTTGACAGATTTTTGGATCAACACCCTTGAGATCCTTGTAAGACCAAGCGAAGATATCTCGGTATTCTTTTAACAAGCTCAGCAAAAGCTTTTCTTCTTTTTTTGTTAGGTCATTTGAAATGTAGTAAGGTTTAGGCTCTTCTCCTGGTTCAGCCAAGTCTATCCTTTTAACATTTTCAGGCCCTTCATAAGAGTCACCCTATTTCCTTAGTTCCCTAACAGGTTGTTCGATTATGATTTTTTGATCTCGGAGAGTATACATTTTGTAATGGGATGGAACATGCATTACATCCTTACCATCCTCTTCCATGGTTTCCATGTTGATTGTGTATATCTCCTTTAGAGATTTTTTCAACTCTTGATACTTCTTTTTCCGCTCAACTCTGGTCATGAGTGGTTTCTTATCCTGTGATTTTTCTTGAGTACCCTTCCTTGTTTTCCTCGATGTCTGAGACATTTCTGAGTTTTTGTTTGAAGGATATCTACCAGTTATTTTGTCCTTGACACAATCATTAGCATCTATCTGCATCAGGAATTGTGTTTTATTGGAGACTGATGGCATAGGTCGTTTTTTCACAATTCTCGTCTCTCTTTCGTCCATACCATTTTTGTCTTCTTGATTTCTGGTTTGGAAAGTCAAAAAACTTTTCCTCCCCTCCCTTTAAGAGTAACTTATCTCTCGTATGCTCTTTTTCTGACCCGAATCTGTTGAGGTAGCTCAGTGTTCATCTAACTCATCAGTTGCATCATAATAGAGGTCTAAAAATACTTGTTGAGCTTTCATTAAGTCCTTGGGTTCCTCATCTTTGTTTTCAATGTTGAGGATTGAAATCATTTGGATGGGGATTATGTCGTAGCCATCCTCATTGCAAATTGAGTATGCATAGACGTATTCACACATACATCCATTGTTGCTAAAATTTGAGTCCACTTGAATGGTTCAAATAAATGCTCTGGAAAGGGTGTAGGTAAGTAGGCTTCGTCAGTGTAGTCCCTTTCTAGGATACATTCTTCTCGTCTTAAGCTTCCATTTTGTCAAGCTCCGCACATCCAAATAGGAGTGTCTTTGTTTAACCAGGATGGGAGTTTAGTTTCAGTCGAAGAAACTGAATCAAACTCTTGGATGGGTGTTTTTAAGACATCTCTATAAGTGTGATCTTTTAGATTGACTCTTGTTATAGATCCCACTTGCTTCAAATCCAGATAGTTGTTTCCCCAATCTTGGATAAGTTGTACATGTCGCATGAAAGGTCTTCCCAATATGATTTCATAGTTGATTTTTTTCCCAAAGTCTACTATGGCAAAAGTGTGTTGATATTCAATTCCACAAGAATTAACTATCACTTTTTCAAGCACTCGTAAGGGTCTCTCAATGTATCCGTCAGCCAACTGCAATTTCATTCGAGTTTGTCTAATGGCTAGCTATCCCCAGGATTCCCATACTGCTTTACTGGCTATGGCTATGCTCGCTCCACTATCCAGTATTGCCATGGTTTCAACGTCATTATATTTCACTGGGAGGGTAATATTCTCCGACTTTGTTCATAGGAACTGGTCGAATTTCTTTGTTTTCCATTTCAATTTTCAATTTTCCCAAATTATTTGAGATTAACCCCATTATTCCCACCTTCCCTAGGGTTTTCTGTAAATCATTCCACAAGTATGGTTTGAGTTTTAACAGTTCTGTTAGGAAATAAGACGTAGCTAAATAGATAATTGAGTAGATTACTTAATGGAGAGAGACAGATTTATATACACGAGATTATAGAGGAGAGAGAGAGAGAGAGAGAGAGAGTACACACGATATACGTGGTTCACCCAATGTGGGCTACGTCCACGGGAAAGCAGCCACTCAATGGCTTTAGTACTTCAAAACAAGAAGTAGTTTACAAAGGGATTATACCCTTAATGGAGCTCCCGCCTTGCTTCACTCTCACCACCTCACACTCACCTTGTTGCATCAACTTCACACTATGAAATGTGTGTAGAAATGGCCTCCTTTTATAGGCCAAAAGGGCTGCCCTCTCTTATGAGAGACAGCCATGTGTAGCCGCCCTTGTGCGAATAAGTCCAAATCGGACCCTCCAATCCGCCCATGTGTGGCCGCCCTTGAGAAGACAAGTCCGCTTTTGAATTCGGCCACCGGCCATTGAATTCAGCCACCGGCCACCGGCCATTGACTTCCAACCACCGGCCACCGGCCATTGACTTCCGACCACCGGCCATCGGCCATTGACTACCGGCCACCAGCCAACCGACCGGTTGTTTTCCAACCACTTTCCGGCCGCCGTCCGGCCATAATATTCCGGCGAAAAAAAAAGTCTCGGGGGCCTCCGTCCCCGAGGCCTTTAAAGTTGCCCCTGATTCTTGTCCGTGAAAATTTTGGTTTTCTCTAAGTGATTTTCCTTCACACACGATGGCTTCTCCTCATAATGGGGGCCTTACAAATGTGCGCTTTTACCACAAAAAATTACAAGGGTAAATCAGGCTCCATACTTAACAATCTCCCACTTGGAGACTGATCTCCAAACCAAACCTGTGACTGCTTTCCATTCTGGCTTCTTATCCTTGAATGCCGGTTGAAGATGAGCAAAAGCTCAACTTCTCCTTGTTGACCACCTTTGTAAACATGTCTGCAGGATTTTCACTTGTATGCACCTTTCCTAGCTTTAGTTGTCCCTCTTCCAAAAGAGTGCGTATGAAGTGATATCTCACCTCAATGTGCTTTGTCCTTGAATGAAAGGCCGAGTTCTTCGCAAGATTGATAGCGCTTTGGCTATCACTGTACAAGACACAATTGTCTTGTTTGAATCCAAGCTCTTGAATCCAAGCTCTTCTAAGAATCTGTGAAGCCATATAATTTCTTTGCTCGCCTCCGTCATTGCTACATACTCTGCTTCCGTGGTAGAAAGTGAAACCACTTTCTGCAGCTTTGAAGCCCAGCTTACTGCTGTGCCTCCAACCGTGAACACATAGCCAGTAGTGCGCCTTCGAGTATCTTTGTCACCTGCCATATCTGCATCAGCATACCCTTCTAGAAAAATATCAGTTCCTCCAAAATAGAAAGCATTTGTTGTTGTCCCTTTTAGATACCTAAGTATCCACTTCACGGCTTGCCAATGCTCTTTACCTGGGTTGTCCATGAACCTACTCACAACTCCCACTGCATGTGCAATGTCTGGCCTTGTCCAGACCATAGCATACATTAGAGAACCTACCGCTGTAGCATATGGAACTTTAGACATATAGGCTATCTCCTCTTGTGTCTTTGGACACATATCCTTTGTTAGTTTAAAATGACCAGCCAAAGGTGTAGAAACTGGTTTTGCATTTTGCATTGCAAACCTTTCTAGTACCTTCTTGATGTAATCTTCTTGAGATAGCTTTATTGTCTTCTTCGTCCTGTCCCTTGATATTTTCATACCAAGTATCCTCTTTGCAGCACCTAAATCTTTCATTGAAAGAGATTTGGACAGCTCCTCTTTTAGGTCTTTGATGTCCTGCATGTTAGCACTTGCAATCAACATGTCATCAACATACAACATTAGGATGATGAATTTCCCATCTCCCAAATTCTCCGTGTAGACGCAGTGATCCGAGTTGCATCTTGTGAATCCATGATCCAACATCCATCGATCAAAATTCAAGTACCATTGTCTTGATGCTTGCTTTAAACCATACAAGCTCTTCTTTAATCTGCAAACCATTTTCTCCTTACCTTTTACTTCATACCCCTTTGGTTGAAGCATGTAGATTTCCTCCTCTAAGTCACCGTGAGGGAATGCCGTATTTACATCCATTTGCTCGAGATTTAGATCATGAGCAGCCACAAGGCTTAAGACAAGCCTAATTGAGTTCATTTTTACAACAGGAGAAAATATTTCATTGAAGTCAATACCTTTCTTTTGAGAAAAACCTTTTACCACAAGCCTAGACTTGTACCTTTTCTTCCCACCTTCTTCCTTTAGCTTGTACACCCATTTGTTTTGAAGTGCCCGCTTACCTTTAGGCAACTCAACCAACTCCCATGTTTGGTTGCGATGTAGTGAGTCCATCTCCACTTGCATGCTCTTCGTCCATTCTTCTTTGGATTCATGTTGCATAGCTTCTTCATATGATTCCGGCTCTCCAGAATCTGAGATCAAGAGATGGTTGAAGGAAGGAACAAACCTTTCTGGAGGTCTAGTTGCTCTTGTAGATCTTCGGGGAATAGGTTGAGGCTCCTCATTTGGTTGACGTTGTTGCACATTGTCACCGTTTGCAGTCCTTGAGTCTTCACCGTCCTCAAGCTCCATGTACTCATCACCTGTTTCTTTTGTTTGTTTTCTTTCCAAGTAATCTTTATACATATTTTGTTCGTTAAAAATTACATCCCTACTCCTTAAGATTTTACCATCTTCAGGATTCCATAGGCGATACCCAAAGTCTCCTTCTCCATAGCCAATGAAGAAACACTTTTTGGACTTTGCATCTAACTCTGATCTTAGGCTTCTATCTATGTGCATGAAAGCCTCACACCCAAACACTTTGAGAAATGCATAATTCACCGGTTTACCTGTCCATGCCTCTTCTGGAACTCCCCCATCCAATGCCGTTGAGGGTGACTGATTGATTAAGTACACAGACGTACTTACAGCTTCCGCCCAAAGCTCAAGCGGTAGGCCTGCATGTAGCCGCATGCTTCGTGCTCGTTCCATGATTGTCCTGTTCATCCTTTCCGAAATCCCATTTTGTTGAGGTGTCCTTGGGGTTGTCCTTTGCCTCTGAATGCCATTGCTAGCACAAAAGCTTTCAAAAGCTTGGCTGCAATATTCGCCTCCATTGTCGGATCTGAGGCATTTAACCTTGGTACCTGTTTCATTCTCCACAAAGGCTTTCCACCTTTGAAATATGGAAAATACATCGGATTTATTCTTCATGACATAAACCCATGTTTTTCTAGTCGCATCGTCTATGAATGTTACATAGTACAATGAGCCACCAACTGATGGTGTACTTGCAGGACCTCAAACATCAGAATGAACCAACTCAAGTTTTTTATTTTTTCTTTCATTTCCTGATTTTTGAAATTTTACCCTCTTTTGTTTACCATAAACACAATCTTCACAGAACTCTAAGTCCACTTCTTTCAAACCTGGTAGAAGCTTCTTTGTTTGAAGGATTTGCATTCCTTTGGCACTCATATGCCCAAGTCGGTAGTGCCACACCGCACTGTCAACTTCTGTAGTTGCTGCACAAGCTGAAGGTTGCGTGCTAACAGTACACAAGTAAAGTGTACCGACTTTTTCACCCTTGGCAACCACCAAAGATCCCTTTGAGATCTTCCACCGTTTGTTTCCGAATGCAATGTTGTGACCTTCATTGTCCAATTGTCCTGTAGAGATCAAATTTTTGCGAAGAGAAGGAACATGCCTAACATCTTTAAGCTTCCATTCATTTCCGTTAGCAGTTTTGACAGAAACTGTACCTTTGCCGACAATCTCACAAGCTTCATCATCTCCCAAGTATACATACCCAAAATTACCTTTGGTGTAGTCTTGGAAATGTTGCTTGTGTGGTGTCGCATGGAATGAAGCCCCGGAATCTACTATCCAGGAATTAGACACATTGTCTAATGAGAGAATTAGAGCATCTTGCTCTACTTTACCTACCACATTGGCCTCCGATGTTGGCTTGTTTTCTTGAGACTCTGTCTCCTTCTTCTTCTTGGACCAGCAATCCTTCTTGATGTGGCCCTTCTTGCCGCAGTTCCAACATTCAAGAACTGACTTTGTGCGTGACTTGCTCCGCCTTGAGCGATCACGACCCTTTTGGTTTTTGAACCTCTCCTTAAGCCTTCCTCTTGTTTCCACTGATAGTGCAACACTTGATGATTCTCCTGTGCTTCTCCTTCACATTTCCTCGCTTAGGAGAACACCCAAAATATCATCAAACTTAAGAGTATTTGTGCCAGAGATAGAATTACTTACAGCCATCACAAGGCTGTCCCAACTATCCGGTAGAGATGATAGTATAAGGAGAGCTCGCACTTCGTCATCGAAATTGATTTTCACTGATCGAAGTTGACTTATGTTTGTGTTAAAGTCATTTAGGTGTTCTACAACTGAACCATTCTCTGCCATCTTTAGATTGAACAAGCGCTTCATAAGAAAAACCTTATTGGATGTCGATGGTTTCTCGTAGAAGTCGTCAAGTGACTTCATCAAGTCCTCCGTGGTCTTCATCTCCGAAACATTGAAGGCCACCGTTGACGCCAAGCTTAACCGGATTGTTCCCAGTGCCTTTCGATCAAGGACAATCCATGCTTCATCTGCCATTGTTGCGGGCTTCTTCGCAAGACCGCCTAGTGGCAAATAGAGGTCCTTCTGGTAGAGATATTCTTCAATCTGCGTCTTCCAATGTTGGTAGTTTTTGCCGTTGAACTTCTCAATCTTGAGCTTCCCTTCCTCCGCCATAACTCCCACTCAATTCAAGGAATCCTTTCCTTGAGATAATTTAGCTACGAGCAAACCTTGCTCTGATACCAGTTGTTAGGAAATAAGACGTAGCTAAATAGATAATTGAGTAGATTACTTAATGGAGAGAGACAGATTTATATACACGAGATTATAGAGGAGAGAGAGAGAGAGAGAGAGAGAGAGAGTACACACGATATACGTGGTTCACCCAATGTGGGCTACGTCCACGGGAAAGCAGCCACTCAATGGCTTTAGTACTTCAAAACAAGAAGTAGTTTACAAAGGGATTATACCCTTAATGGAGCTCCCGCCTTGCTTCACTCTCACCACCTCACACTCACCTTGTTGCATCAACTTCACACTATGAAATGTGTGTAGAAATGGCCTCCTTTTATAGGCCAAAAGGGCTGCCCTCTCTTATGAGAGACAGCCATGTGTAGCCGCCCTTGTGCGAATAAGTCCAAATCGGACCCTCCAATCCGCCCATGTGTGGCCGCCCTTGAGAAGACAAGTCCGCTTTTGAATTCAGCCACCGGCCACCGGCCATTAACTTCCAACCACCGGCCACCGGCCATTGACTTCCGACCACCGGCCATCGGCCATTGACTACCGGCCACCGGCCAACCGACCGGTTGTTTTCCAACCACTTTCCGGCCGCCGTCCGGCCATAATATTCCGGCGAAAAAAAAAGTCTCAGGGGCCTCCGCCCCCGAGGCCTTTAAAGTTGCCCCTGATTCTTGTCCGTGAAAATTTTGGTTTCCGATGAGTGATTTTCCTTCACACACGATGGCTTCTCCTCATAATGGGGGCCTTACAAATGTGCGCTTTTACCACAAAAAATTACAAGGGTAAATTAGGCTCCATACTTAACAGTTGCTGACCATCACATCGCACTGCAAGGAGATTGGATTAAATAGATTCTTCATCTCTGATTGTTGCTGACCACCGTGTCGCACTACAGGGAGGGGTTTATGATTTTAAATCCATCATCCTTGGTTGCTGCTGACCATTGCATTATACTGCAAGGAGATTGGGTTTAATAGATTCCTCGTCTCTGGTTGTTGCTAATCACCGTGTCGCACTGCAGAGAGGGGTTTAGGGTTGCCAAATCCATCGTTCTTGGTTGCTGCTGACCATCGCGTCGCACTGCAAGGAGATTGGATTTAATGAATTCTTCGTCTCTGGTTGCTGCTGACCCCGTGTTGCACTGCAGGGAGAAGATATATATTTTACATTCTTCAATTTTGAATGCTTTGACCATTGCGTCTTTCATTACTGTTGTTATTATAATGCATGAAATGTTTAGATCGTTCATTACTGGAGGTTATTATTGTGCATGAAATGTTTTTGTTTAGATTTATTAACAATCATATATGTCAAATTTTTATCTATTCTGGATTTACCTGTCTACTATCGTCCATATTCCCGTATTCCCATGGATAGACTTAGGCAATCCAAAGATAAAATCCATGGATATGCTCTCCCATGGTGAATTAGGGATTGGCAAGGGTTGAAGCAATCCAAGTTGCTTCCCTCTATCAAATTTTGTCTTTTGGCATACCACACATTTAGAAACATACTCTTGTATGTTCACTTTCATGGTAGGCCAATAGAAATATGTTTCAATTCCCTTTAAGGTAGACTGAATCCCTCTATGCCTCGCATAAGGTGGAGCATGAGATTCATACATTACTTTCTCACGTAGTGAGTTAGTAACGCATAGTCTATTGCCATAAAGAAGATAACCATCTTGTAAGGTAAATGGTTCTTCTTTCTTCCCTAATGCAAGGGCTAAAATCACATCTCTAAAATCGGGATCAATAGCATACTCATCTATCATTGAAGATAGATCATTGTGAGTTGCTATGGAAACCGCATTCACTCTTGGCCGTCTTGAGAGTGCATCAGCTACTTGATTATGCTTGCCAGCAATGTGAGCAATATGAAAATGAAATTGCGAAAGGAAATTTTCCCACCTCATTTGTTTGTCGGAGAGCTTGGTCTGCGTCATGAAGTACTTAAGACTTTGGTGATCCGTTCGCAGAATGAAAGAAGTCCCCAATAAATAGTGCTTCCATGAGTCTAAGGCATGTAGATCTGCAAGGAGTTCCTTTTCATATATGCCTAGAGCTTGCTCAACAAGTTCGAGCCTTCGACTCTCATAGCCTATGGCATGCCCTTCTTGGAGTAAAATAGCTCCAAGGCAATCACCACAAGCATCACATTGGACCTCAAATGGTTTTGAGAGATCCGGTAGAGTAAGCACAGGTTGAGAGATAAGCTTTTCTTTTAGCTTTTCGAAAGCATTGTTCTCCTTAGCAGACCATGTATACCTAACGCTTTTCTTTGTTAGGTCATGTAATGGTCCCGCAATTTGTGAGAACTTTTCTATGAAGCGTCTATAGTATGCACACATACCTATAAAGCTTCTTAGTTCATGAAGATTCCTTGGTTTAGGCCATCCTTTTATTACCTCTAACTTAGATGGATCCATTTGGATGCCATCTTGAGAGATAATATGACCTAAATACTGAATCTCTTGCAAGAAAAATTCACTTTTCTTTCGATTAACATAAAGTTTATTCTCTCTTAAAACTTGAAATATTACCTGGAGGTGTTGCTTGTGTTTCTCTTATGAATTAGAGTAGATGATAATATCATTAAAGAACACTCCAGTGAAGGTTCGATGAGGCCTGAAAAGCTTCTCCATCAAGCGGTTGAATGTGGCTGGTGCAACTGGATGACTATGATTTCAAGAGAGAGGTAATGTCATAAAAACTAATATCTAATACTCCCAAATGATTTTCTCATGTGAAACTGGTCATTTAATATGGGGAAGTACCAGGGGAGTAAAAGCTAGAATATTGGTAAAGTTGTCATACCAGTCTCTGTCAAGGGTCCAAAGGAGGAAAAATAGGGATCCAAAGGGGGACAGTCTGCAAAAGAGCAATGTGCTTCAATGGGGCTTAAAAGACCTCAGGTTTAGCTCCATTAAGACTTCCATAGGCTAAGGCTCCTAATTTTGTATTCAATCGTCCAAAGGCCGTGGTCATGGGAAGACTAAAAAGTCTTCCCACATCTCTAGGAAGGAGGGGGCGAGCCCAGATTGTAGGGGATGAGAGAGAAACACACACACACACACACACACACACACACACACACAAAGGCTCCCCCTTTACGCAACTGGAATACTCGACACATGTCAAGATCCTAGGCCATTTTCCCCCAACCTCCCCTCAAATCCTATTGGATGGCCATAGAGGTGGACCAACGAGAATTAGGCTAGAGTAAATTTAGTCTAAGCAATTTAAAAATGCTTGATAAAAGAACCAATAGAAATTAAGATCCCTAGAAGACTATTGGACAGTCTACCAAGGGGTCCAATGAGCATTCATCAACCCAATGGCTTGCCTAATTCCTATTGGCCAGAAGACTAAGAGGTCCAATGAGAGTTTAATTGAATTATTTAAATACCTAAAGCTCTCACAAAAGGGGAAACGGGGACATATGTCACAAGGCTAGCAATTATGCTTCTAATTTATGATTGGCTAATCTTTACAGGGGCCAATGGGATGCCAGCATGAGCAATTTAGCAAGAGGGGTCGACCAAGATGAGAGAGAAGGTTGTATTTTACTCTAACTCATTGCTACACACACACACAACTTATGTGTGCAAGAAGAACTCCATCTCCTTCTCCAAGCATTGAAAAGTAGAGGCCGTCACCAACAACCCTTGGCTATGGAATGCAAATTCAACCAAGAGCCAAGCTTCATCGCATGCTCATCTCCTCTATGATGCTAATTACTAAGCTAAGCTATGCTATTAGAGTGATTATGTGAGGAAAATATTTCTTTCTCGTAAGATACCTCTTCTTCCTCTCAACCTATCCTCATTCCCTGCTAGCTCCCACCATTTTTGAAGTTGTGTGAGGTCTTGGGACTGAGGCTAGTCAAGCATAATTTGGTGTATGTGTTACCATATACATGTGGTAGTGATGTGTGTGAACACACTAGGACTGCCGGGGCATTTTTTCTCTCTTTAGGAGGTTCTTTCCCCCGTGCATTGTATATACGTCCATCACTCTAGGGCTATCCATCTTTCCATTGCACACTAGGTAAAACTCTGTCAATTGTGTGCCTTGAGCTTCCTTCGTCTTCTCCAAGCTGTGTGTGTTTTCCTACAACCCTAATTCCAACAATTGGTATCAGAGCAGGTTGCATCCTCCCGGGCTTAGTCGCCAGTTGCTCCAGCAAACGCATGTTCACTTTCTCCAATTTCAGTGAGGTTTGGCAAGTGTTCTTAGTTCGACAAATATTTCGAGCTCATTTCAGCCTCCATTTCCACTACAGGCAGGTCTGCACAAGCAATTTTGTCATTTTGTGCAAAATTTTTGTCAGTGCCGTTTTTTGCATAATAGGTGCCTTACCGTCTTCTACGATTTGTACTATATAGCACGTATTGTTCCCGCTCTGTTTCTCCTCTTTTCGGGCAGTTTTCACATCAGGTGCAACATTTACCATGGCTAACAACAACACAGATGTGTTCAAGATGTTTGCTATTGAGGACATGTTGGATGGGGACAATTACCCTATGTGGGCTTATATGATGCAACATGTTCTTGTGTCAAAGGGCGTCAAGAATATTGTGCAGGGCATTGATGTACGTCGAGGTTCTGAGGATGTAGGCAATGTTGAGGATGTTGCAGGACTTGCTGCAAGGATTGCTGCAATTGAAGTTGTTTTGCCTACTGCAGAACAAGCTCGTTGGGATGTAAAGGATGTGTAGGCTCATGTGTTGATTGCATTGTCTGTGAAGCGCACCATTACTCCTCACATTCGTTCAATGAAATCTGCAAAACAGGCTTGGGATATTCTAGTAGGTCTTTATGCAAGCTGCAATGAGGCTAAAATTGCTTTGCTGCGTAAAGAGCTAGAATCGAAGATTATGCATGAGGAAGATGATATGGACACTTTCCTTGCTGGTGTCAAGGATATCAATGAGCAACTTATTTCTGCAGGTGAAGTCATTTCAGACAGTTCCCTTGTGCATACTGTTCTTGATGCCTTACTAGGTTCTTACCAGAATTTTGCTAGTACTTGGAGACTTATGACCCAAGGAAATCCTGAAGTTGTCAAGTTTGATGCATTATGCATATTGTTGCTGCAAGAGTCACTTTCCAAAAAAAAACAGGACTAGGCAACGTGCTGTTGAACAGGCTTTTATTGCTTCTCAAAGAAAGTATGGTAACAGCAATGCAGCCACTTCTTATGGTTCTGCTGCGAGTGGCAAAAATTATGTTCCTAATGCTTCTGTTGGCAGCAATTCGTCTGGAAATTCTGGTGATAAGGGAAAAAAGAAGATGCATTGCCATTATTGTAAAGCTAACGATCACTTGATCAAGCAGTGTCCTAAGTTGAAGGCCAAAGAGGCTAAGAAGAAACAGGGTGGTTCCACTGCAAATGTTGGCTCCACTACAGATGCAGCCATTGTTGTGTCTTTTGTGAAAGGAGACTGTGATGCTGATGTTGATGCAGAATGGGCTTTTAGTGCAGAGTGTGCTTACAATTCTACTGTCCATGATGATGCATGCATGTCAGTTGCTACAGATTTACATGTGTGGTATTTTGACAATGGTGCTACAAAGCACATTACCTCTTGTTCACCTCTCTCAAGTCTGTCCCTCATGGGAATTCAAACACTTGTGCCAAAAATGCCTCTTATCCGGTTCAGAGAGTTGGAAAGATTGTGCTTACTGCTGCAAATGGAAATTCTTCATGCTTGTTGATGCACTTTATGTACCTGGGATCAAGAAAAATCCCTTGTTTGTATCTGCACTTGCTAGACTTGGACTTGTAGTCAAGTTTGTGGATGACAAATGTACAGTACAGGTATTGCCTTTTGGATGCCTCATTTATGTATGGAATCTGAGCCACCTCTACGATATCCAATTGAACTAAAAATCCTCTATGGGAGAGTACTATATAAGCATTATTGGATAAAGGAGCTCAACATAATTTGTTATCCTATGAAGTTTGGTCTCAGCTAGGAAAACCACCCCTATCCACAAGCACCATCCAAGTCAAGGTTGTCAATAAGAAGAAGACCGTTGTTTTTGGAATCCTACACACTCCTGTTATTTATGATAATGGAATCATGGTTCAAAGCTTTTTGGTCATGCTGCTTGTTGGTACTATGGAGGGTAATATTGACCTAGGGTGCAAATGGATGTCTGCAGTCAAATGTAATATCGATTGGGGGACTGGGGTGTCACAACGTAGAAACCAACTCTTAGCCTTGCCACTCAAGCCATAGTCCATGAGATATTGCCTCTTAAGGAAATAAAACCCAAAACATTGCATGTCCAAGCGATTGAACCATATGTCCCCATAGCCCAACTCTCTAGAGCTTCAATTCTTGTAGTTGAAATAAAGCTTGAGACACACAAGACCCATCCTAATATAACAAAGAAAACATACAAGTGGGTCCCTAAAGCTTCTTTAGCGACCATAGCTAGTGCTAAAAGACAGGATCCTGGTAAGAGACATCCCACTCACCCCAAGAAGTGTAAAGAAACTTTGCGTTGGATTCCTAAAAAACTATTGGAAGCCCAAGGCTACTATGAAGGAAATGATCAAATATGGGTGCCAAAACGTAAATTGTGCTCTTACCTGTCACCTGACCCATGTGAGTCCAATCTTGTAGCTCCAAAACGAATTGACGTCGCATAAAAAAAAAATCACAGAATGCTACACACCCGCTCCAGAGCTAGTTTGGATACTGAAGAAAGAATGATTTGTTCCACCTAGCTCAGGAACAGGGAGGTCAAATGAATCTTCTTGCTCTTCATGTAGTTCCTATACGGAAGTACTAAAGCTTCGACACAACCTCCACCTACCATTGTACATATCCATACAAACAAGAAAGAGTTTTCACCTCCCGTTGTAAGTTCACCACCTATAGCAACATTGCAAATAAAATCATGGGAGAGTATCTTACCACCCTTGTAACAACTAGATGAAACACATAGGGTGGTCGAAAACTATTGGTTAAAGCCTTTACCCATAACAACTTGGAACAAGTGGTTTCAAAAGGTGACGAAATCATTCCAAAAGGTATGATCTACCCAAAGAAGGGGGGAGTGTCTGTTGACATCCATCATTCACTCGCTTCCCTCTCAGCCTTCCTCCCTGACCTCTCAATATCCAATCTTAGGGAATGTATACATAAATCCTTATACTCATAAAAAAATTAAAAAATTAAAAAATAGTAAAGAGCAAGAGCCACCAAACAATAATCTGGAAACTTACAAGCTCTATACATAACACAAAATCATAAAAACACATTATGCACAAGAAAACGACCTTTTGACACGACCCATATAATATTTTCACTCTAACCATTATCTATCTGTGTATACAGATATGGCTAGTACGCTAGAGTCATCCACTCCTACCTTGAATGCTAGGTACCCTCGTTACTTTTCACAAGTGTTTCACATGGTCTTTCCAGTGCTTTCCTGTGAATGGGATTTGGTAAGTACGCTAGCATGTGACAGGAATTTCGACGAGTTAGAATGGCTGATACGTCTTTTGACCACGACTGATCCATACTTAGTAGAGAACGTTTCTCCCATTGCACAAGCCTACCCTTTTGACCAAGATGACTATAGACGTCTAGTGACCTTTTTAGTAAACATTGGTGCCTCTAATGATGAAGACAATTTACATGATTACATGGATGACACATATGGTCTCATGAATGATGACTTTGTTTTTCTCGACGACGAGGATAGGGGTTTAGCCTTAAGGTTCCCCCCCCAATCTATACAATATCCTATTCCCTTGACTCTCTAGGGGGAGTACAAATAATGCTAAAATTAAAGTGCCAAAAACGAACAAAAAATAAATAAAATTAAAGTGCCACAATGTAAAATCTTAAGCGAAAAGAGAAATCTCAGCTTGATATGGTACTTCACTCACATGTATCGCCTATGGTACTAGAGCCCTAGAGGTTCCTAGTGTGGGCGCTTTTCCTTGAAAAGCAAAAAACCCCAGGCATATAAAATAAGCACACACATCAAAATTGAATCACTGTGAAAAGACTTTGGGGGTTCAAAGAAAAGGAAATAAGTCAGGCGATGATTTCATGAGCAATTCCTTTTATGCTATCTTAACTACAAGGTCTTATAGGTATAGCCTCTAGTCAGCCCTCGGACATGAAATACTTGGCTCTCGCGATTAAACAACTTAATTGAACAGAGAAAATTGAGAGCTTGCCCATGGTATTAATAGTTGAACTCTAGTGCCTTCAATCGTTAAATTAGCGATCCCATACTTGTTTAATTTTTGAACTTTACAACTGTTTATGCGTTTGATTATATTACAATTTAATGTTTATTGCTGACAAATGATTTGAAATTCTGTGACCAATCAATTTGTTTATAATCATTCAAAAGATTAATGATGCTATCTCTATCTCACAGCAAAGGCAAAAGGCTGCTGCTGACAAGCACAGAAGAGCCCAAGCCTTTAAAGAAAACGATTGGGTCTTGTTAAATTTTCCCAAGGCTCGATTGAGGCACACGACGGGCAAGAATCCTACGGGCCACCAAAAGTACTATGCTAAACTAGCAAAAAGGTACTATGGTCCCTTTCAGATTCTTAGGCCAATCAATGAGATGGCCTATCAACTCAATTTGCCCAATCATTACCCTTCTCAACTAACTCATGCACTTGCCGCATAATCTCCTCTTGTTGAGCTTGAGAAACTCTATAAGGAGGTTTATTAGGCGGTGAACTTCCTGGAAGAAGTTCAATTGCATGGTCATCATTACCTCGTTTAGGAGGTAGCTCACACGGGATGTCGTCAATAAAAACATCTTGAAACCCCTTGAGAAAATTGGATAACTCTAATTCCTTTTGGTTGCTTTTATTTTCTTTTGTTAAAGCATTAGGTTTATTTTGAGAATCTTTAACAAAAATCATGTACGCGGAAATAGAGCTCTTTATTGACTTGTTGAAAGCTGGTGTATGTACAATGGGGATGGTGCTACCCATTTCCTTAGCATTTATATACATGTCTTTTTCCCTGAACTTAAAGGAGATTCTCCTTTCAGGAAATTTAACATCGGCAGCCAGGTGGTCAAACCATGGTGCCCCTAGGATTACATCCTCATGCTTGAGAGGACAGATAAAGAAGTCCTCTTTGTCCACATAGCCTTGGACATGAAGCCTCAATTTCCCGATTAAGGGAGTGACTGAAGCTTCTTGCCCCTTGAAGGCACTGTCTGCGGGTAGGACATCTCCCATCTCGTAGGATTGTATGCCTAGCTTGGTGGCTAACTCCATAGATATAAAATTGTGAGTAGAACCAGGGTCAAAGAGAATAAAAGCATCATGTTCTCTTACCTTTCCCCAAGCATGGCATAGAGGAGATCCTTTGTGATGAGTTTGGTGAATTTCCTCCTCTTGGATTTCAACCAAGGAAGCTCTAGGAGGATCTTGGCGGTTGTTCTTTTGGGGACAAGCGCGGTACGCATGCCCTTGTTCGCCGCACTTGAAACATCGGTTATCCTTACGATAACGCTCAAGCTCTTCAGGAGAGAGTTTATTCTTACCTTTGTAAACTCCCTTCTCTTTAGCTTTGTTGGAGTTGCCCTTAGGAGACTTTTGGACATTGTCCTTCCCCTTAGGCTCATTGGAACCCTTGTTTTCTGGGGGCTTATTATTTCTTTTTGCCCCCGTTTGGAAATTGATTCGAGAGGCCACCATAGTGTGGTGTATTACCGCCGATATGGTACGTGGTCTTTGCGAGTTGACATACTCCGCCATTTCTTCGGTTAAGCCCGCACAAAATTGTTGCTTTTGCTCTCCAAAATCCAACTTTTTGAAGATAGTGGCTTTGAGTTGTAGGTCCCAAAACTAGTCTACATATTTGTGGATGGATTCATTGGGAGAGAGCTTTAAGCTTCGCCATTCGGTGAGTACTTTGTCTTTGGCATCGGTGGCCAAAAACAGCTTCATAATGGAAGCTCTTAAAG
Source organism: Adiantum capillus-veneris (assembly GCF_014529385.1). Classification (NCBI taxonomy): domain Eukaryota; kingdom Viridiplantae; phylum Streptophyta; class Polypodiopsida; order Polypodiales; family Pteridaceae; genus Adiantum; species Adiantum capillus-veneris. Next base: position 66,489,183 of record NC_140948.1, read on the forward strand.
CTTTCCATGTTCGTGGAGCTTCACCGTTGGCTCGTAGGCTAGACCACCATTGTCTGGTGGACTTTTGAAAGTGCATAGCTACATGGCGTAGCTTAGAGGATTCCGTGAAGCCCTCATCTCCAAACGTCGCATCGAATTGCTGGATAAAGGCCAAGACTTTGTCCGTGGCACCAAAGGTACCATCATAGGTAAGGAAAGAGATGCTCTTCCCTCCCTCTTTGAATTTCTTCATCTTGGACGACCTCTTCCATGCGGCATAGGATTTCCTATGGCCTCTTCTTTTTGATGGTTCAAAAGTTGCACCATCACTTTCTTCAGAAGGTGAAGAATTTGAAGAAGGTGGAGAAGAGGGTGACCTCTTTCTCGCCTTTTTCTTGTCCTGATCTTTGTCGTCTTCACCACAGCTTTCATAAGAGGAAGAGGATGAAGAAGATGGAGAACAGGGTGTCCTCTTTCTCGCCTTTTTCTTCTCTTGCTTTTTATCATCCCTCTTCGAATTGTGGTGAGGAGAAGAATCCGATGGTCTTCTCCGCTTTGGTGGTGATGGAGAGCGTTTAGCCCGCCGTCTTCGTGGAGCCATCTCCGCCGAGGTGGCGGGAGACTCGCTTCTTTCTCGTTCCTTCGGTGGAGGCTCTTGAGTTCTCCTTTGGGAAGGAGATGCATCGTCAAGAAGTAAATTCTTGAGCCCTTCATATGGATTCTCTTCTTCTTCTCGAATCGGAGAGAAACCTCTTTTGGTAGTCTCACAAGGAGGCTTCCTAGGTGTTCTCTCGTCATGGTGATGAGCTTGGAGAATCCCGTGAGCACGAAGCTGCCGTTGCACTTCACTTTGGAGAGATGGATTGCCCATGGCTTGTTGAAGCCTAGTAACAAGATAGTTAACAAGCATTGAAGCATCATTAGTAGCTTGCTCATGAGCAAAATCAAAGTTATCAACATTAATTTCACTCTCTTTACTATTGTCAGCCATTCTAATAACTTTTAGGTGTACTTTGGCACTTCAAGCCCTAGTTGCTACTCCTCTTTACCCCTTTAGAAAAAGCACTCAAGCTACTGTACCCGCGGCTCGAATACCATTAATTGCAAGGAATAGAAGAGAGGGTCTTTCGACACCAAAACAGCACCGGCTCCTGTCAAGCTTCTAATAGCTCAATAGTGGTTAAGCCGTAGGCAAGCCCCGTAGGACTCCACTATTAAGACCATAGCTCTCGACGGTGATGCCCCGTTAACTGCACAAAGGCAGGCGCACTGCAAGGCTGAAAAATCCCTATTCTACTTACTCACGGGCAATTAATAATACCAACCATTTGTAGCTAGCTTGAGGACCTCCCTTCTTGAGCAAGAAAAGAGAAACCTTGAGCTTTGATACCAATGTAACATTTAATGGCCTAATAACTTATGTGTAGCGGAAAATTATCATGAACATAGTGGGCATTTCATTAGAATATATTCCTAATGAGAATTACAAGAGTGCTTGGGTGGAGAGAGCAACAAAAAGCATAACACCTAGTTAGATAGCATCGACAATACTTTCAAAAGAGAGAGAAATTAAGCTATTGACAACAGTTGAGGACCGGATTTGCATGGAGCCGGTCCCCCCTCCAAAAGGCTTTGTATTATGGTTTCTCCCATCAAGAGAGACATTGTACAATACAATTCTTTGTGTTCCTTCAAGACTAGCTAGTGCAATGAAGATGGAAACTTCATGCACTAAGCAAAACACTAAACAAACACAACTTCAATTATCCCCGTTGTCAGACCCAAGACCTCACACACTTTCGAAGATGGTGAGAGCTAGCAGGGTATGAGAGTAGATTGAGAGGAAGAAGGAGTATCTTACGAGAAAGATGTACATCTCCTCACATAATCACTCATATGTAGCATATCTTAGCTTAGTAATTAGCTTGGTAGAGGAGATGAGCATGCATTGAAGCTTGGCTCTTGGTTGGATTTGCATCCACATGCCAAGAGAGTGTTGATGTAGGCTTCTATCTCACAAGCTTGGAGTAGGTAATGAGTTCTCCATTAAAGCTTGGGAAGAGATAGTCTTCTCTTTCTTCACACATGAGCTTGTGTGAGTGTGTGTGTGATAATGCCTTGCAAAAATCAGCCCCCCCTCTCTCTCTTGGGCGAGCCCTCTTGCTAATTGCTCTTGCTAAAGCCTCATTGGCCCTCCCCAAGTCAAGCCAATTACAATTAAGCAGCATAAGTGATAGCCTTCTGACATGTGTCCCCCTTTCCCCTTTTGTGAGAGCTTTAGGTAATTAAATAATTAAACTAAACTCTCATTGGACCCCTTTGCCTCCTGGCCAATAGGAATCAGGCAAGCCATGGGGCTCCTAAATGCTCATTGGTCCCCTTGGGAGACTGCCCAATAGTCTTCTAGGAGACTTAATTCTCATTGGTTTCTTTTATTAAATGTTTTTAAATTAATTAAACTAGATTTACTCTAGCTTAATTCTCATTGGTCCACTTCAAGGGTCATCCAATAGAAATTGGGCACACCTTGTGGGCATCTGGCCTAGGGAGCTGACATGTGTCCCTCATTCCCTTTGTGTAAAGGGAGCCTGTGTGTGTGTGTGTGTGTGTGTGTGTGTGTGTGTGTGGCTTTCTCTCTCATCCCCTACCTTTAGGGCTCGCCCCCTCCCATGTAGGGATGTGCAAAGACTTTTAGGGCACACACAAAGCATCCAATTTTCCCTAGGGTTGACCTTTGGACACAACCTTTGAATTTTGGAACCTTAGCATTTTGGAAGTCTTAATGGGCTGAACCTTAGGGTCTTTTTAGCCCATTGTTGCACATGGCTCTTTTGCAGATGGCCTCCCCTTTGGATCCCTATTTTCCCTCCTTTGGATCCCTACTGTGGCCGGTCTGCTAGCTTAGTCAATATTCTAGCTTTTTCTCCCTTGGCACTTCCCCACATTAAATGATCAGTTTAATATGAGAAAATCATTTAGGAGAATTAGATATTGATTATTATGACAGTGTTAAAGTCATTACAAGAGGTAGTTGAGTCAATACTAGGCGAATAGGAGGCTTGGGGATTGCCCAAAGCTCCCTATCGCTTGGTGCTGACCTTGGTGTCAAAGACATTACATGCGACAGTGAAGTCAACACCGAGCGAATAGGAGGCCTGGTGACTGCCCAACGCCCCCTATCGCTTGGTGCTGACCTTGGCAAATAGGCGTCGACCCAGTAAACATCCACAGACATTGCATTGTTTTGAGTCAGGGACCGGGCTTGTCGATCCAATAGGAAAAGGGTAAGAGTGATCGCCGATGAGAGGCGCACTCTAACTGAAACATTCAAGGGCTAGTTGTCTAAGCATGGGCGCCCAAGTGTGAATGGGCGAGCTCATATAAAAGTCAGCTAAACCTAAAAATCGGGAATTCTCTCATTTGTGCAATCGAAGAGTGCTCTTGCTCCATCTCCATCTTCTTCTTCATCTCCTTGTGTGTGTGTGTGTGTGTGTGTGTGCATGCGAGAGAGAGAGAGAGAGAGAGAGAGAGAGAGAGAGAGAGAGAGAGAGAGAGAGAGAGAGAGAGAGAGAGAGCATTGCGACGGCACGGTGGCGGTGAGGTGGTTGAGCACGACACGGTGGTAGCTCCTTCTTCTTCGCAGCGAGGAATCCTCCACGAAGGCGAGAGTAGGGTGGTGAGTGACACATCCTTGCTCTCTTGAGCTTGCTAGATTCATCCGGTTGTGTGCTTGCAGCCATTTGTGGCTCCCACACAATGTACGGCAAGTCCCTTGCTTTGACACGTGCGATAGACGTGCAGAGAGAGAGAGAGAGAGAGAGAGAGAGAGAGAGAGAGAGAGAGAGAGAGAGAGAGAGAGAGATCCAATTGCCATGCTTTTCTTCACCGCAACAGTGGGCGGGTCACATACTAGTGGTAACTTAAAGCTCAACCATGGTGACATTTTTTTGATGTGGCAAGGGCATCTTCGTTTCATCTTGTTGTTTCTGAATACCATAGGGAATGCTTGTGTTTGAGAGGTGTGCCATGGTAAATGCACACATGGCAGCATGATAAGCAACTTGCATTCAAAACCAATGCTTGATTTTCTGCTCTACTCTCCTTCAAGTACGATGAATACTCCCATGGTTACAATGCTTGGTTCACCATCTCCTCTCACAATGGTGTCTCATGTGTGATGGGAAGGGTATGAATATTTCACCACCTGGCTTGAGTAGGGAGGCCCCAATCATTTCAAATCGGAAGTTTTAAAGAATCTAAACATATGCCTTCACGTTTAGATGCAAGGGGCGGGCAGGTGGAGACCATGCGTCTTTTTTTCCATTCTTTCCCTCTTGCACATGCATGAGGTCTCTCTCTCTCTCTCTCTCTCTCTCTCTCTCTCTCTCTCTCTCTCTCTCTCTCTCTCTCTATCTATGGTAGATCTGTGAAGGCTGGAGAGGTCGGTGTTGCTATGGTTCTTGGCTAGTAGGGGCACATGAGAGGCATGAGAGGAGCAATGATAGCAGCAAGGTTGCACTTGAACATGTTGGAAGGTTGCAAGAACAGAATTTGAGGAAGAGCAATAGCCATGGCGTAGAGCATACGCAGCAGGGTGCCAAAGTGTTGCAGTTGTCAAGGATATGAACGGAAGAAGCTCCGTTGTTTTTGGAGATGGGATTTCGGAGAGATGAGACTTAGTAGAGCTCGGGCATGTCCTTACTATGGAAGAGCGACAGAAAAGGGAGTTAGGAGGCAACATTGAAGGCGCTGCAGAGGAGAGGGGCAGACGAGAGGGAGGCAGGTAGGGTGATGGTTTTTTCTCACAAGGTAGAGTGGAATCTTAGTAGTGGCATCTCATAAACAAATGAATTTTTTTAAAAAGGTGTGCCAATAGCTCGACCACGAACTTACATACATATTGGCAAAGTGGACTCACTTATCTAGTGTGGAGGTTCAACCAATGTAGACAAAATGCGTGAAAGTGATGAAATAGGGGGACCCTAAGATCCCAGGGTGTTTGGGTATGGGAAGAGGCCCTTTAGAGCCAATTCACGTGGAGCAGTAGCTTGCAAGGCAACCAAATACTCTTGAGTTCACATGGAGTGCATCAAAATTTCAAACTCCATTTAAAAAGATGGCATTTTTTCCCACTGTGAAGCTGAAAAATTGAACAAGACTTCATCATTTTCCATTGTTTGCACTAGCTGCTCCCCTAGGAGAAGCATCACAGCTGGTTTGCAACCAGATGTGAACTTTTTCTTCATGGGAACCAAATTGGTTTTCTCAACTAGTTGACAACCAGTTGCAAACCAAGGCTCCGCTTGAATTGGCTCTGAATGATCCCTTTAAGGACTAAGACTAACACAATGTCGTACAATTTTTGGGAGAAAAAAAAATTATATTTAATTTTAAAAAAAGCAATCCTCCAGCACATGGTGGGAGTTATTACTTTGCCACTTGCAGGCCATTTGCTAAGAGATCTCATCAGACACATCTAGATCAATTAGGCCTATGTCACATGTGTCCATACAGACAAACGATTTGCTGAGGTGTTCCAAATATTGTTGCTTCCATACATAGATCCTATTCGACAAGGCAACGGACATGGCAAGGGGGAGCTGATGTGTTCCAGCTCATGGCCGCCATCTCCAGTATTAGGTATGGGGCGTAAACCCTGCTCACTCTTGCCCAAGTACATTTCCTCTGCGTTGATTTGACGGGAGCTTTCAACCTACGACACTAGTGCCACCTTGTGTGACAAGCAACGTGTATGTCTCCACACCAACTCACAAATGGACTTCGGTAGTGTGTGATAGTGGCCTTACATCTCATCATAAGGTTGCCACGGACATCAAGACACTTACCCAAGGTAAGCATATATAGCCTATATATACATGGGGATGGAAGACCAAAAGGAGATAAGTTACCAAACGTAAAATTCTCTTGGCTTGGAAAGGAGAGAATCTAGGTGCAGAGTTCCACATAGAAAAACCTTCAACGTCGAATAATTAATGGTCTCTTTGAGACATAAGGGCCAAGGAAAATTCCTTTTTTTCTCCTAAAACATATGCATGTGCATAGTACACTGGGATTTAGAAAAGAGAGTATTTTCAATTCAATAGATAAGGGAGAAACAAAAAAGATAAGAGTTCAAACTTTTAAAAGACTCGAGTGCCAACAAGGTAAGGGTCTTGTGGCTTCAAGGATGCCATGTCAGCAGTGACGCATCTAAATTAAGCCCGACCGCGACATCAATTTAGCGGGTTTTTGATCTTCTCACGTGTTGGCCTTTCTAGCGCTAAATGTAGCAGAGATTGTGTCAGACATGGTGTCTGGTGGGTAGTCACTCTGATGACTCACTCTTAGGCTCATCTCTCTCTCTCTCTCTCTCTCTCTCTCTGTCTCTCTCTCGGAGCAATGGCATGTGGGTTGCTGCTTGTCTGCGTCGCTTCCACGTTTTCTTTTGCCAAGAAGCTATGGAAAGCTTCTTGAGGGTAGCTCGCGCAGCAGCAGCTGGAAAGCGAAGAATTTCTGCATTACGTTCAAAATCATCACACGTATTGGGCTTGTAGAGATTAGCCCTGGCAAGAACGGATTTGTGGGTTTCTTGCAGAGACGATGGTCACATCACCTTCGAGTTCTCCTCCTCCCAAATGGAACAGCAACCTTCGTGGTGGCAGCGGCGCCGGAGGCGGTAGTGGACAGCTTCTGCAAGAGTTAGAAGCATTGAGTCAAGCTCTCTATCAGTCACAAAAGAAGGCACCTTCCTCACAGAGCTATCCCTCACAGCCTTCTCCTCAACTTCAACCACAAGCATCCCCTGCCAAGAAGCACTCTTTTCTTTCCCGCAAAGATGCATCGCACTTGGGCCGACGCCTCTCTCATGAACCTGCCACAGATCAAACCTCTTCCATGGAGCCCATTCCCTACTCCAACCTCTCACCTAATGATCCTCCCCCTTCGTTCATGAATCTTCTCTCTCGCCATTCTCTGTCTTCTGCGCACGCTCCCTCTTCTTTCGAGCAGCAAAAGTCTGCTGCAAGCAACTCGCGTGGTCGATTCTCATCATCTGTTGTGTCTTCTCGCAAATCTTCTGGATGGGGTGAGGAGAAATCCGAAATACGCTCTCGCACAGATCGCCAGCTCTCTCTTCCACCCTCGAGGTCGAAGAACCAAGAAAAATCCATCCCTCAAGAGCAGGAGGAATGGCCAGAGGACTCATTGGAGTCAAGTCGCAGATTTGATTCTTCTTCATCAGACAAGAAGAAGAGTGTTTGGAGCTCATGGAAGCCGCTCAGAGCTCTCTCCCACTTAGGTAGACAGCGACTTCATTGTGTCTTTTCAGCATATGTGCATGCGATTGAAGGTCTCCCACCAGCAATGAATGGGCTTCGGCTATGTGTGCACATGAGGAAAGAAGAAACTAGGGAAGGTGCTGTGCAGACAATGCCTAGCAGAGTTTTTCAAGGTATAGCTGAATATCAGGAAACATTATTCATGAAATGCACTCTGTATGGCAACAAAGGGCCCTCAAATACCATGAAATTCATGGAGAAGGCTTTTATAGTGTCTGTGATTGCTCCTGACATTGATGAATTGGATTTTGGGAGACATCAATTGGATCTAAGCAGGCTACTGGGTGATTTTTTGGAAGAAAGAAAAGGCCAACTGGAGAAGGGTAGCAGTTGGGACACCGTGCTCGATTTGACAGGGAAGGCGAAAGGTGGCAGACTTGCCATAACTATTAACTATGAGATCCTCGACAAGGATGCAGCTTTCTCTGGTAATGTCAGCTCTAGGTTTCGAGAATCACCTCCCCATCGCTCGTCCATGCATTCCTCGTACAGTCTCCCAAACTCTGCACATGGGACTCCCCGAAGTATCACAACAAGAGCCCACTTAAGTCATTCTCCAAGTGTATCTGAACCTGGCAATGATTATGATGATCTCCTTGCAATGGATCAACTTAACCTGGATGAGCCCCCTCCAGCATTGAAGGCCCCTCCATTCCTTGAAGCTCAAGAATTGAGAGGTGGCCAAACAGCAGAAGTACAAGGTTTTCCTGCGTTTGGTTCTCAATCAGATCGTCCGCCTATTCCTTCTCAGAGTGCATTCAAGGCATTTCCCAGCATGCCTGATCAAATTTCTGCCACTCCATTGCCTTCACAATCATCTGAAAAGGTTTTTGAAGGTACTGCTGGTGCTGTCAAAGCGGAAGATGAACTGCCTTCTGAAGAAGAGGATGAATTTGTGGTTGTTGACCAGGGAATGGAGATTGATGAGTCGGTGGAAAAGCGCGCAGGCAATCTTGTTGGAGAAAAAGAGCTTTATGGGGCTGAGGAAGAGGCCTCAGATGATCTCATTCCACATTTGGTGGAAATGGATGCCATGGATGACCTGCCACAAGTTGTTGATATTGAGGCTCTGGATGACCATCCACAAGTAGTTGACATGGAGGCCTTTGATGATCTTCCACCTCGTGTTGTGCAAATGCAGGCCTTTGATCACCCTTCACCATCAGTGGATGAGATGGAGACTTTGGATGTCCATAATTTACAAGAGCCACCCTCACAGGTGCCTGAAAAGGAAGAATCACATGATCATCAGTGCCATGAAAGTGATGAGGAGAGATCATTGAAGGAAGATTTGAATGCTGAAGGGCAGCAATCAGCAGCATTTGTTGTTGGAAGCAGCGGGGATGACAAGGAGGTGCAAGAGGATGTTGAAAAGATTGTTACCGTTGATGAAGGGGAAAGGAAAGATAATGTAACATATGTGATGGTTATGCAAACTCTCGACTCACTTTTACAGGGGACAAGCGCAAAAGAGCTGCCACAGGAAGAAGAAAAGGTAGAAGTAGAATCAAGCGCTGATGGAATTTTCAGTGATGAAGAGGATGCAGCCAACAAGGAAGTGATTAACATGACCTCACTGTCCACGCTTGAGAAAGATTCTAAAAACTCAGCCATGGAGCTAACTGATGATGTTTATGAGGATAATGGTTGTGATAGTGAAGACTTTGAAGAGAAAGGACATAGCAGCAAGGACATCAACGAGGTATCATTTGAAGGTACTGCAGAAGAAGAAGAAGGCCCCAAAGTTTCTGAAGAACAGGAAAGGCATAGTGATTATACCAAAGAAGAGGAAGGAGTCGTCAAGGTAGAAAGAGGCATGCATTCTTGGGAAGAAGAGGATAAAAGCTTAAATGACTTAGAAGATGAAGGAGAAAAGCAAGGAGGAGTCAAGGATGAAAGAGGCATGCATGCTTGGGAAGAAGAGGATAAAAGCTCAATTGACTCAGAAGGTGAAGGAGAAAAGCAAGGAGGAGTCAAGGAAGAAAGAGGTATGCATGCTTGGGATGAAAAGGATAAAAGCTTAAATGACTCGGAAGATGAAGGAGAAAAGCAAGGAGGAGTCAAGGAAGAAAGAGGCATGAATGCTTGGGAAGCAGAAAATAAAAGCTTTAATGGTTCAGAAGATGAAGGTGTGGACACCAATAAACAGTTTGAAGATGAGGAGAGGGACCGTCATATTATAGAAGAAGAGGGATCAAGCAGTTCAGATATAAATGAAGAGGAAGGGTTTACTGTCATTAGCAAAAGTGAAAAAGGCTTAGATGGATTTGAAGAAGAGGGAAGTGGCTACAAAGATAAGGACATTGTGCTCAATCATTCTGACAAAAATGCACCGAATAGGGTTGCAGAGGAGGAAAGCATCAGCATGAGCCCAAGTGCTGACGTCAGTCTTCCCAAGGGAACTACAGACAGCAAAGTTGCTGAAACTGCATCTGTGGATATGGATAGTGAGGTTGATCTTGTTGCTGGAGAATTTCTTGACATGCTCGGTATGGGAAACACTGCTGTGAGTGTTGGATATGATAGTGAGGTTGAAACACCACGGGCGCCTCTGAATATGGGATATGATAGTGAGGTTGATTCACCACGAGCGCGGTTGTTAAAACAGTTTGAGCAAGAGGCTCTTCTCGATGGAGGCTTTGGATTGGATTTCGATGTTCCAGAGTTTTCACTGGATGGAGCCTATAGGGATGGAGATGTAGGGTGTCCACCTACTGCTTCTGTGCAAGGCTCAGCTGTTAAAAGGGAAGATACAGTACCTTCAAATTGGGACTCCACTTCAATTCAGATGGAGAAAGAGAGTGACCACTGGCAACATGCCTTTACATCTATCTGCAGAGAAGAGGAGGTTGCGAATCAAACCTTAACATCAAAGGGGTTAAGTAAAGAGTCTGCTAACTGGGATCATAACTTACCTCGCAAAGAGATTGAGAAAGAGTCTGCAGGCCGGGATTGGATTAAGGGGATAGATGAGGGGCCTGGAGACAGGAGGACCACCACCAATGCTTTCAAGGAGACGGGTAAGGAGTTAAATGACCAGGACCACACTTTAGCTTTGAAGGGGATGGAGCAGAAGCCTACTTTCCTGAATCTAACCTTAGGAGTTAAGGATGTTGATATCGATCCAGCAAATGGCAATCATCCAGTAGCAGTGGAAACGGAGCCTGGTCACTGGAATTATGCCTTAGCATCGAAGGTCACAGATGAGGATCTTGCTAGATGGACCGACGCTGTAGCTTCGAAGGGGATGGAAAAGGACCCAGGAATGGAGCCTAAGTCTAATGACAGGAAGCTAGTTTTTCCATCTGAACAAATGGATGAGGAGCCTTGTAGCTGGAGCCATACTTTAGCACTGAAGTCAAAGAAAGAGAATCCTCCTAGCTGGGATGAGACCTCAGCATTGAAGGAGACAGATCTAGAGCCTGTCAAGTTGGATCATGGCATATCTGTGAAAGGGTCAGACAAAAAGCTGGTTGGCCAAGATCAACAAGTTCCATTGCAGCAAATAAATGCTGAGCTTTCTCACTGGGGTCACAGTTCAGCATCGAAGGAACTGGATAGGGAACCTACAAATAGAGCTCCAGATCTTTCATCGAATACCGTAGACAAGGAGCCTGCAATCTGGGACCTTGAGGAGGACGAGGAGCTTATGTCTTTCATGGAAGCTGCAGAGTCAGAACTGCAACGGGCTACTCAAAACATGCAAAGCAAGTCTCGAGCAAAGATGCTAGAGGATGCTGAAACAGAAGCATTAATGCAGGAGTGGGGCTTAAACGAGAGGGCTTTTGTGAGCTCACCACCAAAGGCCACAATCAGGCAGCAAGAGCCCCCGCCATTAGGGAAGGGTTTAGGTGCTAGTGTCCCTTTGAAAGATGGGGGCTCTCTGCGGTCCATGAATCCTTCTCTTTTTCAAGCAAACAAGAGCAGTGGAAAGTTGGTGATGCAAATATCTAAGCCAGTTGTGGTACCTGCCGAGATGGGTAGAGAAACTGCAGATATTCTTCGAAATATGGCTTCAATGGGGATAGAAAACATGGCTGTCCAAGCTATGACAGCTATGCCCCTGGAGGACATCACAGGTCGCTCGGTGGAGCAAGTTGCAGTTGAAGGGGCGACTGCTTCCAAATCTGGGTAATCACATCTAAATATTTTCTGTGTTTTGTCACTTACAAGGCATGGTCTTTTGGTTTTGGCTTTGCATCCTAGTCTTTCTGTTTGCTTTGAAGCTGAATGTAGCAGCTTTATAACAATTTGGGGAAAGAGTACTTTCACAATCACAGAACTAGTGTGCAGTTCTCAAGATGGAATCAAGATTGTTAATATTTTCAAGCAAAGACTATTATTAGGTTACAGAAAGACAGGAAGCTATGGTTTTATTGAAAAATGGTCCTTGGTTGGTTTTAATTCAGGGCAATCCCACACAAAATATGAACAGGTGCCCTATTAAGCATAGTGACACAGTGGGAGAGAATTTTAGCCGAAGGTTTCTTAATTATATCTGCATTTGATACTCTTATTACGATAGTTCGGGGACTAGGAGACAGTGGCACATAGATTTACTGCATTGTGATTGAGTAATGGGCTTAGAAAAAGAGGGACCTGTAGTATGAACCCTAACTGCATTTGGTTATTTGGCTCATATTTTTTTGTAGAAAACTTCAAAAATGATGGAAAGTCACAAAATTTATTTTCTATGAAACTTGCAGGCACCGACTATTAGAAGGCTCGAGCAGGAAAGACATAACGAGCCGACTCGATCGCAAATCTCGAACTTCTTCTCAAAACATTGTTGATGATTTTGTATCTTTGGAGGATATAGCCCCCATGGCTATGCAACAGATTGAGGCATTGGCTTTTGATGGTCTGAAGTTTCAAGCAGATGCAGTCGAAGATGATGCTCCCTTTGCCGTGAATTCCTTCTCATTGGATGGTGAATCTGGTGTAAGGGATATGTCAGCAGGCGGTGCTATCCTCAAAGGTGTGACAGGTGTTCATTTGTCAAAGGGCCCAACTACATCAACAGAGACTTCTGGTGATAGTGGTGGGGAGGGGCTAATGGGCATGGCCATCAGTTTAGATGAATGGATGCTTTTGGATGCTGGATTGTATGATGAAGCAGAAACAAAGAAAGATGCAATGGCTATAATGGCTGCTCATCAGGCAGTCCATCAAGAGATAGTTGTCGCTGGCGATGATGAGAAGAGAAAGAAAAGGCAGGGGTCAAAGAGCACGGGAGGACGATGGGGTTGTATGGGAAATACTCTAACCATAGCTATGCTGGTACAGCTTCGGGATCCTCTAAAGAACAATGAAGCAGTTGGGGCTCCCATGATGGCATTTGTGCAAGCAGAAAGACTGATGAAGCCTCCCAAACTGAAAGTAGGGAGGAATGTGTCCATGAAAGGAAACAGTGAAGATGAAGAAGCGGGAGAGCCGCAGTTTAAGATAATTGATGTGCATATGTCGGGTTTGAAGACGTCTCAAGAGGGGAAAAAGATAGGCTGGGGAAATCAGAAGCAGCAACAATCTGGTTCTAGGTGGCTTATTGCCAATGGGATGGCAAAGAATGCTAAAGTGAACAAACCCATGCTGGGCTCCAAGCCAGCAGCGATGTCTTCAGCGTCATCCTCAAAAGCTAATGCCAACAAGGGTGAGTCTCTGTGGAGCATATCCTCGAGGGCACTTGGCACTGGACTGAGATGGAGGGACAAGCTCAAGCTGAATGCCTCTGCGAGATAAACGATCTGTAAGTTAAGACTTTGTATTTTATAAGTATACAATTTCCTGAGCTCATAACATTCATGAGGACCTCACTGCTGCAGCTTGTAACATCACATTAGTCCTGATTGTCAGTGAGCTTGTACAACTTTGTAAATCTAGGTTAAGCTTTCATATTCTTAATGCCACAGGCTTGATTAATTGTCTTAAGTCCTTGTCTCAATGGCAAAGAAAGCATTGTGCAAGAACAGGGCTTCTTCTCGCCTTACTGGCTCACAATTAGTGCCACAGGCTTGATTAATTGTCTTAAGTCCTTGTCTCAATGGCAAAGAAAGCATTGTGCAAGAACAGGGCTTCTTCTCGCCTTACTGGCTCACAATTAGTTTTCATCCCGAGATTAGTTTTGTGATCAAGTCCTCTATAAGGCACGGGGTGCCTTAAATCAAGGTTAACAAATAGGATCCAGTATAGGATATGGGTTGAATCTTTTGAAACTTTTGACAAAAATCTATTATCTGAGAGGTTTGGAGAAGGAAATTATACCAGTGCGATATTAACTAGAGTTTCTTAGAGAGTTCTCTGAGATAAGTTGATTTTCGAAGCATTCATCCTCTTCATCAATTTTCATCGGAGCTTCTCTCATTCCATTCATAGAACATAATGATGCAAACTGAGTACTTTTCTCCCAAGCCCACAAAAATTTGGAGATTTTGGGCTAATTGATTTTTGTAGAATAGCCAAATGATCCCAAAGGCCCATTAAAAAAAGCCATTGAGCTGTTATTTTGTGATTTTTCTTTAGGCATCTTTGTATGGGGATCATCTAGAGATTAGTTTTTCGTGATTGAGAACCCAGAGAAGTGAGGGGGTGCCTTTTGCATTGGGACCACAGAACATGTGCCTCATCTCAATTTTCAAGATCAGAGATCATAACCAAATCCACAAAGACTACCTTTCTTATATGATGTAGTACAGAATCACCAACCAAATGATAGTCAAGAAATGTCAATACAAAAGCTTCTTGGTACAAGCATATCAAGTCACCAAGATTTGTGGGATCATTTGCATTATCGTTGTACTTCCACTTGTTCGAACTTCTCATGATATCTTCTAGAGATATGTACTAGAGTTCTACATTGCTTGTTGTAAGCAAGAATATATGAACTTGGTGGAACCAGTTACCAAATAATTCTTTTGGCTTTCTAAAACAAGCCTCAATGAAGAAGGGAGATTGGCATATATATGACTTTTGCATGTGAAGCATTGAAATCTTTTGTGATTTTGTAATTTGTAAGTGGATCCTTTCCTTTAAAAGCCTCATATGACTTTCTTTTCTTTTTTTTTTGCTTTAGAATGCCATTGTGACCCTTCACTTTGTTATTCTTGAACTTTTTGGCTGTAGAGGCTATCTTTTTCTGAATGGAGTGAAAGGACTCAAGAGTCAATTGGGAAGATCCATTCCATCACATACCAAGTTTAAGATTGAGAGAGAGAGAGAGAGAGAGAGAGAGAGAGAGAGAGAGAGAGAAGCAACCTAGAGAACTATCCAATTAAACAGAGAGGAGGAGGAGGAGGAGAATATAAATAGTAATCTCTCTCTCTCTCTCTCTCTCTCAAAAAATCTTTAAATACGAAATACTTTCATATTTTGTAGGTTTTCTTACCTTCAAATTTATAATTTAGAGGTAATGTTTCAAAATTTGTAGGTGACATTACACTTTTTTCGCAAGCTTTGCTCCCAAGTCATGAAGTCTCCAACGTTTATGGTGTTTGTTACACACTGAAAAGAAAGAGAGAGAGAGAGAGAGAGAGAGAGAGAGAGAGAGAGAGAGAGAGAGAGAGAGAATCTAATTGTCTGAGAAAAGAGAGAGCTACATAGGGCCTTCCAGAATTTAACCTTAAATAGATTCTCCATGGAGCTACTGCACATCTTTGGCCAACATGCAAGATGATCATGCCTATGTGCAAATGGATGTGCAAAAGATGTGTAGTGCCATCGCCACCCAATGAGCCATCTTGTGAGGAGTACCGGCGCCACTTGGTTGCACTCACATCGAGCTCGTATGCTAAAAATGGATGATTCCAAGCCTTTGGAAGAGGTGAAAAGAAGCATAGCTCATGTTTGCTCATTGGATGACTTATACATCAGGCTCGACATTCTCGAGTCCATGGGGTTGGTCTCTAGCTTGATGTAGGAAGAGATGAAGAATGGTTTACAGACATCGAAGCATGTTGTTGGGCCGCTAGCCTTCAAAGAATCATCTCCATACCCATCCCACATTCAAGCAAACCAATAGTTCAAGAAACCATAAATGGGTTAGCCATCATGCAAGGTCTAGATGAGGGAAGAATTTATCTCTTCACCATCATCATTAGATGTTGGATCAATGCCACCTTCAATAAATAATGTGTAAGGCACTTCGACACCTTCCCCTAAAAGTCTCAAAGATTTCATCTCTTGTAACATTTATTTTGTGCATTCCAATGCTGAAAAAAGGGCTAAGTTTAGTGCAATCACACATAGAAATGTATTTGAGTGTACACTTATTGTAATCATATGTAGATTTTCTAAGTTTTTGGAAAAAATATTGTGTATCGGAGTGCTGAAAAATAACATAGGTTTAGTGTGATCCCACTTGCAAAATAAAACCTGCAAATATAGTAAATTTGCCTTTAAGATTTCTCATACGTAGGTTTTCCAAGTTTTTGGGAGAAAAGTATCGTGTATCTGAATGCTTGAAAAAAACCTATGTTTACTATAATATCCAAGTGCTCGAAAAAAAATATAGGTTAAGTGCAATCCCACCTACAAATTTTGAGGTTCACCTCTAACTTTTACAAAGTTCATAGAAATTAGAAGGATGAACTACATATTAAAAGGGGAGACATACAATCATCACCATACACACAAACTAAGAAACTCAAATATAAAAACCTTCAATTATAGTAAATTTGTCTCTGAAAGTTTATCATATGTAGGTTTTTCAAATTTCAATTTTTTGTGGGATTCTCCAAGAGCTCTTGATGGCAACCTCCAAATTTCATAAAAACCTTCAAATTTTAAAGGCAAATCTCCAACTTTTTGAGACAAAATTAGGAAAATCACGTAAAGACCTTCAAATATACTTTTCTCATATGTAGGAGGTGTTCCAAGTTTTTGGAAAAGAGCACTATATATGCGAGTGCTGGTACTAGGAAAAAGGCTAGGTTAAGTGTAATCCCTAAGTGGCCTCGTGTGATGATTGCATTTCCAGCTTAAGTCTTTTGTGCCTCTAGCAAGGTTATGTGCTTGCTTTTGCAGAAAGATAGAGTTTGCATGCCTATCTTACCTTTCACATTGGATGTCTAACGATAACTAAGACATAACGTATAATAACATAACCACTAACGTATTAAATGAGTTAGCTAAGGTGCAAAGACGTAGTCGTTAAACGCGTCATGTCAGCCAAGGTAAAGGGGCAAGCAACCTTGAGGAGAACTATTATGTGCTTGCTCTTTTATGTTTGTATAACATTCCTTGCTTCAAATAAATCAATGTCAGATGCCTGCTGCTGTACTTGTAATTCATAGAAAGCGTCGTGCTCTTTATAAATTGCCAATAGGCTTCTATTTCCCTTGAAAGAGTTAGCTTCTTTGTTTGCTTTAATGTAAATTTTATAACTTAGCTAACAGCTAAGGGCCGCGGCTCCCGCAGCTAGGACCGCTAAAGCAATTGTTTCAACTTCCGGATGCTTGTAAATCCAATGCATCATTTTTTCTTTTCTTCGTTCAATTTGATATTTTATCTGAAGCTTCATAAGACACGATAACGCCAATTAAACAGAGCCACATGCAAAGGAATGGATGAAAACAGTTATAACAGCACTGTGCTAGCAAGAAACTAAGCTCGTTTCAAAGAATTAAAACGTAACAACCTTAACAAAAAGCCGCCTTGGAGTGTAAGGTATCTAGTCTGCCATCTATTTGCATGACTTTGCCAACTTCAATGAACGGGGGAAAACAACGGGGATAGGGATGATTTATTAAGCCCTCATAATGGTATGGTAAACAACCAATTCTTGCTTGCTTGCTTGCACCCTGACGCAAACTTAAGGTAAACTTAAGCTGTGCGTGTTAAACCTTTTTTTAATCCTTTTTATCGTCAACCTTGCTTGAAAGCTAGCTTACTTGATGACTTTCGAAATCAAGGAACAAATAGCGTAATTAGAATTGAAACAGTGGTATACTTGCTAGCACTTTCCTTTCATACACCTATATGATAATGCCTTTCATCATATGAAGCAAACTCCAAACCAGAAAGGTAACCGATCCAGTTGTGTCGCTTTGTGCTAACGTATGCACTTAAAATATCCTTTAGCGTGGTTTACTAACATATGCGCTTAGCATATCCTTTAGTACTAAATAGAATACTTGTAAACTGTCCATCCAACGTGGGATGAATAGCAGAGACTAACAGTGAGGTGATTTCTCCAATCAATTAAAGACAGTCTTCCGTGACTGACGATAACCTATGACTAACCAAGTGAGGTTCCAATCGGATATGTGATGTGAATTTGAGCGAAGTAAACTCATAGAGTTTAGATCATCCAATCCCAGACACCCATACTAAACCAATATCATATATGGTCGTGTGTGAACTCATACTAAATCCACTAGAGAGGTTGCACTGGAAGTGCAAACACTTGCAAAAACAATAAAGTCCATGAATTTGCATGCCGCTTCGAAAAAATCTGTGTTAAAACACTAGGGCCCATAACGCCTAGTGTGCATGTATTTAACACAAACAAATTCAAACCGCAATTTCATGATGAGACTTTCCACGATACCGACGTGAAAGCCGTGCAACATAAGTTGGGCCATAATAGAATGTGAAAATGCAGTCACACCTAGGTACCAACCGTGAGACATTCTCATTAACATAGCATACTTGGCTATACGTAGAAACAACCATCCGTTACTTGGTTGTTTCATAGCACTTGTAATCTCAACAAGTCTGTACTTAGTAGCCGACAATTTCTGGCCACTGAAATTGTTCCTGATACTGTGTGCTCCAAATGGTCTAACAAACGGATGCGACCAGTACCTAGGGATGTTGTCGCGGCACATCATTAGGAATTGGGTGTCAGTGTCAGTCCCAGAGACTCATATTCTCCACATATGGAATATGTCTCAAATGAGGATGTCAGGAAAAGTGACATCCATCAAGTACAAGATGTACTTGTGTGTGGAGGTAACTATAAACACTTTGCGACGTGAGTGAGAGGGACCCTCATAGACTTGCTCCACACTGGCTAAACCGAACTCTTTGAGTTCCTAGACCATGTTGTATCCCATGTGAACATGTGCCAGACAGAACCCTACTATGTAGTTTTGTAACTGTTTCAACAAGAATCAAGCCTATCATGGTATCCTAATGAATAATGAAGAGTGAAAGTGACAACACTTTCTCAAAAGGCTATGCTCTTACATGACCTTGTCGCGTGGCTAAAGAGCAATCTGGATGAAAGACTTCTAGCTTAAACATCCCCTTGACAAAGACAAAGAAATTGAACTTGTAACCCTGGGTGTTGCTTTTGCAATGCAAACCCGTTGGTTAGAAACTGCTCAACTAGCAGGCAACGGTAACTAACATAGTCGACCGTGTACAAAAAATGATTGGAATCAACTTGAAAAGTTGAATTTGTCCACTACCCTGTGGTAGATTGCGGACTTCTTTCCTTGAAAGTATAACTGGAATAGATCAAATTGTGATCCTCAATGCCAATGGGGTGATTTAGTAATCACCCGCTGGGTCTTACCCCAAAATTGTGCTTCCAGAGACACTCGTAGTGCTATAGAAAGAGATCCACACAAGTGAGATGTCTAGCTCTTATGAACAGCCATGATGTCTCAACTGTTTGCTGCCTCTAGACTCTATGGTATAGATCAATTGAAGAGTATCAGGAACTCAACTCAATTTTGACACTAAAAACAACATGTAGTGCTAACAGAACATCCAAAACATTTGTAATGGAAAGACTCTTGCTGTGTCATTAACATCGATGGGGACTCCCCTGGGTAGATATGTTAAAGCTGGAGAACAATCACCTAGGAAATGCCAACATTTGTGTCCTACACTAGGTCTGACAATGGCTCTTAGTCTTTGTGGCTCATAGCCCTTATGCCAATAACAAATTAGTGTTCAATCGACGAGCCGATGAAGACTAATTAAGGTGACATCTTGGAAACTATCTAGCTGAGAGTTAGAGCACCTTGGCTCAAGCTGACTCACGAGCAAGACATGTATCAAAAGCTTCTTAGAAAGTTGTCATTATTCTTTGAGAGAAAGAAGAAAGAGATCATGCTGGGCTAAGGAACTTCCTTAAGTTGCTGGAGTGTGTACCCAATCTGCGTGCTCTTATGCATCTTATGCCTGGCTTGCATCTTATCTTATAAGTATCCAACATGACACTCTCATCGAGAGAGGTAACAGAGAACATGAGTCACATCTTGACCCGGTGATCTTGGAGGGGTCGTGACGGTACAAGGATGACTTAAATAGGGCACTTTGTCTGTGAAACAAGTCCTAGATTTAGGTTCCTTTTAGTGTTGTTGTGTGTTGACAGCAACCAAAAGTCATGCTAAACAATCCATCACTTATCGTGTCCTTGACAAAGTTGCTAGTGTGATAGCGGAAGCGTAATTCATGAGGCGGTAGAATTGAATCCACCTAGCTAGCATGCCTTGCATACAGAATTGTAAGCCCTTGCCGAGAGTGATGGCCTCAAACGTGAGAGCCAAAACAAAAGTGCCATGCACAGTAGCCTGTACTGCTAGGGAGACATCCTAACTTGATGTTTCCACACATAAAATTGGAGCAGATATCCGTATTTTACCAGTTTTTCAAACGTGTATATCAATGCCCTTGTTTTGAAGTCAATGGGTTGTATTGGTGTATGTGTTAGAAGCCTTGCTTCACATGAAACTGGCAAAACACTTTGCTTTGCACAATATATACTATTTTCCAAAATAAATGTGAAAACATGCAAAAACAAGCAAAAATTTAAATTGTCTAAACTGGTGATCTTGGTGTAACCAGTTGTCTTGAAATTTTGAAGGACAAACTCGCTCGAAAATGGCTCATAGCCATAGTTGCTGAGAGAGAGAGAGAGAGAGAGAGAGAGAGAGAGAGAGAGAGAGAGAGAAAGAGAGAGAGTTGTTGCGTACATCATATACGCCCTCTTTGCATGTAATGAAATAACACGCAGACAAACTGATAAATTCCTCCAAGTTTTTATGCTCATAACATAATCCGGACAGGAAAATCTCAATGCAAGATGCCAAATTGGAGGCCTTGCTTCCCTTAACAACTTATGGAGTTCCTGAGAGCTCATAGTCAAAGGATATTTTGCTAACAAACAGATGTCATAGCAAAAGAAATTCGACCGTGTCGATTTGACAGATAATCAACCTTGGCGAATTGTACACTATAGTGGAAAACAAAAAAAAATACTTGCAAAAGATGTACCTTGTATATGCTTGGTGTGATTACTGGTATTCTAAGGATTTTTAGATGGAGCATTGCTCCCATGATATCAAATCATGCTTGCCTGATTGCACGAATGGCAGAAAGTTGGCCTAGAAGTCAAGCCCGAGGTAGTTTCTTAATAGCTGCTTGGAATTGCAGTTAATGATCGGTCTAGCCGAGTACTTTGACCATACAGTAAGAGGTTTATCGTTCAAGCCACATGCCATGCCTGTACATGCATGTACTGCTAAACAACTATGTTGGCACTTAGTGTCTGTCATACTTACACCTTGACGTTTGTCCTTGGCAAACATCTCTTGGAACAAGCTCCCCTTCCACCAGAAGCAATGTTCTCGGAGCTTGTGCTGACTAATGCAAAAGATTCTCCAAAATTGAAATGAATAAGAAACATCAATTTCAAGTTTATTGTACTTACCGGCATTGGAAATGTCTAGAGCGCCATCTCCATCATATATGAAGCGATTATTGACGGGAAGGTCATGGCTCCACATTGTTGGCGATGGTGGATAACCGAAAGTCTTGCTTTCCTCGAAGCCATTATTGGGTTGAAGCTGATAGGTCTACAAAATTTTTCATGTCGAGGGTTCTCAATGACCCCTACCATGCCACGCATGGCTAAATTTGAAACAGATTGTCGTGTGCCTTGCACACTATACCAAGATCCTTGATAAGAAGCGCCTGACATGCCCTTCAATCGTCGTGAGTTTCTTTTCCGAACTCATGGGTGCTGCTATGTTGCCCCCATGCCTTGCATGCTCTTGCATGTGGCTCGAACCCCTTGGTGCTCATGCTATGGTAGGGTGGGAATCACTCGTTACGTACACGGATCCTAGGAGATTTGAGTCAAATCAGGTGACCTTGGGCGCCTAAGGTATGAAAATACCCTCACAGTAAGCCATGGTGATGACGAGCCTGCGCAAAATGCAGATTTTGTCGCAGCTCCCAGTACCGAGGTTGAACTCGAATGCACTTGAAACTGGAGTTGCTCCTTGCTGCTGCCGCGCGACCCTAATGAGCCCAAATTCTGGCGCTGTCGACGTAGTCGACTGTCTCCTTCTCCTCCTGCTAAGCGGGCCTGCTTGCGTGCCTATGATCTCCTTGTTGTGTTTGGCACCCCGCCTAGCAAGAGCTTCTGCACACGCAGTGTACCTCAAGCCCGCCCTCTTGCTTAGCCGCCTTGCACACCACAGCTTGCACTCACATGCAAGACCATGCATGTTTTGCTGCTGAAAATGAGGGAGAGAGAAAACTACGAAGTGAGAGAGAGGCCATGCCTCATACTGAATTCCAGAGAGAGAGAGAGAGACCTAAAGAGAGAGAGAGTCCTTCCTCCTCCTCCATAGCTCTCCCCTCCCTTGAGCGCCGATACGAGTGACAGGCCATATGATGGACTACCATGTGTTTCTCCTCCCAACATCCCTACTTATAGCCTTTGACCCTTGCAAGTAGGTCACCTTAACTCATGCCTGGCCCTCGGCTCCTAGCCGTACTGAGCCATTCAATCCCTGG